>NW_028075269.1:14434434-15089306 GCF_014824575.4 Sturnira hondurensis | reverse complement strand
GCCATTTGTAATGGGGATGCACTTATATTATTAGGAAGCGGATCTGGGCGATATCCCATTCGATCCATTAATGGAGTGGTAGGATTTTTAGGAAATAGAGGATCTTCAAAAGAAGGATTTATGGGGACTGCATCCTGAACTGGTTCCTCCTTAGTTTCACAAGTCTGTTTTTTTAAAGCCTGAAGAAGATGAAGGAGGTCTTTAAAATTAAAATCCAGTTCTGTCCCCTTTGGATCCTCATTTACTTTCTTTATATTAAGAAAAGCCCCATGGGAGGGGTCACCGGCGGCCGCTTGATCTGCTAGATCTCCCCAATCTACGTCATCGGGACCTGGCGGCCCTGACTTATCGGCCTTTACCTTAAGATCTGGTTTTTCATACCGTGGCGCCTCCCAAGTTGGAGGAGGCAGATCAGTCGGCAGTGGAGGTGAGCGAGAAAGATCCTCTGCCGAGCGAGTGGCTCGCAGACTGCCACGAGTCCCTCGTTCCCATTTTTCAAGCTCAGAATCTCCTCTAAGACAATCTCTTACTAGTGTCCACAAAGAAAACGCATCAACAGGAGTTTTCTCTGGACCGTGAGCACGGTAGTGTTCACGAATACGTTCTCCTACCTTTTTCCAAGTTTCCATATTAATAGTACCTTCTTCTGGGAACCAAGGGCAAACTTGTTGAATAAAATCTACAAAACAATGTATTTGACTCTTAGAGGTAGTAATGCCTCGCCCCTTTAATAAGGAGCAGAGGACTTTTTCAAAAAGTCCCTGATCTGATGAATGGGAACTTCCCATAATTATAAACTCTCCAATACTGCTTCCTGCTACTTTTTTTTATTTTTTAACTTACCCGGGCTTCCTGTACCAGCGGTCCTCTCGGGCTCCCCTATCCTCACGATTAGGACTCTGCTGGTCCCCCCTGACCCCTTTTCTCCGGGTCCCTGTTTCGGGCGCCACTCTGCCTCCGCCCGCGGCAGCAAGGTGTTTGCGAGGTGAGGCGATGGACTTAACTTAATTAAAATAATGGAGAGGTCCAAGTGCTCCTGGCTGGCAAATGGCAAGTTTATTCAAGAAACTGCTGGCTTATATGCAGAACTACAGTGTCCCGAGAACAATGCTGTTTTACAAAAGTTTGTACATTACCGAAGGCTATCAAGAGGGCAAGATGTTCTCACATCCTGAGAACATTAGCCCACAGATAGCAGTGTCCTCAAGATTATCACTTTCCTGGAACATGACGCACATGCCAAGACCTTGTTCCTGCCTTCAAGGCTGAGAAGGAGAAGGTCCGGAAGATGTCAAGATACCCGCCGGCTCCAGGGACCAGAAACCAAGTCCCGCCACCGTTTTCACAGTGGGGGCTCTGTCCGTGATCCCCTGCGGCCTGGCGGGCCCCCACAACATTCCCTAGTTAATTTTTAAAACTCAGGTTAAACACTGTAATAGAATAAAAAGACACATATAAGTAGAATATGTGATCATCGTAATATCAATAAATTTAAGACAGTAAAATAGAGTAGAACATCTGTTTGAAATTAGACAAAAGTGTTTAAATTTACTGTGTAAACCTGTAAAAATGGATTAATTTCTCTCTATTTTCAAGATTTTATTTATTCTTAGAGAGAAGGGGAGGGAGGGAGAAAAATGTCAATGTAGAAGTACCTACCGGTTGCCTCTTGTATGTACCCCAATTGGGGACCAAACCCACAACCCAGGCATGTACCTTGACCAGGAATTGAACAAGTGACCTTTCATTTCATGGAACGACTCCCAACCAACTGAGCAACACTGTTCAGAGCTTTATTTTTCTTGATCTTAATTTCTTTATTGATAAAAATAGAATTAATATCTATGTCACTTTGTTGTTTTAAAGAATAAAAGAAAGAAAGTAAATTCAAGTATATCATATTTATTTACTAGAGTAGATATAGTTCTTGTTAGGTACTTAAGAAATGGTAACCTATATGTGGTAGTATATTTAGTGGCTAAGAGATTAGATGACTAACTTGTTGCATGCAACAACTTTCTAAGTGATGGATTCATATATTTATTCCAAAAATACTCTGTACATTTCACATGTTATATACTTCAATCTTCATAATCACTATAGTAATGAAAGCACAGAGAGATTATGTCATTTTCCTAGGATCACACAGCTAAGGTATATAATGTGGAGGGACTGCTTTATCTCATGCTGGATCTTGGTCCCTGAAGGACACCTTGTTATATTTCCAATCTAATCTCCATTCCTTCTTTCACTGGACTTTTTAATCCTCTAACTGAACAGTAAACCATTTACTGTTCATCAAACATACCATGTAATTTTCATCACTTTTTACTCACATTCTGAAATATTCTCTCCACTTTTGTTTGCTAATGTTTTCTCTCAATCTTATGTACATTCACCTCTCCTTTGAATTCTTCCAGCAAACTACCAGGCAAAATTGATAACCTCTTTTGTCTTTCCATGGCCCCTTGTATGTGTTTCTTGAAATGGTAGCCAATAATAAATATATCTAACTACTTTCTTAGAACTATGCATCTTATCTAAACATTTACATACCTACTCAGTGAAGGCTCACAAAACCTTATGAGTTACGTACTGTTATTATCCCGCTTTGGCAAACACACAGTGAGGTAAACTTGTCTGAGTCCACTCAACTCAGCCTTCTTATATTTTATTCCCATGTTATATCTTTTTTCACCAATTTACTTTCACTCACTGCATGTTTGATACTTAAAGTTGGTCACTTGTAGACAATAGACAGTTGAGGTTTGCTTATTGATCCATTCTGGACATCTCTGCTTTTTCATTGGAATTGTCATTAACAAAATAAACACATGCTATTTCTGTGATGGCTGTTTATGGAACAAGCTGCCATGTGAACACAGAAACTAGAAAGGTAGGGAAGGTGTCACGGGGGAGAAGACTTTGACTTCACTGTTGAAGAGCCGATGAAGAAGTTTGTGTGTGAAAAACGGAAGTAGCGTCACTGATAAGGGAAGTATCGTGTGCAAAGAGAGAAAATCCCAGCAGTCATGAAGGCAGAGAGCAAGAGAGATATTTGCTGAAGTACCTTCTTAATGCATTTTTCTACAGGAGTACTTTACGCCTGTTACTAAGAGGCGGAGCGTAGTTGTCATAGTTATGCCAGATTAACCCCAGGTACAATGATGATAGATAGATAGATAGATAGATAGATAGATAGATAGATAATGGATAGACGGATAGATGATAGGTATCCTGGCAGAGGCATCATTAATGGGGCCAGCTTTGAGCATATCCATTCCATTAGATTCACCGAATTTCTCTTGTGAGGGTTAGAATTAGGAAAAATGGACATTAGTATTGGAACATTGTGTCAAAACAACAAAAAAGTATTTGATGACAAAAAAAGGGAAAAGCTACAGGTGTATGTAGTTGTTTTATCTTTATTTATAGAGAACAATGTATTCCTTTCAACATCATTTCCATTTAGTAGCACGGCGCTATTTACTCCAGCCAAGCAAATCTACTAGGTTAACTGCAGAGATGTTTTGAAGATTCTTATTTTTGGCTCCCCTAGGAGGATAACGAAAATTATAGTTTATAAAATCATGGCAAAGATAGTGTGAGTGAATAAAAAAATCAATCAATCAACTCAGTTCTTTCCATTTTCTCTGCACTACCATGGGGTTGTATAATGAATATAGAGGTAGACAAATGTATGTTCACAGCTATAATACAGGTAAGTAATACAATATTTAATAAATAATGATAAATGAAGTCTGTGTTTTATAAACTGTAAACCTGTATTTGCCCACCCTTGTATTTAATCATACCTCATCGATGTGGGGAAATAGCAGGGTGATATGAACTGAAAGGAAAATGGATACTAATGTATTGAATGTAGTTGTTTTTAAGTGTTCTATAAAGTCTCATGTACAGTTATGAAATTCAATAAACAATGTCAATATTAGCTTAAAATATTCAGTAACAATTGTTCCATTTAAAGCTGGGATTGGCTGTGTTTTCATTGACTGTGTTTAGAGAGAAATAATACAAATCCAAAACAGCTTAACAGGAGTGGGAGGCATTACAAGTCAAAGTTGTGAAAAAAGGCCATTTTCCTTATATTACAGAAATAAGCTAAAAATGTTGACTTATGGCAAAGACTTGAATGCATCACAACATATCTCAGTGGCTGAAAGCTGATTCAAAATAAATGGAGATAATTAACAGATTGGAGATCTGCATGCAACAGGTAATTGGATTATCAATGCATAATTAGTTTCCATGGACCTTTTTACTATCTGCACATCTGCAATATTTCTTTCTTGTCATTTTGTTCTCTGAAAGAATGTCCTCAAAACTCAGTTAATTCCCCATATGATCTGTGTAATTAAGTTACTTTGAAAGGATGGGTATTGCATTTTTATCCTTAAACAACATCCAAAGCCCTCATTTTAATTACAAATGACACTTTATTTCCACTGCTTCGGTACTGGTCCTATGAGAAAAATAAGGTTTTTTCATCCTCCAAGGAGCATAAGCCTAAGTTTAATAACTTTAATCTTTTAAAATATTGACAATATGGGTCTCTTTGTTCATCATGGCGGTTCTACATTCATGTATATCAATATACATGATATAGATTTAAAATTTCAAATATCTTTTCATCAGATTTCTAACTGAGAGTCAAGTTGCTCCCTTTCTAGCAAGTATGAAGACTACTTCCCTGTGTTGTCGGAGAGAAGCTGGTGACTTTCAAGACTGCTGTAAAGATTTTGTACAATTCACCTAAAGCATATAGCAAAGTTGCCAGTACAGGAAAAGAACACAATGAAACCAAGGCCACTGATCTCTTAGGCCCAAAGTCACAGAAATGGAAAACAAGAACAGGTGTGGCCCTTTGTGAGAGGGCCAATGTGTGTAAAATGGTGCTTCTCTAAGCGCCATTTACAATTCTAAGCCTTAGTTTCCATACCCAGGTATTCACTTGGTCTCCTATTCTGTTCCACCTCTTATTAGCTGTATAGTATTAAATAAATTACTAAACACCTTGACTCAGTGACTTCACCTGTGAGTGGGGGATAATATTAATCCTAGTAGAACTAGATCTGCTGAAGTAATGAAAGGAGTGATAAGGCTTTAGTTCCTCCTGGCACACAGCAATCACTGTATTCCTGTGTATTCTCTCAGTCAACAGTGAGGATGCAGTGTGTGAACTCACGGTCAGATCAAATCGTGAGAGACACCCAGAATTTAACCAGATGTTATTGAGATATTTGGAGTTATGTCCCTACAAGATGGGTAAAATGTAAAAGGAATGGAACCTTCTATTAAGTTCTATGGTCTCAGGAATTAGATCTAAGACATCCAAATATAAGAACAAAGAGGTAAACATTCGATGCATGAAATAGAAGTCTGGATGGGGGTTGCTGATATCAGTGAGGAGAATAGTTAATTTGACGCTTTTTAACTTGAAATTAGATATAAATGATATTGTATCCCAACAATAGCCCTAAAGTGCATCATGACAAAGATGGCAGGTCATTATACAACCTCATCTCACAAAAATGATTTCCAAACATCTCTGAGATGCCATTTTTTCCTAAGTGGGTGTGCATCTTTTAAATACAAGGAAATGCACAAAAATAGATGTGTTGATAGACCTAAAACCATAATGTTAATGTTTCTTTTAAGAAATTTTCACATTTTACATATTTGTATTATTTGAGAGAATTTAGTCTTTTGGTATAAAATAAGATTCATCGGTTTCAATTTAAAGTATGTAATAAATTAATTGATTCAGAAATGTGATTTTTAAAATAAATATACAAAGTTTTAAAATAAGATATTAGAAAATTTTAAGATAATGACCTCGTATTTATTAATACATTTTTTGATTCATGAAAATTGCTTTTAACTACATTTTTAGACATTTGATAGCTAAAAATTAAAATATTAAATAAGAAATTGAAGGTGTTAAATTTATAAAAATGACTTGGGTCATTTGAAATACAGGGTCTGGCACAGATAATTCCCCTTTCTTATTGCAAAGTCTTTTATTGCAAGATTATAAGCATGTAATTCTGTAATATAATAATATCACACTCAAGCACACCATATGACATTTTAGGTGAAATGTTCAAATTGAAACTATAAATTATTACACCTGTATTATTACCCTACCAAACATACTCAAGCAGGCATTACTTCTGCCATACTCCGTATTTAAGGATCTTTAATTAATTAACCAATAAAAGTCATCTCAAAAAGAACTGTCAACATTTTCTTTTTTAGTAAAACATAGTTTAATAACTACACTAAGTACCCTAATTTAAAATTTGTATAAAATGAACTTTAATATGTAAAACTAAAGAATCTTTTAGATGATCTCTTCTTAGGGGAGAAATGTTCAAGAAAATGTGTGTGTATCATATTTAACAATCACGGTATTCAAACTACTTGGATAATTTATTATCATCAGCCTTCTTCTATTTTTTCTTTTATATTGTGAAATTTTTTTTTTTGCAAATTCAAACCACATTTGAAGATCCACTAGGGCCCAGGGAATTATGAACTGAATGATTAAAAAGGCTTAGTTGTCATTTTTTGAGAAGGGATAATACACATTTGGAGTACCTTCTAGAGTCTAAGAAGACAAGTATTAATTACAGTTGGAGGTTGAGTACCCTTGGTGACTGGAGCCTTCTTGCTTGCGAAGGATCCCACGAGTAAAGGAGGTGATTGCACTTTGGGGAAAAGATAGTTGTTATCCAGGAATGAGAAAATTTCGAACCTCCTAAACTTTGTACAAGTTTTCTTCATATTTTTCAAGACAAAGTCATGCCTTTAAAAATCTTCTCCAGATTTAAATGAAAAGTCTTTGCATCTGAGATTTTAACAGGTTCTGGCCTTACTGATTGCCTTAGTGGAACCAAACATGGCTTTCTGTACAAACACGAGGACAGGTGTTTCTGAGGGTTCAGTGATCCCAAGGGGAGCGGGATAGGAAGAAGGGGAAAAGGCAGGAAAAAACATTTACTGAAAGTATAGCAGGTGTTTTAATTTCATCATTGTGTGATCCCCCAGTAACTTAATTACCCTGATGGAATTATTCCTGTTTTAACAATTAAAAATAAAATAACCCCCAAAACTGAGATTTTGACTAAGGTCACTCAGTAATTAGTAAGCTGCCTGTCAAACCCAGGTCTGATGCCAAAATCTTCATTCTTTCTCAAAACATCAAAGAGAAATGAAGCCTAGTGATAAAGTCAGAATGATTTCCCACCAAATGGTTTTTATTTCAGACTTCTCTGATGCTCTTTTTTTGAACTTTATAAGAAAATATCTTTATTTGACCTTTATATTTGAATTTATCGCAAGAAATTCATTTGTTTATTCCTGAAAGATATATTATATTCTCTGTCTATTAGGTTTAACATCACATTCATTTACAGAAATCATGTTTTACGCTTAATTTATTTTTTGTATAGACTATTTTCCATTTCATTTTTGCCACGTGATATTAAATAGCACAAAAACTTGTCTTCATGATTTTAGAAAATACATGGAATCAGTGCTCTTGGTCGAGGAGTAATGTTAGTGTCAAGTGTATGCGTTTTTCCCCTTAGGATCTGTTTTAATGACCTCATCTTTAAGTAATCCATGACTTTGAAGCAAACTGAAGTGAATTGTTTTGCCTCACACCATTGTAACAATCCATTCATCCAGGCCAGTAGGAGAACCCAATTAATGATGTTTGCATTGATTGGGTGTGGATCTAAATTACTGTAATGGAAATGTCTCTGTGGTTTCAAATATTTTTTTTTCTACTGACATTTAAAAAGTAGCATAACTGTTTTCTTAATGTATTACTCACTGGGTTTTGGAGGAGAGGCAATTATAACTACTTGTTCCATTTCTTACTTGGTACCACATATTTAGCTAAATATAAGCATTTTCTTGGTAGGATCTGGAGGTATTCATTTTTATTAGTTATGAATTATTTATTTGTGTTTTCTTCCAAGCAAAAGGTTTATCCTAATGCTAGTACCAGAATGTAAAGCAGAGGGTTTTGATGATGATTTTCTTAAAATTGCTATTTCATTCCCACCTTTCCTTCTGTAGGGTTCCTGGTAATAAGAGGAGATTAAGTTATAAGAGGAGCAGTGGGGGTTTCACTGACAGAAAGAGCTTTGGGTAGCATTTGAGCCTCTGAGGTAGTTTTGGGATTAGAAACTTGTCAATCAATTTGCCCTTCTGTTGAGGTAACTTTCTGAAAACACTTTAGCTCCTATGGGTGCAGAGTTCTGAGGGTGTGTTTTTGTCCTACTTCTAGGGGCAACTGTTAAAAATCTTGATAGGAGATAAGTGTTGATTTATCACAAAGTTGATCAGGGACCTCTTTAGGACAACCTGATAATCTCTACCAGTTTTTCTTCCCCCTTTAGCCCTGGCTTTGGATCTGACGAGGGCACACACAGCCATGTGAATGGTGGATCGACCCCTTTCTGCAAAGAGACACTCTGTCCATTATTTCTCAGTCTTCCAGCATTTATTCTTTCACTGAGCAATTCCTTTCATGACTATTCTGTGTCACGCACGTTGGCAGGATGAGAAACAGTTCACATCTTACAAGAAATTATTTTCCCATGTGCTCCATTAGACCAGAAGTTAACTTTCAAACATTTTTACTTTTAAGGCTGTGCCAGAGACAATGTTTTGTGGGTGCAATTTCTATAATCAGTTTATGTTTTGAAAAATGCAAATTAGAAAAAGCTGAAGAAGTGACCCCAGAATTTTTGGTTGAGTAGAAGCTTTAGGGAATATAAAACAGTCCAGCTGCTCTGAATGTCAGTGGATTGCATCAATGTGACATTGATGGTGTTTCCTGGTGGTGTTGCTGTCCCATAGTTTTGAAAGATGCTACTGTTGGGGAAACTGCATGAAGGATGCACAAGGGTTCCGTATTATTTCTGATGGCTGCTCACATTAGCTCAAAATAAAAAGTTACTTAAAAAAAAACAGTACTATAAAGTTTGTGTATGTGTAAGAAGTATGAAAAGAATCAAAAGTTCAATTCATAATGTGTTTAGATAACTGTTTACCTCTATAGAAAGAGAATGATAGTGTGGGGATTTTATTTATTTATTTTATTTTTTTAGATTTTATTTATTTTATCTTTAGAGGGGGAGGGAAGGAGAGAAATATCAATGTATGGTTGCCTCTCGTGTGTCCCCTGCTGGGAACTGGCCTGCAACCCAGGCACGTGCCCTGACTGGGATCGAACCGCAATCAGGTCGTCCGTAGGCCCGTGCTCAATCCACTGAGCTACGCCAGCCAGGGCAGATAGTGTGGGGATTTTAGACATACCAATAAAGTTTTATTTACTTAAAAGAAAAATATATGAGATAAATGTATCAAAATATGGCTTGTATATTAAAAAAAGAAATGTAATGATACTATCCTTCTTGCGCAGAAGTTGTCTTGGTGTATTAATTGGTCTTCCTCTGGCTGATATGGGTACTAAGTGATGGAGATGTAAATAGACCTCAATTCTAGCAAATATATTGGGTTTTAATAAATTCCAATATTTAATAAATAACTTATTTAATAAGTAATTTAAATAAATGCCAATGTTTAATCTTTCAGTGAGAAAAAGATGATGCAAATTGTGTTATTTCAAAAATATTAGTTTCTCTGCTTTTTAAATATTACAAAGGCTGATATGTTAAGGCTTTAAAGATGTCTTCAGTTGCAAAAGTCTTAAACGCAGTTTCTAATTAGGAATGTTAGGCCAGTTCAAATTGAGTGTTCTTATACAATTAAAAGATGGAATTTTTTCCCCCTAGCGACACCACAATTTGTGATATCCAAGTGACTAACTCTGAGCTAACTTATTTTTCATTTCACAGGGGCACTACTCATCTCTTAGTAAATGTTTATCAAAGCCACCGAGTAGTTATCTAAGGTATTTTTTGATGGAGGTGCATGTTTGGTGCCTTGTATCCAGCTATAGTTTGTAAATTTGTAGAGCTGGTTAAAAGTACACCACAACTGTATTTATATCCACCTTTATATATCTAGTATATCAACGTGTTAGAAAGTGAGTCATTTCAATTTATAAGCTGGCTGATTGATCCAATAAAAGAAATATTGGAACTAGTTGAACTATTTGTTCATATAGAAACAGGTAAGAAATTTATAATCCTGGTCTTGATGTGTTAAGGTAATAAAGACATGATGATTCTGTCAAGATTCAGGGCGGGCTGCCCCAAAATGTCTCATATATTGATTACTTTGAATTAAAGTTACTTGACAAGCCACCTATGCCCGAAGAGCACCTTGACCCTCCCGTGTCTTCCTGAACACAGGAAATAAATCTCTTGGAAGGTGCCCTTCCTGTTCAAGGGGCACTAAAAGAAACAAGCTTACCCCTAGAGCTAAGAGATCCAGGGTTGAGGGTCTTGTGTAAACAAAACCTGTTGCTTCTGTATTCATTTATTACCCAAGCCAAAACTCTGTGGGGATTCTTCATTAATGAATACCCAAGCCATTCTTAGAGTCCTTTCTAAGGAACACTAACTTTTTCCCTTGTTCTGTCAATTCTTCACAAATGTATTGTCTGTCTAAACAGTATAAAACACTGACTGGCTCATCCCTCTGAGCATCATTTATGGTCCTCTCATGTGCATGCATTAAGTTGTTTTTCTCTTTTGTTAATCAGGTTTCATGTTAATTTTATTATTAGTTTGGCCATAAGAGTTTAAGAAGGAGATTGGTCTAGAAAAACAAAAACAAAAAACTCATAGACACAGAGGACAGCATCACCAGAAGGAAAGAGGTGTGTGTGGGGCGGGGGCGGTAAGAGAGGGTATGGGGCAGGAGGAAATGGTGATGGAAGGAAGGAGAATTGACTTGGGGGAACACATAATATGATACACAGATGATGTATAATAGATTGCATACCTGAAGCCTATAGAATTTTATTAGGAAATGTCACCCCAATAAATTTAATAAAATTAAAAAGGGGAGGCTCTCCTGCTCCCCAACAATGAAAACTGGGGCCATCACTATTCTCTTCTTCATGGTAACATTCATTTTCTACAAAACTGAAGAAGACCCTATTCACAAAAACTGCATTTATTACTTTTTCCTACCCTTTTAACCATGTGTTGATTTTTCTGCTCCGGGGCCTTGAGTTAGGCCTTGCACAAATATCTGTCGAAATATTTAATATTTTTTGAGGACACAAATGGCTTTCTTAATTTTCTGACAGGGATGAGACCTGAGCTTTAAGTGTGAAGAATTCCTTTGAACTCTTAAGTAATAATTCAGGATTTGATAGATACACAGATACTGTAAGAGAAATATAAACCAATTTGCTGAAATATTTTTACTACCAAAATATATTTTGTTTGTGCACGAAGATAAGAGTAGAAACACTGCTATAAATATGGGAAGCATTTATTTTAAAAAAGTACTAAGAAGAAAATTTTCTTTTGCCTTTTGCTAGAGAGAAAACATTTTCTTTTTACCTTTCTAGATTCTAACTGGTCTGATAATAAAATTAACATTAGATAGATTAAAAGGAGAACAAAAAACAAATTTAATTATGTATGTACAGGGGTCCCACAAGCAAAAGATATTCATAGGCATCTGGGTAATTTTGGCTTTTATGTCATCTTGAACTAAGTAAGGAGAAGGGGGCAAGAGTCTAGGACTTCAAAGGAGAGGATGCATTTTCAGGAAGATGGGAAGAGCAAATGTTTAGCAAACACATGTTCCCTAGGCCATGAAGAAACAATGGGATGCAGAGAGGAGTTTCACCTCCAGGCTCTGCTGAGCTCGTCCCATGCTTAGCACACCTGGCCCGTATTCTCTGCAGTCATCCCAGGTGATGGTTCTCTTCCTAGACAGGGCCCATGAAAGTCTTTTAGGCAGTGAAGGAGGAGGTTAAATAGATTCTTCCTGAATCTTTACAATCTTGATTGTCTTCAACTCAATGTAGTACACATGCCAAAGGGGCACATTCTGGGAAGGCTTGGTTTGATTTAACCCCTTCACTGGCAAAGCACTCAGAGAGAGGGCCATTTTCTTCAGAAGTTCACGAGGAGAGAATAAGCAATGCGCATCTAACAAAGAGAGGAAGAAAGTGATGGTAAGAAAAAATGTGTTATTACTCAATTCAAAGAGAAAATTTGAAAGCATTAATAAGAAAGTCTCCCTGGGAAGCTAAACCTTATTAATAATAACAGGTTGACAGAATGATTTAGTGTTTTCATTCAATTTCATTTGAAAATATCAAAAGGATAATATCTTGTCCTAGTTTATGTTTTTATAATCCTTTCGTGTTTCTGTGTTTCCTTTCACTTCTCTTTGATATACGAGAACAGAGATTATTAGAATATGTGAACTCTTACTGAGTCATATGGGTAGATTACGGGTGTATTTGAGTGCCTTTCATCGCACAAAAACGCATCTTTTAGATATTCAGCCTATAGGAGGATATGTCTTATTGCTTGTCTTCCATACAATTGGACAAATAATTTGTTCCTGTGCATTCTCTTGATAGCAACCAAGAATGCTTATATCACATTTGTTAAAGAATAATTGTCAGAAAAAAGGTAAAGTCATGAATCTCGTAAACAAATGTGATAAAGATTGAACTTACATCCTTATTAAAGGGAACTGATAAAATATTTTAATTAGTTAAAAAAAAAGAATACCAAGAACAGACACATTTAAAAACCAGGGGCAAAGCAGGGGAAGGGTTGTCAAGGAGCATGGGTAAAGGACCCACTGACGGAGAAAACAGACTGAGGAGGATTGAATGTGGGAGGTGGGGATGGGTAGGGTGGGGGACAGTAATGGGGAAAATGGGGATGACTATAATTGAACAACAATAAAAAAAGGAATTTTAAAATGAATGTTCAGATGAGGGCAAACTGGCTTTTAACACAGTGTAAGAGAGAAGTCCATTTAAAATTTACCAGACAAAATTTATTCTCATGGCTTGAAGCAAGAATCATTATGTATTGCCATAGATTTTTTATAACTTAAAGAGTTATCTGTAACTTGTAAATAGCTCAGAAGCAATGAAAGACTAGAATCAGATAACAAGGAAATGTAGGTATGTAGTTAAAATACATAGTTTCTACTGTAGGTATCCAGTAATTCTTACACTTATTCCAAATTGTTTTATATACTGCAAAGTTCTGCTTGCTAGGCTGGGTGGCTACCCCTCTGATGATTTTTCTGCATATTTGTACAACTTTCTTCTAGACAGGCATTGAGCTTCTCTGGGACAAAAACTGCACTTAGAAGTATTTGTCTCTTTGTCATTCAAAGTATAAAAATAAATACAAAACAGTTACTTCTTGAATAGCTAGTGGAATGAGATAATAACACAGGGTATTATTGATAAACCACAATGAAAATTCAGTGTTCCTGGTGTGTTGTTCAATAACACACACACACACACACACACACACAGACACGCAGATGTTCTTATAAGCCTAGGGAAGAATAATGCTTGTATCATTGGGTGTAACTGTTTGATTTAGCAGCACTCTCAGCTTTGCTTCATGTCCTTAATTTGTGCTGTTACGAATTTTTATTAGCGACAGTTCTTTTAACCTCATTTTAGCCTAAGCGTTAAAACTAACAAACAAATATATTAAAATCAACAACAGCAAAAACATGTGTGGGACTTTAAGCCAGACAAATCTGTATTCAAATCAAATTCTATTATTTTACTCCTTTAGGACTGTGTAACCAATAGAGAGAGATAATTAACTTTTCTGAGACTTAGTTCCCTCATTATTAAAATTGAGATAATCATACTGTAACCCAGGATTGTTATGAAGATTAACAACCAATAAAAAATTTAGCCTAGTGAGGAATGCATAAATATTATTTTCCTTTTCTTCTCTTTTTGTATTTTAATTTAAAGCAAATAAAAATAAATCAAAATGAAGTTTCAAACTCTGCTGGACAAAATCTGAGATTAGAAATTAATCGAATAATTATAAAGTAGATTTTAAAATGCTTGAATCATTTTTGTTTATTAGATTATTTTGGTTTATGAGGATACAAACTTGAAGACTAAAAATATATTTTAGAGTTAGGACAACTTTTAAAAATCATTATCTTGTTCCCTAACAGTTGGAAAAAAACTAATTTAATAAAGAGCGTTATTTCTTTTCACCTGTTAGAAGAAAAACCATCAGAATATGTGTGGAATGCAAATGTTTAGTTTTCTAACATATTCTGTATGTGTGTCCATCTGTCTGTCTCTCATTTTAATAAAGGGGATTTTAGTCATCCAATTTAGAAAACACATTAGCTATTATATTTTTATTCTAGAACAGAATTTTTTTCAAACAAAACCTTCAATATATATACAGAGTTGGTCTAATACTCTCACATTAATTTCATATATGAAAATTTAAAAAAAACAAGGTCCTGACAGGCCTAACTATAGGCAGGAGCAGTATATGACCTTTTCTCTGTCACACATATGTGTGCTACCTCATGATTTTTATATGCTGCACCTTCATTTACAGTTCAGAGTGGGCCTTTTACCTACCATAACAAAAGGATAGCATGGGAGCTACATATTTCAATATAATTTTAAATTATACTATTCTCTCAGAACCATACAGAGAGAGAAACAAATTTTGCTCTCTTTGTTTGCTGGTAGTGTTACGGCAACTACACAATTACTTTTTCTTTTCTTGAAAACAAAACAAAATAAAGCATTTAGAGCAACTTAAATTAATGCACCATTTATTTGTCATTACTTGTCAGAAGTTTAGTCACCTTAATGTCTCCTCAACATTGCCTACTATTTAAACAAACAAACCAAAAAAGATAAAAAAACCAAATAAACATATAGCATGTTCTCTGAAAAGTGCCTCAATAATGAGAAATTAAATGCTAAAATCCCAATTGACATATTTAGAAATTCCTGGGTTTCTGTGGATATTTTAAGTCACACGTGGGACACATGATTCTTCAGTAAAGGGTTTTTCAGAGACTTAAATATCCCCTGTAAGATCCAACATGGGAAAAAATATCTTCCCCTTTTACTGCAGCCAATTCTAATCCTTCAGGGTCCAGAGCCCAGAATTCAGCAAACTGTATTATGAGTAATCCAACATTTAGGAACCTCTCTCATGGAAGCTGAAGTTACAAGGTGGATGCCACATACTAGAGAGAGGTGATGATGTTCCCATGGCCAGCCTTCTCTACGATGTTGATTTATGGGCTGCTCAGATGTAAACCAAATTCTACTCCCTACTCATTAATGATAATTAACAATTAATGGAGAAGGAGAGAAATCAAACTTAGATTCCTGTCTTTTCTTTTTCATTTCATAAAATAAAGATATTTTATTTTATTTTTTTTTATTGTTCAAGTACAGTTGTCTCCATTTCCTTGCCACCACTTCCTCCTGCCATCCCCCCAACCTCCCACCCTCAATCCTTCCCCCCTTTGGCTTTGTCCATGGGTCCTTTATACATATTCTTGATGACCCTTTCCTTTCTTTCCCCAGTTATCTCCCTCCTCCCTACCTCTGTTTACTGTCAGTTTATTCTTTATTTCAATGTCTATGGTTATATTTTGCTCACTTGTATGTTTTGTTAATTAGGTTCCACTTATAGGTGAAATCATATGGTATTTGTTTTTCACCACCTGGCTTATTTCACTTAGCATAATGCTCTCCAGTTCCATCCATGCTGTTGCAAAGGGTAGGAGCTCCTTCTTTCTTTCTGCTGTGTAGTATTCCATCATGTAAATGTACCACACTTTTTTGATCCACTCATTTACTGGTGGGCATCTAGGTTGCTTCCAGCACTTGGCTATTATAAATTTTGCTGATATGAACATTGGGATACATAGGTTCTTTCGAACTGGTGTTTCAGAATTCTTGGGGTATAATCCCAGCAGTGGAATTGCCAGATCAAAAGGCACTTTTATGTTTAGTTTTCTAAAGAAATTCTGTGCTGTTTTCCACACAGACTGCACCAGTCTGCATTCCCACCAACAATGTAGTAGTAGTAGGGTTCCCTTTTCTCCACAACCCTGCCAGCACTTGTTGTTTGTTGATTTGGTTATGATAACCATTCTTACCTGTGTGAAATGGTATCTCATAATGGTTTTAATTTGCATCTCTCTGATGGCTAATGATGTTGAGCATCCTTTCATATATCTCTGGGCCCCTTGTATGTCCTCCTTGGAGAAGTGTCTGTTCAGGTCCTTTGCCCATTTTTAAATTGGGTTGTTTGTCTTCCTGGAGTAGAGTTGTGTGAGTTCTTTATATATTTTGGAGATCAAACCCTTGTCTGAGGTGTCACTGGCAAATATATTTTCCCATACAGTTGGTTCTCTTTTCATTTTATTGCTGTTTTCTCTAGCTATGCAGAAGCTTTGATTTTGGTGAAGTCCCACTTGTTTATTTTTTTTCTTTATGTCCCTTTCTCTAGCAGACTTACTCAGTGAAATATCTGAGATTTTCCTGCCTATATTCTCCTCTTTCTTTTTCTAAAATATATGATTATAGTTCATGTTTTCCCTTTAGAAAATTTACCCACATTAAAATTATGCTTAATACAGAAGTTGAAAAGAGTCTAGATTTCTGAATTAGTTATATTTCATAGCAATAAACTTCAAAGTATGAAGACTAATACCATGGAAAATATAATTTGAAATGCAGAAAACTTTGCATTATCCTTTTTTTTAAGGGTGAAATGCAATCTGGGTGTACAGTGATTAAGAACAAAAAGTCATGGTGAAAGATGAACATAGATTTGAACTGTAAGTCTAGCTGTGGGACTCAGTTTGTCCAAAATGGAATTCCTCATCCTGCCCCTACTTTGTTCCTTCTCCAATATTTTTTATGCTAAGGAAAGATTATTGCCCCCAGTTCTTCATATTTTGAAGCTTTTCTTTCTTTTTTTAAAAAACAGTATGTTTTTTATTTTTTTTTAATTTTATTTATTTATCTTTAGAGGGGAAGGGAAAGGGAGAGGGAGAAAAATATCAATGTATGGTTGCCTCTTGTGTGTCCACTGCTGGGAACTGGCCTGCAACCCAGTCATGTGCCCTGACTGGGAATTGAACCACGATCCTTTGGTTCACAGGCTCACGCTCAATCTACTGAGCTACACCAGCCAGACCTGAAGCTTTTCTTAATATTTTTCTCACTATTTTTGCCTAATAACTACTTTGGCTATGGATTCTACCATCTAAATATTGTTATAAACTGCTCACTTCCCTTTTTCCTCTACTCATCATTCTGTTCTAAACTATAAGCATCACATGTGTGTCTTGCAGACAAATTGTAACTGACCTCTCTGCCTTAAGACTTTGTTGTTGTCTTTAAAAAATTAATTTTCAATCACATGGCCAAATCGGTCTTCAAAGTCTGATTATGTCAATTCAACTCAATCTACCTCCATCCACACCAAAACAAAGCAAAACAAAACAAAAATCACATACTCTCTCTCACACAAAACTTCTTAGGACAGATTCCTTTTAAAGAGAAATTCTCAAATATGTAGTGTGGACTACTGGTCTTTAGATAACCTGGTTTTTGTCTCTCCATCCTCTGGAATCACTATATTAAAGCTCATGTATCTACTCTTTAACCAACTGGTTTCAAAAGAATAGAGTTTTTGTGCCAACATTCCCATCATAAGTCTAGAGACTCATTCTGATGGGATGTATTAGTTTAGTTTAGTGTGGTTAGTGTAGTTAAGTATGTAGTTCCCTTTCTGAAACCATGTGCATTTTTAAACCAAAGTTATGAACATTCTGGGAAAGGATGGCTTAGATAGTAAAAGACAACCCACAAATGTCCATTAGAATAGTATTTTTAAAATTTTAAGATGCACAAGGATCAAGATGTTATTAGAATAAGAATCTGCCTGATTATCTGCATTTCTAACAAGTTCCCCAGTGATGTGGTGCCATGGGGCCACAGATATCTGAATAGTAAGACATAGAGTGTTTTACTTTCATGCGTATCAGATAAAGTGAGTTATTAGAACCTTGGTTCTTAGGTCAGAGTGCTAGGATTCCAATCCTGAGTCAAATTTTCACTTTTCATCTGACTTTGGCTGAAGTTATTTAAAATTTTGAAGCCTAAATTTTCATATTTCTTAAACAATAGTACCTACCTCAAAAGGATGCTCTGAATACTAAATGTAATGATATATTCTTATTGCTTCATATAAACTTGGAAGCCATTAATAAATGTAACTCCACGTGGGTTCAAATTGTTACATGACTATTGATTACTATTGGAGAACTATGCAGCATAAAGAAAAAAAGGAAATACTACTTTTTACAATAGCATAGATGGACCTGGAGAATATTATGCTAAGTGAAATAAACCAATCAATGAAATAGATACCACATGATATCACATATATGTGGGAGCTAATCAACAAAATAAACTGATGAACAAAATAAAAACAGAAGCATAGTTACGTGGGGACAAATGATAGCTGTCAGAAGGAAAACAGGGAGACTGGATGAAAGACGGTTATAGGATTAGCCAAAGAACATTTATGCATAACTCATGGGCATGGACAACAATATGGGGACTGACTGAGAAGGGGAGTGGGTGAGGTTGGGTAGAGGTGGGCAAAAGGAGAAAAAGCAGGGATAATTGTAATAACAATTATAACAATAAAATAAAATAAAATAAATACATCTTAACCTCAAAAAATTAGTGTATTTTTTAAAAAAATAAAGTATATTTTAGACACTGGCCAGCTGAAAAATATATTCATTCATTTTTGTGACATATGCTTAGTATTCACTGAAAGAAAGTACATGTACATACATCTAAATTGCACTTAGACACCAAGTTTTAACTTGCTTTGGGAAATTTAATTCCTACTTGAACTTTGTGAGAAAAGAAGGTTGTGTTAGTTTTGCCTAGCTTGTCCCGCTGGAGTAGATGACTGACCAAGTGAACGGGCTGTGTTCTGTGTTTTCTGTGACTACTCTTTCTGGTTGGAAGAAAAGAACTTGAGGGCTTTACTCCATGAACTCATTTGCAGGTGGCTACATATCCAGAAAAAAACCGTGGGCAGGGAAGGGGTGAAGTATGCTTTCAGTCAAATTCCAGGGGACTTGGAGACAAAGAGTGACTACAACCTTATAGTGAAGATGCCGGGAAGCCCAACTGTCCTCTTTGTGTTAATTTAGGAGACAATGTGCTTCAGTAATATGGCCCTTGAGGATTATGATATTTTGCACTCAAATGGCTGTGCAAGAACCAATAAAATCCCATTTTATGTTACAACTCAATGCTAAATTTATAAAATATACAAATTAAATTATAAATATAGGTATATTATAAATTGGATGGATATTTAAAATATAATACCTAAAGTAATATTTCTTAATTTTTCACAAACAGAGAATGTTTTATGAAAAGTGAATGTAATAGATCTGATATGAAATTGAACCACAAACTTAATTAAAAAGAAGAAAGAAGAAAGGAGAAGAAGAAGAGGAAGAAGAAGAAGGAAGAGGAGGGGAATAAGAGGAGGAAGAAGAAGAAGGAGGTGAAGAAGAAGAAATGAAGAAGGAGAAAGAGGAGGGAGAAGGAGAGGGAGAGAAAAGTGGGGACGGATAGGAAGAAAGAGGAGGATGAGGATAAGGAGGAAGAAGAAGAAGAAGATCTAATGAGAGTCGGATGGTGCTTGCCTATTGAACTTCATTTAAGATTGATTTTCATGCAACTGAGTTTAGGGAGAATATAGTGGAGAGTTTGAAGACAGTGAGCAGTGAGATGTTCTGGATTAATCCGGTCTCTTTCAGTGAAACTATAGAAACAAATTGAGAAACAAAAATAGAAGTTTTATGCAGAAATTGTAGGATGGGGGGTTAAAATGAGAGTAGTGTGTGTTTAATGGGGATTACAGTGTGAGAACCCAAAATCACCTTGTGTCATAAGGGAAAGAAAATTAGATCTATTCATCTGTCTACAAGAAGCACCCATTTCTAATCAAATTTTCTCCCATTTCAAAGGTTGTCTTTTTATTATGTTGTTTATCTGTACAGCATGTGAGAAGTATTTTTAGAAAGAAAAATATGATAAAGATCAGGTAGAACTTCTAGGTCGCATCATCTTTCTTTACTTTGAGACAGTGATTTTGTCCCCAGGGGATACTTGGCATTTTTGGTTGTCACATGGGGAGGTGCTATTGACATGTAGTGGATAGAGGACAGACATGCTGTTAAATATCTGACAATGCACAGGACAATTCCCCCCATAAAAACAAATTATCCTACTTAGAATGTTAGTGGTGCTGGGGTTCAGAATTTCGACTTTAAGATTAGAAAGCTCTCACTTCTTGTTTTGTTTATTTAACAGGAATAAAATGTGACTTCACCTCCTGTTGGTATACCATTCCATTCATGTCTTGTCTTTTTAATTACCTGCCAAGTCAGGACAAACAAGTTACTTTTTTTTTTCTTTCTATATCTACTTATCTTTAAAACATTCAACTTGCTTATTATAAATTACCCAAATTGAGATTAAAGGTTGAATTTTCCCAGAAGCTATTTGAGGCAGGCCTTTGGATTTAACATTTTTTAGGGAATATGGATACATTATTAATTCTAGAGTCAAAATGACTGAATGTATGGATCCAAAAACTATGGTACATTTACACAATGGAATTCTATGCAGCAGAAAGAAAGAAGGAGCTCCTACCTTTTGCAACAGCATGGATGGAACTGGAAAGCATTATGCTGAGTGAAATAAGCCAGGTGTTGAAAGACAAATACCATATGATCTCACCTTTAACAGGAACCTAAACAACAAAACAAAAAAAGCAAGCAAAGTATAACCAAAGACACTGAAATAGAGAACAGGCAGACAGGGACCAGAGGGGAGAGAGGAGGGAATTTCAGGGGAAAAGGGGAAGGATTCATAGGAACTAGTATAAAAGACACATGGACAAAAACTAACAGGGGTGGAAAAGGGAGAGAGGTGGAGAGCACCGGGGGGGGGGGGGGGTCTGGGATGGGAATAAAAGACAGAAAACTGTACTTGAACAATTAAGTTAAAAATATTTTAAAAATGACTGAATGTAAATCCCACCATTAAATTTCTTATCTGTGAAACCCACCCACTTGGAACTACTATATAGGGTTACTATATGGATTAATTAAAATAATTCATATGAAACATTTAGAATAGTACCTAGCATAAGGTAAATACTAAGTTACTGCCCATAATAGCCTTGATCATTGGCTCTATTTATCTTCAAGCTCTTTAACATCTGTGCCATTATATGGATTTGGGCTGGCAAATTGAATTCTTTCAATTTGTCAGCCCAAGGAGGGAGCATTATACCTCTCATAGGTGAGATTAGCTGGGGATTATATAGTAATAGTGAATTTTATAAGTACAAATGCAACCAATGGATTTGCTAGATTACCTTAAATTTTCTGCAGCTAAGGATTGTTGAAAATTATTTGCCAAGTTATAATAATAAAATCAGAATATATTCCACATAATTTTCCTTATTAGAATAGTTTTTGACTCTGTTGTAGAATATACTTTATCCTCCTTACACTGGCTGCCTTCTTAGATTTCTGAGTGCAGTTATGCTTTTCATATCTATATCTGATATCACATCAATATATTGATATAAAAACCAATGCTGTTTGTGCACAACAATCACCATTTATTCAATAAATGCATTGTGCTTGGTGTTGTGAATGCAGAGCCAAGTAAGGCACACTCTAACCTTGAAGGATACATGGGTTTGAGGGACATACACAGAAAACTTGCAGTAAAATGTGGACAATGGTATGCTAGACACATGAAATAAATACTGCCATTCAAATGAACCATTTTTGAACTACATTTAAGTAAATAAATAAAATAGATAATTATTTTAGGCATTCAAAAGTTATAGAGGTAAGACAAACTTCTGCTTCACTTTAGGAAAACAATATGTGTATCCCCACCCAACAACATTTTTTTCATTGCTTCTAGAGAGAAGGGAAGGGAAAGAGGATGGGAGAGAAACATTGATGGGAAAGAAACATCAATTGGTTGCCTCCTGTAGGCACCCAGACAAGGGATGATATGTACCCAACCTGGGTATCACACCCACACCTGAGTATGTGCCCTGACCAAGAATGGACACTAAACCCTTTCAGTTATAGGATCATGCTCCAACCAACTGAGGCACAGAAGCCAGGGCCTGTTCCACTTTTGTTCAAATTTTTTTTTTCTAAATTCAGGCAGTGGTGGTCAGGCTCATAGTACTGGAATTGATTTATTTAAATGTATCCATTTGTCATTTTACTCTCCATATTGTAAGTATCAAAGATAAAAGTGAAATATTAATTACAGAAATTTGTTGTAACATCATCCACAACCAGACCAAAAATAAAAGCCACTTAGTTTGAATACAAGAAATTATAAATATCTAAGTTGGAAGAGTGAAGCTCTAGTTTTCCTTCGTTACATAAATACAACCTGGAAGGTAGTAGATTCACTTATGGGTGAATCATCTTAAGGGTTATAAACACATCGAGGATAGAGAAAATAGCCAAGAGAATATAATGAACACTGATAATATAATATATAAATAGTTTAGAAAACTGAGTGTAAATAGCCCAGCTATAACAGTAGTAAGTCCTGTGGGGCAAGTCAATAATTGTTTTCCAATATTACAAGGGAGATTAGACCATAAAATATGTTGTATAATACAAGCACAAATGTTAGAATTGCTGGGTAAAGTGTTATTTCATTCTTTATAGGAATGTATCTTCACCAACTGAAATAGAGTTTTTAAATTGATTAAAAAATATGAAATTAGTTATCCTAGGATGCAGAGAATTCTTCATTCAGGGTGTTTGTCCACGGGACTCCTGTGATGGTATTCAAACATCATCTGGGTAGTAATGGATTACTTGTATTTCCAACAGTAAGAAATTATGATTTTAAAATGGAAAACTAGATTAATTTTTACTTGACTAACAACATTACTAGTGAAAGTTAGGAATGCATTAAATGTTGTATACTATTATGGACAGCATTGAAGTAGAGATAAATAAAATTACACCACTTGTTACCCTTAGGTCTATCAGAGAAATGAGATGTCTATCCGGTGAGGCTATTAGAGTCAGCAAAAAAATTTAAATAATGACAATTAAAGGGTGTCTGGCTTCCCTAACTAATGAAAGTTCAATATCTCCTAATTATATTGGTGGCACAGCACAGTTGCAAAATGTAACTTAATAGTTCCAATACAGTAGTGTAATGAGTCTTCATTTTAGCTGTAAGCTGTATGCCTTTAAACCTCTTGGACATAGAAATTATGCCCTTGCCGAAGGACAAAGAACTCAATGGTTTTGACATGGCAGAGGAAAGTGGCTGCTTGGGGAACAAAATATTTTTAAATTCTATTTATTTCAGCAATTCTTTGTTACTGTTTGCTCTGCACCACTCTGCTAGATGAGAGAAGTCAAGCAAAGATCAATAGGGCATGAAACTTGCCCTCAAGGTGCTCACTGTCTAGTGAGAGAGGAAGATGTGTTAAAATATCTGCTACAGAATGGTAAAGTGTGTTATTGAAGCTATGCACAAAGAGCCATGGATGCGTGCAGATGAGGTCTGCCAGATTGGCTGGTGGGTGGTGGTGACAGTGGTGAAGGAGAAGGTCAGGAAGCTAAGAAGACTAAGTGACATTTGAGCTGTGTTCTAAAGTAATATATAATCATATTGAGCCTTGTAAACCCTATAGAGTTGGTACTGTAAACACAATGAATCACATGGGTTAAGGCCTGTGAGAACGTGCCACAGCTGATGTGATTAGGCATTGGATGTCTACATTAGCAAAGACCTGGAAGTGGAACTGAAAAATGTAATGGAATTGTGAGCAATTGAGATTAGATCCATTAAAGATCTTATACTTATCTTCCTTAATCATTTTGCTCCAGAGCTCACCTACTTTCCAGTAAATTAAGATCATTCTTCATTCCTCTTTCTGGGCTATTAATCCTTTATCCTGATATATTAAAAACAAATCAAACAAGTCTGTTCCTTTGAGATGTATGCCATTCTGCAACATTAAATTTTCCACCTACCCACCTAACTATGCTCACCTTCTGTTTTCTGGATTTCATTCTCCACAATTTATCAAAGACCTCAGCACCTGCTCATCCTATTTGACTAAAGCACATGTAATTTTGATTAATTTCACGTCTGCATGGATGATAATCCTTCCAAGAGTTTGGCTTCTCATTTTTCTTGATGTCTCAACTCTTAAAGACTTTTTCCTCTTTTTTTCACTTCAGCCAGGCACCTTCAGATTCCTATGTTTTAAGGAATTAAATAACTTATTTACTGTAATTTGTATACATGCAAAAACATTCCTTCAAGCATTCTAAACTTGGACCACAAGCTTCTCTTTTCCCACGTGGCAAGCTTGATTATTTTCAACACAACTCTTTATCTTCATTTTTGACTTTATGCTCATCTTTTTTTTCTTTTTAATACATCAGCTCTAAATTCCTTCATTGTCCAATCTGCTCAGTATACTTTGGTCCATAATTTTAAAAACACATTTGTCCATTCTCTAAATATTTTAGGTTATTGTTCCCGCAGAGACATGGGCAGAGTAATCAAATTAATCAAATATTTAATATTTGAACTATCCAGTCTTTTATCACTGCCAGAGAGTTTGGCTCAGTATGATATCTACCACTACTTTGATGAGAGAAAGAGAGAGAGAAGGAGAGAGAGAGAGAGGGAGATTTATCAATCTTCCTATGGAGAGAGAGTATTCCACTTTGAAGTCGCTACTGTAGGTTAGGACAATTAGATTTTAATACAGTTGGAAGAATAAAACTGAACTGAAACTTGTGAGTCTCACACTGGGGCATAGAAACTGCAGACATCTTCATTTTTTTATACACAGTTGGAACTTTGTAAATAGTACATACCATAGAACTGAAAGAATAATTTGTTTCTGGCCATGTCTTATTAAAATTATTTTTTCTAGCTACTATTTACCCTACAAAAACCTGCATAGCACAGACTTTACCTTCTAACTGTCTTTCAAATCCATACATTTCTTACTACCTCCACTGCAGTTGTCCTAGACCAAATTGTAAACACTATGAGACTGTAATAATCTCCCTGCTTCTACCTTCCTCTTCTTCCCTCTTCCTAATCTATGCAGACACTGTACCTGCAGTGATATTTTTCCAAATGTAAATCTTTTTCTTTTACTCTTTAGACATTTTTGTTTCCATTTGTTGATCTTTGGGTAAAGGTCTGAATCCCTCAAATAGGCTAAAGGCTCATGGTCTGGTCCCTAACTTGTTTTTTATTCTCAACTCCCAGGCACCCTTTCTTTTCCTTGTGTCTACCTCTAGCTTCTTTCCCAGACTCTGGATGTCCCATTTCCACTTCTGTTACCTTCATGTACTCTATTTTGCTCCAGGGGGCTTAGAAAATATCAACTTTGCTCATTATTATATCCTCTTTACGTATTATAGTTCTCATCTCGTAGAAGTACAGATGTCTCTTCATATACTGAAAGAAGACCAAAAGAACTATGTCAGCATATATAATCAACATTTATTGTTGAATAGTATATTTTGTTGTTCTTAAGTGAACCTCTCCCACACACACTTTTACTACTTATAAAACAATTGGGATGTATCTTACCATTAAAGTTACTTTTTGCCAGGTAGTTTTTCACAATACAGTTGCCCAGGCATTGTGAGTGTGCTTTCGCAGATGGCGTGACGTGTGACTATAACTTCTCGAGTTTTTAGTCAGCAAACCATCGGTAGACCATTGAACGACAGAATGTGAATCCTGATTATTGTCTCTGGACTTCCTGTTAAGGTGTTTGTAGCCAAAGTTACAGAATGGGTTTCAGTGGCTTGAGAGCTAATCTAAGAGATAGTACTGGAACACTCTTTTAAGAAAAGATTTATGTGGCAACTTTATCTATTTCATAGGTTTGGTTTTGTGGGGGGAAATCATTAAATCTATATAGTTACATAGAACATTAGAGATTCTTTAGTCCAGTTGTGTTATATTGAGGATACATGTTAAATGATCATAGAAAAGGGTTACCTTACTATCTCCAAGGAGCTAGGTACAGATCTGAGAGATTGCTTTGTCTTCTCTGTGGAATCCATGTTGAGTTGTATTGTCTCTCTTGATATTATGTGGGAGAACTGTATCTCAGTGATCTGCTTTTGTACTAGAAAGATCTGGCTTCTTAAACAGAAGGTTCTAAAAGTATACCAAGATGGTAAGAAATCCCTGAAGCCTATTTTTTCCTCTCTGTTCCTGATACTTGCCGAACTGCCATGTGCTATGGGGCTTATGACGCAAATGAGTTCTCTACACAATATGGATACTAAAAATATGGCTTTTTTTGAAAACCTTCTCATTCACCTTCACTACAAAAAAAGGAAAAGAAAATGCCACAATTAACAGCCCTCCCACAAGGAATTCTTTATACTTCATATTAATTCAGTCTGAGCTCCTCATAAATAATAGAAAGCATGAATGCACTGAGAAGTTTTTTGATTTTTTTCTTGTAAGTTAAGGGTCAGCTTTATTTTTTTTAGCCTCATTATAGTCATTTAACAGGAATTTAGATTAGGTTGGCAAGCTGAGAAGTACTTAAGGAAATGTGTTTTTTCTTTCCTTTACTCCCTACTGGCTCCAACTCCAGAATGAAATGCCTGTGATACTAATATGCCTGATGACTGGACAATTGTTGGCACTTAATAAATATCTCCTAAAATAAAAATCAAACTTAAAAAAGGGTTATCTTCCTTCAGTCAGGGATTGAAAGTCTGTTTATAGATTATGGAGAGCCAAACATTAGCACCAAAGTGAGACCTTCAAAAGACTTTTGCTGGGGACTTTATTTCTGGTGCCAGTTTTCTTTAATATCACTTCTGTCTCTTCTACCACTGACTCAGTGGGTAGAACAGGAGAAGAAACCCACGATGTCAGGAAGAAGCTGAGAGAGTCTGAGTCCACAGCAATTCCAAACAAGCTACACATGGGCAGTAACACAAGGCCATTTCTCCTTTTTCTACTTATTTTTTGCCTCTTGCTCTGTATTTTTTCTTTCTTCAGATTGTCTTATAGAAATATAAGTGCAATCAATGTCTCCCATAAAAACAATGTAATGCAGTAACAGTTGATATTTTACTGCTCTATGCCCTTCTTTGTTGTTAAGTAGGCATTACGTTTTCCTTCCCAGTGTCAGTTTCTTCTGTTCTTGGTATTTCTCTGCTGTTTTTCAGATGTCCATATATACCTTGAGCATCCTCATGTTTTGAAAAAAGAGACTCTGGAGCACATGGCTGAGATCTAAGCTATCAGTGAAGTATCAACTTTATGATTTTCAGTTGAATTTATTTTGGCAACACTGGCTAAAAAAGTACATAGGCTCAGGTATACAATTCTATAACAATCATTTTTATATTATATTGTCTGTTCACCACCCACATCAAGTCTCCTTCCATCACCATTGATCTTCCCTTTATCCTCTTCTACCCTCCCTGCCTCGACCCATACTGTTGTTTGTGTCTGAGTTTTTTGTTAATTTATGTTGTTTAATCCATTCACCTTTTTTATTGACACAAAAATAAATAGGTAGCCCAATGGTTGGGGGGGAGGAGGTGGCCCAATGGAGAATAATGAGATACAAGTTATTTATGGTGAATTTCTTAGAAGGACTCTTCTTCACTCTTTAAACTTTTCTTCTTTCTATGAACTGAAAGGAGGGACAGAGAGCCAGAGATTTCTCAACAGTCTCCTTGTGACCCCAGGGAATGCTGTTCTTAGACTGATGCTGGTACCTGACGTAGATGGCAGACCACTGGGGCTAAAAATTAAGAAACTAAATATTGACTAAATGAGTCAAATTACAACACATGACCTGCTTCTGGTATCTACAATTATAAGACAAGAAATCATTTTTTAAAATTATTTTTACTTTAATTTTATTATTTGCACTACTATACATGTCCTTATTCTCCTCCTGCCTTTGCCCACCTCCCTCACCTTTACCCCTTCTTCCCTTTGTCCATGACACTGTCTGTGTCTGTGGGTTATGCACACATATGTTTTGGCTGATCCCTTTACCAAGGAGGTTTGAGTTGAGTTTTCTGTTACAGGCATCATAAAATCCTAGTAGCTAGAGTATATGTCTAAAATATTTGACATCACTAAACAGAAATGAGGCATATTGATAGAACACTCTTCAAAAGGTACCACTGACCTTCTTTTGTGGATTTAAGAATCATAATTTGAGCTCCATTGTTCAGTTTATGTGTTCACAACCTGTATCCCTATTTAGAATAAAAACAAAACTCTCTGAACTCAACAAAAATATTAATTAGGAGTAATGATCTTCCTACACATTCTATTGTATCATTAGGCATAATGTACAAATAAGAGTATTCTATTTAGGACACCTCTAGCAACTCTATAAATAAACTGATGTGTCTCCTTCACCTGCAAACAAACTAATTTTGATCGTAGGAACAAGTTTTATAATCTGTGTTCTTCCCCATGACATATCTGCTTCGCATCTCTTTTGATTTTCTGCTATAATGTTTTAACATAGAGGTCTCTCACAGTTCTTTTGGCAGGAGGGGCAATTAGGGTGTGAGTCATTTTCATAGGAACGTGGCGCAGAAGACCTGGATGATAGTCTAGTGCAGGTTTCAGTGGGAGGACGGGAGCAGACAGGGTAGAGGCAGCCTGACATGCCCCGAGATACACTGTCAGCACCCCTAGGCAGTGGGCACAAGGGCGTTCCCCAGACCATCACCTTTAGTAGATGCCAACTAACACTTTTTCCCCCAAATCAAAATCAGACAGGGTTCATCCTTCCCAGGTTGTCTGAAGATTTTTTTCTCCCCCTTTTCTGTCATTGTTATCAGTGTTTTTCCTTTGTCCTGTAAGAATAGTCTAAAGGCATTCTTCCACATATGTGTAGAAACCTTGACAACATCCCAATAATGTCTTTGATTAATACACCTAAATTATTCTTTAATGACTAAATAGTACTGAGCTACTTTTTACAGGTCCAAGTTAAAAACATATTTCAAAATTTTCTCTGACATTGCTCAGCAACATGAATTGCTAAGAGTCCTCTATACCACTGGGCTAAATACTGGGACTCTTACTATGACAATAGCATGTCTTTTATTACTGTTGCTCAGATCTCTTTCTCAGATACTTAGTGATGTACAATCCTTTGACGCCATCTAATATTATGCAAAATTGCACATGCACACTGCTCTGCTCAGGCCATACTCATTTGATTTGTGCCCCAAGCTGCTGACCCCTCTGCCATAATGATTGTCCCAAACCTCTTTACTGTGCTTATTGGGATTTTCCATTCATCTTTATCATTGATTTCTAATTTTATTTCATTGTGATTTAAGAGCACATATTGTACAATTAATATTCTTTTAAATTTGTTCTGGTGCGTTTCATAGCTTAGAATGAAGTCTTGGTGATTGTTGTATGTGAACTTGAAAAGAATGTGTCTTCTGCGGTTGTTGGATTAAGTAGTCTGTAGATGTCTGTTATATCTGGCTTACTGATGATGTTTTTTGGTTCAACTATGCCCTTACTGATTTTCTGCAAGCTGAATCTGTCCATTTCTGGTAGAAGGGTGCTGGAATGTTCAGTGTGAAAGTGAATCCAGCCACTTCTCTCTGAAATCCTAAGAGCTGTTGTCTTATGAAATTTGATGTTCTGTTGTTAGGGTCACACACATTAAGGATTGTTATGTTTTCTTAGAGATTTGACCCCCTTTTTATTATGTAATGACCTTCTCTCACCCTGACAACTTCCTTTGATTTAAAGACTGCTCTATCTCAACTTAATACAGCTACCCTGCACTCTTTTGGTGTTAGCACGGCATCATTTTCTTCACCCACTTACTTCTAATCTTATGTGTCTTTTCACTTAAACTGGGCTGCTTGTAACCAACACATAAGCCTTGTTTTCTTTTTTAAAAGCTGCTTTGGCAATTGGTCTTTTAATTGATATGTTTAGACCATTGATATTGAAAGCAATTATTTAGTTACTGATCTATTGGATTAAGATCTACCATATTTGTTACTGTTTTATCTTGCCCTTTTTCTTTATTTGTATTTTTTTTTGTCTTCCACCTTTTTTTGACTTCTGTGGTTTTAATTGAACATTTTGTTATTGTTTCTCCTTTCTTAACATATCAATTCTACTTAAAAAACTATTTTTATTTTTTGGTTTCCAGCAATGATTCTTATTTATTTATTTGTTTTTATTGTTGCTCTATTACAGTTGTCTCAGTTTTTCCCCACTTTTCCCCTCATCCTGCCCTTGCCCCAAATCCAGCAGTCAATCCTCACACTGTTGTCCATGTCCATTGGTTATTTACACTTTTTCTTTAACTAGGCCCTCCCTCTTCTTTTCTCCCTTATCACCCTTCCCCGTCCTCACTAGTCCTTGTCATTCTGTTCCTTGTTCCCATGCCTCTAGTTCTATGTTCCTCATTAGTTTGTTTTGTACATTAAGTTCCACTTATAGGTGAGATCATATGGTATTTATCTTTCACTGCCTGGTTTATTTCACTTAGCATAATGCTCTTCACTTCTATCTACATTGTCTTGAAGGGTAGGTGGATATCTTAGAATTTGCAATATAACATTTCAACGGATCCAAATCCATTTTTAAATAACACTGTACTGATTCCTGTGTAATACGAGTGAGTCCTTCATAATAACAATGCAATCATAATTCTTCCCTCCCATTTCTCATATCCTTCATTTATCCATTTCCGTATTTGTAAGCATATATAAACACATATATAATATATGAATAACAATGAGTAGTTGACTACACTTTTGCTGTTATTATATTGAACAAACTTATCTGGTATATCAACTTAGAATAATAAAAAAAATTTAAGCTTCACATATTCTTCAATGCTTGTCCTTTGTTATGTAGGTCCAAGTTTCAGACCTATATATTTTCTTTCTCTCTAAATAAGTTATTTGAACATTTCTTAAATGGTAGGTTTACTGGAAACAAGTTTCCCCATTTTTTTTTAACCTGAGAAAGTTTTGATCCCCCTTCACCTTTGAAGGATAATTTCACAAAGTACAGAATTCTAGGTTGAGTTTTTTTTTCTTTTAACACTGCAAATATTTTACTCTATTGTCTTCTTGGTTTATGGTTTCTGAGGAGAATTTCTATGTACCTCTTATCACTCTCACTCTCTATATAATGTGTTTATTCTCTCTGGATTTTTTCAGGAAGTTTTCTAAAATCTTTACTTTTCTGTCATTTGAAGATAGTATGCCCAGGTGGTTTTTTTTTTTTGGCGGGGGCGGGGGGGGGGGGGGGNGTTTTTTTTTTTGGGGGGGGGTGGTCATTTAAACTGCTTGGGGTTCTCTGAGCTTCCTAGACATATGCTTTAGATATGTTGTCTGACATTAATTTGGGGAAATACTTTATCATTATTATTTCAAATATTTCTTCTGTTGCCTACTCTCTTTTTCTCCTGGTATTCCTATTATGCAAAAGTTATATGTTTTGTGTTCGNCTTATCACTCTCACTCTCTATATAATGTGTTTATTCTCTCTGGATTTTTTCAGGAAGTTTTCTAAAATCTTTACTTTTCTGTCATTTGAAGATAGTATGCCCAGGTGGTTTTTTTTTTTGGGGGGGGGTGGTCATTTAAACTGCTTGGGGTTCTCTGAGCTTCCTAGACATATGCTTTAGATATGTTGTCTGACATTAATCTGGGGAAATACTTTATCATTATTATTTCAAATATTTCCTCTGTTGCCTACTCTCTTTTTCTCCTGGTATTCCTATTATGCAAAAGTTATATGTTTTGTGTTCGTTGTGCAGTCCTTAGAAACTCTCCTCTGTTTTTGTTTTCATTATTTTCTTTGCTTTTCAGTTTTGGAGGCTGCTATTAAGATAGTCCCAAGCTCAGAGATTCTTTTCTCAACCATGGTCAGTCTACTCATAAACCTATCAAAGGCATTCTTCATGTCGGTTACATGCATTTTTGACATCTAGCATTTCATTTTTACTCTTTCTTTAGATTTTCTTCTTTCTACTTGCATTCTTCATTTGTTATTGCATGTTATGTATGTTTTGCATTTCAGCCTTTAGCATAATAATCATAGTTGTTTTAAATTCTTGATCTAATAATTCCAACATTCTTGCCTTGTCTGGTCTGATGCTTTGATGCTTGTTCTCTCTCTGTGTGTGTGTGTGTGTGTGTGTGTGTCTTTCATTTTGGTGTGCCTCATAATTATTTTTAATAACTGGACAGGTACTAGTTAAAAATGTCTTTTGGAAATAGGCCCTCAGTGATTTGATATTAGGGGAGGGGGAAAGCAATCAATAGTCCTATGATTAAGTCTCAGTCTTTTAGTGAGGCTACGCCACTGGACTTGAACTTCACAAGTGTTTTTCTTATATGGGATAGAATGAATAGAGTGGACTGGAGTTGAGTATTTTCATTCTCTCATGTGGAAGAGAGTAGTTGGGATGTAGTTGAATGTAGCTGGAAATTTCTCTTCCCTCAGGTCAGTTATCCCTTATAATGCCCCAGAAGATTAGGCTCTGGTTAACTACCTTCTCTTGAGGAAATGCCTTGTTAACAACACAAGAATGTTCTGGTGTATTTCAGAATGGTTCTTTTTCTCCTTCCCCTGCCAGAAGGATGAGGGTTTTTTGCTTTGCTTTCTGGTATTTACTGTGAGTTTTACTTAGTGGGTGTCCTAAAAGTAAAACTCAAAATATTGTGGGGGCCCCTGCAAGTGGACCCCTTTGGAGTTTTTAAGTCTCAGAGCTGTCCACACCAGGCCTCCAGAATGCTCTCAACCTCACAGGTTGCTTTGACTCTAGAATGTTTACTGATAACAATGTATTCCCAAATCTTCTAGAAACTTGGGATAAGGAAATGTAAAGATGAAATGTAAAATGCTTGTTATGTAAAAGTGTGAGTTATATTATTTTAATTTTTAAACCCAAAGAATAGATGTGGTAGCCATTAATTGACTGAAATTTGTATAATTTACATAATTTAACATTTCTCTCATTATCATATATTTTCATGAAGCTTACATTTGGTTCTTGGCCATTTCCAGTATACTTTCATTTTTATTATCTATGTGGTCATTGGCCACCTGAAAATTTACGTAAATTGATGGCCCTCAGCTAAATATGTACATTAAATTCATAATGTACAGTATAAAGAAAAAATCTTCTGAGCAACTGATATAAAAATACTCATGCTATAGGTGATTATTTTATATTTGACTAGCACCCTCAATACAGTGAAAGTATAAACCAGCTTTACTTAAGAAAAACTAGAGCACTTTAAATATTATAAAGTATGTGTTAAAGAAACTTATACTTTTGTTTTCTCTCCATATACATATTCAGAACATATTGCTAATGTTTCAGAAAAAATATTGAGTTTCTATTATTTTTCGTTATTAAATGAGCTTGAATATTGGAGTAAGATCTATCATATCAGCATATTCGCTTTTCATTTTTTTGAGACCTTGACTGAGGTCACACTGAAGAAAATGAATTAAAATCAGAACATCATTTGGGATAGATAGGACCTCATCTTGCAAAGATCTAATCAATGCTCCTTGCCTCTCAGGATGTACTTGATTATTCATTACTTACTGCTAACAGATGGCTGTCCATGGCCCTTAACTGAGAAGCTTATCCATTCCCCAGAGGCCATATGTTCCCAAGCAAAACTACTGTCCTATTTGGGATCATGTCATCTTAGTGCCGAAGAAATTGGGTCAGCAGAGCCAGAAATCTATGCATCAGAGTTTAGTTGCATTGTCAGTTGGTCCAAATAAAATGCATGTTTGGAGATCCAGAGGTTCCAGCTATAATGATTCTTACTTACAAAACTTAAAGTCAAAAAATAAATTTATTTGTTTTAAATAAAATAAAAGAAAATCACTGAAGAAAATCACTATATTTAGGACAGCATTTTTAAGGGTACTGTTTGTGAGGCAATTTGGCAGATACTACAGAAATGTATTAGGAAGAAGTGACTTTCAAAAATTAAAATTTGTGTGATAGAGTGCAATATTAGTCATTTAAAAGGAAAGGGCTTTCTCTGAAATAATTATAAAATTTATTTAGCAATGGAATAGGCAGTTTTGTTAAATGAGGCTGTGCACATGCATATAAGCTCACAAATGAAAAACAAAAGAATATCAGAACTGACCCTGTGTCAATGGTTTTCACAGAACAATGGCAATGACAATTCACAGGACAGTTCTTCAGTGCCTTTAATGTTGATTATTTCATGTAATCCCCAGAACACTTTTCAATAAGGTCCTTTAGTCTTCAACTTTTCAGATAAGAGATGTATGAATTTTCAAGATCATGCAGTTCCTAAATATTTGAGCTGGAACTCAAATCCACATCTTGGAATTCTAGCCCTAGTCTCATTTCACAAAATTTCAGAATCAAAAATTCATTTTCTTTCACTGGAAATGTATGTTATGTTCCCTTGGGAGAATTTTATGTTACTGTCTTTTTCACAACTCGCTTTGAGGAAATTTATACTGAAGAAGAAACAGTATAGAAATTCATGAAAGCCCACGGATAGTTTCTTATAATAAAAAAATGCTCACACATTTGTTCGTATTAGAGAGAAATCATAAAATATTGCAGAAAAGGGAAATGAAGAAAGCCACAAATAACTTTTTCACAGGTGCTTACCCATCTTCATTCCTGCATTTCTACCTTTACTTCTTTTTGCTTCTTTGGATTTTTTTTTGCTGTCTGAGGAAGAAAAATATTATCTGATTCTTTCTGTTAATACCAAATTCTTAGTGATCTAATAAATAATCCCTCTATAACCCTGAGAAAATAAAACTATATAAAATGTGTGTAAAAAAAGAAAACCAAAAATGATAAAAAAAAACCCATGCAGTTCAGGGAAGGTGAGCATCTGAATATTAAACAACAAGGGAATATAAATAGTAACTGTTATCATTTGGGAGTTTGGCAACTGCATAATTAAAATATAATTTTACATTTTTAAAATTTTTCTACATTACTCAAGTTTGTTCTCTGTGCATCTTAATAAATTTACAAGAGGAAACTAATAATCTCACTGAAAAAGTCCAAGTAGAAAGAGAACAACTTCGTTCTTCTTCCGATGCCTGAGACGTCATAGAGAGGGTACCCTAAAAATATATTCAGTTATATTTGTTCCTCCTGTATTGACATCTAGCAGTCAAAAGGCAAATTGGATTACATTTTTAATTTAACTGGTATGCCTATGTGAAAATGTTCGAGAACCACTTACTTTTAATCATTTCCTCCTATCTGAGCACTGAACGAATGCTTTTTAAAAATTATTTTAAAATAACTTTTATACTTATTCTATTACACTTGCCCTAATTATTCCCCCTTTGCTCTTCTCCAGGCTTCCCACCCATGCTCTCACAGTCAATTCCCACACTGTTGTCCATGTCTCTGGGTCATTCATACATGTTCTCTGTCTAGTCCCTTCCCCTTCTGTCCACCATGATGCTCCTCCTCTCCCTCCTCTGGTCCCTTTCAGTCTGTTTCAAGTTTCCATGCCTATGGTTCTATTTTGTTTGTTTGTTTTTCAACATCTTTCTACATAGAGCACAAGGCTGGTATTTTTTAAAAAGCAAATGAAGGTGTTCGACTTTTGGAGGGTTTTCTTCCCTTAGCCCCAATGCAAAGGAAGTTTTAAAAACACAAAATAGTTCTACAGAGAAGATTCAGTGAGAATAGTAATTTAGGAAATGTGCTCAAGCAGAATCCAATCAATATCGCTGAATCTCCTGTGAACACAGTTTTAAATATTACTTGCTATTCCTTCTAGAGTTAGATTATCGATTGTAAAAATTGCTCCCAAACCTCCATTCTGAATAATTAGCCTCTTTCTTGTTTGGCTTTTGCATTTGTGCCATGAAAGTTACAGCATTCACATCACTAGGATATAAAGTGAGAGGAACAGAAACAGTGAGTTCTACCTTTCCTGGGCATTTCACGGTCTTGTAAATACAAATACTTGTCTACAATTACTTGTGTCTGAGGCCTGTGTTTGCTGGAGCCTTTTTGAATGAGAAATACTATGTAAGTTTTTGTTTGGTTTTGTGCATTTTCCTTACCACATCTCATTGGGTCGTCAGAGATACACACCAGTATTCATTCCTCTGATGTCTTCACGCCTATTTTCATTTGTTTACCTCATGTCCAAACTATGGTGGTGAGATGAACATGAAGGCACATTGTGCCTGTAGTTANGAAAGTTACAGCATTCACATCACTAGGATATAAAGTGAGAGGAACAGAAACAGTGGGTTCTACCTTTCCTGGGCATTTCACGGTCTTGTAAATACAAATACTTGTCTACAATTACTTGTGTCTGAGGCCTGTGTTTGCTGGAGCCTTTTTGAATGAGAAATACTAGGTAAGTTTTTGTTTGGTTTTGTGCATTTTCCTTACTGCATCTCATTGGGTTGTCAGAGATACACACCAGTATTCATTCCTCTGATGTCTTCACGCCTATTTTCATTTGTTTACCTCATGTCCAAACTATAGTGGTGAGATGAACATGAAGGCACATTGTGCCTGTTAGAAAATGCTACAGTAAACATCCTAGTTATTTTGATCATTAGTTGATATTGCAACTTAAAATCAAGTGCTTAAAGTCAGTAACCATTCATATGATTGACTCAAATTGGTTAAACTTAGTTTTATATATTTTTGCTAACGTTACAAGGATAAATTGAACCATACTTTATTACTATTTTTAATATTTTATGTATTTATTTTCAGAGAGAGGAGAAGGGAAGGACAGAGGGAGAGAATTATCAATGTGCGGTTGCCTCTCATGTGTCCCCTACTGGGAACTTGCCTGCAACCCAGGCATGTGCCCTGACTGGGAATCGAACCGTGACCCTTTGCTTCACAGGCCCGCACTCAATCCACTGAGCTACACCAGCCAGGACTATACTTTATTTTAACTAAAGTAAAATTCAGCTTTTTTTTAGTGATTCTAAAAAAAAATAATTTAAAAGAAACACAGCTACTACCTTTTAACAATAAGTAGAAAATTGTAAGAACAGATAAGAATTGAGGTTCTACTTATGATTGAGGTTATCTAAATTGCCAAAAGAACCAGACAGCATTAACCTGGCCCAGAATAGGTCCTTAAAAAATAAGAACATCTACCAGAACTTTATTAAAAGTGTGAATCATAGATCCAAGTGCGAATGACTTTGAATCTTATTCCCAATATTGCTGGTTGGGTAATTTTGTCCAAAACGTTTAGACCACAACAAGATTTATTCTTACTCTTTGTATAATATAAATTTAATGCTTACTGATGAAGTTATTAAGGCAATTAGGTAATTTAGGTAATTTGTTTCTGTAAACTGATTAGCAGAATGTGTGACATACAGTGAGCATTCAATAAATATTGATTATTATTTTTACAAGAGTGTTATTGAATATTCCATAGTGCTTGTTGGTTACTTCAATGAGGGGCTACTGTACTTCTATATCTGTTAAATTTATCTCAATATCTGATAGATAATAAATGTTTGTCAAATGAATAAAAAATTATGATTACATGAAAAAATAATGAGGAAAAGGGAATTTATAGTACAGCCTGTCTTCTTTGTCTGTCTTAAATATTTTTCAAACCTAACAAAGTCTACTCGAATTGGTGTAAAAATATTTTTCGCTTTTAAGTACTGATTATCAGCCTTGATTTTGCTGCAGCCTAGGGTGTTACTAATTTTTGTACGATCTATGGTTGCCAACCCTTAATCTTTTATAACACTGCCACACCCTTTAGGACCTTTCCCCATACCGTTTTGATTCCATGGATGAATTCACCTAGGTAATGAGATGGAGTTAGATTTGCCAGATGACTCCGCAAGGTTTCCTGAGAAAGCAGTGCGGCGCCCTTGAGACCCGATGAAGGAAGGAAGAGACAAGTCACTCGAGAGTGGAAATGCAGCTGCTCTCCAAACTGCTCTACTATTGAACTGTGTTTTTATCACACCAGTCTAGTTAACTAGGGAGGGGGTATCTGGTATCCAGGAAATTCAATTAGCTTCACACGGTATAGAGCATAAAGCCATATTATAGCATTTTCTGTCCCCTCACCCCCAGACCCACCCTCACCTTTCAGAATTAAGGAAGTCACCTTCACCGGGATCCATAAATTTTTGCTAATGCCTCATTTGCTTTCAATAACAAAGTTCCGCTTGGGAAATATGTAATAATGAAAAATATCCTCAGTCTTGTTTAGGATCCTTATAGAAGCAACGTGACACAATCAAAGTAAAAGGGAAAAATAGAGGGCAATATATGTAATTATTTCTGAGAATTGATTTCACCATTCCAAGTTTAGGTAGTACTTGCAAATAAGTCTTTTAAAAACCTCCTTATAAAGAGCAATCAACTATCTGGGTAAATTGCAGACCTCACAGATATAACTTTGTATGGGAAGTAACAGATATGTGTTCCAGTATGCCAATGGTTTCATATGAAAGTCCCAGCGATGGAAACCTGAATTACGAATCAGTGTACACAGCTTTGGTGAAACTGAAAGTAGTGTATTCTAAAAACCAAGATGACTCAAAAAGTGACCCAGTAAGGGCTCATAATGGAAGTTTTTACTAAATATCCATATTAAACTAGCAATATTGCTTAACTGCTATGCTGCTTTATGTGATATGTGATTTCATACACTAGTACAATGAAATTAATAAGCAAACTTAAATGCATGATTTTGCCTACTTACACTGTTTAACAAGTGTGCTACAAGCATGTAAACCAATTAAGCAAATAGTCACACTTCTTCTATGTGGAGATTATTTTATATTGTGGCTTATGTTACCATCAGGCTCTAACATAGGCTTATCATTTTCCATTATTGCCTGCATCTTTGACCTTTCTTTAGAGTGACCCAATTGCTTTACTTTTGGTTGGTTAGTGTGTGTGTGAAGTCCAGGAGTAAAAAGGACAGTTTGAAATGTTTATGACAGAAAATCTGACCTTATTTCCAGATACATTTTGAATTCCTTCCTATCTATTTTTCTATTTATTTTTGGTCTTTTATAAAATATTTCATTTATTTATTTTTAGAGGGGGGACGGGAGGGAGAAAGGGAAACACTGATGTGTGATTGCCTCTTGAGGGGCCCTACTCAGGCCCCCTACCTGGCCTGAAACCCAGGCATGTGCCCTGACTTGGAACCAATCTGGCAGCCCTTTGGTTGTCAGGCCGGCACTCAATCCACTGAGCCACACCAGTCAGGGCTCTTGGGTCTTTAAATTTAATTTCTCCATATGAAGCTCCATCCATGGCTTACCCAACAGAATTTATAAACTCAGGTGTGTGTTTGTGAGTGTGTGTATATGTGTGCAAAAAATTTGGGGTGGAAGAGGGCTATAAATATCTAATAAACAACATTTCTTTTGCCCTCCAACAAGAAGCCAAGGGATGTGTTTTGAAGTGAAACAAGGAGTTTCACAAATATCAAACAGAGAAAAATAGATCCCTTTACTAAACCATGATCTAAGCGTTTCAGACCAAAGAACAACTTCTGTTAGAACTGTGCTCTGTGATGAAGGGCCAGGGTAGATTTGTATGTTTAATACAGTTTTTGGCAGTTCTCTGTGATAAAATAATTTTTTCTGGTTTTGAAAGAATATTTTTATTCATTTGGAAAATCCTGTACCAGGCTTGTCATAAAACTGCAAATCTGAAACATATTATTTTAAATAATGAGACAACTTTGAGCATTAAAAACAAAGTACATTCAAATTGAGGCAGAATATATTGGTGATATGGAAGCCATTAAATCCACATTGTTTTAAAGAGACTTTATTTGCATGGCTTATCCAGCACTAACTCTGTACTTCCAATAGTGATTACAGATAAGTCATCATTGACGTATCTTCTGCTAAAATCTTTATTGCATAATGAGCCATATTGCATAATCACCAAAAGACACATGAATAAACATGTCTATTGCTAATTAGACCTGGTGATTTGACAATAAAATGGAAAATGTTATCCTTTTACCTGATATTATGCCTGATTGTCTTCTGTGGCCATTAGTGTCTGAACTACTGCAGTCGAATAGTTAGGTAAGGTTCGTTGGATGCTGGGACATTCAATGAATTGCTAGTAATTACATGCAAACACTTCAGATAACATTTCTTGTTACTCATTAAAACTTGGCACCTTTGCATTTTCTGCCACTTAGGTGTGTGATGTATTACATTTTAATGGCTTAAACACATGGATATTTCGCTTTGCATGGTTTCCAAATAAGGATGTTAACTCTTTGAAGGTTATTTTAAAAATAAGTCTCAGTCATACAGACCTTTACTTGGATCCTGTACAAATCAAAAGATAAAATAATTATTTCAGTATATATGAGGTCTGTCCAGAAAAAGTCCAGCCATTTTTAATATAGCAAGAAGGGTTTGCATGACATCAGTGTAACTTGGCAGTAAAGAAGAGTGGATGGGAATGCACATGTGTGAACAATGACAACCTCACTGTATTAGTCAGTGAGGGTGGTAGATGCTGCTGAATGAGCATGTGTACTGAGGCCACCGCATTCAAGATGACTGAGTAGAGCAATGAATACGCATCAGATTTTGTGTTAAGCTTAAACATTCCTCCACAGAAACTATTCAAATGATTCAGCTGGCTGCAACTATGGGCAAATGGCGATTGGCATCTTCATGTTGACAATGTGCCTGCTCGTGCATCACATCTTGTGCAGAGGTGTTTTTTTTTTTGTTTGTTTGTTTGTTTTTTTTTGTGAAATGTGAAATCAGCTAGGTGATTCAGCCCCCCTACAGCCTAGAGTTTGTGCCCTGTGACTTCTGGCTTTTTCCAAAGTTAAAATCACCTTTGAAAAGGAAGAGATTTCAGACCATTGATGACATTCAGGGAAACACAACAAGGCAGCTGATGGAAACTGGGAGATGTGTGAGGTCCTAAGGTGCCTACTTTGAAAGAGACTGAGGTATCATTGTACACTGTTTCTTGTGTCTTGTATCTTCTCTAAAAGCTGTCTCTATTTTTCATATTATATGGCTGGATACCTTCTGGGCAGACCTTGTATATCCTCCTCCTAAATGTGCCTGAACCATCATGGTATCTTTGCACTGACTCTAGACAGAAATGTAATTAAATAGACATTTACATTGGATATTAAAGCATATAATTATTTCCATGGAAACCTCCTAATAATTATTTTAGAAAAATAAAAACTGTGTGCCAAATCCCATTTTAATTATGTTATTTGTGTAATGAATTTTTAACTTATGATTCAATTTGTATATGTGTGAAATAAAGAGTGACTCTTTGCTCTTAAGAAGCTCATTAAGTTGGCTGATTCTATAAATAAAGGTATTTTTTGGTAAAAATCAGTTTTTAATTTAAAGCGAAGTTGGCATTTTTAATATCTATCTTAAAAAGGAACATCGACTCAGTTAGCATGCCAAATAGTGAGGGATTTTCTTATAAGTTCTGCTTTTAAAAATAAAAGATATGGTATTTTTCACATGAGGTTTTGGGAGAGGTATTATACATTGAATATTTCCATTCCAGAAAAAAAGAGAAAAAGCATGCATTTTCATTTTCTACATTTGGCAACAAAGTCAAGCATCGATTCAATATGATTCTAGCATTATCATTGATTATTTTATGTGACTTTATGTGCAGAAATGTGACCACCGCATATAGAAAACCATTTCCTAAAATGGGGCATAACAATAAAAAATAGGTAAAGATTGTAGGTAGGGATGTTTGAAGTGTTTTTATTATTTTTAACAAATGAATAGTTCTAAATTTACTTTTCTTTTTATTTTATTATTGTTGTTCAATGACATGTGTCCCCATTTTCCTCCCATTACTCTCCCCTGTGCTACCAGCCCCCACACCTCCCACATTCAATCTGCCTCATTGTCTTTGTCCATGGGTCCTCCATACATGTTCTTTGACTTGACCTTTCCCTTCCTTCCCTTGTTATTCCCCTGCTTGCTCCCCTCTGGTCACTGTCAGTTTATTCTTTATTTCCATGTCTGCGATTCTATTTTGTTCACTTGTTTGTTTTGTTGATTAGGTTCAACTTATCAATGAGATCATAAAAACAATACTTTATTCTCTTTTGTTTTGTATCAACATACTTTCAACCTATGAATCACTCTTGTTAGTCACATGCTCACTCCTGTTTTACTTCAAACACATATTTAGTAGCCCTGGAATTAGGAAAAGTACATTTGTTGTGGAAGTTCTACATTGCCCATGACTACTGTGAAAATGAGGAACTGGTTTCTTTCTAGTGTGGAAAACTGGAAGTAAAGTACATTAAGTAAAATTTATAGCGGGTAAGGTAGTGATGAGTACCGAAGAGAAACTTAACGGCAGTAAAAAAAGATAGGATGTGTGTGCATGTATATGTGTTGGAGGGAGTTAATGTTGGCATTTTTGACAGACTATCCAGGGAAGGCGTCGCTGGGAGGATAAGTGATGATGTGACAGGAGAGAATAAGGTGTCCATGAAGACATCTGCAGAATGTCCATCTAGACAGTGGGACTACAACTGTCCAAAGGCACAGCTCCTACTCATAAGTTGGAATATGCCTGGAGTGTGTGAAGACTACCAAAGAGACTGGAAAGAATGCAAGAAACAGAGAAGGGATGAGGTCAGAAAGGTCACAGCAGCCCCACCTTAGAGGCCCCTGTGAATATATTACAAATTTGGTGTTTCCTCTATGTGAAATGAGAAGCTTGGGACATTTTTAAGCAGAGGAGTGGCATGTTTCAATATCTGCTTTCTGTGTCCAGAATAGCCTGAACAAAGTTGAAGAAGGAGACCCACGATAAAGAAATAAATTCTTTAGTGTCATCTTGACAGATGACTGTGGTTTGGATGAGTGGTGTAACGGTAGAGGTGGTGAGAAGAGACCAGGTGTAGATGTCTTTTCCACCATAGAACACATAGGATTTGCTGGTGAATCTGCTATGGGGTATAAAAGAAAGTGGATTCAAGTATTCTCTTAGTGTTTTTGCCTGAGAAATGAAAAGAATTGAGATGCTGTGAACTGAGGGAAGACAGTGGAAGGAGCCGAACTGAGGGGTGAGCTGAGCATGTTGAGCTGAGCATGTTAGAAGCTCAGTTTTGGACAAGTGGAGGTTGGGGTGCCTATTAGATGCCTAAGAAATGATGATTAGACTCTTGACTTTATGAGTCTGCCGTGGGGTCCTCAGCCAGTAGAAGGTATGACATCTTGATTTCTCCTGTTTTGCTTTCACTTTGGTAAAATACTAAGGATCAAGATTGGGGTGTAGGTATTGCCTTAGAGGTAGTATGATGTAAACTTAGGTGTGATATCTTTCAACCAATTGAACCCATAGTCATTGGTCAGTTATACAAGCTCAGGATTAAGGATTTGTTTAATGATTTGTTTTTATTTTTTTATATTGATGACAGATTATAATATTCGTAGTTTTGAATTTACACATCTATTACATATCTTTCTGATCTTTCTTCCACAGTTACCCTGGTTCCCAGTCCTATGGGTGTGGGGTTTGGAGAAAATGAGGATTGAGGAAACTACCTGATCTTGATTTTAGTTTAGACCTTTGGCCAGAGGTGTAATAATAGACGTCCACTCTCAGCAAACTCATGAATGATTACTCTAAACTTTGGATAAAAACTCCAATTAGTGGTATTTTACTCTGCACATTTCTCTCTCAAGGATGACAGTAGTAGGAGCAGGATTTAGAGTTTGTAATCCTGCCTACATCCTGGCACCATTAACTGGAGGCACTGTAGGTAGTAGGGTAATTTGCAAAAAACTCTTTGCTCTCTTCTTTTCCCACAATGTGCTTTCCCTTCAGAACTCCATCTATGAGAGCCACACAGCAGGATGCATGAGGCAGTTACTCAGATTCTTTCAGCCTTAGAGATGGTTCTTGCCTAAACTTGGCCTGCGGTTGGCATTAGAAGCATCATAATTTTCTCCTATGATAAACTTCTTATTAGTTGGCACAAGTGCTCTCCATGGGAATGGGAAATTGTTGGGTCAGCATTGTTCAGAATAATTATGTTACTTCAATCCACTAGCTGTCAGCTCTGTAAAAATTCAAAGACACATAAATACTAGGCAAAAAATACTCTGGGGAAATATTTAGATGTCATATACTTTAATTTCTAATTGAAAGGATTAGAAAGTACACAGGTACAACCTACAGTAGAGAGTGAGGAGATAGACGTGTGTGTGTGTGTGTGTGTGTGTGTGTGTGTGAGAGAGAGAGAGAGAGAGAGAGAGAGAGAGAGAGAGATTTTGTTTTTTGTCTTTTTTTTTCTGCACTAGGTTATGTGAAAAGCTTTGCAATCAGAATGTCACTTGTTTTGACTGGGTTTTAAAGATTTAATCTCCGCTCAACACCAAGTGAGAAATGCTGCAGATGACCTTTCCAAGATGACAATTTGTTAATTGAGAATACTGGCAGTTTTCAGTTCTTTAGATCTATATAGATATTTGTTGTTTCTGTGAAAAGGTAGTTATGCTGACAATATTCCTATTTATATTGCAGGGACAGTAGACCCTTGACATTATGTGGGAGTCCAACCAGTCCTTCTTGAGATACAGATACTGAAATGAGCTCTGGTTCAGGTTCACTGTCTAGCTACCTAAGTCTGCCTGGTAGGGGCCCCAGAACAGCATATGCAATTCAAAATTACACTTGACCTGTACTGTCTCATTTAATCCTAACCACTTGGAGATATATAAAGTAAATTTTTATTATAAAGAAGTGCATGTCATGGGTGCAGGTGTTTCTGGCTAAAATACAAGACCTCAAATGTTAACCATATGAATATTAAGTTGTTTACTGTATATGTATGTATATAGATTCACCTGCTATCTGAAAGTAGCCAAAATTCTGTCTTTGGATTTATTTTGGTTAGTGAACACAGGTACTAACATAGATTGTTTAACACAGCAAAGTGGAATAAAGAGAATTTTCAAAAAGCAGGGGTTACTTTTATCTGGCAAAGACATTTTGTTTGTACACTATTTGTATATTTTTATAAGTCATTTTTGGTATATCCTGTATTTAGCCTCTTTTTTTGAGGAGACCCAGTGTGGCTGTGGGATCCTTCTATTTCTTGTGGTTACTCACCCATTTGTTCAAAATGATTCATTTCCTCAACAATTTCTATAAGGAGCTTTGAGTTCTGGAGTCTTTCTTGTTTTAAAGGTTGCATTTTGCACAAGTCCTATTATAGAACGAAGCAGGATGAAGTAAGTAGGTTTTGCTTCCTGGCATTCACAAAACGGGTATTTATCTCCCAGACACCCAGGATGAGACTTGGTCCTTGACTTCTTGCTAAAGTACTATGCATGGTTGGTTGCCTTATATACTTCTCACTGAGCTTTTAATTCTATAACTTAAAATCCCCAATTTCTGAAGGCTGGCTATTTTAAGTTTACTGACATTCTTTTTAGAAAGTACGCAAAGTTATTCTGGAGTTTCATACCACTTAAAATAAGTTATATGAGACCTCCAGTTTGTCTACTGCTCGGAACCTTCTTGACTTGTCATTATTAATTAAAATTACTTAATGGCAACTGAAGAAGATATTAAAAAATGAATTTTATTTGCAATATTAAGAACAAATAAAAATACAAGAAAACCTAAATAGCATATTACAATAACTTTATGTATATGATAGTAAGAATGATAATTTTTAACAATTATTTTCTTCAATATGGTTGTTACTGACAGAAAATATTCTGTCAAACATACTCGAACTATGCAACAAACTCAACAGCTAGGTTCCAATGTTTAATATGAATCAATAGCAGGCATGGTTATTTTTCTGATTTTTTTTTGTTCTTAATGACATTAAAATTGAAGTACAACAAACTCATGTTATATTGTTTTTTGTGGAGTTTTTTGCTTTTGTTTTTCCAATGGCAGATGACATCAAAAGTTAAAGTTCAGAAAAATGAATATCTACAAATTATTACAGCATGCTCAATAATTTAAAGATAATAATCAGGGAAGTGATATTTATATCAAACATGTAGGAAAGTAATAACAGCATTTTCTACATTTAATAAAATTATATGAATTTTTTCATTAAAAGAGATTCAAATGTAAAAAATTAATGGATGCGATACTCATTTCTTTTGTAAAAATGTAATTTAAATTTAGTTATATCTCTATGGAATTGGCTACTGACGAGTGACTGAAATTAAATTGTAAAATTTTAGCATCACTCAATTTATAATAAAATAAAATGAATACCCTGGGATTGCTTTAAAATATCTTCTTCTATTCCTACTAATATATTTCTTTAAATATGATTTGTCCAGTATGAATGTGATTAAAACAGACATTAAGAAACTTAAGATGTGCATTATTGCCTGTGGGTAGTGTTGTAAGGGTGGGTGTACTTCCATGAAGGGGAGTAGGCAGACATAATGAAGTTTCTTCTCATCTTTCAGTAATGCTGTTTACTTCTTAATTTCTATCTACATTCTGGTTTCTTACACCTTCTAGTGGGTTTGTACAAAATATTTCCATATCATATGGTTAAACCTTCATATAGGGACTTTTCACATAGCATCACCGTAAATCTCTCAGGATTGGGGGATAGAGAGGGCAGTCCTGCCACGAGGTCTTTGCTTTATTCCCCATACCAAAAGGACCAAGTTAGGTACTTTTGCCCTAATTTGAACATGATTAAATACTCCTGGATGTCAGTTCCTACAGGGAAGTGAATGTTTCCTAACACATTTAGATGTAGTAATAATGGGTAATTTCTTTCCACTTTTCACCCACTTCCTTTATTTTTTGACTTCACATACGCTCTTCTCGAGTGAGTGGAACATATTTCCCGAAATCACTGATGTTGAAGTCTGTGATGTCTTGGCCCCATTACATGCTCTGACCAATGAAATGTCAGTGGATATGATGTGAATAGAAGCTTCAAATGTGTTTATGTGGTTTGCCCAGCTCACATTTGCTCTTGCAATCTATCACAGTAAGAATATTGCCCAGTAGCTGCTGCTCCAAGGAGAATGGGGAAACATTTGGAACGGACCTGAACACAACCCAAAACCTGGAGCTAAGTCCAGCTAAGCTACAGCCAACTCACAAATGAGTGTGGAAAACCACAGATATGTTAATGGCAGCATATATTTTGGAGTGCTTTCATGCAGCATTGTTGCAGCAACAGATAATATAGTAGCTCCTAAAATTAAAAAAAAATAATGTCTTATACTTCTTGGTTTCCTATGACTATCATTTTAAGTCTTTTATTATAAAAGGCTTTGTTGCAGCAGGGTGAAATGAAAGACTCATTACAGCTGTTTCACATGAGTGTACACTTTGTAATCGAATGCATGAACTTCTTCAGAAACAACGATGACTGGTTCTCTATTGTCCATTTCCTGACATGATAGATAAGGAGCAAAAATAGCAATGGTGTTTTTATAGCAAGTTTGTTTGGACATTTTAATGGTAGTAATTCAAATGTCTTACTAGACCTCACAGGCTTTCTATGAACCCTAATACACTTTATAAATGTCTTAGATGCTTAGAGGTTGCTGGAGTGATTCTATTGTTTATAGCTAAAAACCCTGGCATTGGCACATTGGCAACTAGTAAAGAATCTTCCTTTCCTCTTCCTCTTCCTCATTTTGTCTCTATCTCCTCCCGCCCTCTCTTTCTTCCTCTCTCCCTCTCTTTTCCTCTTATAGAGTCTCTGTAGGATGATAATATCTTCTTGTCTCATAATTTTCTTGCCTAGAAGGCTTTTGTTTTGTTCCAGTTATCAAAGGGTTTGCCTCTCTTAGCACAAAGTATTGTGTGCAATGACATATGTTGCTCCTTTGATAATTGCCATACCCGTAGGATCTAACATCAGCATCTTCATTCTATAATATGCTCCTTTGTTTTTGCTGTGCTACTTGTATTGTGAAACTTCTTTTGGCCACGTTGACATAGATCTTTAGTTCCATGAAGCAGTGCCTCTCAAATATCTCCACTGAAGGATCATTTAAAAACTTTCTTTCTAGTACATTATAACATTTTTTAAAATATAAGAATGGATTACTAGAGAAATAAAATAAAGAGCAGACATTTACAATGGAAGTTCATGTATTTTTATTATTAGACTAAACAGAAATATAATTACATCGGAAAAATACAATTAAAACAAATAGGGTAAAAACATAATTTAAAAACTGTACACATTGTTTTTTGAATGTGTGCATATAAATGAGTGATCAAGACAAGTTTCATTGGGCTTGTAAATTTGCATGTTATATAATATTAATATAAACAAAATGGAGATTTTTACATATTAAATGTTTGAATGAACAACACATATATTGATATTTAAACCCTGACTGTACCAAATGATTTTCTTGTCACTTGTTAATTTATACAATCCCAGGTGAATTTGGATTATGAGCAAAATTTTTCTCATGATATCCTATAGTATATAAGTTTCTACATCTTCTAAGTAAATTGATCATTACAAAGACTATATTTATGTTTTAGCAATTCTTCTTTTCCACAAGTCTACACATATGCTGTGGCTCTCCTAATATACGCTAGGATCAGTTTACCTTGGTACGATGACCTGATGTATTTTCAGTTCTTCTCCACACATCTTCATGTTCTTGGACTGGCAGGCACTACAAGTGCACAACAGAGTGATAGAAATGATGAACAATGTAAACCTCTACTTAAATCGGAAGCACTTATATCCCCTTGTTCAAAACAAGTTCCATGGCTGACTGCAGCATCAATAAAGCACGCATACATATTCCACTTACTCTAGAGAAAGGATTGTGAAGTCACATTTAAAGGGTGTTGATGCCAGAAGTGTCTGAGAACAATTATTCAGTCTATTACATCTACTTTCATTAGCATCCATTTACTTCACTGCTGAGCCACAATTATTGCTTCAGCCAGTACGAATCAGGGTAAAAGCATAATAATTCTTGACTGTAGTCTTAATCATAGTCATAGTGGTAGAACTTCACAATCTCCCTTCCTCTGGTATTCCAAGGGGTATCTATGGTTCTGTTTTGATTCATTCTACATAATGTGAAGATGATATACACCTAGCCACTAGAAGCCACATGAGAACAGAATATAAATAGAAATCAAGGTGAAGTTGGAGTGCATAAATGAAGTAGTCTTGAAGAAATGTGGCCACTTTCTTTCAAGCCAAGCCAAGTAGCCATAATTGGCTTCAGAAAAAAATTCTCCTGATTCTCTTTATAAATCTCATGGAGAAACAGAACATTGTCTTGAAAGACTACATTATTTTAGTTTATTTAGAAACAAAATGCATAGCCACTTCAATGTTACTATTATAATGAAGTAGAGTAGAGCCACTGCATTTTAATTTATAGTACCTAAAACTTTAGTAGTAACATAGCAAAGTTTCTGAATTTGATGATGTTGATAGTATTATGGGTATATGGGAGAATGTCCTGTGTGTGGAAAATATACAGTAATGTTTTGGGATATAGGGAGCATGGTGTTGGCAATTCATTTTCCATAGATTCAGGAAAAAATAGTTTGTTAACATTTCTTGACATCTTTCCATAAGGCTGAGAAATGTTTCATTTTTTAAATTATGTGAGTACCAAAATGTAATATACTTAAGAATAAATGTAGCAAAAAGCCTTTAAGATTTTCATGTACAGAAAATAAAATTTTATTAAGACAAAAAATTAAATAGATATACCATGTTCATAGATAATAACTAGTAATATTTAAAGATGCCAATCATCCTGAAATTAATCTATTTCTTAAGTGGATTCCAATCTATTTAGTAAGAGTTTTTAGTAGAAATTGCCAAGTTGACTCAAACTGCACATGGAAGAGCAGAGGGCTTAGAATGGCAAAAATTTTCTACAAAAATAACTTGGGGAACTATTCTTATGATAGAGCAAAGCATATTATAATGATTTAAATGGGGAGTTCTGAAATAGACTTATGTACATGTTGATACTTGGTATAAAGCAGATTTGGCACTCAGGCTAGTGGAGAAAGAATCTGTTTTCCTAAATAGTATTATGATAACTGGTTATACAGTCAGATTAATTTTTCTCAACAGAAAATTTTAGTGTCTTTTCAATTTCCTTTCTTCTGAAAGTCATGAGGCTGTCCTTTAGAGTGAATTTATTTCAGTTCACCGTGTAGGATGTGTGGTAAACATGTTCAAAATGAGAACTAATAAAATTTATTCAGTCTAGACAATTTTCTTGAATAATTCTTGGGTAATTTCCTACTTTTCATTTTTCTTCTGATTTATTTCAGGCATACCCATCACTCAGATATTGGTCATCTTGTACTGAACATCTAATTTTAATATCCTCTATTTTAAAAAAAGATTGTACTTTTATTGTTCTTAATGGACATTTTTTTAAAATAATTTTTTAAGATTATTTATTTATTTATTTACCTTTAGAGGGGAAGGGGAGAGGGAGAGAAACATCAATGTATGGTTGCCTTTTGTGCGTACCCTGCTGGGAGTTGGCCTGCAGGGAACTGGCCTGCAACCCAGGCATGTGCCCTGACTGGGAATTGAACCGCGATCCTCTGGTTCACAGGCCTGTGCTCAATCCACTGAGCTACACTAGCCAGGGCTTAATGGACAATTTTTATAACTGTTTTTTTTTCTTACCCATGTATAACTTTTAGCTTCTTGTATATTGTTCAATTTTGAGGGCTGGTTCTGCTCCCTAAATATTTCTTTTCATGCATGTTGTTCTTTCATATATACAATATGTCCTTTCTTCTCTCTACAGAAATTTTGGTTCCTTTTTGCACTTTTGTTCTCCCTACCTTGTTCCCACTTATTCCAAAATTCTTTTACAAATTTACTTTGGTTTTTTTTTATATCCTGATAGAAAATGTCCTCATATATTTATTGATATTTGGCTGCAGCATAAAATTGAGAAGGGAAGCTCTTCGAAGCTGGTTGGAAGTTCTATGAGTGATTATTGTGATCAGTTCTCTGGTGGGTTTTATTCTACATGATCTGATGGAGGGGTTTTATTTGGGGACCCAGACTGTCAAGAACTGTATGTATATGTTTGTGAACGTACAATTTTATTTGTGTATATACATGTATACAAATTTTTTTCCCTCTGGGTAGAATCTTTTATCTTTTGTCTATATATTTTAAGTTTCTGTTCCACTGTCCTGGGACCTGAGGAGAGGGATAATAAAAGTATGTAACACATATACAGTATTTACTTCTTGCCAGGCACTAGAATGTTTGCTTTACTTATTTAATGTTTACATCAATCCAAGAACTATGATTATACCCATTTTGCAGATGAAGAACCTGAGGCAAAGAAGAAAACAAACTTGCCTAAGTTCACAGAGCTAATTAAATGCAAAGCTAGGATTCCAGCTCAAAAAACTGTGTTCTAAGTGTCATATACTGTTTTTCTTATAAAGCATGGATTTAATGTCCCAACCCTGCTTTCTTTTTTTATGAAACTGCCTCCAGTGTTCCTTCTGTTCAAAATATTTATTGTTGACTCTTTCCGCATAATACGCATCAATCTTTCTCTAGTGCAGGAAAATGGCCATTGTCAGTCTGAGTCAGGTGGATACAGATCAAAGTGTCCAAAACCTTCTTAAACAGATTTTCAAACTATCCTCCTATTGTTAGGTCCCTCTAACTGCATTTACAGAGAGCTGTAGGTCGGCAAATTCTTCCACATTTCTAGGATAATGCAATGTAAAGCAGGTGGTTCTTTTTCTCTGGCTATCTTAAGTTTCAGCTTTCTCTGGTCTGCTAAATGTGTTACCATGATCCATCTGTTTTACATTTCCATATTTTTTCTTTGCCTCTTTAATTGTCCTTATATGCTCTTTACTTTTTTTATAAAATCACTGCACTTGTTTCTGTTAAAATTTAGAAGAAAACTAAGGTATCTATATGTACTATTCTCCCATGTTTAATAAGACCCCACCTTTATCTATTTCCCTGATAAAATTTACTTGGGACTCACGTCCTATTTTTAGATGGTGGATTTCATAGCGGAAAATCATACACAGGATAAAAATGTTCGACTTTTATCATCTGAATTTTCCTGATTGTGGTTTGTTGAGGCACATAGCCACTCAGACAGCTGATCCTGGGGATTAGGTGGAAATATTACCTGCCACTTCAGTCAGGGGCTTTCTATTGTTCAGGGTATGCCAGATGTGAATCTAAGTCGAAGACAAAGGAAGTGAGAATGACGTTCTCAGCTTGTACTCACAAAAGCAGGAATTAGAAGCTTTAGGAAAATAAGCACTGATTCAGCATTTCCCTTTGCCTGTTCAAAGTCCGTCCATTTTAAAGATCCTACGGTCTTAAGGTTACATGCATTAAATCTATCGTTCTAGTCTTCAGAACTCACTCCAAGCATTTCTCCTTTTCCGAGAAGTTATTNTTTACTTGGGACTCACGTCCTATTTATAGATGGTGGATTTCATAGCGGAAAATCATACACAGGATAAAAATGTTCCATTTTTATCATCTGAATTTACCTGATTGTGGTTTGTTGAGGCACATAGCCACTCAGACAGCTGATCCTGGGGATTAGGTGGAAATATTACCTGCCACTTCAGTCAGGGGCTTTCTATTGTTCTGGGTATGCCAGATGTGAATCTAAGTCGAAGACAAAGGAAGTGAGAATGACGTTCTCAGGTTGTACTCACAAAAGCAGGAATTAGAAGCTTTAGGAAAATAAGCACTGATTCAGCATTTCCCTTTGCCTGTTCAAAGTCCGTCCATTTTAAAGATCCTATGGTCTTAAGGTTACATGCATTAAATCTATTGTTCTAGTCTTCAGAACTCACTCCGAGCATTTCTCCTGTTCCGAGAAGTTATTTTTCTGACCTTATAAACTCTTGCTCTCGACTCTATAAAAAAGAAATTATATATATTCTCTCTATATATGATTATGCATTTATATATGTGTGCGTGACTTTTTCCTCTTTCTAGCAAACTTTGTACCAACTGGAGACAACTCTCATAGCAAGGTGACTTGGAAGGCGGAATATAAATAACTCGATCCTCAGCTGCTGCATTAATTGGAGAGATGGAAAGTGGGAACGCGAATTTTGGTCCTGTTAGATTTTGTTACGAAGCCACCTCTCTCCTCCATAGTCATCCTAATTTAATTACCACATTTTCCATTCCTGGCTGAATCTGTGACAGTGGCAGCTTTATGTGTCTCTTTTAATAGCCACGGAGTGGAGCTCTCACTGGCAGCGTCAGGGTCAGAGAAGCGTTGCTGAATAGCCTCCGTACATTGCTGGGGTGGAAGACCTTTCCAGTTAATACACTTTGGGGAAGTGTGAACTGCTCCCCACCCTGCCCTCTATCCCTACAACACAGCACCCTGCTGGCTCTTAACTGTGTTGGGAAATACTAATGCTAATTTAAGGAAACAGTTGGCAGAACATACAAGGAGAGAGGAAGGGCATGGAGCTTTAACAATACTGAAGAGGAAAACAAACGTTAAGTTCCTTGTGATACTTGAGACATCAATTCCATCAAAAATTGAAAAGAATGATATGGGAGGAGGCACAATAGAAAGACTAATGAGTCTTCTGAAATGAATGGAAACACCACAGTGCAAGCCATGCCTGTGTTTTCACAGGCCCAGGGAAGTGACCAAGTAAGGAGTATGAATGTCAAGCGCTCCTTACTGTTTATCTAGTGTTATTGACACAGATTCCTATGCGGTTTATCTCTGGCCAGGGTAGGATCTGAAAGCATTTTCAATTCATCAGATTCAGCATTTCAGTCCCAACCTGTGTCTTCCACATGATAGCTAGAAACAATCGTAGTGATTTTGTAATGTTTGATTTTTTCATTAAAATGAGGATTCTTTCCTTTGTGCTGCAAATAAAATCATTTCAATTAATCGATCATAAAAGTAAACACTCAGTGGGCACATGGCAGAGCCCTAGGAGATTTCCATTGGCCGGTCCCAGAGATTGAAGTGGCTAAACAGTAGAGGGATGGGCAGTGAAGAAAGACTAAAATTCAGGAAGCAATAAAAAAGCAAAAAAAATGTACATATGCTCATAAAACGTTGCCAACTTTATTACCACACCACTTTATTAAGTAAAGAGCTGAGGTCATCATGAAATAATTGTCATTATAGCAGTCAATGAAAAAAGTAAACAAACTAAAATTGTGCTAAGATATATATATATATATCTTACAGCAGCAGAATTATATATCAAACAGCAGAATTAGAAACCATGGCTTGTTTTATTTTAGAATAGAGGGTAATTCCATTCTCTAAACCCACATACAAATAACTTTGGGAAGTAATGTGAAAAAATGCATGCAAGAAAATTAGTGAGGTAGCTGCCCCATAATAGGCATTTCTATTTGTTGGAATTTGTTTCCCTGCAATTGACAGAAAGCTCAAAAGGTGGTAAAAACAACAACAACAGGTATACTGCCTGATATCATTGAAAATCCCACTGTTGTTTCACAGTGATTTGGAATTAAATACTTTAACCAGGATAAATTGACTATGCTGTTTGGAGAGGTAGTCGGGTGCCCCCCACTGAAGGCAGGAGGTGGAGTCTCGGCCTTTTGGATCATTGAATTGCCAATAAAAAGAGAGGTGGTTTTCCCGAAGGAAAGTCAAGAGGCTATTACTCAAGTAAGAGGCTGGATAGCAGAGAGAGAAACTACCTGATGTTACTATCAGCAGTCAAGTAATGCTAAATGAGTGAATGGCAACGCTGTGAGTGTGGTGAAAAGAAAATAGTGGGCACAAGTGCAGAGACAAATTCAGAAAACTGAGGCAAAATTAACATTTTGCTGTACATCAAATGTGCACTGTACTGCCTCCCCTTTATTTTTATCTTTTACATTAAAAGTACTTTAAAAATTTATTCAGATACATGGGGTTTTACAGTAGAGATAGCAATATATAAGAGTTTCTGATGTTTGTAGGTATGAGGGTATCTTATTCCCTATGAACCATTAGTGCTTAGGAATGGAGCTATCAAAATCAAATCATTTCTGAATGGAACCAGACTCTCAGTCTTGTTTGTTTCTTTGTATGCTTTTGGTTCATTCTCTTTTTTTCTCCTTTTTTTTCTTCATAAAAGAGTGAGGATCTCCTTACCTGTACATACCATTTATTTATTTTTCTTTTTAGGGGAAAGGGAATTATTCAACTGTTCAGCAAGAGCTCACAAACGGCTCTGATGTTTTCTCTAGGACCCTGGGTGATGAAGTGAACAGTGTCATCCAGCTGAAATTGTAACGCGGGGCTGTGATTCTTCGTTGCATCTCAGGATTGCCAGTAACGGGCAGCCACGTGGAATTTCAGTGGTAGCTCTGTTTCCACTTTTTACTACAAGTATACATAAAAATTATATTCCTTTCTAGCGGATCCTGCTAAACATGATCAAATGAAACAAATTAAATAAGATAATTTTAAGAGGCTCTGGGACAATAAAGCCCTCCCAGAAAAGTACTTGTGTAAATGAGAAATGAGTCTATATCCTAGTAAAAGTATAGTTTTCATTAAATTTGAGGGTTTAAAGTATTGGAAATATCTTAAAGAAAACAAGGAGTGTCCTAGAGCAAGATGGAGGCTGTACAAAGGTGACTGTACCTGAATTTCCTCAAATACTGACAAGAGAATGCAAATAGAATAGTACAGAAAACACAGTTTAAGAAACAATACAGTGAAAAGAGATTCTCTGATAAACTGTTCTATTCATTTACTTGTTTATATACTTATCTATGTTATATCTCTGTATACATTCTTATCTATTCCTACATTAACCTATACCTGTCTATCATCCCTCTCTCTCACTCTCCATCTCTATCATCTCTACCTCTATAACTAGTACATCTCTCTGTATCTCTATTGACACCAGCAGAGTGTGAGCTCCTTGCCTACAAGAATATTATCTCTCACTTCTATATTTTCAGGATCTGAAACTGCCAGGTATATAACCATAATACCAAATGAGTATTTTGAAATAAAAATATTAATTTATTAGTCAATTACTTAAACATTTGGGTAAAGATTTTTGAAATACTTAGTTTAACTCCGTTTTCTCATTTTTTCTGATATCTACTTACGAGTGCTAGATAAAGCAATTAGCACTTTCCTTGGCATCCAGTGGCTACCAAAACAAGGACAGTTTTCCTTCGTTTTTAGATTATATCATTTATTAATCAATTTTAGATTCCTAGCCAATAATCAAAGCAAGCTTCTTTGGCATATACTTTGTCATAGGAAATATGGGGGATATATTTATTTAATTTTTCAGAAAATGTGTGATGCCTTTATTTTAAACATGATTTAAAAAAATAAAGTCATATATTTCTTATAAAATGCCCATTTCTAAATGAGTGACATTTTTATCTAGAACCTGCTTTGAAAAGAACTAAGCTATTTCAATTTCTTCATATTTTGATCTAGTAGTCAAGCTAGAAATTTGATGAAGTGTAATCTGAACCTCAGTCTGACAAAGCTCATGTTTCCTCAGCTACACAATGCACCTGTGTACTTGTGAGAAAAATGTTACCTCTGAGGAAACAATGCAAAGAACAAAGGAGTCAAGTATTTGAATGCTTCTAGTGTTCACCAAGTAAAACAGAAGACTTTAGAAATAATGGCCACATCAAAGTTCTAAATTATACTCCTTTATTCTGTCAACAACTGAGGCAAAGTCAAAGTGATTGCTGATGAAGGACTGTCATCTTGCTGATAGAATTTGCTTAATAAAACACACCTTAGTTTAGACCTGAATCATAGTAACTGTTTTTTTTTTTTTTTTGAGACTGTAAAGTAAATTATATGGGGATGTGGGAGTGGCATAGTCAGAAAAAATATATTGCTCCATACCTTTTTTCCCTGTAGCTTTCTAATGTAAGAACGGCAGCATATAACCTTTTATTACTATTACTTTGTCTCTAGAATATTTGCTTCTCTTCTTATTATAAACATTTTAGATCTCTGAATAGTAATTTTATATTTCACCAGTAATTTTAATGTCTAATATGGGTTGAAAAAATAATTTAATTTTATCTACTACAGACTATTGAATTAAAGTACAAAAGATAGCGCTAACAATGTGAGATATTTTTGATGAGAAAAGAAGAAAACATTCTGCAACTGGCTCTTGCCTTGTCCAAGAGAACACAATTCTGACGTATGAAGACACACCTTCTTATAATCAGTGTCTACGACCCAGATCCATTGCAGCAATGACTATGAATGAAAAATGGCCATTATCCTATGACTCATTCACACGTCACCCTTCTAATCAGAAATGTCAGCAAAGATTCTAATTCATATCAAGATATGAGACTTAGTAGATAGGTCAGTATTTTTTTTTTGGCTCCTTGAATAAATGCGTTCTTTGTGGTTACAAGTCAACAATTGTCATTGTGAATCTGATCTATACAAGCTACTTTGCCAAATGAACATAGTCAATGTTATAAAATGCATTAAAATATTGTTTTTTAGAGAGTTTGCTATTTAGCTTAAAATAATTGACACACACTCAGAAGATGATACAGCCTATTTAGACTGCATTCTTAATTATTAATGTAAACAATAAATACAATAGGAAAGACTGGCAGAGAGTGCGGATGCCACTCTGTCGTGTACCATTGGCATGATTTTTGTAAATCAATACCTTCATCTGCAAATGGTCATCTTAATAAACCCTAAGGGTGCCGCAGATATAAATTATACTCTGCATAGCAGAAAATAATTATCCTTAGTTTTTCTCCTTTTCCCTTTCCCATTATCTACTTTAAAACCCTGCCGGGAATATAATTTCTATGTATGTCTTATCATTTTTCTAAAACTACATACTTATTTTGTTTTAAAAATGTTTGTTATTGATTACTTCTATGAATGTGTCCAGTACTAGACTTTAAACAGTTTGAGTGTACTTCACTGCATTATAGTAAAAGTTATATCAATGCTATTTTATTACCTTTAAATACTGAAGGTATGGATGAACAAATATTTAATCGAACTTCTGGAAGTCAGAGTTAGATGGAGGCAAGGTCGTTTCTGAATCATGAAATAGAGGATGGGAAACAGGTAGCCACAATCTACTAATATTAATTTACATCAAAATCACCTGATGGTCAGTGTCTTAATAACCTGTTCTTCCAAATATTTGATGGAGAATTTTAGTTTGTTTTAGGCCAGAGGTTAAATTCTGTGTCTGTAACTGCATCTTAGGTGTGTTATCTTTGTTTTATATAAAGAAGATGTGTCATAGCTTATTAAGTGAGATTTATTCTCAAATATGGCACTCTCAATAGGATGTTGCTTACACAATTTGTCTAATAATGAGTCAATACGGGTTGAAAAAAAGTTGAATAGTTTTTTTTATTAAACTTATGCAAATGTATTTATTGTCATGAAAATGTAAAGAAATTCAGCAAAGCCCTGGCTGGCGTAGCTCAGTGGATTGAGCAAGGGCCTGCGAACCAGAGGATTGTGGTTCGATTCCCAGTCAGGGCACATGCCTGGGTTGCAGGCCGGTTCCTTGCAGGCTAACTACCAGCAGGGACGCACAAAAGGCAACCACACATTGACGTTTCTCTCCCTCTCTCCTTCCCCTCTAAAGATAAATAAAATCTTTAAAAAAAAAAAAGAAATTCAGCAAAGTATATCTCAATTCTGAGGAGTGGTTGAAATCAAGTTTCATTCAAAATGGTTAATTGCAGTTTGGAAAAGCATGGCCCCCTATATTAAGAGTGAAGGACTTTTTGCTGTCTTAATCTCTTTGTACTGCTAGAACAAAATACCATAGATGGGTGGGTAATAACAATAGGATTTTATTTCTCATAGTTCTGTAGCTTAGGAAGTCCAAGACAAAAGCACTAACAATTTCTGTGTCTGCTGAGGACCTGCTTTCTGGTTCACAGACAGCTGTGTTCTCTGTGTGTCCTCACATAGAGTAAGGGGCAAGGGGACTCTCTGGGGTCTGTTTTATAAGGAAATTAACCCCATTTCTGAGGACTCCACATTTATTACCTAATCATCTTGCAAAGGTCCACCTCCAAATACTATCACATCGGGCAGTAGAATTTAACACAAATATTTACTCTATCACATTCATATACATACAATTAAAACAATAAGATGATAATAATATTTCAAGCAAGTAGCTACAATAAAATTTTTCTCACAATTTTGTTTTATCATGTGTCATTTTTTTTCTGTCTATGGATCTTGGGTAGGAAGTAGGTCTTTCATGAAGAGGGTTGGTTTTGAGAGAGAAAAGATTTCTGGAAATACTAACTCAGCCCATTGATATTATATGACCACTTTCTAAGTACGACCAGCTTGCAAGGTTCTTCTAATCATCTAGTCATTGGAGCACTAATAATTTAGAGTATCTGGTACAGTCTTTCCAACAGGTTTCATGAATGCCTTTTAAATTGATGATACACAATCGAACCTATAGTTTGGGTGCCGGGCAGTGGCAGTGAGCCACAGGTCCCAGTCGGGCATGTGATCACAAGGTGAGCCATGGATACTCTATAGTGTCCTTTGTTTCCAGGTTTTTTTTTCTTTTTGATATTATGTTCTAAGCACATTTCAGGTAGGTTAGTTGGTAGGTGAGTTGTATTGAAAGCATCTTTCCATTTACAATATTTTTAACTGACAATGAGTTTATTGGGACATAACCCCAATATAAGGGGAGTAGCGTGTATACTTTTCCCTCAGATGGAATGCCCAGATTATCCCTCTGGAGTTACTCTAATACACCCATAGCATTTTAATCTCATCTGATTAAAAGAAGGGAGGAATATGGAAAGTGAGTGGCTTGAGGAAAATTTTTGTGGTTAGAAGGGGGTAGTAAAATACTAGAAATTAGATCAATGTTTTAAATGGGAAAAAATCTGAACATAAAAAAATAGGTTAAAAGTAGGTTATCTCAAAAAATGACCTTCTCTCCCACCTGCCCCCTCAAAGCCTAACTTTTTGAATATGTACCCTGTTCTCTCAGAAAATTACATGACACAGATCCCCAAGCTTTCTCCTCCTACACTGTAATTACATTTTATTTTCTCAAGCCTTTAATTAAGCCTTATATACTTGTATGTTTTAAGTAATGGTCTCATGAAACGTAGAGATGTAGGACAGTAAATAAAGTGTGTTTTGCCCTATAGTGACCTTGATGTCAGCGTGGAGCCAGCGGCAGAGGGAAGAGCCTTGAGGCAGCATGGGAGAGGTCGCACTCCCTGGGTAGACGAGCTGGCGTAGCATGAGATGGCAGATTCCCTGCCCTTGGGCAGAGGCAGGGCAGGGAGAAGTCCTTGCTTGGAGCATGAGGGAGGCCGGCAACAATGAGTGACAAAGGGAAAAGCTCTCTTTCCCCTCCCAGTTCCTGATTGCAGGTCCATAGGACACAGATGCATGGGCACCTAAAGGTCAACAAGGTGGTGCTGACCTGTCCGTGTAGTCTGGGAAAAGGGTTCAGCTGGGGGAGCTGAATCCTTCTGGAGGGCATGGAAGTTTGTGCCAGGAGATTTAAACTGAGGGAAGGCAGAGACTTCTTCATTCCCTTCCTCTGGAACCTGTGGCCCATCTGGGCTGGTGCTCTTGTGAGCCAGTGGGCCCTGGACTCTGTATGGCCAGGCAGTGGGCTCCAGGCTCCACAGACAAACCCCTGTACAACTGGCTGACGTGGTTGGCAGTGGCCCCAGGCATAAGAAGCCATGGAATGGGGATGGCACTGCCAGTGCAGACACTCAGATTCTAGGGATCCTGAAGGGGGAGAGCCATCCACCTAGCGGCCCTGTGCTCTGAAGGACAGATGAGAATGAAGCAGGGTTTCAGGGCATGGTTTTAGGTGTCAGTCTTTTGGGGAAGAGATTTTAGGTCTATGTTTTGTAGGAGAGATTGGCCTGGAGTCAAGGAATTTCCTATTTCCCCCAAATTGTGCAATATTCTAATAAAGACATCTTTCCTTCCCCGACCAACCTTTGTATTTGGAATATGCATGGGTTTGGCAGTGGGCAGTGAACTCCTCTTTTGTTCATTAACAACCTCTCCCAGGGTCCCGGTCGGAAGGGTTCTGAGTCCTACAGAGGAAACAGTGATCAGGAGTTCCAGACAATGCTCTGAACTTAGAGGAACTCCTCAGGACTTGGTAAACCTTGGAAGATAAGAAGAACATCCCCAAGGGACAACTCAAGAGGAAACCAGAATAAAATCTACTTTTCCTTCTATGTTAGAGGACTGACCATTGTGAGTAGTGGGATAAAAGCTTATAGAAGTTACCTCAGAAGTAAAGAACCTGAACATTAGCATGTGTGACCATAAGTGTGGTGCTAGTCATAGCAATGCCAGATAGAGTCTGAGATCTTTCAAATCCAAGTACAATGGTCTTTTCACTGGACTGTTTTTCCTGGAAGGAACTTGATGGGGAGACAGCCCTGACCGGTTCCGTGTAAGCAGTGAAGAAGACATACTTCCTCTCACAAAGGGGAAGAAGCCCCAAGAACCTGGGTTCAAGATTTCACTCTACCCCTAATAGTTATGGGAATTTAGGCAAGCCACTTCATTATTCTTAGCCTTAATTATCAATGACATGATTATGAAATATCTTCTTGGAGCACTGTTGTGAGCTGAACTCATGATTTGTAAAACCTAATGTACTAATAACATAAATATTCTATAAGTCTAAAGTATTGGTAATATGCATGCAAGAAAAACATTATTTCGAAATCATTATGCAAATCTGATTTTCTTTCCACTCTTTAGTTGAATTTACCCAGGTCGGCATATTCATTAATTCAACAAATGCTATTCTCATTAGGAGAATATATTTTCCTATTTTTATACCTCCTTCTCTCCTTTCCCCCACATTTAGATCTGCCATAGTAGAAATCTAATATTATTCAATGAATAAGTGATTAAAGTAAAGACACAATTAATTAGTGCCACATTTTTTCCTGACTCTTTATTTTGTGCTTAGAATGAAATGAATCAGAAATGTCTCTTGCGCCATCAACTTCATTATTGTTTGCCTTGAATATATGGACTTCTAATCATTGCATTCCAACTTTCCTGTTTATCACCAAATGAGATTCTTTTAAGTAAAAAATGCACCTACAGAGAGCAGCTCACATTCTGTGCATATTTAATCAGCCCAGCGAATCGTGGTCTGTGTTTATGTCTCGTCACATTGTTGTGCCGTATTAGGTGATAAACACAAGCCTACTGTGCTTCTCAGGCTCTGTTTTTAAAGCAACATATGTTTTTCATCCTGTGTTCTTTATGAACACATCTTGTTTTAAATGTGGCCACAAATGAGGAATCTTAGCAAAATTAAATAAGCGTCTTTCTGTTTTGGTTCTTCTAATCTGTAACGCGACGCGCCTCCAGAGATTCTCCTTCCGTTATTCTATCTATTCCCACAAAGGGTGCATGGCCGCTGCAAGCCATGCAGAGTATGACCTTCCTCCTCTTAATGCACGTGTGAGGGCGAGGAGGAAGGAAGGTGAAAAAATCATAAGGAATGAAAGGTCCTTTTCCCCTTCAGATGATGTTTCAAACCTCAATGCCCTTCTGAAGGCCACGCTGCAGAGAGAAAAGGGGCTTTGTCATGTGCAAGTTTGCACGTGAAAACGGGCTCTCTGGGGCTGGTTAAACCATGGCTGATTCTCCCATCACCTCTCATAGCCTCCCATTTTTTCTTTATCTTATTACCTGTTTCCTCTCACCCAGTGCTGGTTTTTTTTCTGTTGTGTGCCTACCATTTCAAATTAAGACATATTAAAATAGCATAGCAGTTAATTACCTCGAAATTTTAATTTTGTGAAAACTTACTTTTATTTTTATGCATAAAATAAAACACTAGCCCTTGCTATAATGATAAGACTAAATACTAAACTATCCTTTCAAAAATTATTTAGCAACTTTAACGTCTCCAAACTCAACTTAAGCGATCTCATCTAGTTTCATCCTATATGGATAAGTTTACCATTTGCTTTTTTGTAGTTACTCTAATCTTCAGTGTAGACAGAGTCTACCTTCAATGAGACCATCAGTTCCTGGAAATATGCCATCCTCCTTTTTTTTTATTTTTTAACTCTTGGTTTTTATGTTAGTTTATTTACTTATTTTATCATCAGGTTTTATTAAACAACTACTATGTACCAGGAATGGTACTTGTTACTCAGAAAAGGCAAATATGAACAGGATAACAACAAGGTTTCCTTTCTTCCCTCAAGGGTGTAGGTAATATAGAAATTTCTAACATACAGTCTTTATGGAAAAGCTTTCTTTTGTATTTTGAGAATTATCTGTAAGACATAAATTTTGGGTGAGGGTGCAGAGGTCCACGTTTTGATAGAAAATACACTTTCTAAAGATATGTAATTTAAAGATCTCCATCTGTTAAACTATAAAGCAAATTTTAAAGTTTCCCTGTTCTGTTTTATTTTTCTCTTCATCCTCCTTCTCATTCTCTTTAGTAGGTCTACCATTACCCATCTTTACTTAAAATAAGGTCCATTTCCCTTTGAAATAAGCACCCCTCAAAATTATAAAGCAAAACAATCATTTAAGTTATATGGAAATTGTCTTAAGTTATTGCAGCAAATGAAGGATTAATTACTCAAGAAATTCTACTGAATCTCAGTAATTAGTGAGGGTCTGTAGCACCTGTGCTGTGACCTGCTAGGTCTCTCCTCCTTCCTGGCAGGTGTGACAGGGAAGTTCCACTCCAGCAGGAATAGCCAAGGAAACAGGGCTCGGGTTCAGTCCAGGTGACCCTCAAGGTCTATGGCATTTTCTAGTGAGAGGCAGCCACTGGCATTTGTCATTCTACCCTTCCCAGCGAGCATTTCTCATCTGCCCCAGGTCTGTATTCCAGAGGTCAAATTCAAAGTACCTATGACAGAAAGGTCAGGGCTTTCCTTCTCCACCCAGAGCCCACTCACAGTGCAGCAGGCTGAAAATACCATGTCGCTGATAGCCCTAGCTCAGCTTGTTCATAGGAAGAAGGCCGTCCGTACACCTGAATGTGCAAACTGAGAATGCAACAGGGAATATCATGGCCCCCCAAATGGGGAAGTTTCCCCCACTAAACTGGTTGGGGCAAGAGGAAGTGGAGCAGGGACATTGAGAGTTACTTTACATATCTAAAGAAATTAGCTAGTATTTTAATGATGTTAAGTTGCTGTGTCTGCCAGTGCTCCAAGCCAGGGAGATGAACATGACTTTAACTTCTGATGTCGCCAGAGGGGCTTGCTGGGCCTAGGAGAGTGGCTTGGAGGCAACTCCCAGATCAGGAGGCCATGTCTGCCCAGACTAACAATGGCAGCTGAGAAGGGCAGAAGAGACCAGAATACTGGCAGGTGTAACCCAGTGTGGGGAAGTCAGAAATGGGGTTATGGAGGAAGAGTCATGCTGGGATTTAAACCCAAGTGCAAGGCAGCCAATGTGCTCTGAACCATGTGGTTTGGAGAGCAGAGAAGGGTCTGGACCACATGGTTGGAAAGAATGCAAAAGGACCCACCATGAGGATGTAGTGTTGGATTAAGAGCAGAAGGCTGGGGAAAGAAGGGGATGCCTTATCAAATAATATGTATAAAGAATCCATGGACGAAAGCAACAGGGGTGGGCGGGAGAATTGAATGTGGGAGGTGGGGGTAAATAGGGCAGGGGGAAAATAATGGGAGGAATATGGGAATAATTGCAATTGAACAACAATAAAACAGAGGGGAAAATGAGCAGAAGCCTGGCCAGGCAAGGACAACTGGAAGACACTGGAATACAGGTAGGAATCTGCCCAGCTAAACTACAGACTTCCATTCTTTTTCCTGAGAGACAGTACCTCTGACTGGCCTGGTTTGGCCAGAGGAGGCAAGACTGTGTGTTTGTGGGTGTTTTTTGTTTTTAAAGAGCATGGGATTTAACTGCAGAATTCTGCCATTGTTCTAAAGCTATGTGACTTTTGAATAAATAGCTCCTTTCCTTTTCATAAGCCTTTAGCACTGGGAGTCATGGTTCTTATCATCAGTGGGCAATAGAACCCAGAGCATAGACCCCAGTGGTTCTGTTACAGGAAGGCTGGAGGCTACGGCCACCACCCAGTGCCTTCCTTGCTCATAAAGCAGGAGGGTTATTCCTGGAGAGGTGATCCACTGCCCTGCCTCAGAGATTTTACCCACAGGGAAAGTCACACCGTAGGGAAAAAATAGTGCTCTAGAACCCTCCCCCAAGCAAAGGATTTTACTTGAAACAGGATATGGAAGAAGTTCAAGACAAATGATAATCTTGAAAACAACAAAAATTCTGTTATGAGCCTAAGGGGAGACTGTAACCCCTTGAGAGCAAAAAGCTACACTATGGGCCAGCTGGTTTACCAGAGATAACCAAAAAAGAGGCAGCTAAAAAAAAAAGGCTTCTAGGATTTCAGAAAAAACCTCAAGCTTGCTCTGAGACTATGCCTGCAAAAGGAACCCTAAAGTTTCTGCAGGGAGTGTGACCCTGCTGACACCTTGATTTTGAATGTCTGCCCTATAGAATGTGAGAGATGAAGTTTCTTTTGCTTTAAGACACTGAATTTGTGGTAAATTGATATAATGGCTCCAGGAAACTGATAGAAACTCTATGCCAACAAAATAAATAACTTTGATGAAATGGACACATTTCTAGAAAAAAAAATTCAGAAATAGAACATCTGAAATTCAAGGACTAGAAATTTAAGATCTAGAAAATTTGAATTGACCTTTAACAAGTAAAAAGATTGAAATAATACACAAAATACTCCATGCACACATACAAAGGTGGCCACACTCAGCTGACTTCTGTGGTGAAATCTGCCAAATATTTAAGTAAGACTTAATGCTTTTTCCCACACATTGCTGCAAGAAATAAAAAGGAACACTTTCAACTTGTTCTATAAGGCAAGTATTATTTTCTAGAATCAGAAAAAGGTATTCCACCATAAGGAATTCACTGAAATATTAAATTAGTAAGAATTTCAAATTGAGTATGTATAAAGGATTCCTCTTAATTTCTATTCTATACCTTTTTCCAAGACAATCTTTTCTCATTCTTTTTCCACTTAATCAAATACAGCACTCCACACAGTTGGTTTAGGTGAAAGCCTCAACATTATTCTGATTTCTTCTTTATTTCCCATGTAACATATCTAATCCATTGACAAATGTTGTAAAGTCTACTTCCCAAATGCACTCATATCCTAAAACCGCCTTTCTCTGTCTGTTTTCACCCCTAACTCCCTAAGCTAAATCAATACAATAACTACCTCGTTGGTCTGTATGTATCCTGTTCTGTTAAAAGTCTTCAGAATGATTGGTTAACACATAAGTAAGATCATATCACTCCCTTCCTTAAAAATTCCTAGTGACTCCCCAATATATTGCAACAGCTAATCCTTTGCAAAGTCATACATGATCTTGTGTCTTTCTCCCTGCCTGACTTTGTTATATCGTATCATTTATTGTTGTGTCAGATTACATCACCATCTACCTCTGTCCTTTTTTATTTTCTTCCTTGTCGACTCTGCTAGTCTTTTGATTCATTCAATCCATACACTCAGGTCCTGTGCATGAGTTATGACAATCCGTACTTTTGAATCTAGCTTAGTATCACTGCAAAGCTTGCAGAGGCCCTCTTGAGTTCACTTGCATAAATAATTTGAGTTGTTTGGAAAGTTCTCTAATAAGCATACGAATTCTGGCAGTCATTGATATGATAGAACAGTTTCCAGGTGACCCTCAATTTGAAGATCTAAGCAGTTTCTGGAGATATTTTTTGTCTTTCTTTTTATAGTGCTATTTACAAAAAGAAAACATTGGTAGAAATACTTCATGCTGGTGTACACCCAATTTCTGTCTGTTTCTGTTGGCTTCAGTAAATGGTTTTCTCATAAACAAAGGGACATTGAAATTCTGATCTGGAATCCTGGCGTTCCTTTCTGATGCTGATATTGATGAGTCTGGATGATAAAATTGTTGAAGGCAGTACTCACAGGCTATTTACTTATGAAAAAAACATGGTATTTATTTCAGATTGTACTGTTCATATTATAGTACGATAGACCTTTTTGACTTGAGGGAGGCAAGGAAAGGTACCGTAATCAGGGGCCACTTAAAGCTAGTTTCTACATTGAAAACATGTTACAAGTCTCAATTTGTGCCACAATTGTGACAGGTTTTATTCAGTCACTAAGAACTATTTAAATTAAATTTGTTCCCCTTTGAGTAATTCTCTAGCTACTGTTGAGAAGATGCAGATCCATGTGGTTTAACGTAATTTAGTTATGTTAAATTTTAAGAAGAACTTGGCAACAGAAATCTGCAGGGAAACTATGTATTTTGAGAGACTGATTTATCAGTTTCAGAAACACTTGGAAAGAGTAAAGACTCTTGATGGAATTATAGAATTTCAAATACACAATTATTTGTGGGATATAATGAGGAATATCCCAATATGAATTATAAAATACATGGATTGAATAATAAAATAATTTCCTTTCATGCCTGAAGTGTTCATTTGTACTTTAATTCTTGGCTATATTGTATAAAGATACAATATACAGTTGTATAAAGACAATTACAGCAAGATAAAGAACCAAAGATGAAAAACTTAAGAGGTATAAGGCCATTTATTTCTGTTATAATGATTTCATAGTTGATTCAGATTTTAATAGGGACAAAAGCTCCTAGAAAAATGTTAGACAATAAAATTATATAAATTTGATTAAATTATTGATAATTCCACTATTGAGAGATTAACATTTTGTTATACTGAACTTTTTTGTTATATAAATAATAGATTAATGGAGAATAATGTGAATTGTCATAGAATTGGCTTTAACTTATCACCCTGCAAATGCATTAATATATCTTTTTAAAGACTGTCTAAGAATAAATATTTTAATTCCCAAAATGTGATAGCCGCTAGTTCAGGAGAAGTCCGTGATTTCAGAGAATTCATTATTTTCTGGGCATGAAAGTTTTAGTAAATAGGTTTAACTTATTAGCAATTTCAACAAAGTAACTCTCTAATGTTCCCACAGGCTCATACAACCACATAAAACTCATTTGTTAGGTTCACTCTTATATTAATTGTGTTATAGTTTATCCTGTAAACATGACTGATGGAAAGAAGGATGAGTGTTGGAAACTGTCCTGCCTGGTTTCAGGAGCTGTAACCTCACCGAGAGGTGAAAAGGCCCCATGGCTGGGGGACCTTGGGACCATAAGCCATTAAGGAGATAAACTTATCCTTCTAGCAGGGGCATAGCCTCTTCCCCTGCTTTTTACTTCACGTTGCTTGGCCCCTGGAGGGTGGCTGAATAGTCAATATGGGTAACATTCCTCAAAGAAGGAACAACCTAAGACAGGCACAGTCATAAAGGGGCCACCCGGGCCTAAGAGATTATGGAGGAGGGACAAAAACCCCTCACCCCTCAGCTTTGTCATAGCCTGAGTCCTCATTCTATCTGTAAAAAGCCTCCTAATTTCTTGGCTGCCTTGATTTCCCCACCTGATTCAGACCTGAAACAATGTCGAAGTGGGGTGCAACCCTTTGTGGAGATGGCAGTTTCTGGGGCTATCAGGCCTGAGAAAGAATGCACAAAATCATGTGAAATATGCTTGCTAAGAATGCCTTCCATTTAAATGTGGAGGGTCCAAGAACAAAATAAGTTTTTCCCCAGGTTTTATAGCCGATTGTCATCACCCTGTCTACCAGACCCTGACTCAAAAGGCCCCCCGTGATCCCAGAAGTATTATCTGTAAACCACACCTCCTTTCTTTGATATGCATCCCTATGCGCGCTAAATTCAATAAAAGCCCATTGAGAGAGGGCTTAAGGCCCTTCTCTGAGAGACTGGCCACCTTTCCTCCCCAGGCAAATCTTGTCTTGGTAGATTTATTCTCATCCACAACAGCTCCAGGAGAACTCTGCTGGATGGAGCTTTCTGCACAGATGAGGAGAGGTTGATAGAAATTACGGAGCCAAACAAGACTCTGAGAAGAGAGTTCTTTTTCTAAAGAGACTATGAATGTTTTAAAATTTTATTGTATTTTTTCCACTACTATTTCACCCCATTTTACCCCCCCCACCTGAGACTGTGGAGTTTTCAATCAGGTTGTATATCTCTAAACATGGAAGAGGACATACTTCACCTCTGTGATGAAAGTTTAAATGTGGTCTGATTATGTGGGGAACCCCTCCTAAAAGGTTTCCTTTTTATTTTAAGTTGTTTGACTTATTCTAGGCATTTTTTTTAGTTTTCCCCCAAGTAATATATAATGTTTACTACATACAATTTGTTTAAGTTGAATGTGAGGTAATTTAGGGACTATGCTGTGAAAGGAAGGATGATTTTTCCCTGGTGTTCTGTTGCTAGAATAAAACTTTACAGCTGCAAAGAAATGCATAAATGATTTTCTGCTTTAGAGCTTAGAGTAAGGTGAAATAAAACATTGGATGCAAAGGGTGGACCTTTAAGTCTGCAGAATATACTCAAGATTTTATTTTCGGAACTGCTGGTCAAATGTCCTATTGGTTACTGTTAGTAACAAGGCACTATAAACTAGATTGTGGAATATTCCATGTTAAGATAATAGATGGAACTGTCTGAGGTTGCTTTTATTTTAGCTTTAAAACACATTAAATCAACACTAATTGTATTTATAGTACTGGAATGGAATCACTTTGGTATACTAACTTAATTTATTTCTTATATCAATAACATTTCATTGCTTGGACTTATACCAATCATAAAAGGAAGCTAGAACACTCATTATTTATAATAAATCATATACCAGGCAATCTAACATGTACCGTTATATGTTTCTTTCTATAGCTTATACTCAACTTTAATTATTAATCTAATTGCATCTTGGGTTTTGAGTCCTTAAAGCCATGGTACTAATGATTTCTGAACTTACATAAGTGACTTCAACTAGACTATGGAAACTATACGAACATTTTTTTTAAATATATTTATTTATTTATTTCTAGATAGAGGGAAAATGAGGGAGAAAAAAGGGAGAGAAACATCAATGTGTGGCTGCCTTTTACATGCCCCCAACCAGGGACCTGGCCTGCAGCCCAGGCCTATTCCCTGACTGGGAATCAAACCAGTGACTCTTTGGTTCACAGGCTGGCACTCAATCCACTGAACCACACTAACCAGGGATGTGAGCACATTTTGATCATGCCCAGTTTTAAACTCTCTCATTCTTGATACATCAAAGATTTTTTCCTCTATTTTTACAAAATGCTTTTAAATTTTATCTTTTCTTTTGTTATTGAATCTAAGGATTACTTCATTTGAGCTCAGTATTCCTACTAGTCTTAAGATAAGAACTATGCTTGAATTAGTTCTGTGAGGTTTGAAAGAAACAAAAATTGGATATATTGTCATTTAAAATTTCACTAGCCTGAGACTGGGCTCAAAGGTTAGAAACACATTTTCCATTTTTCAGTAATTGTTTGAATGGGCACATAAAAGTATTTTAGTGACAGAAATTTTACAGTGCACTTTTTATTGGAAAATATGTATGCAAGTTATAAAGCATGATAAATTATTTAAGTTTTAGATGTAAGTAAAATGTAAACAGCCTGACCTTTAAATATCTTACTGAGTAGTTATTTATATCACCTCCAAAATTACTTAAATTTTATGACAATTTACCTTGTTTGATGACTATTTGCTATTTTGGTTTTAGACTTCAGAAGTAACCTGTTAATCTATAGATGTATAGGGTAGAAATAATTACTTTAAAGTAGAAATTATAATCCAAAGGATTACAAATTTATTATCCTGTCATCTGTTTGCTGGGTTAGTCTAATTTAGTACATTATTTCTGAATACCTTCCCAAGTGGACTATAGATTCTATTCCCAACATGTCCTTTGAACACTCTCATTAATTAATAAACTGACTAAGTTTGACATTATTTAATCACCATTGTAATCTTTTTGAAATTTCATTTTGACAGTTTTGAAGAACCTGACAAAAGTTCAATGACTCACCGGCCAACGCCGATTCATTAGCTTGTCTGAGAACTGCAGCTTAAGGGCCATTTAAACCCAGACAAATGTTTCAGAGGCCCTGAAGTGATGCTCAAGTTCCTCTAGAACTTTACTTTTGCTGACTCTGTTTCTCTAGGTTGGTTTTCTTTCTTGTAATTTGGGGGTTTGATTTATTTTTTCTGATCATGTGTGTTATTATGTTAGTTTCTTGCCTAACTAATGATCACGTCCATCTCCTTTCCCATAGCAGTGCATAGGGGCTTGGGAATCCGTGTCTTATCCTGGGCCACTAGGTTGACTTCCCTGCCCAGCAAAGGGCATGCCCCATGGATTTGACAAGTTGATCTGTGCACAGGTGACTATCCATGTCATCATGGTGGCAGCAAAAAGTGTATCCTAGCTTCTCGTTTGTGACTTTTGGGGGAATCTCAGGAAAGTGAATACTGGGATCTATTCTTTTTTTTTTTTTAAGATTTTATTTATTAAACTTTAGAGGGGAAGAGGAGGAGAGAGGGAGAGAAATATCGATGTATGGTTGCCTCTCGTGTGTCCTCTGCTGGGACTGGCCTGCAACCCAGGCATGTGCCCTGACTGGGAATCGAACCGCGATCGTGTGGTTCGCAGGCCCGCGCTCAATCCACTGAGCTACACCAGCCAGGGCTGGGATCTATTCTTTGTGGGGAAAGAAATAAAAAAGATTCAACTGTTTTAGTATATTTTATTTTAGTCAATTTGAGATATTCACTATCCACTGGAAAGGAGACTAGCTCTTTAAGATTTGGAACTGAGACTTTATATGCCTTTGTGTTTACTTCAACCTATGCTAAATCTCTAAGCTTTTTGTAGGCTGTCTATAAGTAGAAAGGCCTGTATTAATTTGTTTTATACTTATGAAATTTAAAAACGTATTTTAATTTTAAATTTTATGTAGTTTTATTTTGTGAGTTTATTAACATTATTTTTATTTTATTATATTTTCCTTATATAAATGTGAAATATATATCTACATTTAAATGAATTAAATTGAGGTATCTTAAAATAATATAACTCTATTCTAATTGGTTTGTATATACTTACCACTACTTTAAGGCATATACTTAAATTATTCCACTATTTCTAGAAGATAAACTAAATTTTTAATACTTTTATTGTGCTAGATAGATATTTCTCAAAAGTGTGTCTCAATGTCATCTATGGGCTCTATTCATGAATATCTAGGAGAATTGTTTTTATAATAATATTAAGACATATTTTTCAAACTGCCATATTTTTTATGGGAGTAAAGTGGATCTGTCTAGAGGCTGCATAGTATTTTATGACATTATTGCTCAGACAGCTAATGGAGTTTTAATGGTAGTAGTTTTTGTATACAAATATATGCATACTTAGAAACTAATGTAGTATGTTCTCAGCAGTACTATTAATCTCTAACAATTCCTGCTATTATCTCTATAGCCTTATTATTGCCAATTGTTAACTAAAAGGATGACAAATAGAAAAATGGATATATATTCCATTAGGTATCTGAACAATAATGTCATGAAATATTATGTAACAGCTTCCTAATGGTAAGAGTTTTCTGATGAAATCACGTGATATTCACTCATATATTTTTATATTTTACTATGAATTTAATTTACATTAAGAAGATGCTGAAATAGAGAACAGGCTGACAGTGTCCAGAGGGGAGAGGGAAGGGAATTTTAGGGCAAAGGGGAAGAGTTTACAGGAACAAGTATAAAAGACACATGGACAATAACTGGGGGGGTGGGGGGGTGGAAATGGGAGGGAGTGGGGGAGGGCTAGCTGGGTGGGCTGGGATGGGAGCAAAAGACAGAAAACTGTACTTGAACAACAATTAAAATTTTAAAAATAAATAAATACAAAGAGAAATTTAAAAAGGCGATCTATATAATTCAATGAGTCAATATTTTCCAAATGACTAATGAAAGATTTTATAAAACCAAACATGAATAAAAGATCTTCTCAAAAGATAGACAAATATATGAATGAGTTCTAAAGAAACAGATTATGAAAAATTTACCAATGTGGTTTTAAATTCCATATTGCAAATAAACTTTTGAAATAATGTCATATTTTAGGAATAGCATCAAATAAAAGTATCCACAGTGATCTGAAAGGCTATTTAAATAATCTTTGCTTTTCCAACTGCATATCTGGTGCGAATAAGTATTCTAGATAAACTTCAACAATAAACACATTAAATGCAGAAACATGTATTTCATTATGTCAGATATTAAAGACATATACACAATATAAAACCATACCATTCTCCCCATAATATTTTTTTTGGAAAATTAAGGTTTTAAATAAATCATCTTCTAGGTGTCAATATCATTTATTATTATCTGGGAATTTATTGCTAATCTTTTAAAATAAATTAATGTTAAAATGACCATTTAAAAATGCCGAATAGAGTAAATCTGGAGAGATAAACCCTCCAAACACCCTTTAAGATTTTCAGAAATTTTTAGACATTGTAAAGAGCTCTTGAAACAAAAGTTTTAGAATTACTGCTGTTTTAGCCATTTGAGAAAGAGAGAGAAGCTCACAGAAATGCTAGCACAGAACTACTTTACATAAGATTGCAAGTTTGTATTACTAAGAGAATCCTTGGATAAATCAGACTGGTTTGATCATTTTTGTTGAAACCAAGAGAAAGAAATTCACCAGTCAAAAAGCACTGTAGGGGAAATCTAGTGGATAGAGTTTATTTGCTTGGTTAGTCTCAAGATGAAAAAGATATTAATAGAGTTTTTAATATTATCAAATCTAAGATTCCTTAAAGAAATTTTGAGACAGAAATTAATTTTCTTGCTTAGGAATGGGCTTAGTAGTGTATGCGGAAAGAGTTTTAAATGATTAATCAATGTTTCTTGTAGCCTTATATAGACAATTAAGCCAGAGCCTATTGGGACTATCATTCTTTGTGTGTGTGTGTGTGTGTGTGTGTGTGTGTGTGTGTGTGTGTGATCAGGAAAACTTTTTGGAGATTTTATATTAGTGAGTTGGGGGGGGCATTAAGAAAAAAGTATTTACAGCTTGTAAGTAAAACAAAGGTGTGGAAATTATATTCTTTCAAATTTGTGCTTATACTTTCACAAAAAATTGTTTACCAATCTAGAAAAATATACCTGTGGTTGATGTTGCTATTAAATAAAGGCTTCTGAACTCATAAATTACATGTAAACTTACAGATCTTTTCCAAGAGAATTGCAAATTATTTATGTCTAGTAGAAAAACAACCCCCAAAATTAGGTATTATCCTGTAGGTCATTATTCATTTCTGTTTCTGAGTCCACGGTTTTAGAATGACTTTCGTGGTGCACTTACAATCGTTCTTCCTCGAATCCGCATTTGAACCGGGTTTGCCATCTGATTGATTTCCGCCTTCATTAATGAGTTGAACAAAACTTTAGTCCTGTGTTCATTGGGTATATACATGAAAATCATGTTTTTAACTTAAAAAATTAACACTTTTTAAACATTTGAGTTTAGCTTTCCTGTGAAAAAATGTTCAATTGCTTTATCACCTATGGATGCTGTGACATACTGGAGTGTGCGATTCGCGTCTCCAAAGATCTGATCGTACTGATTCTCAATTTTACATTCACACCTGCAGTATCCCCAACTAGAAAAGCAGCCATGGTAGAAATATTTATACCACAATAAAAGTTATAAGCTAAAAATTATAATTTTAATTATTTTTGTAGAGCTAACTTACCAGTATAACTTTTTTATGCATGTAACTAAAAACCACATTCCTTATTTTTACTTGATTAAAAAATTAAAAATGGTCTTGGGCTTTAATTTTTTACTAAACATGCTTGTTAGAGTTATCTTTAGTATTGCGCCTAGCTGTAATTCACTCTTTTATACTGATCTACTATACCTATATATAAATATTTTTGTTTATTCATTTCCTTACCAATGAACTTTTGTGTTGCTTCAAGTTTATGTTATTGCAAACATTGTTTCATAGCTATACCCACCAATGTACATTTTCATGAAATATCAGTTTCAACTTTATCCATTTTATACCAGCTTTTATTTTATTTGTGGGCTATAAACACATTTATTATACATATATACAACATCTCTGTATATACATTTTATAAATACATATGTTTTACAAATATTTATCATTTCTTATTGTTCAAATACAGTTGTGTATTATATATATATATACATTATATGTGGTATACAGGCCTGTCCAGAAGGTATCCAGCCATGCAATAAGATGAGTAGAGATATTTATTGAAGAAGATACAAGATATAAGAAACTTTAAGACAATGACACCTCAGTCCCCTTCAAATTAGGCACCTTGGGACTTCACACAGTTCTCCTAGTTGCCATCAGCTGCCCCATCATATTTTCCTGAATCTCATCAGTGGTCTGAATCTCTTCCCTTTCAAAGGTGATTTTAGTTTTGGGAAAACCCAGGAGTCACAGGGCATCAAATCTGGGCTGTAGAGGGGCTGAGTCACCTGAGTGATTTGATGTTTTGCCAAAAAACTCTGCATGAGATGTGATGCATGTGGCTCAGTCATTTTGAATACTATGGCCACAGAGTACACATACTCTTTCAATGGTGTCTACCGCACACACTGACTAGTACAGTGAAGTCGTCATTGTTTACACATGTGCTTTGCAGTTCACTCTCCTTGGCTGCCAGGTTACATCGATGTTGCACAAACCGTTCTTATTATATTAAGAATGGCTGGATTTTATCTGGACAGACCTCATATATATTACACATTATACATATTTTATATATACAATATACACATACACACATATATGTCCACATATACTCTGTGACCTATATTTGTCACAAGTAATTTCTCCCAGTCTGTGGCTTACATTTTTATTATTTTCATCTTCTTAATAGGGGCTCTTAATTCAAGTTCTTAAATTTAATGTCGTCTAGATTATTATCTTTTCTCATTAGACTTAAAAACTCTCTTTGTGTGTCTTTTGTTGAAAAGAATGCTTTTGCCTCCTGTGACATCAGAAATATATTTTACTAAATAATCTCATAAACTACATAGAATTATTTTACTTTAACATTATTTCACACATATTTAGAAAAGTTACCACAGCTTAATTTTTCCAAAAATCTGAAGTAGGAGTAGGTTTTGTTTTTTCCTCTATGGGTTATTCAGCAGCCTTCATTTAGAACACGTTACTTCCTTTTCACTCTGCAGCACCAATACATTCAAAGGCCCGGATAGATGTGTGTGTGTCTGAGCTCCCTTTTCTGTACCATTTGCCCAGCCCCCTATTTTATGCTCTGCCATATCGTCAAATTGGTGGTAGGTTTTTAATTAGTATCAACACTAAGTAAGGCAAGTTTTTTCATGTTATCCATTTTCTTTAAAAATATTTTGGCTCTTCCTGGACATTTATATTCCAAAATCAATTTTAATTTTATCTTGTTGAATTCTTCCAAATTCCTATTAGATTTTTATTAAAATTGAACTAAATCTAAATTTGGAAGCAAATTTCAAATCCAAAAATTTGTCTTCCAACTAATTAAGGTGATAAATCTCACATTTTATGAAGCTGACAGCTTTATGGGTTTCTTCATAGAACCCTTTCATATCGTTTGTCAAATTTATTTCAGGTTTGTGATATTTTTGTACTACAATAAGTGGTACATATTTTTACCTTTTATTTTGCATTTGTTTTTGGTACCAAAATGGAAATTACATTTTTTAGATTTTTGGTTTATATTATTTCCAAACAAAGATAAATATAGAGAATATTAAAGTTTCTGCTTCCCTAAAGAAAACTGTACTTTAGAGGTTAGCAAAAATATTATTTAAAATACTTTTGGAAATCATTTCAAATTCTTTTTCACAAAACCATCCAATTCTAAGTTTGTTGGTGAAATAAATACTATAATATAAAAAATGAACATTTAATATGCTACACAGGATATTTGGCTTAGGTACTATCTATTTCTGTATAGTAAATCCGAAAAAATGTCAAAAAACAACTTCTTGTTCTGCTGTTTTTGTTTAAATCAACCAGTTTAGTAGGATTTTCAATTAAGCAATTAGGTCGGTGTGCATTTGCTATTTTTTCGAGTTGAGAAACACTAGAATATGTTATGAAGGAAATATTTAAATATTACTCTGTACATAAAACTTGAGATGCTTATAAAACATTAAAAAGGAAATTTCACGTAGTTGAATACTCATATAGTGTTGACAAGAGATACAAACTGGGGAGTTATTGGCGTATGGATGCTACTTAAATCCAGGGCCATGGATGAGATCACTAAAAATAGATATAATTTTCACCAGTCCATTCACATATTTCCTTACCTCATTGTCAGTATTTCCACATGGTTAATGCAACTATCAATCACTAATGTCATCCAGTTCATCTAGGTACCTAATTGTTAATCACCACCAAATTTAACAAAATTGTTAGGGGACAGCTACAGAACATGTTCAGTTAAAAGGCATTTGCTAAAATCTCTGAGCTGTAATAAACATTAAATGCTTACTGGTGCACTAATAAAGGTCTAGTTTTACTAAAATAATTTAATTTTCTTTCCCCAGAAAGAGTTTAATAAACATTTGGATTACATTGGTAGCTTAAAGCACTCAGTATAATCAGAGTTGCAAAAGGAAATGTAATTGTGACTCTCAGGAGTAAAAGTGAATAGTGATCAGTGATCAGGAAGGAAAGAGAATGTATATGTAAAAGAAGAGAAGCCACCAGGGCTGAATAAACAGTCCCTATGTGGTAAGGAGTTAGCATTCTAAAATCAGAATTCACAATGCATTCGTGCCGGTGGCATTTTTCCTCCTACTTGGTTTCACATGCATAGATGAATTGCACAGGAGCTGAGCAAAAGTGGCTAATAGTTTTTATTCCATGTAGGGAAGGAAGGAACAAACATTTAGTAAATACAATTTCTCCAATTCAGTTCCCTGTTGAACCAGAATTTAGTTGCTTGTGAATGGGAATGTACAGACAACTGTCGTGGGAGTAGGTAAGATATCACATGCCCTACACTGGAAAGTTAGCACAGTCATGACACTGTAATTTTGATTCAGGAAAATTTGAAATGTGGATTTCTGAATCTGGCAAGATGTGCAGACTGCTTATTGCAAATGACACAGGCTGTGCACAACTGCGTAGGGCTGCGTTTGCATTTTTGAAAAGCTTTGACAAGTCTTGAAAAGTTCTGGAGGGTAGGTGCTCCAAAAATACTTTAGACATCTTTTTTGTGTATGTTTGAGGACCACAGGGATTTTGAGAGAGAAACAAGTGAACTGCAGGGATTTTAAGAGAGAAACAAGTGAACAAGTACACTCCATGAGATGAAGTGTACTAGAGGCAATTGCTGAATATTCTTTATACCGGCACAACTCTGCATTATGTGAGAATTATTCATTGAATTCTTCTTTTATGTTAATTAATTCATTATCTGCCATACTTCATGAGTCAATCAGCAACCCTTAAAATAGATAATATAATTAATTTTATTTTAGAGATGAAGAAACCTGAGGCTCAAAATCACACTTGAATTTGAACTTAGGCCTAGTAGACACTAAGGCCTACATTCTTTACCATCCTGATAAAATGTATATTTTGGCAAGTCTAAGGTAGAAAGTGCAGAGAATTTGGTTAAGTAGTACCTGACTTTATTTTTTTTTAATTTCTCATCCTTTGAATACCCTTTACTTATGTGACAAAACTGAGATTCTTTAAGTAGGTCCAACCTAATCAATCACACAAGGCCTTAAACACAGAGGCAGAAAAGTCAGGAAAATTTGAAGTGTGAAAAGAACTTGATGTACAATCGCTAACTTTGAAGATAAAAAGAACAACCTTAGAAAAAATGAGCTTGGCCTTAAGGAGCTGAGCAGAGACCCCCCCAAAGCCAGCAAGTAAGGAAATAGGGGTCTTCGTCCACTTGATGCAAAGAACTGAATCCTTCCAACAACATAAATGGACATGGAAGTGGATTCTTCTCTAGATGCTCTAGAAAGGACTAGCCCATCCAACCCTTTAAATTTGCTCTGGTGCAACTCTGAGCCAGGAATGCTGTTGAGCTTACCTGTATTGATGACCTGCAGAAACTGTGAGATTAAAAATTCGCGTTGTTCTGAAATGCTAAATCTGTGATAGTTTCTATGCAGCCTAAGAAAGTAGTACAGTAAGGAAACGTTCACTATGCAGCAACCTCATTTTCTTGATTCTGATCATCAGATAAGGAAATGTTAAAGTCTTTGAAACCAAGGATAAAATGAGTTCTCAATGGACTTTCAATTGTAAACAATAAAGATGGCAAATTTTATGTTAGTCCTTTAAGTGGTCCTCAATCCATTAAAGGACTAATCCATTAGTATCTAATCCATTTTGAAATCCTATTTCCAACACCAAACTGATAACAAACCTAGATGAACATTGTGTCATTTCCTTTGAATGATGTTTGTATTTGAAGTGGGGGCCAAAGATGTCACTTTGCACCTTTTGACTTTAAAATCAGTTGACAAATCATGGACATGCCTGATAAAACCATAAAAAATCTCTCCCATTGAAAGTGGGCACTGTGTATTAAAACTGAGTAAAAAATATCGTTGTAAAAATAATTGGTAGTTGTCCAACTTTGGGACAAACCACACTGATTTTCTGATATTAAAAATTAAATGATCTTGTCCAAGTTGCCATGGTTTAATACAGAACCAGACATATATGTGCACATACACATGCTCACACACATGTATACAACTTGAAATATTTTAAGGTAATTATCTCTTTTTATAAAGAGATATATGCTTTTTGATCTGGATATACTCTAACCAAAATGCTAATATAAGAAGAAAGATTTGACTAAGTGGCTTGCTTTAATAAAAAATAAAATTCATTTCATATGGATGCCAATAGAGCCCAGTCATATTTCAAAGATGCCTTGGGAATGGTTACTGAAAGGACCTCCAATTAGATGCATACGAAATAAGCACAAGTGAAAATCTTAGTTTTAGCACGAATGATCCCTGAGGAGTTACGGTTGTAATACGCTTCAGACTTAATGACGCTTCTTTATCTCTAGTAAGCATACATTAAAAACAATTTCTTTTATTTTTTAACTTTTTTTGCTTCCTAAAGTTTTATACCCAGTGTAGCCTACTGACTTCCTTGGAAAGAATGTCTCAAATAATTAATTGAAAAGTTGAGTAACAGATTATTCTGGTCAGAGCCCAGGAGCATCCATCATTTGCGTATTCACAGCAGACACACCCAACTCAAGAAAGTATTCATTTACTCCGCCCATATTGCAAGAGGATTCTGCCTCTCGGGACTAGAAAAAGGAAAATAGGTCATTTTTTAGATTTGCTTAAGAATGTGTGGGTATGTGAGCAAGTTTGAAAGTTTTCAATAAATTAATCTAAAATAGTTCACATTTATATAGCTCTTGATTCACTGGCTATCAACACATATTAAATACTGCTTCAATCATGGCTGTCTTCAAAACAAGCATATGGATGGTAAATAATATTACTTATGATCATAATAACCAATGACCTTGCTGTATGTTTTGGACATACGTAGAATATATTTATTTTATTTCTATGTTTTATTGTTGTTCGGTTGCAGTTGTCCCACCTTTTCCCCCATTGCTCTCCCCTGCCTGTCCCACCCCACTCCCAGAGTCAATTCTCCCTTTCCATTATCCGTGCCCAGGAGTCCTCTCTTTGATTTAATCTTTCGTTTAATCTCGACTACAACTCTGGATAACGTATTCGGTATTAAACTTGGATACAGAATTTTAGAGAGGATAAATGTGTTTGTCTAAGATATGAACACATACTTCAGAGGCCAGATTCTTGATAAATTTGGTGAATGAAGGAATGAGCATTGACCTAATCTCTTCAGGATTCCTCTACCGAATTCATTGTAATTGGAATATTATGGGGGTCTATGGAATATATTTTTTCTAAAACAGATAAACAATGTTGCTAATGTTGCTAATTTTTACTTTTTCTATGTTAATCTCATGACTAGGGACCACGAGATTACTTTTATACATTTTTATAAAATTTTCAATTACCTCTCATTTCTTTTACTATCAATTTTTGCTTACTTAGCTCCTAACTCCTTTAAAAATTAAGATAGGTTCTCATTAATTACATTCCCTGCATTGCCATTCTGCTATGTAGCATTATGACTCTTCATTTCTTTATGTATTATGTCAGAATCACAACTAATTTCTTTAAATTCCTCACTCATAAAATAGGGATAGAAAGAAATTATCTAAACTATTCAAATCATACTATTACAAATAACACTGTGAAATGAGATGGTATATATTTTGTTTCCATATTTTATATCTTAAACTTTCTAATTTTTATGTATAATAATAATTTAACAAATATTCAATATTATTATTAATTCTTGAAAGGGCAGTGACTTCTAGTTTAATGGTTTTAATGAGTAAGTAAAGCCATTCAAGCAAATCAAACTGATGAGTCTTAATTAACATAATGAATACTTTACTTAATGCCAATACATTGGTGCAAACCACATTTATTATGTTGAGTAGAGATTCTAAGGACTATGCATCACAAACATGTGCATATTTGTATATTTTTGTTTGCATGTGTTGAAAAAATAAGTTTCATTGTTAAATATATTTTAAAATTTGAGGGGATGCACAATGTTAAATAAATTGTTGAATAATTTATCACAGTAATTAGTATGTATCATTACTCTCTAAAAAAGTGCTTTAGATAGATTTGCATATATACAATCAATGTAGAAGTTACATGAATTTTAACTATAGCCATATATTTATCAGTATGTATAATTTTCCATGTACTTAATTTAGGATTATTTATAAACTAGGGTAAACACTACAAGTTAAACCATGTTTAAATATACATGACTTTTCAAACTGCAGTCATAAATATGATTTTATATCTACTTATTTTGTCAGTTTCTATAAACATTATGGTTAATTCCAAAGGACTGCTGATACATAAATTATATGATTTAGCTTAATATTAGCCTGAGACATCAAGCTCATGTGAAATATTGATAGAATGACAATTTTCACTATAGGTGAAATTTATGTTTTTAGGCATTATATGCCAGACTTCCTTAGGGCCATTTAATAAAAGTTAAAAAAAACCTTTTTATAAATACAATTATCAAAAATGTAAAATATACAAATAATACTACAGTAGAGTACTGTATATTTTATTCAGCCTCGACAACTCTACACACTTGCCAAGCTGTTTTTGTGTACCCCTCCATGTCAACCTTTTTTTTTTTTAATTTGTTTATTTATCTTTAGAGGGGAAGGAGAGCGGGAGAGAAACATCAATGTATGGTTGCCTTTAGTGCGTCCCCTGCTGGGAGTTGGCCTGCAGGGAACCAGCCTGCAACCCAGGCATGTGCCCTGACTGGGAATCGAACTGTGATCGTGTGGTTCGCAGGCCCGTGCTCAGTCCACTGAGCTACACCAGCCAGGGCCCATGTCAACCTTTTTTTTTCTTTTTTAATGCTAGAGTATTTTCAAACAATCCAGACAGTTTGTTATTTTATATTTTCTTTTTTTTTATTTTATATTTTCATATAATTCATTCTGTCCTAAAGTCATAAAAATGGATATGGACTTCTCTTTTATTTGTTCACCAACATGATATCAATTTTAAAAATTAATTTTAATTACTTCAGACCATCTAACATCAGTACCATATTTCAATTGTCCCACTTGATTAGTTGAGTTTATTTTACATTTACTTGGTTCAAATCAGTTTCCAAGCAAGGTTCAAGGATTACCTTTGGTTATTATGTTGTTTAAGTCTTTTTCATTCTATCAGTGATTGTGCTTCTCTCACTGTCTTTCAACTATTTATTTTTTCAAGGAATATATTTGTTTATAGAATCTCATATTTTATATTTGACTCATCGCTTCTCAACTGTATTTTTGAACTGTTTGTCTTTTCATTCCATTCCTGGTAGATTTGCAGTTTGACCTGGAGGCTTGGTTAGAGTCAGAACTTGATTTTCAGGCCAGGCTATCTCACACGTGGCCACGTGGACCTCCTTACATCACTTCATGAAGCACTTGTTGATCGATCGTCTCCATTTGTGATGCTGACCTTGCACTGGCTCCGGGAGCTGTTTTCCTGGACCTCCTTACATCACTTCATGAAGCACTTGTTGATCGATCGTCTCCATTTGTGATGCTGATTTGCTAGGCTATCTCACACGTGGTCCACACGTGGACCTCCTTACATCACTTCATGAAGCACGTGTTGATCGATCGTCTCCATTTGTGATGCTGACCTTGCACTGGCTCCAGGAGGTGTCTTCCTGCCTTGCCACCACCCTCGCCGTTCCCACTCCAACATTTTATATACAGTCCTAGTGGCATACTGGACAGTAGGTGTGGCCAAGCGGCCTTTTGAAGTTTTGAATCATGGCTCTGACAACTTGGGCAATTGTTTTTTTCTAGTAGGGATTGAGGATAAAAATAGTCTGCTAGTAACTCATTAGGGCTTTGATGTGGTGTTCTCTGCAAAATACTCAGACAGCGACTGAAACGTGGAAGGTCCTTATAAATGTTTGTTTACTCGTTATAACTATTATTATGCTCCCGTGTTCTGTCATTTCCATGGGCTGCCACATTGTAATATACATAGTCTTCCTTTTCTCTGACTCATCACTTCCAACTCTGTCACTGACCACAGCTTTGGCAAAGCCTGTCAAAATGCACGTTGAAATTCTAACAACTTTGGGGAAAGAGCATTTAGATTAGTGGCCTGGGTAGGGCGACTGCCGAAACAACTCAGGACATGTAAAAAGCAAATGAAAAATGACTATCAATAATTCAAAAAGCAGGGAAGGATGGCTAGAAATATAAGAATATATATAAGACCCTAATAATCTCTAGAACTATCGGGAACAAATAGTTTTCCCATAACATGTGGGATTATGGTTTGAGTGTTAGTAGTTAAATCTTAAACTTTAAAGATAAGAGTTGGGCGCACTGGAGAAAAAATGATGCAAGTAGTATTGCCTAGTATAAAGTTTTAATCCTGTAATTGACTGAATGTTTGTGTACACCAGCTCCACTTCCAATTTTTCTGAAAATATAAAGCTCCAATGTGATCATATTAGGAAGGTTGGGCCTTTGGGAGATGATTAAGTCATGAGAGAAGAGGGATTAGTGCTTTTATAAAAGAGACCCCACAGGGCTGTCTGGCTCCTGAAAACCTGTGAGAACACAGAAAGATCGCTGTTTATGAAGCAGAAATCTGGCCAAACAAAACAGAGAATATGCTGTCAATTTGGCACCTTGATCTTGGACTTCCCAGCCTCCAGAACTGTGACAAATATTTGTTGTTTAAGTCACTTAGTCTGTGGTACTTTTGTTATAGCAGCTGGAACAAACTAAGACAAAGTTCTTACTTTTCATGAAAACAAGATAGTTGGTTTCTCCAAAGTTAAAACTGTGCAGCATTTCTGATGAAAGTAGTTATAGCTTGCTAGAGACAAACCAAGTAGATTGAAAACGGACCAAAAATTGTTTCTAAGAAGTACCGATTTTACAAGAGGAAGACCAAAGTGTAGTGCTGTCTTTGCTGGAGGGTTTCTTCTTGTTCAGTTATGATACAGTGATTTATGAACATGTTACTAATCTTCTGTTTAAACTTCAAAAAAAATGAAAGATGAGAAAACACTAGCAAGTTATATATAGTGTTTACTTACCTTTCTGAAGTGCAATTTAGCCTTTATAAATAGAAATGTCTGGATTTCTGCCAAGTGTTCTGTGTGTTTACTTCACACAACTTCATTTAATCTTCAGGACAATATCATGAGGATGATAGATGAGGAAACTGTGCTCAGTGTAGATAGAATTTGCCAGGGTCGCATAGCTAGTCTTGTCACCCACAAAGTCTATTTAAAGCAAAGATTCCTGAATTTGTTTTCAGTGTTTTTAGTACGTGCTTTCATTACGCTTCCACTAAACTTGAAAATAATGACTGGTAAATGATCAAAATAAGAAAATCAGAAAGTGCCCAAATGTAAATTAAGAAACAGGAAATTAAAGTATTAAAAGATGTGATCAAATAAGATTTTCTGTTACTTTTAAATTCCTTATATGAACATAATTATAAACCATATAGTCTTTTTTAAAGATTTTATTTATTTATTTTTAGAAGGAAGGAAAGGGAAGGAAAAAGAGAGGGAGAGAAACAGTGTGTGGTTGCCTTTTGAATGCCCCCCACTGGGGACCTGGCCCACAACCCAAGCATGTGCCCTGACTGGGAATTGAACCGGTGACCCTTTGGTTCACAGGCTGGCATTCAATTCACTGAGCTACACCAGCCAGCACCAGATAATCTTTTTATTAGTAAAGAAACATAGGCCTAGACAGCACATGTTTACTTTAATATTTTAAAATTTGAGATATTTTTCATTTTATTCAAATAGCAAACGTGATACAAATCTCTCATAAAGTTTTTTAATATTGTATAAACAGAAAATAATTTTAATTAGTGATTATATCCAGTACAATTTAAAATATGACATGAAACTTTCATGAAAACGTTGAATACTGTGCTCTATATTTATACTTCATAATATGTAACAGGGTGTCTGTAGCTTTATTCTGATTGGCTTACATTTGCACATTTAGCGTTGCCAATATATGTTCCTATCTAAGACAGGAAAATGACATCTAGAGCTTTTCCTCTTTCTGTATTCCCTGACAGGTCCGTTCCTCCCGTGTAGCTCGGCCATGCTTTGAAGGCACATCTGCCAATTGCAATCTGACCTGAAGAAGTTGGAGTACATGCTTCCTTTCTGATTTGCCATATTCCGAGTAGGCAGGCTGAATTGTACTTCAGTGATAATTTGGAACTAGGCCATAAATAAGACTTTTTTGAGTTGGCTTATGGTTGTTCCCAGATTCTGATGAAACCGGCCAATAGAGTGGAGATCATCAATTTCCTGTTTTCCTAATTTTCGGTGGTATTCGAGGACTCTTTAGCAATTTAGCATTTTCTCTACATGCAGCAGAATAGTGTTGGTATTATGGGAAATTTAAACAAAACTATACTACCGACTTCCTGCCCTAAAGAAGTTTGTATTTTAAGGGGAAAAAAAACAGGTGTTAAAGTGTGTATACAGCAATGTGAGTTAAACTACAGTTTTCTCACAATTCAGGCTATGATCTCTGCCCAGTGAATGAAAAAGATAAAATCTAGAAGCTGAGAAATATATAATGCATCTCTTATTAACTCTTATGCCCTAAACAAAAAAAAAACAAAAGATTTTTTATTTTTCCAGGTGAAATCTGAAAAGCCACTTCCTAGTACCTAGTATGATGATTTGCTCTTACGAAACTTTTGATAAATATATTGGGACTTAAATAGAGAGCATTTTGCAATCTACACATTTAAGTAATGAAACTTCTTCCAGAGGCAGGAAGCTGGAACTTTACCTCATAGGATCAACTCTTCACAACACCTCTTAAATTAGTGGTATTAACTCTACTTCATTGATGCAGTAATTAGAGGTTCAAGAGCCTCGTTGTTTCTCCCAGTTCCTCCAGACGGCAAGCCAAATAAGAACCCAGATAACTTAGACTTCAAAATTTATGCTCATTCTACTAAAACATTCAGTGTTGTCTACTCAGACATTCAGTGTTGTTACCAAAACTATACATTTTTTTAATTTAAATGGATAGGTGTCATTCTGCCGCTTTTTAGATGCTCTGATATACTGAATGTCTCTGTAAAGCCTATCTACATAGCCTTCAGTAGGGACACCTTAAAGAGACAGAATTCAAGATTCTCCTTCTAATTTTTAAAAAGCTGAAATAGAAGCTAGAGGACCTTTAGAGCTTTCTCTATTTGGAACTGATCTTTTTTTGCTATGCCATTATAGAGAAAACACTTTGCAGAGAAATATGGGGGCGACTTCCTCACGAGTCCCCCCTGGGTGCCACGGACACGAGTGAATATGACTGTGATATGACGTGATCTGCTTAGGGAGAAGGGGTGGCCATTTTCCCTGCTGGGAAAAAGCTGTGGGCTGGTGGCCGGTTTCTCTAGGGAAAAGGCCAGCTGTGGCCAGTTTCTCCGAGGAGAAAAAGGCCTCGAGCCCCCTCATCCATAGCCTTGTATTGGGTTCTAATACACAGGAATACAGGGGGGCAAGGATCAAACAGTAGATAACATTTCAAAGAAATCTGAGGGCTTACTATGAGTCAGAGTCTGTCAGAAACGGAGTTTTAGGGTTTCCTGCTCAAACCCTTAACATATGAATGAAAGCACTCTTAGCAGAGCAGATTTCGCAGGTTTATCAGGAAGTCTTTGTGATGCCAGATTTTTTCCCAGGACACGCAAGGCAAGGAGCTACACCTCTGCCCAACAGGTATTCAGGCTTAAGGGCATTAGAGCCAGGACGCACTTCTCCCAGAGGACATGGGGACTCGGGCTATGTCAAAGCTGGGGGGCGAGAGTCCATTGCTCTTTGTTGTAACCTCCAGAGTCCTTCCATGAAGGCCTCCCAAGTGATGGAGTCTGGCTTAGGTTGCCCCCCCTGCTGTGAGGGGTCTTACCAGTCATTAACTTCTGACCAAGCTTTGGGGGCAGGGAGAGGAAACTGAGGCAGCATTTGCTACCAGAGACAAGCTTTGTCTCCTGCGGCTCACATTCCAGTGGTCGTCCCTCACCCTTAGCCACAAGGGGTACAGATACAATTCTTAAGACCAGGCAGAGCGGTCTGCAACAGAGAAATGAGATATAACCTCAATTAAAGTACTGTTTTTATTGATGGCATATTAAGGAGCATATGATAACATGCAGGTGTTATGCATTAATATTAATATTAATAAAGGGCAGAAACACACTGAACTTTGTTGCCATTGCCCATCCCCTGCACCATGCTGGCGTCCTGAGAATCTGAGTGTTGCCAAAGGTCCGGCCTCCTTCCCTCCAGTCTGCCTGCCTGTCTGATACAGGGTACAGCCAAGGGGGGGAGGAGGGGCAAAAAGGTTTGGAATGGTGTCCAGAACTCAAAGTGTATAGGAATATCGAAGTGACATATAAGATGTCCTCACCCCTTCCCCCACAACAGGTGTGAGTTGGGGGAAGGGACACATGGAGCAGGAACATGCAGGGCTGTTTTGTACAGACACAGCCTTGCAGCTAATCCATGGCATGGTCATTTAACATATCTATAGCCTTCGGCAGGTCACTTGGATATGTTAAATGGCTGTGGCCAGGCTTGGAGCTAGGGGAGTGAAGGAAGTCACTTCCCCCAAGAGGTAACTGGGTGGCAGGTCTCCTGAGTTACGGCGCCTGCGTGGGGGCTTGGAGAAGACTGGCTCTAGGACCTGGGGCCATACCTGCCCAGACTAACAGTGGCAGCCCAGTAAACTTGTAATAATACAGAAATACTGGCAGGTGTAACTGAGCATGGGAGGAGCTGGAAATAGGGGTACAGAGGAAGATTGACACGGGGGATTTAAGCCTAGACACGGCAGCCATTAGGGAGAGAGACACGAGGTTTCAGCAGAGTTAGGACCCCCCTGTAGCCATTAGGAGAGAGAGCCACACGGGTTTCAGCAGGGTGCAGACCCCCTCTTTCCCAGGTGAAAGGGAAGACTATGCAGCTTTGCCAGAATGGAGATCCCTGTGGCCAAATGAAGAAGAAAGATGCGCTTTTGGAGTGCGGACCCCTGCAGCTTTCGTAGAAGAGGCCCACGTGCCTTTGGGGCGCTCCCTTTGGCGGAGTGGCCTGGAAAGCAGGAGAGACTTTGACTGGAACTTGGTACAAAGAACTCTTGCCAGTGGAAGGTGCTGCATGACTTTGGATTAATTGGAGATCCTGCCTGGACAGGCGACACAGCTCACGTGCCAGTGACCTGAAAAACGGACGTGTGCTCTTTTCCTGATTTACGGTACCCGGAGTTGGGACAGTGGGAGAAGGGAGCGCTGTGTGTGTGTGTGTAGGTGTATACCCTTAAAGACTTTGATATTTTAATGAAGGCATTAGGCCTGAATAGCATTAAATAAACATTTTGTTTCCTTTCCACAAATCTCTGACATTGAGAGATATCTTTCCAATTGGCAACGGACAGATGAGTCCAGTAGTTATTAGTATACCATTCTTGGGAGGGGCCCCTGTTCTGTAGCAGTTTTTGGGCATCCCTCAGTGGGCCAAGTATTGCCCCCCCTTGGACCTCTGTTCCGTACCATATGTGCCTGTCTGAACACTTTACTTCATTCTCTTTCCTCCTTCTTTCACTCTTGTTCTCTTCCTCACTCCTTTTTTCTTATGCTTTCTTTCTCATGTATCTTCAATTTCATCCCCTCTCCTTCTCTTTTTTTCCATTCTGTCCTCTTTTTTAAAAAAAATTTCCCCCACAATATCCTCTTTTAAAGTGACAGTATGTTTCTTTTGTTAACACAGTCAAAAATAGTGTCTTTATGAAGCTGTTTCTCTGGTATTTCTATTTTTTCACTTGGACCATTTAAAAAATGTATCCATTTACTTGTTTATTCATACTTATGAGTTTAATATATGACAAAGCAAATATTAAAAATCAATATTGGCCCTGGCTAGTGTGGCTAGTGTGGCTCAGTGGACTGAGTGCCAGACTGGGAAGCAAAGGCACTTTGCTTTGATTTTTAGTCAAGATGCATGCTTGGGTTGCAGGCCAGGTCCCCAGTAGGGGGTGCACGAGAGGAAACCACACATTGATGTTTCTCTTTCTCTCTCTCCCTTCCCTTCTCTCTAAAAATAAATAAAATATCAATATTGAAATTATAAAGAACAAATTAGAAAAGCTATTTGGTAAATAATTAAGTTTTCTTCTCTCCAATAACCAATTGCCTATTGGGTGTCTCCCCAACTCCAAACATTTTTCCTTCTCTGGTAACTACCCTTCCCCTGATTCTTTGATATAAAATCTGATCCTCAGAGAATAGCCTGCTTGGGCCACTTGTAAATATTCCTGTGGTGGATCATTTGAAGAAAACAGCTGCATTCAAAAGAAAAGTTTCTGAAAAGGCAGATATGAGGGGGAAAAAACTTATAGCAATCACTTTCTCTACTCTGATTATGCCAACATTTATTTTATGTTGCTGATTGTTCTATAGTAAAAACTGCCACCAATGAACAATGCTTTCTATTCTTAGCACATTTGGAAGTTATGTAAATTAAAAGAGCAGGCGAGAATATTTGGATGCACTTCAGTATATCTCAGTGTAATGACCACAGTTGTCCTATTTATCTCTTCCGACTGTCGGTATCAGATGCTTCCAATGGAGAGTCCAGATTAAAAAGGCAAATGAATCGTAAATAAACTTGCTCATCCTTTCTGCAGATGACTGTCTAGGCTTTTGCATTAGACTTTTTTGAAATATACATGTCTGGGGGAAGATAATAGGGGCCTTGGAAGGGATAATGATTTGCAAATGCATCCATTTATAATAGTAAGAGAGAGACTGTAAGTACGGAGGCTTTTAAATTTCATGTGGAATCTGAGATACAAGATCTTTTGTATACAGGTTTGATGCTATCCCAAACCCATGAAAAGAGCATATGGAAAAGATAGTGGCTTGAGATATAAGTACATTCTGCAAGTCCAAAAGTAAATAGTTCTTACGGTAACATACAATTTTATATCCTGTTAATAAAGGTATATTTTTGGTACTAGCTTAACCCTACCTAATTTATATCATTAAGTAGAGCATCAAACACATAAATATGATAAGAGCTATTGCATGGTAAACAACGTTTACTACCTACCCAAAAGTTATCACACTTCTCTGATATCACTTCTTCAAATGTCCACACGTAAAGCCTGAGATGCTGCATCTATCTCCTCACCAGGAGGATAACTGTCAATGGCATGTTTCGTGTGGCAATGTGAAATTGCCACATTGCCACACTGGGGATCTTAATGAGCTTCTGAATTAACTTTGGAGCTGATAATTTGTCTACTTGACTTTGAATCCATTGTATTCCTATGGTCCCAGAGAATACAAGGTCTATCCAGAATACATCCAGTCATATAATATGAAAAATAGAGACTTTTTTGAAGATGATACAAGATACAAGGAACATTTTACATAGGACAGTGGCACCTCAGTCCTGTTCAAAGTAGATACCTTGGGACTTCCCATGATTCTCCTAGTCCCCATCAGCTGCCCCATTATATTTTCCTGGATCTCATGAATGATCTGAAATCTCTCCCCTCTCAAAGTTAAATTTAGTTTCGGGAAAGGCCAAAAGTTGCAGGGCACCAAATCTGGGTTGTAGGGTCCTGAGTCACCTGGGTAATTTGATGTTTCACCAAAAAACTCTGCATGAGATGTGATACATGAGCAGGTGTATTGTTGTGACAAAGCTGCCAATCACCAGTTGCCTACAGCTGTCGTCCACTGAATCATCGAAATAGTTTCAGTGGAGGAATGTTCAAGCTTAAAGCAAAATTTGATGCAGAGTTCTTGCTGTACTCAGTCATTTTGAATGAGATGACCACAAAGTACACATGCTTATTCAATGGCACCCACCCCTCTGACTAACTAATAGAGTGGAGTCATCATTGTTCACACATTCACATTCCAGCCCACTCTCCTTGTCTGCCCAGTTACGTCGATGTTGCTCAAACAGTTCTCACTATACTAACAATGGCTGAACTTTTTCTAGACAGACCACATATTTTATTTTTGCAGCAGAAACATGAAACAAACGGTTGACTTTTCACAGTTAATATGGCAATGGCTTTTACTGATTCATGCCACATTCCCTTGAGTGATGTCTCAGTTCTTGTTGTTATCTTGAAACATTTAGAACAATTTTAACTTTTCGGAAATACTGGCAGAATCAAGATCCTGTTGCCTACACAAGGGGTCTCTGTAATACATTCTCATAGGAACCTTTATTCTTTCCTTGGCTCACTTTTCCTAATCCATTACTCCTGACTTTCAAGAGTGCTTCCCAAATTGTCTACTTGCACCAATGTTCTCGTATTAGATTATGCTTTTAGGTAGACCCCACCTAAATATATTTAACATCAAATATATTTAATATCATAGTTTTAAGAATTTTGGACTTGCAACCAAGATGGAGGCCAGGGTAGATACCCTTTGCTTCCTCTCACAAACAGATGAAGGACAACAACCAGTTTAACAACAAAAAATGACCAAAACTGTATGGAACTCCAACAACTAAAGAGCTAAAAAAGAAACATTCATCTAGAACTGGTAGGATATGCAGAGATGGGCAGCCAGGACAGAGAGGCTGTGTGACGAGGCTGCAGCTGGTGAACTGGTTGGTCCCACATTCATGTGCAGATAGGCTGGGAGGAACAACTGGGGAGCAAGACACACTGTGGAACCCAGGGTTCCAGCACAGGGAGATAAAGCATCAAAACCTTTGGCTGTGGGGTTTGCAGTCGCAGGAGAAACTCCCAGTCTTGCAAGAGAGTGTGCTGCAGATGCCCATGAGATCCTAGAACATACACAAGCCCACCCACCCAGGAATTAGCACCTGAAAGGGCACAATGCACTGGTGGGAAGCAAGGAAAGTGACTGAAAGAAGGGTGAGAGCTGAACAAGCCACATTTCCCCCTCTCTGATCCCTCTCCCACATACAGTGCCACAGTGCAGCAACATGGGGTGCCCTGCCCTGGTGAATACCTAAGGCTCTGCCACCCCTTACAACGTTACAGGTCCACCAAGACAAAGAAATATGGACCGAATGAAAGAACACATCAAAACTCCAGAAAAAGAACTAAGTGATGAGGAGATAGCCAACTATCAGATGCAGAGCTCAAAACACTGGTAATCCATCAGGATGCTCGCAGAAATGATTATGGACACAAAATAGAGGAAGAGGCTAGGCTATGCAAAGTGATATAATGAAAAATATACAGGGAACCAACACTGAAAGGAAGAAAACCAGGACTTACATGAATGGTTTGGAGCAGAAGGAAGAGATAAACATTTAATCATAACAAAATTAAGAAAAAGGAATTCAAAAAAATGAGGAGAGGCCTACAAAAACCTGGGACAATTTTAAATGTTTCAACATCCAAATCATAGGGATGCCAGAAGGAGAAGCGGAAGGGTAATAAATTCAAAACTTATTTGAAACAATAATGCAGGAAAACTTCCCCAGTCTGACAAAGGAAATAGTCCAAGGAGCTCAGAGTCCCAAAGAAATTGGATCCAAAGAGGAGCACACTAAGACACATCATAATTAAATTACCCAAGATTAAAGATGAGAACCTTAAAAGCAGCAAGAGAAAAGGACAGAGTTACCTGCAAAGGAGTTTCCGTAAAACTATCAGCTGATTTCTCAAAAGAAACTTTACAGGCAAGAAAGGTCTGGAAGGAAATATTGAAAGTAATGAAGGGCAAATACCTACATACAAAATTACTTTATTCAGCAAAGCTATCATTTAGAATGGAAGGACAGATGAAGCACATCCCAGATAAGGTCAAGTTAAAGGAGTTCATCATCACCAAGCCCTTATTATACGAAATGTTAAAGAGACTTAACGAAGAAAAAAAGAAGATAAAAACTATGAACAGTAACATGACAACAGACAACTATCAACAACTGAACCCAAAAATAACAAAAACAAAAACAAGCTAAGCAAACAACTAGAACAGGAACAGAATCACAGAAATAGAGATCATACGGAGGGTTATCAGAAGAGAAAGGGAAGGGGGAAAATGAGGGAAAAGGTGCAAGGAATAAGAAATATAATTGGTAGGTACAAAATAGACGGGGGCGGTTAAGAATAGCACAGGAAATGGAGATGCCAAAGAACTTACATTTGCAACCCACGGACATGAACAGAGAGGGATGCTGGTGGGAAGGGGGTTGCAGAGCAGAGAGGAGTGAAGGGGAGGGAAAGATTGGAACTGTAATAGCATAATCAATAAAATGTACTTAAAATGTTTCAGAGTTTTAATTGTATAACTTTACACTAATTAGAAACAGTCAACTAGAAAAGATTTGATTTTGCTTGGTTAAACTAACTGGTTGCAGATTAACTTTTGTTGAGGTTTACAAATTTTGCACTGTCTGGTGAAGAGAGTGAATATGGATGGGGGGAAGCCAGTGCAAAAAAAAAAAGATGATACTGAGTAAAATGAGATAATTATAGATATCTGAGTTTCTTCAGTATAATTAATTGAAAAGCCTAGAGTTCTCTTCTGTAACTCAAAGGAAAAAATAGTGTTAGCTTAAATATGATATAGAAGTTTGAAAGTATGTTCTACATTCTGCTCACCTCATTTCTACCCTTAAATCCCCCACTTCATGAACCACCCCCCATGCCTTATAGACAATATTCTATTTGTAGTATTACACATCCAAGATTTGTTTAATTAACTATTATTGTCATAGCATACTGTAATGACTACCCATAGACACTGCAAGAAGTCCCAAAATCATGAAGTAAAATTTTATTATAGAATTGCTTAGTCAATTATTTTTTATATTTTTAAAATATAAAAATTTTATATTTTAACTGTTCTTTAGTAACCAATAATAAATGAGAAAACAAAGCATATAATACAAAAAAGGGTTAGGTATTAAAGTAAAATATTGCACATTTTTATCAACTGTTTTTTACAAAAAAAAAACAATATACAAGCAATTCCAAAGAAATTCCTGTGCTCATAATGCACTCCTCTCCCTCAGAGTAACTTTTTATAGAATTATAAATGATTTGTTGTGTGTGTATTAAAGTGTATGCTTATTGGAGGTAGATGCAATGTCTGAGTAATCTTTGCTGCACTCACTGTATATTTGCATACTGCTTTACATAAATACTTTATAATCTACACCCCCCACACACTGAATTTCAGATTGATATTTCCAAATCCTTACTTTGCATCTGCACTTAGATGACAATTCAAGCTGCCATTCTGGTATCTAAACTTTTAATTTTTCCTAAACAAAATTTCAATTATCCCCTCTTCTTAATAAATGTAAATGCCATGTCTTGTTTGCTCGGGTCAAAGACTTGGACATTTATTCTTAGACATTTCATTCCCATCATAAAACACATTTAAGCATTAAAAAGAAAACAACTTTATTAGCTTTACTTTCACAATTGGTCTGAAATCGGATCACTTACTACCATCTCCATGCTGAGCATATCCTCATCCAAGCCACCTTCGCGTCATTGATTTCTGGCAGTTGCCGTTTCGTCGGTCTTTTCTGCCTGCTCTTCCTCCTTTTCTGGGTGGAATTGCTATCAGAGCTCCCTGGCTCACAGGGTCAAAGTTTGCCTGGTCCTCAATGACCTGTGCCCCTGCTCTCTTATCTTGTCTGCCCTCTTCCTTGTTTGCTCCATCGTAGGAACATTACCCATTTACTGCTTTTTAGATCTGACGAGAGTACTCTGGCCTCAGGACCGTTACACTTGCCATTCCTCCTGGGTGATATGTGCTTCCTTTAAATATCTTATGGCTCCGTCCCTAAATTAATCTCCTGGGACTGCCATAACCATATACCACAGACTAGATGGCTGAAAGAAGAGAAATTTATTTTATCACAGTCCCAGAAGCTGAAAGGTCAATCAAGATCAAGGTATCAACATGGTTTTGGTTTTCTTTTTCTTTCTTTCTTTTTTTTTTTTGAGAACTCTCTCCTTGGCTTGTGAGCAGTTACCTTCTCACTATGCCCTCGCATGGCATGTGCACTCCTGATGTCTCTCCTTCTTCTTATGAGGATATTGGTTCCATTGGATTAAAACCTGATCCTTATGGTTTCATTTAACCTTGGAATACACCTCATAGGGGTCATCCTATGAGTTTTGGGAGCATATACTTCAGTCCCTAACATTCTCTTATTCTCTTTATGCCTCACTCTAGAAACGAGGGCTTTTCTGATCAGCCTTTGAAAATTGCACTCTTGTTATCAGTACTTACTTACTCTCATCCCTTATTCGTCTTATTCATAATAATTATTACCACCTGCCCATAATGAACTTATTATTTATTATTTGCCTCTCCCATTAGGATATAAGCTCCAGGATATTATTTGCCTCTCCCATTAGGATATGAGATCAAGGAATTGGGTTTTCTCCTTTATTTTATTTCTTAGGGATTGATGCCTGGAATCAAATGGTTTCTCAATATATAATTGTTAAAGAAAGTAAATTAAGTATTTCTTTTTACAAATTTATTTAAGTATTTTTCAAGTACAGTTTTCTGTCTATTACTCCCATCCCATCCCACCCCCCATCCTCCCCCCTCCCTCCCATTTCCACCCTTCTCAGTTGTTGTCCATGTATCCTTTATATTTGTTCCTCTAAATCCCTCCCCTATTTCCCCTGAAATTCCCTCCCCTCTCCCCTCTGGTCACTGTCCTCCTGTTCTCTATTTCAGTGTCTTTGGTTGTATTTTGCTTGCTTGTTTGTTTTGTTGTTTAGCTTCCTGTTAAAGGTGAGATCATGTGGTTTTTGTCCTTCAACACCTGGCCTATTTCACTCAGCATAATGCTTTCCAGTTCCATCCATGTTGTTGCAAAAGGTAGGAGCTCCTTCTTTCTCTCTGCTGCATAGAATTCCATTGTGTATATGTACCACAGTTTTTTGATCCATTCGCTTACTGATGGGCACCTAGGTTTCTTCCAACTCTTGGCTATTGTAAATTGTGCTGCTATGAACATTGGGGTGCATATGTTCTTTGGGATTGGTGTTTTAGGGTTCTTAGAAAGTAAATTAAGTATTTCAATAGACAATATAAAGTGACGTACCATAGGGATCCCAGTAAGAAATATATGGGATATTCAGACAGATTTAACTGATATGAGGTTAATAGAACTGTTTAAAGTGGGGCAGGCATAGTTAAAGAAACCAACGAATGATGGTGAGGCATCAAGGACATAGCCAAACACTCTGTCTCTCTCTAGACTTGAAAGATAAAAGGAAAGGACAGTTGTAACTGGAGTAAAGGACACAGGCTAGCTCAATGGATCCATAACTGTGGTGAGTGGACACTTTGCTAGCCAAAGTGAAGCAAGGGGACTGATGGAAGAACAAATAGGTATCTCTGTTTTACTCCTCTATAATCTCCTCTTGGTACTATCTATTGGCCTAGAGGAATAGGACACTAGAGAACAAGGGAATATAAATGGTGCAGAGTGAAGAGGTCAGTCAGTCTCCTGAGGAACTGAGCATGGCTGCCAGGTGAAGAAAAGGGGTCTGTTTGGAGAGGGAAAGGGGGAAATGGAAACTAGATGACACAAGGGGTTAAGATATTTGAAGTTACCACTTTGTCTTCCTACTTTTTAAAATTTTTGTCTCTATGTTCTTAGCCCCAGTAATCTTGAGACCTACAAATAGATGGTGAGTAATAGTAGAAAGAATGAGCAAGGGATAAAAAGCCATCCCAGAGACGGTGATGTGTATTTCTCAAATAGAGGGAGCTTTTCTTCTTATTCACCATGGAACTCTGGGAGGTGATATTACTGCACCAAACGGTTTATTGGTACGGATCATCTATTAGTTTAAAACTAAACGGCATAACATTGTCAAATGAACAGAGAGTCTGAGTTTAGCTTCCCTCCATTTTCAGAGTGTGGATGCAACCATTTTCTTTTAGAAATGATTGCGAAACAGGAGTTCCATCAAGACCTGGCACAAGAAGTTGGCAGAAGACCATAGGGGACCGGGCAAGAGGGATAGTGTGGGCCTCATAAACAAAGGCTGACAGGTTGACTACCGGCATGGGAGCTGTAATGTCACTTCTAGACCTGCAGTCAAATGAGAGTTAAAATGGAGCCCAGTCAGTCCAACAGGCCCTCCCAGATCAAGGGATACAACAAAACCCCATATGACATTAGTTTAACTGATGCCAAAGAGGACCCAAGTATGAGCCAGCCACACTGTAGGAGTCCTCAATTCAGAGACCAGCACAGCGCACCTTACTCAGTCTTGAGACCCTCTGCAAAGGAGCCCACGTGTATAGTAAGCCTGCTCATAACAGCAGACACCACCTTGATGTAGAGTATATTTAAGATAGACTCCTAAAAGTATATCTCAAATTACCAAACTAAACTGAGATGACAGGACTTGACACCCCCTATCAAAATTATTAACTTTAATTCATTTTTATTCTTCTTACTCAGTGGTAGAATGGTATAAAAGTGCTACCCATGAGGACAATGTTTTAGGGAATAAATAAGTATATTTTTTCTGCACTTGAGTGTCCTATGCATAACTCTATGATTCCAGAAAAACTAGAAATTCTATATAATGTTGAAGATTATATACATGTTTTGCAGTATATGCATGTTTCAGCTAGTTCAGGTTCAACTATGTATGAAGTTCACTCTTGCTTCTGTCAGATCATTGATTTGACATTGATCTGATTTGATTATATTTAGATAGATGATATCAGCTCTACTATTGAGGAAGTAGACAATGCAAAGTGATTAGTCATAAAGCTTCTTTGTAAGCCTCCAATATAATGAACTCTGGGAAAATTAGCTCGTAAGCATAATATCTCCTATTTTAATTTGATTTCTGTGCTCCAGAATTAGGAAAGCCATTAGCAAGATCCGTTGTTATTTTGCCCAATATAATTAGAGGGTCAGCAATTTGATCTTGCCTTGATGACAAAACAATTATCTATGGCATCCCCTTTCCCATTTAGGGAAAATAAAAGCCTACGCTTCCTAAGGTTTCTTTTCTAATTAAGTAGAGTTAGTCCTGGTTTTGCAGGGATGGAATGAGCAAACTACAAGCGTCAGAACTGAAGCTCAGTGTGAGGATAAAGAATATCCTGGGGAGGAGGAATCACAATCATAGCACTTGTGAGTCTGCTCTCTCATTACGACCCTCCAGTCTCTGTGTCAGCCACCAGGTTTTCCTTTCATCTCCAGTGAGTGTGGACACTCACTCTTGCCTCCCATCTGGCCTGTGTCTGCACGGTGATCTCCCTGGCTATCCTGTTGCATGTCTGGTCCTTTCACAATTCCCCATCCCTTCAGTTACTTGATTCAAGAGTTAATTTTTCAATGGAATTTCTCTAGAAAACTAAGAAAATAGAAATTAATACAAAATGTCATTGCTCTTTAAAAACTCACAGGTTTTTGGTGCATAGATTTCTTAACTGAAAGCAAAATGAAGTCCTAGGAAGCTCTGCTTGAATGACATATTTTGCCAAGTATGCAGACCACTATCTTCCCTTTTAACCTTGTGTTTACATCACTGAGTTACAGGAAAAATACTTCTGAAGTGGTCACCTGGTACCTATTGTATTTTAGGGCAGGTATATTTATCAGTTATTACGAAAACTGAGTTTCCACAGACAGAGGTTTTTTGGGGTGTCAGAAAAACCTGGGTACAGATGTCAGCTGTGTGACTTTGAGCAAATGGCTTAACTTTGCTGACTGTGTTTCTTCTATCTGTGTGACAGGACTTTTCACACCAACTTCGTAAATAGTGAAATAATAAAGGTGGGTAAGCACTTAGCATGGTGCCTACATAATAAAGACTCAACAAATGAGGATTGTTTTTATTATTTAGTTGTAATCTAATTCCTAATTTTCTTTTGGAGAAGAAATTCTCTCTGGGATTTTTGTTCTTTGTGAGGAGTGTTTGAAGCAAGGGAGAGCAGGGTGGGCCCTTCCAGAATGTACCACTGTAGCCCGTGGATTGTTTGGGGCTGAAGCTAATAGGGGCCCAGCAGATTCAGGAAGAGCTTTTCCTCCCTCTCCCCCCCCGCCCTCCAGAAGAGAGCTATTAGCAGAGATAGGCTTTGTAACAGGACAAAGTAACTCCGTTTGGCAGTGGTGGCAATCAAGAGTAGAAAGGCTGTTTATTTTCACTTGAAAAAATTCAAATAGAGAGCAACCATTTCAATTTTAAAAAGCCAATAAAAACATGAAGTTTCAAAAATGCTTTGTTTTCTTTACTGGAGTAAGCATTTAATAGGACTACTTACCATTATTAAAAGACATTGTAGTACCTACACATAACTGCGACACACAGACGTTTAGCGTGCTCCGCTTCTTCAGTGAATTTGAAACCATCTGTAGCTGATTACTTCCACGTTAATGTCGAGAACATGAAGGTTTGCAGTTCTTAGATAGAAAACCATTAATCCCTCTGCTATTTCTCCTGTATTTGCCTGTTTCCCCTTACACATTTTTTTTTTTTTTTTGGTGAGCTGCCAAGCTACTCCGGGCAGCATTTTACTACAGGCTAAAATCTCTATAGCATACAGATTATGTCCACATGTAATGCTCTTTCTTGCGCCTCCTGCAGAAAGCTCCCCAAAAGATGGAAGCTTGGGAAATGTCACTCGCACTCTGCAACTGTGAATGGGTATACAAATTTAGACGACCATCTAAATTGCAGATTGTGCCTTCTAATCATAGGAGAGTCACCTGTGAATCCTGCCGTTTGTCATGCAAGGGAAGCATGAGTGCTAGGACTATTATTAATCTTTACACACAGGCCTGATAGTATTTTATAAACTAGTTGGAGAAAGTTTGCCATGCATCTCCAGAATAAAAGTGGTGTAAGCTAAAACTTGCTTAATTGCCAGTGTTTGCAGCCCTCTCATTTACCTCTTGCAAGTGAGGGCCTTGGTTTCCTTGTTTGATGGTTTCCCAGAAGAAAGTTCAGAGGTAACACTTTGAATGACTGTTATAGATAACGTCTGCACCCACTGTTAGCGTCAAAACAAGCTTGGGAGCATGTATTTGACATACAACAGAAGGGCAACCCATAGATAGATTTGGATTCTCTTTGTTGCCTACATGTACAATGGTGGGGACAGAATTAATTATATGTTCCTGTATTAGTTTCCTACGGCCAGCATTGCCAATTTCCACAAAATGGGTGGCTTAAAACGAGAAATAATCATTATTGTCTTAAGTTCTGGGGGCTATCAGCACAAAATCCAGGTGTGAGCAGGGCCATGTTCCCTCGTAGGAACTCTAGGGAAAATTCTCAACTTCTTCCTAAGTTCGGTGGTTTTCTACAATCCTTGGAGTTCCATGGCTTGCAGATGCCAATCTCTGCCTCTTTTGTCACTTGACAGTCTCCACAATGTCTCTGTGTTTCTTGAAGGACACCAGTCCTGTTGGGTTAGGGGCCTTCCGTCCTGCACTCTGACTTTCTCTTGGGTAGTTACACCCTCTTTCGCAATGAAGTCATATTGTGAATAACTGAGGATTAAGACTTCAAAAAAACTTTTGAGAGAACACAATTCAACTTGTAATAGTTCCCCTAAGAGTAAATCTTAATTTTATTTTTAGTATTCACGTTTAGAGCATATTTTCTTCCCATTACCTAAATTGCAATGATCAGAGCAAATTATAGATAGGTGTATTTATGTGCACTTTAGTACTTCCAGAATATATAATGATTTCAACACCTAGGACTAAGAAGCTCCTTTCTTATACACTTCCATTTTATTTTTTTGTCTTTCTTTGTCCTTTACAAAAGGGCAAACGATGTACTAGTATATCCCCAAATGATTGGATTTTTCTGCAAATTGCTTACAGGTGCTCATATCACTTTATCTCCATTTTCAAAAAGAAGAAGACAGAATAGATTCAATGTCACTGAAGAGCAAAATTATGAGGAACTTACATGGTTTTGGTTTTAGCTTTCTTTTCCACCTGAAATATTGCTTGCTTATTCTTCTCCAGTTTACATTTACTAACCCTTTATACCAACAATATATGGTGAGACTCATATACATTTTTTATTTTCCAGTCATCAACATAGCACATGGCTCACAATAAGTACTATAGAAGTGACTTCAATGTGGAGATTTCAAGTACTTTAAATTTACTTGTTGATAGCTAAAAGTATCACGACTCCCAAAGCATTATTTTGGTAAAGAACACTTCAGAAGAAACTAGTCCTAAGTACATAAAATAAATAGTTTCAAATCTGTTTAGATTCTATTTTCTTTTAATTAGCAATAATCGCACCTTGGATAAACCTCATTGGCTAGGATACTGCCACTGAGCAAAGCTGGATTCTATTGTCTCATTGTAGATGTAAGTGGTACTTTAAAGGAGTTTGGAATGAATACACTCTCTTCTAAATGCAACACATAATTTTTAATTTGTTTGGCATTCCTTTACCTCTGATGCTCATAGGGAATCCAAAGATAAATAGTATCACAGCCAAACCATCACCAAGCCACACAGACCAAATTCTTTGTGTGTATGTGTGTTTCATATTTCAGGAGATAACCACAATAAGAGAAGCAAAAGTAAACCAGCTACAAATAATTCTGCATAACTCCATTGTCCTCTTAAATATGGGCTGTATTCTATACAGTACAAATACTGTATCCATACATGGACTTACATTGTCTACATTTAAAGCCTTCGTTAAATGACAGTGTTGCTTGGCTTCAGTCAAAATTAAGACACATTAATAACATCAAAATTAATGAGACAATATTATTTCTCATTTTAATAGTTTTTAATCCATTGGATACATGTTTAGCATGTTGGGTAATTTGTTGGAGTTACATGAAAAATATTCACAGCCTTCACATGAATATGAAGGCATTTTAAAGTTGCTTATAACTGATGCTCAACTTGATTAGCTTTGACTAAGAAAGGGGTTTTTCAAAAGCTGTTCAACTAGCCAGTGGCACTACCTTCAAGGACATTAGAAAAGCAGGGGAAAAATCATTGGAATAGTTTTCTCTATCTCTTCATCTACCTGAGTTTTTGGACCTCCCTCTTCTCTCTGTTCTTTTCTGTTTTGTTGTTCTTTTTATACCTAGGGGACCTAGAAGATGTGGTGGCTATTATGAGCTGAGGAAGTTGAAGCGTGCATCCTTCTTTAGCAAGGTCAAAGTGAAAAAGTTCCCTCTATCTGAGTCTGCACATGAAATTCTGGAGGAGGAATCAATTTGCCTTCTTCACCTTTCCCATTCCACCTCTGTATTTACTTCCTAAATCAATGAAAATGCTGGTTTCCGAAAATATTAATATGTACACTTATTTGCTTTATTCTGCAATATATAAATAATGTTTTGAAACACATGACCAATGAATACAAACCTAAAGATCAATATTAATATTTTTTAAAAAATCCTTCTGCCTTTAGAGTATATTCCTTGAAATGTAAAATGTTTAAGAGTTATCCAAAATAATTATTTGGTCTGTGTTTTCATGCTTTCCATTTGATATAAAGTTCTATAACTTCTATTTGTAGTTAACTTTGGCATTTGTTTTTCTATTTTGCTTATTTTATATTTGAATATGCAAAGCATTGACGTGGTTTGAAATTCAAACTATTTGTTTAAAGGATATGTGGAAAAGTTACCCTCCTAGCCCTGGCTGGCGAAGCTCAGTGGATTGAGCGTAGGCCTGAGAACCAGATAATCGCCGTTCGATTCCCAGTCAGGGCACATGCCTGGGTTGCAGGCCAGTTCCCTGCAGGGAATGCACGAGAAGCAACCATACATTGATGTTTCTTTCCTCTCTCCTTCTCTTCCCCTCTAAAGAGATAAATAAATAAAATATTTTTAAAAAGTTACCCTCCTATTTCTAGCCCCTCCCTCTAAGTCATGCACCCTTTGTAAGAAACATTTATCATTAGTTTTTGGTTGAACTTTTTTTTTGCAAAAATATACATAAGCATCACACATGCATTCTTATTTTTCCTTCTATCTCATGAAAAAGTAGCCTTTATGTGTTATTTAATGCCTCATTTTGATTGTTTCACTGCTTTGTATTAATTGAATGCAACATAATATATTCAGCCTAGTTTCTTACAAGTGACATGTATGTGGTTTCTAATATCTTACTTTTCCAAATGATTCCACTGTGAATAGGTTAAAGCATTTATATTATTTTATATTGGTGGGAGTGTAGCTCCGTGACTCTTTCTCATCAGTGCAATACAGTATCTTTATAACTTCTTACAAGTGCTGTTCTCATAAGGTAAACATATTTTAGTTTTTTTTAAAAGATTTTTACTTATTTATTTATTTACTTATCTTTAGAGGGGAAGGAGAGGGAGAGAAACATCAATGTATGGTTGCCTCTCGTGAATCCCCCGCTGGGAACTGGCCTGCAACTCAGGCATGTGCCCCGACTGGGAATCGAACCGCGATCCTCTGGTTCGCAGGCCCGCGCTCAGTCCACTGAGCTACACCAGCCAGGGTCATATTTTAGTTTTGATGGAAATTATCAAATTCCCCTCAGAGGGAGTTGTACCAGCTTCCTTCATGACAACCAAAATGAAATAACTATTTTTTTTTAGAAATTTTCTTTAAAAGTGTACTGTTATTTAAANTTTTTAAAAAGATTTTTACTTATTTATTTATTTACTTATCTTTAGAGGGGAAGGAGAGGGAGAGAAACATCAATGTATGGTTGCCTCTCGTGAATCCCCCGCTGGGAACTGGCCTGCAACTCAGGCATGTGCCCCGACTGGGAATCGAACCGCGATCCTCTGGTTCGCAGGCCCGCGCTCAATCCACTGAGCTACACCAGCCAGGGTCATATTTTAGTTTTGATGGAAATTATCAAATTCCCCTCAGAGGAAGTTGTACCAGCTTCCTTCATGACAACCAAAATGAAATAACTATTTTTTTTAGAAATTTTCTTTAAAAGTGTACTGTCATTTAAAAATTTTTGTCAAGCTGTTGCTACTGTGAAAACACCTTTCTGAAGTTTTATTTTCCATCTCATCTACTAGGAGTAAATTTGATGATCTTTTCACATGTTTATGAGGTATTTGTTCACTTCAGCAGAGTACTCTTCTTGAAAGGTATTTTGGTTTATTCTTCCTTTTCTATTTTGACCAATTTTTTAACATTCGAGAAAAGTTGCACAAATAATACAGCTTGCACATACAGTCTTCACACAACTTCCCTTAGTGTAATACCTTATATATTCATAGTACACCAATCAAAACCAGTAAATAGACATTTATTAAATTACAAACTGTATTTAAATGTTATCAGTTTTACACACACACACACACACAATTTTCATTTCTAAGATCCTATTTAGATCTCTTTGATGTAGAGAACAGTTTATCTATTAAGGAGACTGGCTCTTTTTCTCTGATGTGAATTGCCAATCTAGTCTCCAAATTTGTCACTTGTCCCTTTTTTTTCTCTCTGGAACAGATTCTTTGTTGCACTCCAGTTTTGTGTGCCTAGCTACTTGTGAGCTAGAGTCTTATCATTCCCTGTCATAACATTCTCAGCACGTCCTTCAGAGTGCTTATCAGCAGACTTCTATAATTGTTTATTTACTTGCTTTTTTTCTCTCTCCTCACTCAACTCTAAAGATCATGAGCACAGGAGCTGTGTTTAGTCATTACCACACAGCCAACTCCTGGAAGTGTTCCGACCACATATTAACTTCCTAATGTTATCTGTGGAGTTCATTAAGTAGATCATTAAGGAACCATTGCCAGAAAAGAGATTATTGAAGAAGAATATTTACTTTAGAATGGAGGAGATTAAATATGTATATGATAGACATTTTCAAGTAATTAAAAATGATCATGTAGAAAAGTTAGATTTCTTGTATGTAACTTCAGAAGCCAGTCAGAATAGCAAAAATCAGCTAACTTTTTTCCAAAATAAAAAAATGGATATTCCTAATTTTTTTCTAAAACCAGAAAAAATAAAATATAAAATATAAAAATATCTAAAAGGAGCTTTTCAACAATGGAAGTGTCTTCTGAGTCATAGGATATTTTACTTTTAAAAAGAAAGTGGATTTCAGTCTAACAGAGAGGTTGGTGAGGAAGTTCATACATAAAATCGACTTGACTCAAGAAATTCTACTAAGTATTTTTTCAAAGTTAAGATTGTTTAAAGCCATGAAAAGAAACTTTAAGGATAAATGTTAATTTAAGTACTCTTTTACAAGCAAGAAATAATTCAGTATTAGACCAAATGAAGGAATTCAAATGGTGAGCTTTTTGCAATTAATCAGCTAAGAGAGAACATAACTTGGGAAGTAAATATTTCTGGTTACTGGAAAATACTATATTTGTAATATTTCCCCCCAGCATTTTCTTATGAATGATACTGAGTTGCATGAATCCTGGCCTAATCTGATGTGTTTATTACAAGATGGAATGAATGATTTGCATGTGCTATCATTCTCTTTTTTGTCAGGTAGATAACACCATCTTTGAGCATATTAGACTAAAACCGGGATTCAGAAATTTATATATGAACTTATAAAAATGCTAAAAACTGAGTCCCAACGCCTGCAATAAACATTTCTGCACTGGGGATATCTTCAGGCAATTGGGCAGTACTTTCAGTGAATGAAGTAATGAGCAATCTCGAAGAATTAACACTTATTTTAACATTTAAACTCCAGATCCGTGGGATGAACATTCAGGAAATAATATGTCTCACTAATCGTTCCAGTGTTGGCATGGCGTCCTAAAGAACCCCTCGAAGATATTTCATTCAAAGACTAACTTGTTTTTAATTCTTCTTTTACTCATTGGTTTATGAGAAATTGTGCCGTGGTATTTAATTTAGTGCGGATTCGAAAGACGTAAGTACACTAAACATAACAAGGTATAACGCATATGGCAAGAGGAGCCCAAGTCTGGGGAAAGGCAGTGGAAGTGAAATATTAAATCGCCAATTTTGAAATCTAGGGTCTCTCCGCATATGGCTGGCTACCCGGCACTGGAGTGCCAGGCTGCAAGGACCACGCAGATTCTCTGCAATCACCACATGCTCAATGATATTCTGCAATTTCATAATCTGTTCTACATTTCTTTAGCTCCTTGCATTTGCCCCAGAGAATGAGTTTAAAAATGCACCTGCACAGTTTGATGTTTATAAAAATGGCAATTATGATGATGTACCATTAAAGTAAAACTTTGCTGGATAGAAATTAAAGAATGAAAACAATGATCTGCTAAAAACTATTATTTTGTCAGGCATTTTATTCATCAAAATTGCAATTAATTTCTTCCTCTCTGTTGTCATTGTAGTTGAAACAAAGACCAGTAATCTCACATCTGGTTACAGATTTAAAAGGAGAACACTTCCTTCTTTCACAGAGCTCTGTAAGTATTGTGTTTATATTGTTGAAAAGAGATAGTTAAAATTCTCTAGTGTTCCGTGTTTTATATTTATTGTGATTTAGGCTCTGGAAAATTTGCAATCCAAGTATGGAAGCAGTGTTTGATTAAAAATAAATGTCTTAAAACAGCCTCCTCTGCTTTTCAGTTGCTTTGAAGTGCCTGCTATATTAAGATTAAAAAATAATGCCAGAGTATTGTTAGCACACACTTTACATTTTATATGAAGTAATGGCTATTTTTTGTACATAAATTAAATTCGGAGTTTGCAAGGTTAGCACTTAGCTTGTTGTCTTGCTGGCAACCCAGTACTTCATCATGAATGAATCACCTTACTATGTAAATTCTCTCATGTTCTTTGCTTTCCTTACTTTACCACTTGCTTTTCTCATTCATTTTCTCTCCCATCTCTTCCTCTAGCCACTACCCTAATGTCAGTACACAGAGAACAAGGATTTACATAGAATCCTTCATCTCAAATAGTTCAGAGTTTGGTTTTACAGCCATGATGGCTCCTTGACTCTCTGTTTCTTCTCATTATTCTTCAAGTAGGCAACTGTATTAGTGGATGATGGATGCCATAATAATGAAACCACACATAGGGTAGCTTAAAAATATAGAAATTTATTTTCCCACAATTCTGCGGGCTAGAACTCTAAGTCAAGGCCTCATAGCTTTGGTTTCTGCTGAGACCTGTCTCCTTGGCTTGTACATGACTGTTTTCTCCCAATGTCTTCTTATGGTGATATCTCTGTGTGTATTTGTGTCCAAATTTCCTCTTCTGAGGAGCTGAACATATGAATACTGGGGGGACACATTTCAGCCTTTAAGAGCTATTTATATTTCCTAGTATTATTTCTCTTTATTCTTAGCTTTAACTAGAGTTCCTTTCCTTCATCTCTCCATGCAACAGTTCCTTGGTGTGTTGTTTTCATTGTTCCTCAAAGACGACTTATCATTAGAATAGGGATTGTAGAACGAATTCTATATCACTTTACATCACACTCAAATAATATGAACTGAATAATGTATTGAAACACTTATTAAGTATGTTTTTTCTGCCAAGCCCTCTCTTAGGTACAGAAGATACAACAGTAAACAGGACAGACAATGCTTCTACTGATAAAAACATATAGCCATTTGATGAAGTGACAAATACCAAAGAAAGAAATAAAAATAAAATTGGTCGATTGACAAAAGTCATGAATGAAATCAATGGTGTTATATGAAAAATAACCTTGGTTAGAGAGGAGAATGTGAAACCTTTAAACAGTTGCTCAGAAATACATTTCTGAGGAGTGATCTTTGTGCTAAAATATGAAAGATGAAAAGAAGCTAACCACACCAAATATTGGGTAAAAGATTCACAAGAGGAAAGTGCAGCAAGAGCAAAGGTCTTGAGGCTCTAAAGAGGCTGGTGTGTTCAAAGGACAGAAAGTAGGTCAGAGTGGCTGGAGCACAGAAAGCAGAGTGATGGCCAAGGTGAAGTTGAAGAGAGGGGCAGCTCCGGATCCTGCAGGACCTTGTAATCTTGAGAAGCCTGCCTTTGATGAAAAGCTTCTATACTTTAGTTCCTACACAACTTTTAGATTCCTCACGATCTGATACTTTTCTCAGGATAGCTTCCCTGGATCCTAGCAGATAGTCATCGTTGAAAAGCATTCCCAAACAAAACCAAAATTTAGTAACCCTTTTATTTCTGTATTGCTAATCAGAATTATGCCTTTAAGCTGACTACCATCATTGTAGGAAATGCTTTTTGTGCTGTTTAGCGTTATCTGTCCATGTCACCCACAATAGTCTGTATGTTTCTCTGTGTGGTGCTAATTTTGAATAACTGTCAGATCTCATTTCACAAATGAATTGAATAATAATGATATTTACTAATTATTGACAATATGCTAGCACATTCTTAAAAACTCAGAATCCAGAGTTGGGCATGAGATACTTCCCTTTTACAACAGCATTTAACAGAAAGCAACTAGACCTAAAAATAAATTAACTTATGATGATGGGTATGATTGGAGATTCTAATTCTACACAGGAAATACCTAAACAAGTTAGGTGTTCAGGAGAAAGAAGGTTGAGATGCCTAAGTATTTTTTTTTATAAAAATACTTTTAACTAGTTTACCAACTAAGGAAGAGAAGGAAAAGTCTTGAGGGTAAAATAGAGTAGGCTACATAGTGTACCTGAATCATTTTCTTTAGCTCACCGTAGAATCAGAAATACCAGGTTTATGATACCTTATTACATTGGCTGTCATGGGTCAACCTCAATATGCTTCACGAAACTATGTGCATACACCTTCATGTTCTATGCCATTGTACATCAGAAGGCAGTTCTGTTACTCATACCACAGATCAACTTGTCCGAGACTCAGAATAACAGTGGTGTAAGCAAGGCTGGATTGTGTTTCCCTCAAGTAACAATCATAAAGTGAGCATTGGAGGTCTAATCTGTAACACTATTGTGTAGAAAACTGCACTCCTATATTGAGGCTTGGCCAGCACTAGAGTCTTGTCTCCATCCATGTGGATCACCCTAACCTACCACCTAATATGCATGTTCACCAGCCAGTGCAGCGGGGGGAGGTAATGAATGGGAAGAGAATGTCTCTTCTCTTTTAGGGTCGAGAACACCAGAAGTTGCTACTTCCACTCATTCTGCTTGCCAAATCTGGGTCGTATGACTGGATTTAAGTATCAGAAAGCTGAGAGTCCTTATTCAGAATGGCCAAGTGCTAAATGAAATGGTGGATGATGGATATTGCAAAGGAGGAGAACTCTGTCACCGCAGCAAACTCTAAGAGTGTTGTAGAGGGCTGGGTTTGAATCATTCATATTGTGACTATGGACGAGTTATTAATAATTTTAGATCTTTGGGATTATCACTACATTACATGTTATAATATCATTTACTTTTATGCTTTCTTTCAGGACATGGGAAAAACATAATAGAGATTCTGTCTCTTGAAAAGCCCTTGGTAAATATTAGTTACTCTGATTATTCTAAATCAAAATATTGATGCTGATGCCATGGATCATATATTCATATTTATCCTTCCTAGCCTTGGACCCTGATAACCACTGTATTGGTATTAATGGTTCATTTTTATGTACAAGAAAAGTCACCTTAGCCCTTTGGGATTTTGTTTCTTCCTCTATAAAAAAGGATTAATATTAGATTGTCAACAAATTACTTTCTGATTTCAAAAATCAATTGTTGCATTATACACCTATTTTAGAATTGGGGTAAGTGTTTAGTGGCCAGTACAGTTTCTTGTCACCTGAACCCATCGTTGTTCTAATGCTTGAATTCATTTGTTCTGTCAAGAGGGCTGTTAAGCCTCAACTGCATGTTGAACGTACAAGGTTTAATACAGCAAAATAATCCCACAATTTCCTACTTTTCTCTTTCTGCTACAGAGCAGGACACAGTCAGGTATACTAGATGGTAATTTCTCTGGGTTTCTAAAAAGGGAAAAATTACTATTTTACATTTTGGAGTAGTGCAAAAGAAAAGGTTTACAGTCTAAACCTGAGATGTAGTCCCTCAGCTGTTACTTACCCTTTATATAAAATTAGGGAAGTTATTTTGTCTTTCTGAATATTAGCTTATTCGATTGAAATGTGGATATAAAAATCTTGCCAGCCTGATTTTCAGGTAGGCAAGGAAAGGAAATAATGTATGTAAATGGTTGTAAATCACAGAGAACTGATGAAAATGAAAATGCTTATGATCAGAAATTGCAATAAGTAGTCATTCTGTGATAATGTTGCTTTAGATTCCAAGGGGGGATTCAAGATACAAGCTGCCACATCTTCTATTTTGCCTTTTTCTTGAAAGATAGTAAGGACAGAGCTGCCTTGGCGCTCCTGGACCTGAGTCTTTAAATCTTGGGATCTATTCTTTCCACAGATCCAAGTGCTTTTCCCAAGTCAAAAAAAGAGTATGTAGCTGACTTAAATTTCATATGGCTGAAACCATTATATTTGTATTATTTTATTTTATTTTATTTTTTAAATCCTATGCCTTTTAATGATTCTACCAATTCACATCACAATTTTGTTTTCCAGATAATGTTGATAGCTGCAAAGCCAGTTGTAATATAAAAGACAGGTGAATGGATTATTTCACAGCACTATGGAAAAATAATATGTCAGTTGAAACTGAAAAAAGCAAGTGGCAAAATACAATAAATTTGAAATTAATTCATATGGAGTCAAAGTGCAAGTAAACAAAAAATAATAATAAAATATAGAAAGTTTTAAACTAGATAATAAATTTGAAAAAAAATTCAGTATCATGCTTATTCATTCAGCAAAACCAAATACCTCCCTGGCTATGAGCAAACAATAGGAAACATAAAAAAAGCGTATGAAGGATCATAAATACTATCTTGAACTTATTATTATTATAATGATTCTATTGGGCTTAAGTTATAGGTTATTTTAAGGCAAATTTATATCTAACATGTTAGTGAAGTAACCCAAAATCTACTTTTTATTAGTTACATGGCTTCAGTCTTGTTATTATGTTTTTATTATTTATTGGAAAATGCAATGCTGATTACATCCATTGGTCATTCCACATAATAGGTTTTAATTATGCCAGTTAATTAGAGTCAAAGAAAAGGTTTCAGGGTTACAGGTGTCCAGCAATTGCTGGTATTAATGATGACAACAGTCACCCCAGAAATGGACAGAAATCAGGAAATTAGAAGATAAAGGGGAAGCTCGCTGTTTTTAAATGTTGTATACATTATTAGTTTATTGCTGCTTGGCTCCTTTAATATACTTTCTGTAATACATATGTCAAACCTCAAGCAAGAATCTATTCTCCAAATTCTGCCACTCACCAAAAGGTAACATTTACATTTTCTTAGGGAAGGAAGAAAATAGGTGAGCCAAAGGATAGAAAAAGAATACAATGAGAAGATAGGCAAACAAATCGTTCATTTGCTTATACCATCCCCTCCTTTAATACCTGTGGTTTTAGAACAGCTTATGGTTCATAGGAAAATGTGGAGGAAGGTACAGATGTTTCATACACCACCTGTCTCCACACATGCATAGCCTCCCCATTAACAGCATCTTCTACCAGGATGGAATATTCATTACAAATGATAAGCCTACATTGATACATCATAATCACCCAAAGTCCACAGTCTACACAGAAGTTCACTTTTGATGTATGTTCTATGGATTTGGACAAAAAATATAATGATACATATTTATCATTATGGCAATATAGTGTGTTTTTACTGCCCTCAAACTCTCTATGCTCTGCATATTCTTCCTCCCATACCCAGGTCAGCCACCCATTTTTAAAATTGTCTATCATAGTTTAGTCATTTCAAAAGAGTCATGTAGTTGGAATCATAAAGCTATTTCAGATTCTCTCTTTCACGTAGTCATATTTTTTATGGTTTCTCCATCTCCTTTTGTGTTTTGATAGCTCATTTCTATGTAGAGCTCAATAATATTTCATTGTCTGGATGTTCCACAGTTTAATTATCCTTTCTCCTGCTGAAGGGCATCTTGGTTGCTTCCAAGATTTGGCAAGTAAATAAAGCTGCTATACACACCCTTTGGTTATTTAACTCCTTTGGTTAAATACCAAAAGACACAACAGTATATTATATGGTAAGGCCATGTTTGGTTTCATAAAAAATATTGTCAAACTGTCTCCCAAGGAGGCCGCACTATTTTTCATTCCCACCAGGAATGAATTAAGAGTTCCTATTTCTCCACACTCTTGTCAGCATTTGGCATTGTTCACATTCCGGATTTTGGGCATTCTACTGTGTTTGTAGTGGTATCTCATTGTTGCTTTAATTTGCATTTCTCTGACAACATATAACCATGGAGCATATTTTTGTATGCTTATTTCCAGTCTATCCGGTATATTCTTTTTGGTTGTGTGTTTCCAGAGGTCATTGGTTCTTTTTTTTATATTGGATTTTTCATTTTATTGTTGAGTTTTAAGCGTTCTTTATCTTGGATGACAGTCTTTTATCAAATATGTCATTTTGCGCATATTTTCTCCAAGTCTGTAGCTTGTCTTCTCATTCTCTTGACATTGCCTTTTGAAGAGAAAAAGTTTTTAGTTTCAATGAAGCCTAGCTTATTGATTATTTCTTTCATGAAACATGTCTTTGATGTATCTGTAAGGTTATTGCCATACCCAAGGTCATCCAAGTTTTTTCTCATGCTATCTTTTAGTAGTTTTATAGTTTTGCATTTTACATTTAGGTATGTGTTCCATATTGAGTTAAATTTCTTTTAAGTGTATTAGATTTGCATTTAGAGGTTTTTTTTCACATGTAGATTACTAGTTGTTCAAAAACAATTTGTTTAAAAGTCAATCTCTGCTCCATTGTATTGCCTGTGCTCCTTTGTCAAAGACCATTTGACTATACTTATGTATTATGTTATACCTATTTATGGGCACTCTATTTTGTTTATTGATATATCTGCCTCTTCTTTTGCCAATAACACATTGTCTTGACTACTGGAGCTTCACAGGAAGTCTTAAACTCAGGTAGTATTAGTCTCCTGAATTTGTCTTCTCCTTCAATATTGTGTTGCCTCTTGTAGATCTTTTCTCTATATATATAAGCTTTAGTATAAGTTTGCTGATATGCACAAATGAATTTACTCAAATATTGATTGATATTACATTGAATCTATAGATCACATTGGGAAGAACTGATATTTTGAAAATGTTGAGTCTTTCCTATCCATGAGCATGGAATATGTCCCCATTTATTTAGTTCCTCTTTAAGTTCATCAGAGTTTTATAGTTTTCCACATATAAATTTTGTACATGTTTTGTTAATTCACAATCAATCAATTTCATTTTATCGATTCAATATACAGTGTTTACTAGGTATAGGCCTACTGAGATTGTCTATTTCTTCTTGTGTGAATTTTGGCAAAACACGTCTTTCAATGAATTGGTTCATTTTATCTTGTGGGTTTAGAGTTGTTCATTTTACTCATTTATTACTGTTTAATGTCCATAAACCTGCAGTGATGTCTCCTTTTCCATTTCAGATTTCAGTAGATAATGTTCTTTCTTTTTCTGTTAAGTTAGCTTCGTTAGAGACAAACCAATTTTACTAATCTTTTCAAAAAAATAGATGATGACTTTATTGGTTTTTCTCTACTGATTTCCTGGGTTTAATTTCATTGTTTTTTACTCTGTCTTTTTCTTAGAGCTTACTTTGGATTTAATGTGCTCTTCAGTTTCTAGTTTTCTAAGGTGGAAACTAAGATTATTAATGATAGATTTTTCTTTTTTGTAACAAGGCCTCCTACCCCCCAAATTGGAATTATCTTCTGGAGGGGGGGCCCCTTGTACTAGAGGCTTCCCCTGCTAGGTGAGTGTTTTAGGAACCCATCTGCATCAGTGTACCAGCTGGTGGTGTTGTGAGAGGCTGCATTCAGCTTCACTAAAATTTTTTAAGACTCAACTGTTTTCCCATTTTCTGATGGGTGATTTACAGTCACACCTGCCCACACTACAATGCACTGAGTGTTCAGCAGTTTTTGACCAAAAATAACATGACCTCCCTGCCCCTCCCTCCCTATTTACCCGATCTTTCTGGAAGCAATTTTTCTTCTTTGGATAAAAAATTTCTCAAAGATAAATGTTTTGCTGATGTAGAAGAGGAAGAAAAACAAAAACAGAAACAAAAATGGCAGAAGCATTAAAAGACATCAAAATCAATGATATAAAAAAGTGCTTTGAGCACTAGAAAACTGTCTTGATAGATATTTCATTAAATGGAGAGTCCCTTGAAGGTAACTGAAGGTTAAACAATAAAGAATCAATAGACAATTATTTATAAAATAATTATTTTTTGAGTTCCCCTTGTACGCATTTAGTGACATAAATCTTTCTTTAAGCTCCACATCCCACAAAAATTTGAATAACCGTGTTTTCCTTTTCATTTAGTTCAAAGTATTTTAAAAGTTATCTTGAGACTAAATTTAAAAATGCTTAGTTCAAATTATTTTTGAAATTATCTTGGACAAATCTTTTCTCTCTGTCTGTCTTTGAATTGCGTTTTTTTTTTCTTTTTTGTTGGCCATATTTTTTTTCTCCATAGCTATACAGGATGTANTTTCTCTATATATATAAGCTTTAGTATAAGTTTGCTGATATGCACAAATGAATTTACTCAAATATTGATTGATATTACATTGAATCTATAGATCACATTGGGAAGAACTGATATTGTGAAAATATTGAGTCTTTCCTACCCATGAGCATGGAGTATATCTCCATTTATTTAGTTCCTCTTTAAGTTTATCAGAGTTTTATAGTTTTCCACATATAAATTTTGTACATGTTTTGTTAATTCACAATCAATCAATTTCATTTTATTGATTCAATATATGGTGTTTATTAGGCATAGGCCTACTGAGATTGTCTATTTCTTCTTGTGTGAATTTTGGCAAAATGTGTCGTTCAATGAATTGGTTCGTTTTATCTTGTGGGTTTAGAGTTGTTCATTTTACTCATTTATTACTGTTTAATGTCCAGAAACCTGTAGTGATGTCTCCTTTTCCATTTCAGATTTCAGTAGATAATGTTCTTTCTTTTTCTGTTAAGTTAGATTCATTAGAAACAAACCAATTTTACTAATCTTTTCAAAAAATTAGATGATGACTTTATTGGTTTTTCTCTACTGATTTCCTGGTTTTAATTTCATTGTTTTTTACTCTATCTTTTTCTTAGAGCTTACTTTGGATTTAATTTGCTCTTCAATTTCTAGTTTTCTAAGGTGGAAACTAAGATTATTAATTATAGATTTTTCATTTTTATAACAAGGCCTCCTACCCCCCAAATTGGAATTACCTTCTGGAGGGTGGGCCTCTTGTACTACAGGCTTCCCCTGGTAGGTGAGTGTTTTAGGAACCCATCTGCATCAGTGTACCAGCTGGTGGTGTTGTGGGAGGCTGCATTCAGCTTCACTAAAATTTTTTAAGACTCAACTGTTTTCCCATTTCTTGATGGGTGATTTACAGTTACACCTGCCCACACTGCAATGCACTGAGTGTTCAGCAGTTTTTGACCAAAAATAACATGACCTCCCTGCCCCTCCTGATCCTGATATTTACCTGATCTTTCTGGAAGCAACTTTTCTTTTTTGGATAAAAAATTTCTCAAAGATAAATGTTTTGCTGATGTAGAAGAGGAAGAAAAACAAAAACAGAAACAGAAATGGCAGAAGCATTAAAAGACATCAAAATCAATGAGATAAAAAACTGGTTTGAGCACTAGAAAACTGTCTTGATAGATATTTCATTAAATGGAGAGTCCCTTGAAGGTGACTGAAGGTTAAACAATAAAGAATCAATACACAATTATTTATAAAATAATTCTTTTTTGAGTTCCCCTTGTATGCATTTAGTGACATAAATCTTTCTTTAAGTGCCACATCCCACAAAAATTTGAATAACCGTGTTTTCCTTTTCATTTAGTTCAAAGTATTTTAAAAGTTATCTTGAGACCAAATTTAAAAATGCTTAGTTCAAATTATTTTTGAAATTATCTTAGACAAATCTTTTTTCTCTGTCTGTCTTTGAATTGCGTTTTTTGCTTTTTTGTTGGCCATATTTTTTTCTTCATAGCTATACAGGATGTACAGGGTAAAAAAAAACAGTAATGTGATAGTGAAGTGTCTGGGGGGGCGGGGGTGTGGAGTGTTCTGAAGTCCTATAATTTGGTCTCAGTCTTTTAGTGAACCTATTTGTCTGGATTATGAATTTCATAATAGTTTCTTATTTTTATTTTTATCCTTTGATGCGACAGGATGGCTACACTAGGCTGGAATTGAGAAGTTTCCTTCCTCCAGGTAAGTTAGGTTCCAATAAAACCCCAGGAAATTAGGCTCCAGTTAATTAGTTTCTCCTGATGGAAGGCCTTATTGAGAATACAATGCTGTGGTGGATTTCAAAATGGTTCCCTTTCTCCACCCAGTGCCAGAAGCAGGAGAGGATTTTTGTTTGGTATTTACTTTGAGAACCTGGTCAAGTTACTGGAAGTCAGCTCTCAGACTTGTCTACACAGAGGCTCTGGCAATTCGTCAATTAGCATTTTATTCATTTTTCTACTCTGGCGCTGCTTCCTGAAGTAGTTTCCTGTAGTGAGTCTCTGTTCAGGTAAGCCCTGATTCCCTGTATTTCCGTTTGTCTCTTCAGTCTGGGGAGCGATGGTTTACCCCATGTTTTCTCTTTTCTTAAGGGTTCTAAATGAGTTGCTGGTTTTTCAGTCTCTTCAGCTTTTTATTCCTTATTATTAGGACAGAGTGGTGACTTCAAGACTCTTCACATGTCAAATAAGAAACCAAAAATTTTAGATGGCAGATTTTAAAAATATATTGTATTGATTATGCTATTACAGTTGTCCCGTTTCCCCCCTTCATTTCCTCCACCCTGCATACCCTGTCCCACCCACATTCCCTCCCTTTAGTTCATGTCCATGTGTCATAAGTTCTTTAACTTCTACTTTCCCCAAACTATTCTTGCCCTCCCCCATCTGTTTTCTACCTACCATCTGTGCTACTTATTCTCTGTACCTTTCCCCCTCTCTCTTCCTCCCATTCCCTTGTTGTTAACCCTCCATATGATCTTCATTTCTGTGGTTCTGTTCCTGTTCTAGTTGTTTGCTTAGTTTGTTTTTATTTTTTTTTAGGTGTGGTTGTTAATAATTGTGACTTTGCTGTAATTTTACTGCATTTTGTTGTTGTTGGTGTTTTTTTTTAAATTTTTTTTGGATGTAGAGGAAAGGAAATTTTGAGCATATGGAACTCTGAGCTTGGTAGATGTAACCCTTCCTGCAGAGTTAAATTCACATATTGAGTCTATGATTTAAGTTATTGTTTCTGCTTTTCCACTTCCCTGGTGCTAAACGTTGACTAGGAGTCACCGCTGCCTAACTACAAAACTCTGAATCAATCCTGTGTCATTGTAAGAAGCTTAGGCTGGATTTAGTAAGTAATGCATCACTTGTTATTAATAGAGTAACTAGCAATTATGAAACTGTCAATTTCACTGACCTTGTAAATGTGGAAAAACTTTCGTGGAGAAGCACTAAGATAAATATTTTTTATTTTACTTATTGTGTTAGTTCTATTCCTTTCTCTTCTCAGCTTCTATTATATTGGTTCTTAGATTGGACTATCAGTCTCTAAAATCCAAATCTGCAAAATATGATATTCTCAAAAGCAGAAGAGAGTCACTTAACATTTTAGGTTCAATTTGGTCGAAATACTTTTGCAAGCATCATATTTGGATATTTATGAGGTAGTGTTTCCCAATGAAGAAATTCTTTGTGTATCAATTAGAGCATCTTAACCTCTCTCTTCTTTCCCATTAGGATTAAGGGGATGACACATGTACATACATAAGATTATTCTTCTTCAAAGCTCATTATCTCTTTCGTAATGCTAGGGCATTATGATCCTAATGGCTTTCTTGCTGCACTTAATGAATGATTTTTCATGCTCTACCTGTTTCTGTCCAATTCTTTTTTAAAAAGAGAAAAGTATTTCAGGACAGCCTTACATATACATGTAGTGATTCTCCATTAGTAGAGATTGGCAGTGTGAAGTATTCGAGTTTAAGCATATTATGCCTATCAGCCAAAGGGCACCACTCAAGCTAATGGAGTCTTCATTTCCTGTAATCACTATTCTACCCTTTGCGTATAAGCAAAGGACAAGTACCAAAGAACTACTTTAGAGAAAAAAAAAGTTAAGAAAAAATGACAGTGGAATAATCTTTGCATATATATCTGGGTATGTAAGACTTTTGATAGCCCCTCAATGTTACTTCTCTTAATATAATTTTTTCTGGTTCACAAGGATGTTTATGCTATTTATGAAAATTTAACTTCAGAAGTAGACATTGTTTTTTCATGTAACTCAAAGTACACAAATAAAAAGGAACATAAATAAAATTTAAACATTTGTATTTTTTCTTTTTTCTGTTTGAGATATATTTTAAAATTATTATTATGACATATGTTAAAATATTGATTCTAAAATCTTTTTATTAAAATATGTTCATAAAACAGTTTTGGAATATTCTTTTTCTGTACAAGTTTTAAAAGTTGTAGCTNTAATCTTTGCATATATATCTGGGTATGTAAGACTTTTGATAGCCCCTCAATGTTACTTCTCTTAATATAATTTTTTCTGGTTCACAAGGATGTTTATGCTATTTATGAAAATTTAACTTCAGAAGTAGACATTGTTTTTTCATGTAACTCAAAGTACACAAATAAAAAGGAACATAAATAAAATTTAAACATTTGTATTTTTTCTTTTTTCTATTTGAGATATATTTTAAAATTATTATTATGACATGTTAAAATATTGATTCTAAAATCTTTTTATTAAAATATGTTCATAAAACAGTTTTGGAATATTCTTTTTCTGTACAAGTTTTAAAAGTTGTAGCTTGGCTAGAGAAACTTTATCATCAAATCCTACTGGTAAAATTCTTCATGGAGTCAGGAAGAAAATTTGGTTTGATTTTCTTTTGATTATTGAGAGAAAAATATTAGCTATTATTTAGTCTTGGTGGGGTAGCAATTCATTCCAAATCTTAATTTTTTAATATTTTGCCTCTTTTACCTTTTTATTTTTTCCCAGTGAAGTAGAAAATAGAAAGGCTCTAGGATCACAGAAACAAAGTAAATTAGTAGAAGCTAGGATAAAGATCAAACAGAAGTCAGAAGAAATTGTCAAATTTTGCAATGAACAGATGAAGCAAAAAGAGCTTAGAAACTTGGAATCACTTCCCTAATTTCCAGAAAATCTAATTGCTGACTTGTTCCAGGCTATCTGCAGACACAATTGTAAAAAAAAAAAAAAAGTCACTCTTTCCTAATAAGCATATATGTGTATATGTATGAATTTACTCATTCATTTTTTCTACATTATGCTAAAAGTTGATCACCAGTTGCTAAAAATTGCTTGACATTTAATTATACACAAATAGAGTTCCAGAAGAGAAAAAATTGAAAGTATTTGAAAAATATAGAAATAATTTATTCACATTCTGGGCATGGGAAATATATAGCTAGGTACCAGAATTTAGTTAAAAGTATTATAAATTATACCTACCTATTTGCCCCCTTAAAAATGTTTTCTATAATTATCATTTTAACCATGTTCATATCCAATCATCTTTTTACACTTTTTAAAATAAGGCCTTATAATATTTTCCAAAAGGGAAAGCTCAGGAAAATCTATAGTTGAATGTGGTTTCTAATTAAGTATATTCTTCTTAAGTGAGACAGTGAAACTATTTTGAATTGAGGAAATTACTCTCACTTATCAGCAGCTTTACTTAAATGGCAAGATTCCTAAAGAGAAAATCAAAGCAGGAAAAAAACTAGCCTCAGAAAACATTGCCATATATTTTGCGGAAGAAATAGTTATTTAATTGGATTTATTGGAGTGACACTGGTTCACAAAACCATACAGGTTTCCATTTTAAAGCTCAACAAAGTACATCATTTGCGCACTTCATCATGTGTGTGCCCAAAGCAAAGTCTCTTTTGGTCCCCATTTAGCCCCCTTTTTCCCACCTCTACCTAACATGTGGGTTAAGGGTAACTTTGCCTCATTATCTCTCTCAGACTCTTAGAGTGAATTGAATCCTAATGAATCACCTTCTATAGATGGTAATTTGTGAATGATAATGTACGACTTTCATAACCACTCTTTTGTGTGAGGGTTATCTTATTTGTCTTTGTCTCAGCTTTTACTTCAAGTATTTGCTTGAACTTAAACATGAGAGGGTATTTTGTGCTGTTTAGGTTCATAATTAGTTGTCATGTTATTTCCTAAAGGAATTCAATGTAGAATGTACTGTACTAGAGAAATCATTGGCTTTGCAGGAAGACAACTGTGAACATATGAGCAGGTGGGAATTTACTTGATTGGTCTCTGCAATGTGAACCGGGACAGCTGAGTGTCAGGGTCTGGCAGATAAATGCAGATAAATGCGTGGCATTTGGACAATTAGTTGAAAGATGACAGGCAACATTCAAATTGGCTCTTGTCCTCAATCTTGATAGAGTTCACCAAATAAAATGTGACTGCCTTGTTAAAACACGAGCATCCGATGGTGGTCACACAGCTTGGGAAAAAGTCTGTGCAACAGGCCTTCCTCTAACACACTGGTTTTACACCACCGGCGTGTACAATATGTCTTGTGTTATGTTTTGTTATTGAATATCTGACAATATTCTTGGTTCATGAAGCAGTAGATTTGGCTTAGAGGAATTTTATTGTGTTTTGCCCGAGGATGTGAATGGCAGCGTTGAAATTTGAAAGAATGGCTTTCTACAAAGCATATATTTAAAACATGAGGGGCCAATAGTGATTATAGGTCTTTCAATAAAGTGGTCCCTATCCTTTTTTTACTTTACATCCAAAGCACATGACAGACTTGAAAAGTCTTTTAAAATTCCCAGTTGCTAGAAGCCCTGAATTGCTTTCTGAAGCATCAAAAGTATTTCCTCTTCGTTTTGCTTTTGTTCCAATACTGTTTTCCACTGATGGATGCATGCATGAATATGTAGTGACTTAATCAAATTTCCTAGGATTGAAGAAGAAAAATATATCTTCTTCATATTTTGATCTTCTGTGAATAATATTTGACAAGTAGAAATAGTATGTAAATAATAGTTATTGGTGAATGTTTGGGTCTAACATTTCATATTTTTGGTGATATAAATTGTAATGAAAAAATTTCATATTATATTTGTATGATCACAAAGAGAACAAAATGAATAAAAACAATAGTATTGTAGGGCTGGGGATAATACATTATGAGATTTTACTATAACTTTAAATATTCTGTTTGCACACTTGCCTTCTTTTTGTTCTTCCAAATTGCCAAAGTTATTCCCAAAACGAAAGCCTTTAAATAGCGGTTTTCTCTCAACTTGGACGGGCCTTCCTCCAGATCCTCATGTAAATAACTCCCTCGTGTCATTCCTTCAGAACCTTCCTTGTTTGCTCTATTGGAAAGAGCCACCTAGCCACTTCTTTGTATTACTTTGTTATATACATTTCACAACAGTTATTCCTATATTCTGTGACTCACAGGGATTTTAAATCCCCTTGCAGTGGAGTGTAATATATAGAACAGGTACTTTTATTTGTTCAACACATTTTTATTAACTCTAACATTACTCTAAGCATGAGGAATATAGTATTAAAATGTCAGACATGTAAGTTCTAGTAAATACATAAGCTATAAAATCAGGTCGAACTTAATTAGAGCAGATCTAGGTTAGATTAGGATAAAGGTAAGAAACAGGTTCACGTTTTATAAACCTGTATCAAAGATGAGTCACTAAAGGTATTTAATTTATATCTCAAGTAAAATAATTAGTTTTATTATCTATGTATATGATACCACAATGAATGAGAATATGGAAAGAGAAAGAGAATGAATGCTATAAAAATGAATAAATGAAGAGCTCCATAACATATCTGGTTAGTAATAGCTGCCTTGTACTTTCCCTGCTGCGCCAATGTGCTAATTAATAACTGGCCTTCATTTGGTTATAAATTCTGGGGAACAGATCCATGACATCTCATCAAGATATCTGTAACATTACCCTGGCTGGTGTAGCTCAGTGGGTTGAGCGTGGACCTGCGAACCACACGATCGAGGTTCAGTTCCCAGTCAGGGCCCATGCCTGGGTTGCCGGCCAGTTCCCAGCAGGGGACTCACAAGAAGCAACCATACATTGATATTTCTCTCCTTCCTTTCCTCTCTAAAAATAAATAAATAAAATCTTTAAAAAAAGATATCTGTACCATTTTCCCAGCATTGGTACAAGCAAGCAACCAGTAAATATTTCTTTACTGACCATGTTGTGAATGCATTTGGGTATTGATTGCTTTGTTCATAAGTTTTGATTTATTTATTCAATCAACACACTGCTTATTTTAAAATCATCAAGCAGTATTCTAGACCCTAAGATTTTATTAGTGTGCATGTTTCACCTCTGCCTTCTCTTCTCTGAAGTAGCATTAGAAAAAGCTGCAACAGTAAGAGTCCTGCCAGCCCCCCTCCTCTAAACAACCCACCAAACAAACAAAAAAAGTAAAGAGAAATCGGTAATACTAATGGATGGAACGTCATTGTTTGAGCTTCACTTTTCTTTAATTTGAAAGCCTGCTACTCAATCAATGAAATTAATGATGGGGAAATTGAGAATCAATGAGAGGAAATGCATTCTTTGCCTTGTGTGTACTCAGGAATAGAATTCTCTGAAGCAGATGAGATCAAATCAAATAATGTGGTTAGATATGAAAATAGAAGAGATAGCTCTTTCTTTATTCATAGTACTTACAGTTATCACTCTATTGATCAAACAGGGGAGAAATTCATCTCTTGCTTCTAGGCATTTTGACATGTTGATTGTTTGCAAAGATAAATACCTGATATTTTGATCTTCTGTGAGATTGACTGTTGAGTGTGGAAACAGGAGCGGGTTGATATATGGACCTGATCCTCAGACTTCCAGAAAAGCTAGAGATCAGATACCTAAACTGAACCAGTGTGGCCAAGAGAATGATCCAAATCCTGTTATTTGAAACCTTTAAAAATAAGCAATGAAATAATTATTGAAATAGAAATGAATTGAAAGACAAAGCTTGTTCTGATGGTACATTATTTTCTGTAGAATAACACTTTTTTAGTAGAAAAACAGGAAAAATGTTTAATGAGGATTAATTCTGTGCTAGATACATTTTAAAGGGTCTTGTCCTAATGATTTTGGGAAATAATAGAGGAAAATGCTAGTTGAGAGCAAACCATTTATTAGCAAATACCACATGCTCTCTATATTGGTACATTATTTTAATATTCAAATATCGCATGAAATTATTACATTTTTAAGATAAAAATAACTAAAGAAAGGTGATTTGAATGAGACCAGTTAATAAACTGATGTTTCTTTGATAACTATGTTTATGTTTAAACTTTGCAACACCATTTCGTAAAAGATGAAATTGAAGTTCCTGCTAGATAAACAATACAGCTGTAACATGACACAGTAAAAGAGGGAAAAAGGTTTGATAATCTGTGGAATAAAATGCCTATTTTCTTCTTATCTTTTATTTAGAAGTTGCCCTGGGCCATTACTGTACCACAAAGGGATTTAATTTGAACATTTCAAGTATGCTTTTAATAGAAAAGCCTGTTTTCAAAAAAAGGAAATAATCACTTGAGAGTAAGATTTAATTTAAATATTATCCTGCAAACATTCTAATATTACTTGCTATAAACAGAATTCCACAAAAACATTCATTTACATTGCATAGCACTGCTCATTCTAGTGCCCTAAAGGCTTTCTGTAGAGCATTCTGGAACCAGGAAACACTGTACATACAAGAGAAGAAGACATGTTTGGTAGCAAATAGACACACTGAGGCCTGTCCGGAAAGAGTCCAGCTAGTGTTGATATAATGAGAACATTCTGAGCAACATCATGTAAAGTGGAGGCCAAGGAGAGTGGACTGGATTGTGCACATGTGTGAACAATGATGACTTCACCGTACTCGTCAGTGGGAGCGGTACACGCCATTGAGTGAGCATGTGTACTGTGTGGCTGTCACATTCAAAATGACTGAGCGAGTAGAATAACAAATCTGCATCAAATTTTGTGTCAAGCTTGAACATTCCTCTGTGGAAATGGTGATTGGCAGCTCCCTTAAAACAATGCCCCCTCTCATACATCATGGAAAAAAAAAACAAACTGTGTGGTAAAGAGATTTTTTGGCAAATTATGAAATTACCCAGGTGACTCAGCTCCCTCTGTAGCCTAGATTTGGCACCCTGAGACTTCTGGTTTTTCCCAAAACTAAAGTCACTTTTGAAAGGGAAGAGATTTCAAGCCACCAATGAGATTCACGAAAATATGATGGGGCAGCTGATGTCAATTGGGAGAACTGTGTGAGGTCCCAAGGTACCTTCTTTGAAGGAGATTGAGGAGGCATTGTCCCATGTACGATGTTTCTTGTATCTTGTATCTTCTTCCATAAATGTCTCTATTTTTCATATTACATGGTTGGATATCTTCTGGACTCACCTTGTACACATTAAATGGGAGAAATATTTTAAGAGAGTTATTAAAAACCTCTTTTCTTGTTTTAAGTTTATGCAATGAATAGGCACAATTTGTCAAATTCTCAAGAAAAATATCTAGACACAGGTAGTTATATAGAATTTATAGCTTGAATTCATTACTGTAGCTATTTCAGATGTATTTATTCAGGCAACAAATATTTATGGATCTTATTATAGGTATCATGTACTGTTTCAGGCAGTTTCTATCCTCATGAAACTTTCAGTCTAGTTGAAGAAACAGATTTTTTTTTAAGTAATCCCATCACCAACAATGAAAAGGTATTCACTGTGTTTAATTTAAAAAAATAAATAAAATTCAAAGATGGCACAAAACAGGTAACCCGGAATCTGAGGGATCTGAAAGAGCTTCCCTAAAAAACGTGTTTTGAGTTGACAGGTGAAGAATTTGTGTGGAAAGTGGGTATGGTAGAAAAATATGGGTAGAGCATTTAAGGCAGAATGAAAACAAACTCAAAGAAACTGAAGTAAAGTGAAAAATGTAAAAGGCCAGTGAAAATATAGGGTTTAGAGAGAGAAGCTATAACTGAGACTTCCCTCGTTGCCAAAGCAACCTCCATATTTCAATCTCCTACAACAATTCACATTTATTTCCTGTTATGTAACATGAGTGCTGCAGGCTGGCTGTGACTGTATTGGGGTCCAACTCAGTTCTCATGGGATCTGCTGGGATCACTCCGGGTTTGACTTCGTTCTACACAGCTTCCCATTCATGAGAACCCTGGCTGTTCTCATGAATGGAAGATCCACTCGGCTTACAGAACAACATGGTAAAAGGGAAGAGCAAATAGAAAATTGTGAACAAATGATTTAGTCTTCCACTGGCTTCTTTGCAATGACAAGTATGTGCTTTCCTTCCTGTGATCAAAATACACCCATCCCGTACCCAGGGCACCCAGGAAGTTCAATCACATAATCTGACTCAAATGATAGGAGTTCATGATCAATCTAAAGTTGGCATTGAGTTCAAGACGTCTGAGCTTAAAATGCCCAACACACAGAGAAATTCAGGGGTGGAATGGGTACAATGCTCTCTATGAACATTTCATTTGGAAAGGGAAGAACGGCAATGGCTGTAATCATTTCTGAAATCATTCAGACAAATGCTGTAATGTCTCCTTACTCTACAATAGCACATTTCCCCCTGCCAACATAGTTTGAGCTTCCTTAAAAAGAGGAACTATCTGGTTCCAATCATTTCCATATGCCAATAGCAACATCAACAATTCCTTTTAGCTGTATTCCCCTCTCTCAGTCTTAATAAAGGGCACTTTGAACTTATTAGACTTCCATGCAACCATATGCTTGATGTTTCTTTTGAGGCATTTTGTCTAACAATTAAGATTTATTGGTGACCAACTTAATGCAATCAGACGCTAAGTTGGCCTTTGCCCAGAGTCTGAGTTTTAATCGAAGAATCTTTTACAAAACAAATACAAGAAAAGTTGCTTCTTTTACACTAAAACTTTTCCCCCCATGGGCTTTCTGGTTTTCTTTCTTTTTTCTTTCATGTCTTGTTATAAGAAGCCCCATTAATGTATTAAGTGTAAAGTACACTTAATAATCCACAATTTCTGCAATTCATCATCCAATGCTACAGATTCATCAGGTACATTTTTTTCTTCCAGTTTATTAATAATGACAGTTTTGTCAAATATTTTATTACTGCAAATTCTGGGCAGAATTCTTCATCCTAATAGCTTGTTATCTGCTACCTATCCTTAAAATCACTATATATATATATATATATATATATATATATATATATATATACACACACACACATATATGTTATGACAACATCTACTTTTAGATTGCAATCTGTATGTGAGCTAACTTTTGTAAGGTTATGTTGTATAATAATCTATCTCCGACTCTCAGTTGGTTACAAAATCATTTATTTCTAATTCATGTTATAGAAGAGTTATGAGTCAGCTATCATTTCCCTGAGCTCAGCTGGGGTCTGCAGGGCTTTGCTGAGCTCAGCTGGCCTCATCTGGGCCCTTGTCAGTGTCACGTGTCTTTTCATTCTGGAATACAGTGTAATGGGGATCACCTCTGAGGAGCTCCTTACCTCATAGGAAAGTTCTAGAGAAAGATAGTTTCTACAAAGCCATCCAATTAGTTTTATATTTCTGCTCAGATGTAACAGATCTGACAGGCAAAAGCTGTAACCTGGCCAAACTCAAAATTAATGGGCAAAAGAACATGGCAACATTATGGAGGGAGCAAATAATTATGAACGGATAATATAATCCAGAACCCACACAATCAAAATTTCAGGAAAGAACAAAGGATTTGAAATCATGTAAACCTAATTTCAAGAATTGATTCTATTCTGTACAAGGTGTGGAATATTGTGAAATGTCGTAATATTTATGAAACTTATTCATAACCTGTAAGGAAGAAATAAAAATTTATTCTCCTGGATATTTGGTGAATTAAAAACTAGAAAAGACAAATACAATTTGGAGCATAATGCTTTACACATAATGGATGTTCAGCAAGTGTTAGGTAGGATTCATTTACTTTTTTATGCATAAAAGCGAAAACTGGAGTAACAAAGGAGTAGAGTGTAACAAAGGAGTTACTGGAGTAGAGTAACTACAAAGGTAGTTACTCTACTTTTATTTATAGCTAATTTAACAAAAAGACTCTTCAATAATTTACCTAAAACATAGCCTCTATGCAGAAAAACAGAGGTTTCAAATAGAACTTGGGGCTTCTGGAAACTGGCTTTTAGCTAACATAGTAGATGGTTTCATTTCCGAGACTTAGTGATAGGCCTATAATTAGGAAAAATTTATTTTGTGTATTTATAAATTCTGCAGGAAGACTTGGTGATTAATTTGAGGGGCATAACATTTAGTCTCTTAAATTCACCTTAAACACCTTATACATTGATGATATTCTCAAAAGGCTAGCAAAAATAATGTCAAGTTAATTAAACTTAGAATGTTTTGTATCTTGGGCCTTGATTCTAATGAAATTGTAATTTATGTCTTTATTCTTACTTTGACATTAATGATCTTTTCAAAATCCCAGATTTTTAAATTCTAAATTGAATTACAAACTTTCTAAATATTACAGATCAAAATGAAACTTTATAGTTTTCACTTATGCACTACTTAAACTAAATGTTTTAAGATCTCAGAAAACTCCTGGTCAATCCCTTTCAGAATTAGAATTGCTCGGGTACAGAAAAAAAAAATAAGCAAAAAAAACCCACATCTCTGGAACTTGTCCATAGAAAGAGAATCCCCTCCAAAGTAAATCATTTACTAAAACAAGGAAAATAATTAACAATTATTTGACAAATATAACTAAGATTTTGATTAAATACCTAATAGTAAACTTCTTCAACATTACAGAAAACAAAAACATCAAATCAATATTGGAGGATTATTGTCTTAGTCTATTCTATTTTTTAAAAAATTATTTATTTTTAGAGGGAGAATAAAGGAGAGGAAAAAACACATCAATTTGTTGTTCCACTTATTTATGCATTCATTAATTGATTTTTTAAAATGATTTATTGATGAGAGAGAAGGAGACGGAGAGGGAGAGGGAGAGAGAGGCTGACTTGCTGTTCCACAGCTACCTGGCCGGGGCCTATTTTCCTAATTTTGTTAAAAACTAGTGTGTGCAAATTTAAATGCCTTAAATTTTAGATCTTTATTTTTACAAAAACTTTTAGTACATCCCTGATGAGAATTATGACATCACATGTAAATGTTCTATCATAAACGTTTTGACAGTTTCTCTGACACAAAGCTATAGAACAAACAACACTAACATTGCGGTGGCTTATAATTATACCTTTATTTTTCCTTTTGCTCATCTTACAGTTTGATTGGAAGCTCTACTTTGCTTCTTTGTCTTCAGAGTTGAGGATGGAAGAGCGGCAGAGAGAAAAGGGAAGATGGCAGATACTTAATAGCTATTAAAAATTCTATTTGAAAATGGCCTGTGTCGCATGCACTCATATTTCATTTAACAAAACAAATCATATGACCAACCTGGAAGTATATAGGGTAGGGATGTAAAGTCCTTCTAAAGAGGGGGACCATTGTGTACCATGAAGAGATAAAGTAAATATAGTTATATATAAATAACAAAATTTACCTCAAACATTTGTCAGAAGGTCAACATTTTCAGTCACTTGATTTCCATTTCCAGTGATTGTGCATTTTTACTCTATACTGTGTGCAATTGAGAACATGTGCATGTGTGATGAAAAAGTGTACCGAGGAAGAGATAAACATATAAATATTTCAGTGAAAATGGTAGAGACTTGAGATGTCCCAGTGCTGTATATATAATGTGATACGAAAACTATCCTGACAGAATGATTGCTTTATTTTCTGCTTTTGTATAGAGAGCCTTGTCACTCTGAACAAGTTTACATTAATTAGTGTTTCCCTCAGGCCCCAGTTTGCTTCTATGTAATGAAGTGCAAAATGAGATGTTTGACTGTGTCAGTAAGCCATTTAGCTGGAGGATGTCACATAATTTGTTTGATGTGCTTCCATCTAGTCATGTTATGCATGAAGGGGTGTGGTGGTTTTATGGGATTATCAAGTTACAGGACTGAAATCCAGGACAGAAAAGCAGGAGCTTTGACATTCCTGCCATGGGAAGCTGATCTTTGGAAGAATCTCTCCAGGTTTACTGTGATACCATACACTCAAAGTAACAGAGAAACTGAAGTTGCCTAGATAGCTATGGAGTTAATGCTAACCACTGTTGTCAATTTTTAAAGACGTCTTTCTGATCTGCAGTACTATACATTCCATTGTCCATTTGCATGAAAAATCTTATGAGATTGTGTATGCTTGTGGCTGTATGGGACACTCAACAAGGCAAATGATACAGTAACATTTGAACTTGTTTTATTTAAATGTATTTGACATTAATACACACCATTGAAAACATAACAAACTCTATGTGGGCCATATGCTATCTGGACAAGTATAAAAAGTTAAAATCATGTTATAACATAAGAAACTGATGGAAGTTTTTGAGAATACCCAAACAACATTATATAATCATAAAATTTTAAAGCAGAAAAGACACTAAGAATTCTTACAGCAATATATTTCATCTTAGAGATGGTATCCTAAGAAAAAGGGGGTGATTTGTGTGCTTGATGTAAACAAAATTAGTGGCATAAGTGAGATTATTCATTTATTCGTAAATTCACCTATTTATGTAAGCAGTCATACATATTCAATGACACCCAGATATTAACTACATATAATGTATCTGGTACAGTTATAGGTGTTTAAGATATAACTCTTACAGACATAGGGTCTCTGGCATTTTGGAGGTTACAGTGTAATCAAAAATATTTAAGCTTCTTAGAAGTTGTTGATTATAGCAAAGGAGAATTAAAAGGATATTAGTACAAAAAGAGAGAGAGAGAGAGAATAGAGTAAAACCCAGCAATGATTATTCTTAGTCCAGTGCTTATTCTAAAACACCAGAGGGTTTTGTGACTCATTTTTGTAGTTCTCAATTTGGTCTTTATCTGGTAAGAATATCACCTGACCTTAATCATATTTACGTATTTATTCATCTTTTTATCAGCCAGTCTCCTTTTTAATAGACCTTTAAGCTAATTTCAATTTTTTGCTATCGTTGAATAATAACTCTGTGTGCATCTTATGTGTAATTCCTCCCCGTATGCACAAACGCATTGCGTGGGTAGACCACGATATGCAAATGCTGGGTGTGAACACGCACACATTTTAAATTCTAACTGAAACTATCCAAACCTTTGAAGATGCTGCACCAATTTATATTCTCACATTGTCACATACTTGCCAATAGTTGATATCATTATGCATTTAATTTCTGACACTTTCATTTGTGAAAAACCGTTTCTCATTATTTTAATGTGCATATCTCTGATTTCTAATTATTTTGAGTGTCTGATTACATCCATTAGTTGCATTGATTTTTATTTTATTGCTTTGTTCTTTATTGATCTTGACAGTTAAAACCCCCTCAATTTTGGCTACATCACTTTACTTCCCCCATTGTCATTCTGGAAAAGCACTTATGTTTTCTCACATGGACTATTGCAGTTTCCTAACTGGTGTCCTGTGTTCACTGAGACCAACATCACCTTTTGATTGATTTACCATATGTAGCTAGAAGGCCTTTTTCTTTTTTCTTTATTTTTATTTTTTATTTTTAATATAAATATTTATTTATTTTTCCAATTTTTTATTTAATTATTTTTCAAGTACAGTTTTCTATTACTCCCATCCCATCCCACCCCCTATCCTCCCCCCTCCCTCCCATTTCCACCCTTCTCAGTTGTTGTCCATATATCCTTTATATAGGTTCCTCTAAATCCCTCCCTTATTTCCCCTGAAATTCCCTCCCCTCTCCCCTCTGGTCACTGTCAGCCTGTTCTCTATTTCAGTGTCTTTGGTTATATTTTACTTGCTTGTTTGTTTTGTTGTTTAGCTTCCTGTTAGAGGTGAGATCATATGGTATTTGTCCTTCAACACCTGGCTTATTTCACTCAGCATAATGCTTTCCAGTTCCATCCATGTTGTTGCAAAAGGTAGGAGCTCCTTCTTTCTTTCTGCAGCATAAAATTCCATTGTGTATATGTACCATAGTTTTTTGATCCATTCATTTACTGACGGGCACCTAGGTTGCTTCCAACTCTTGGCTATTGTAAATTGTGCTGCTATAAAATGGACTTGACTGATATATATAGAGTGCTTCATTCCAAAGAAGCTAAATACACATTCTTTTCAAATGCACATGGAATATTTTCAAAGATAGACCACATGATAGGACACAAAATGAGCCTCAACAAATTCAAGAAAATTGAAATCATACCAAGCATTTTCTCTGACCACAAGGGACTGAAATTAGAAACCAACCCCACAGGAATAAAAACAAAAACACCCAAAATCATGGAGACTGAATGGTATGCTATTAAACAACGAATGGGTCAAGATTGAAATTAGGGAAGAAATCAAAAAGTTTCTGGAAACAAATGAATATGAACACACAACAACCCAAAACTTATGGAACACGGCCAAGGCAGTCCTGAGAGGGAAGTTCATAGCAATACAGGCTTACCTAAAGAAAATTAGAAGGCCTTTTTCAAAACACAAATTGAGCATAGCATACCTCTTCCTCGGCTTTAATCATTTCAACAGTTGCACATTGCTTCTAAGATCAAGACCACTGTCATAATCCTGAACAAAAGATACTATTGGAACTTGTCCCTAACTTTCTCTAAAGCTCTCCTTCGGTCAAACTCTCTTCTAGCCAAACAGGCTTTCTTTAGCTTTTGCAACATGCTGTGTCCCTTCACACCAGACTGCCTTTGGACTTCTGTCTTTAGCATGCCTGCCCTTTCACCTTTACCTGGTTAACACCTACTCACCCTTAGACCTCAGACTGGTCATAACTTCCTTAGGAAACTTTTCTGAATTACCCAACTAAGTGAAACCATACCATCAAATGTTCTTCTTATGAAACCTGCCTATGCTTTGTTTATAAATTTTATTGTCTGTTTCTTTAGTGTATGGCTTCCTTAAAGAACTCTAAGACTACCGAGTTAAGAAATGGTATTGCCTTGGCAGAATGGCTCGTTTGGTTGGAACACCGACCCATACACCAAAAGGCTGTGGTCTCTGCCCTCTGTTGGGGCACATATGTAGGTTGCAGGTTCATTCCCTGTGTGGGGCAACCAGTAGATGTTTCTGTCTCACATCAATGTCTCTCTCTCTCTTGGTCTCTCCCTCCCCTTTCCTCTCTCTCTAAAATCCATATGCACATCCTCAGGTGATGATGAAAATAAAATAAAATACAAAAGAAATGGTATCTGTTTTTGGTAACCATTGCAATTTTTTAGCCAGTATTTTTAAGTGCAGCGATTGAACCAATGAACAAATGAGTGGATGGCTCAATTAATACAGCCCTTCTACATCTTATAGCTTTTATTTTAGGTTCTCAATTATTCACATAATTTATTTGAAATTTTTCTATATTCTAACATATACACTGAGGGCATATAATTTTCCTGTGTATTCTGTTTTGGACACATTATGTGGTAGCCAAGATGCAGTGTTCTTGAACTTATTTTTAAGTAGTTTCTAGCTACTGTTTCACTTTCTTCTTTAATGATAAAAGTAATCTATGTGGAAACATTTAATTTTCTAAGTGGGTGGATTTTTTAAGCTCTCTTTTTATTGTCATTTCTGAGTCAATTGCATTTAGTCAGATAATATAGAATGTGTGTCATGCTGTTGATTTTTCTCTTTCTAATAATGAAATAGTGGGATTTGGGGAGTGATTCACAAATAGTTGAAATAGCACATTCTCTATTTATGGATAGAAATTTAATACCTAATCATCCTTATTAATTGGAATATTCAAAATCTTATATTCATTAAATGTGTTAATATTCCTCAGCAGATTTTGTGTCTTTTCTCTGATAAGTCTTTTACTGTGGTTGGCGAGGATATTGTTTTTTTCCTATGGTACTTGGAAAAGGATGTTGGAAAATTGGGAGGGGGGTTCATTGAATGTGGGAGGTGGGGGTGTGTAGGGCAAGGGGAGAGTAACAGTGAAAATGGGGACAACTGTAATTGAAATCAATAAAAAATAGTTTTTCTGTATTCCACCTCTTTATTAAAAACTTCCTAAGTGTCAGCTGGGAATTTATCAGTAACCTAAAGGGGAAGTAATTGATCTTACGAAACTTGCATTCTAGTGAGGAGGAAACAAGGTAGCATGAATTGCAGTTGGCATTCTAGTCCTTGCCCTGAACATTTGCATCACTAGTTCAGCTTTAAGCATTCTTATTTTTTTTTAATTTAGAGTTTTATTTTATTATTTTTTATTGTTGTCCAGGTACAGTGGTGTCTGTTTTCCTCCCTCCACTCCCTTCCACCTACTCATCCCCACCTACCACCCTGGATCTTTCCCCCCTTTGGCTTTATCCATGGGCCCCTTTAAAGTTGCTCCTTGATTATCCTTCCCCTTCTTTCCCCTGTTACCTTCCTCCCCCTCACCTCTGGTTACTGTCAGTTTGTTCTTTACTTCAATGTCTTTGGCTATAATTTGTTTGCGTGTTGCAAATAATACCTCAGACAAGGGTTTGTTTTCTAAAATATGTAAAGAGCTCACATGACTAGGAATACAAACAATCCAGTTAAAAAATGGGCAAAGGACCTGGACAGATACTTCTCCAAGGAGAACATGCAGAGGACCCAGAGACATATGAAAGGATGCTCAGCATCACTAGCCATCAGAGAGATGCAGATTAAAACCACAATGAGATACCACTTCACACTGATCAGAATGGCTATCATAAACAAAGCAATAAACAACAAGTGCTGGTGAGATGGTATATAAAAAGGAACCCTACTAAAATGTTGGTGGGGGTGTAGACTGGTACAGCCAATGTGGAAAACAATATGGAATTTCCTCAGAAAATTAAACATGGAACTGCCATTGACCCAGCAATTCCACTGCTGGGGTTATACCTTAAGAGCCCTGAAACACTAATTCAAAAGAACCTATATTCTTTCCTCTCTCTCTAATTTTAGAGATTTTAGAGAGAGAGGAAAGGGGAGGGAGAGACCAAGAGAGAGAGAGACATTGATGTGAGACAGAACCCCAATGTTCACAGTAGCACAACTTACAATAGGCAAGTTCTGGAGGCAACCTAAGTGCCCATCAGTAAATGCATAGATCGAGAAACTATGGTACATTTACACAATGGAACACTATGCAACAGGAAGAGAAGGAACTCCTGTCATTTGTGACAGTATGGATGGAACTAGAGGGCATTATGCTAAGCGAAATAAGTCAGGCAGTGAAAGACAAATACCATATGACCTCACCTGTAAATTAAACCTCATCAACAATACAAAGCTTTAAACACTTTTAAATTAAAGTCACTTCTCCATGTGTTATTTTGTTTGTTAAATTGATTTATTTCTTTAAAATTGTTAGACTTCCTTCAAAGTTTCATGATTGTTGGTAATCTGTTAAAATTTGATACTGAATATCCATCCATGTGTTTCTCTCTCTTTTTTTTTTTTGTCCTGGGTACTGATTATTAGAACTTGGCCTCATTATGAAAAGAGGGTAAAGACAGGGTGTGCCCACCATCTGTCTTCTGTGAATGGGGCTATACTGTTCTAATGATCTTTGGCTGGGCTACTGACCTGTTTCTCTGACTCTATCACAGGAGGGAGAGATCTGTTTTATCTGTACTGAAGTCAAGAAGAACATAGTTTCATTTATTTGCAATGCAATTTTCCTAGTAATCATGATGCCACTGACTCCAGGGACCTCTGAAACTTATTATTCCATTATTAATTAACTCTAAACTGAGAATTTTGCTACCATCTCTTTGCCACCCTTCTCTACTGCAAATAATTTGAGTTATGTTTATTCAATATTTTCTACCAAGAATCTGATTCTTCTTTGGTGATTTTAAAAAATATTATGAGTCTTCATTATTTTCTAGCAGTGCCCAGAACAAATAACACCCCTTTGTATTACAAAATATTTTACTACAAAGTAATAAACTTGTAATTCTATACCATAACAATATCACACTCAAGCACATCATACAATGTTTTAGATGAAATGTTCAAATTAAAACTATAAATTATTACACTCATATTATTACCCTACCAAACATATTCAAGCAGGCCTTACTTCTGCTGGACCCTGTATATGCAATATGGTTCAAAATTTTGTTATATAAAAATAATACTGTGAGATGAATATGCTTAGCAAATGCTCAGTATATTATGTTGCTTATATCTGAGTTAGATCCTTTATCATTATATTACAGGAAGCTTGTCAAAATGTATGAAATTTTAAATTTCCAGTGCCTCTGATAAAGTAGTGTTTTTGTAATTGATTTTAAGATAGACAAAATGATTTAAATATAATAGACAAATATGAGAGCTAAATTTCCGATAATATATTTTACAGTAGCCAAAGAAGGAAAACTTATTACAGCTTCAAAATCATAGTTGTTCATAATTATTAGTATGTCAGGTATTCAGAATACATCATAGTTAATAATAGTTACGATTCTATTCCCTGGCTGGTGTAGCTCAGTGGATTGAGTGTGGGCCTGAAAACTGAAGTGTTGCCTATTTGATCCCCTGTCAGGGCACATGCCCAGTTTGCAGGCTTGGTCTCCAGCTGGGGGTGTGTGAGAGGAAACCACACATCAATGTTTCTCTCCCTCCATCTCCCTCCCTTTTCTTCTCTCTAAAATAAATGATTAAAATCTTTTTAAAATAGTTGTGATTCTAATGTTATCTTCGTGTGTATATTAAACTATAGAAAAAACTGCAGTGTAATATGTATAATATATATATATAATATATATATAATATTTCCTAAATTGTGCATAATAAACATATAATGATTTTTAATCAGGCAAAAATTCTGGTATTTATAAACATTTTTTTAAGATTTTATTTATTTATCTTTAGAGGGGAAGGGAAGAAGAGAGGGAGAGAAATATCAATGTATGGTTGCCTTTCGTGCATCCCCTGCTGGGAGGTGGCCTGCAGGGAACTGGCCTGCAACCCAGGCATGTGCCCTGACTGGGAATCGAACTGCCATCATCTGGTTCGCAGGCCCACACTCAATCCACTAAGCTACACCAGCCAGGGCTATGATATTTATAAACATTTTTAATATCCATCACACCTGACATTTGTTTCCAAGTCAATATTAAAAAGGACTTATAGAATGTTATAGCTGACTATTTACTATATATATTTGACCAATAAATAGGTTCCTGATGGACAAATTAAACAATATACAAATACTGAATATTAAAAGTAGTTATATATCTCTCACATACTGATTGGTCCAAGGGCATGTTCTCAAACCACTGAGAAAGATTTCTTCTTTATAATCTATCAATTTGATCTCACCTGTAAGTGGAACCTTATCAACAAAACAAACAAGCCAGCAAAATACAGCCATAGACACTGAAATACAGAACAATCTGATATTAATAAGAGAGGAGGGGGGAGAGGGATAACAGGGGACAATGGGGGGCATCAAATAATGTGTATGAGGGACACATGGACAAAGCCGAAGGGGGTGGGTTTCAGGGCTAGAGGCAGGGATGGGTAGGACATGTTCGAGTGAAAATAAAGACAAATGCACTTGAACAACAATGAAAAAAATGAAATCAAGAAAAGTGAGCATAATCCTAAATATTCATGTATGTTCCTTTATTTACTAAATTGGAACCCCCCCCTGGAGATTATGCAGTTAAACACTTCCCAAATTGACCAACCAAGCAGAACAACCTATTTTCTATGGTCTTTTCAAGGGAGAAAATTCTGATAATGTTTTGTGTGCCATCTGTCTGGAATTAGAGCTAACTCTATACTACTACAATAGCTAAATACTCACAAAAGCTACCTAAGTCACTTTAAGACAAAATTATTTGTTCTAATCTGTTTATAAAGCAGGTCAGGCATACATAAATATCGGACCCCTGAAAGGCCTATTTGCTTGCTATGTGAGAGAGCTCTGCTATTTTAAATATGTCTTTCCTTTAGGATTCTTCTAGAGATTCACATTAAACCAACAATGAGAACAGAAACAAACTTTTTGTTCTCATGATTATCTGACTCAAAGTTTCTAAGTTCACTTGCATTTGCTATGTTCCCGCAATGCTTATAATTGTAAGATTAATGCACAATATCAGCAACTGTTGTATCATAACAATGAACTTTTCCTTCTCTCTAAGTGAACATTTTATTGAGCAACATATAATAAATAACTCCAACATTTTACCCTCAGAAGAACTGAGGAAAGAGAAGTCTTTCAAAACTTTACTGTGTAAACCAAATAACATGAGTCATAATTAGAAAAAGCATTAAAACATTATGGTCTGATCACACTCTAAGTATAAAGGACTGTGTTTAGGATTTGCAAGTTGAAAAATAGTTCAAATAAAACAGACCCAAAACAAAATTAAACAACACACAAAATTCTATTAACATGGGAGTTGAATTTGAGACATCACCCATTAATCTAAATCATTTACATAATATAAATCCTGTTTCACCTAAATCACTTTTATTATAACTTTAGATGTTTCTAGGTCTTTTGTTTAAGCTTGTGATTGAAATATATGCTCTCTTCTCTGCCCCTCATTTACTTTTTGTATACAATGATAGACATAATGACAATGAACATTGTCTAGGTGATTTAGTGTAGGAAACACCTCTGAATCCTGCTATGTAAAAACACGAAGACTATTGCCCTGGCTGGTGTAGCTCAGTGGACTGAGCACGGGCCTGTGAACCAAACAACTGCACTTCGATTCCCAGTCAGGGCACATGCCTGGATTGCAGGCCAGTTCCCAGCAGGGGATGCATGAGAGGCAACTACACACTGATATTTCTCTCCCTCTCTCCTTCCCTTCCCCTCTAAAGATAAATAAATAAACTCTTTAAAAAAACAGGAGGACTATAAAGGTAAATAAAACCTAATTAAAATTTACTATCTTTGGAATCTTAGAAAACTCATCTAATGCTATTTTTTAATTTATTTTTATTTTATAGAAAAAGATAGAGGTTTTGATGTTACACTTGTTAACAGTGTGTTGACAGTTACTAAAAGCTTCATTCTCAGGATTAAAAAGACAACTATTTATTTAGGAGAGTGCCAAGCATACAATACACACTATATAGTAATTTTTTCTATGTATGATTAGAGTTTCCTGAAGGAAAAAGTAGGGCTGCAATGATGAGTGAACAAAAGAAAATTTATGACAGCATAGATTTCTCATAATTTGTAGAGGCAAATATTCAGAGAGTCTACCCAAAGGATGAAAAGTAGGTCTCAACTGATATATTGAAGCAGAGTGATGAGTTTATTGTCCATGGATTTGCAGATGTTTGGGCTCAGAAAGAAAATTTGCTAAAACTGATTGATAACATTTGGTTTCTGCGTAGAATTGACGCTATGTCTGTACCCATGCAGAGTATTTTTCATTCTCCAACAACTATTTTCTATGAGCAGTTTTCTTTCTTAACATATGTTTCTCTAATATTAGGTTGAAAGTATCATGAGCAGTTCATCTTTAAATGAAGGTTTAGGCTGAAATTTATTTGACTATAAATAATTACAGAGACACTTTGATTTTTTGCTGAAGATGGCAAAATTATTCTTAAGATGAGTTACTGAATTATGCTCAATAATCGGAGCTTTCACAATTAAGTCTATTAGAAAAAGTTCCTCTCCCGTTCTTAAGAATAGGTTTAAAAAGCAATGAAATGAACTTCATTCACCCTTTGAATTAAACTAAATGAGTTCTTCAATAACCTAATTGTTATTTTTAAATAACAAAAATTAATCTGAATTATCATATTATGTAACTTGATTTCCTTTTTATTGAAACCTTGAAGCAAGATATTCTTTTGCATATTTCCACCTGCTAATTACCATACAGGCAAACACATTTCTGTTCTCTAGACATAAAGACAGCTTTGGGTTAGATATCATGCTCGGGAATTTCTTACAAACCTTTAGAGTTGCCAGATGAGAATGTGAAAGGTTTAGTTCATATTCTACTGTTGTATAGAGGGAGACCCTCATATAAATAACAATGATCAGACAGATCTGTTCCTGTCATGTGGGATTCTCATCCTGGCCAGACCTGTATGGAGTGAGCAAATGTCATGCATGCTGGCAACGAGGGTACCACATCGACTGTATATGTATTTATTTAATTTTACCAAAGATGCTGTGAAGATAGATATTATGTTCCTACTTCTCACTAGTTCAGTAAGTCTTAAAAAACGCATGAAAGATTAGGTTATTAGTGATGTTTTAAAGTCAATTTAACTCAACTCCCCAAACCACGTAGTGAATGTCAGTAAAAATAAGAGCCCATGGGGCTTCGTGTGCTTTTGTTGTTTGTTCCAAATGTTTTCCCTCACTCTCGCTGTTGTCAGCGTGAACCTAGAGATTTCACTCAGTCATTCCGCTTCTCTGGATGATTAAATTAATGTTAAAGGCATGTTTGTTGGACATTAAGGCAGATAATTATTCAGATGGGTCTTGGGACACCTACTCTTTATCATTTAAACCCTCATGAAAACTTATTCTGAATGTAATCTTTTATGAGTAAATTATACTGTATGAATGTGTGTATTTAGACATTTACCCAAAGTTCTTTCTGCTTTCAGAGGTTTCAATGTGGCCTCATATTCTCCAAAAATAGCTATAAACTTATTTACAAAACAAAAAGTGAGGAACAGAGAGCCATTTCAGATAGAAAATACTGCCTTAAAGTCAAAAAAAAATGTGCAATGAAATCTAAGGTGGACGTTTTCCTTTTTTTAGCTCCTAAAAATACAAGTCAAGTTGAGCATTTTGAATAAAAATGGGCTTATGATTCATTTTGAGCTATAACTTGAAATATAACTTGAGCTACTAACCCTTCAAATTTCTTCTTTTTAGGTGCTATATTCTAATAACTAATATTATTAATCAAAGTTTACTTTCTCAGATAAAAGCACCAGAAATACTTTTCCTGTGCAAATAAAAATTTTCATGAGCCATTTATTATTTATGGATAAGGAACTAAATTTGCATCCTATAAAATATGTATTTTCTATAATATTAACTAGCCATGTCCGAATTAGACTTTTAAACATTAATTTTCATGTTTTTTAAATACTTCATTTATTTACTTTTTTAGAGAGAGAGTAGTGGATGGAGAAAGAGAGGGAAAGAAACATCAGTGTGTGAGAGATGTGTGCTTGCCTCTTGCACGTTCCCAACTGGGGCTCTGGCCCGCAGCCTAGGCCTGTGCCCTGACTGGGAACCGAACGAGAGAATTTAAATTGCACAGGCTGGTGCTCAGTCCACTGAGCCACACTTGCCAGGGCTAATTTTCATATTATTCTAAAAGTAGGTATTTGTAATAACTTTAAAACAAACATAGTGACCCACAATTCTTACACTTTCACTTTAAAAGGTACTTTTCAACACTTTATCCAATTGTAATTGATTTTGTACATATTTAATGTGATTATAATAATAGTACCATCTGTTCGAGTTTTCCATTAATTGTCTTATCTGCTACATGTTCCATAATAAATTCCCAATCATTGGGCATTTCAGTATCTGCCTCCCAGTCACCCTTTATGTGCATTTTCTGCCATTAACTAAATGATTTCTGCAGCTACTAGATGTGCCATCTGATAAAACAGACTTCCACTGTCCTCATTTATTCAACAACAATCACACTCACTACACCCTAGATGATGGAAGAGGTACAGGTATTGTCGAGGGTAGGGAGGATGAGAGGTGAGCAATTCGTTATTCTCAATAGTCTTTATGTTCAACGAGCTCCAGGCCACGGCCCCAGCTGACAACAGATTCATGAGCAAGCCCTTCCGTGATTATTCCAACCCAGCCCAAATCAGCAGAACCCCTCAGCCAGCCTATTATAAGGGAAAAATGTGATGAATTTAGCATAGCACTAGCTTTTGACCATCAGAACTTTATTCATAATTTTATCATGAAAAATTTCACAGGCACTCCAGAGTACCTTAAATTCGTTTTTTTCTAAACTTGAAGTTATTATTCATTTTCTTAATCCTCTACCTTCTACATTTGAAATTTTTCACTGAGTTGCTCATTTTGGTGAACTGCATAAAAATCTATGCAATTCCCCATGTCCAAAACGTGGTTCTCTTCTTTTCTGCCCTTTAATTAACCTCTAATTTATGAACTTTCATAAATTATTGTCAATTCTACATTTTATTTATTTTCAAAATCCATTGTTTTCTATCCCCACTCTGGAAATTCTATGGTTTAATTCCTAAAAATACCAAATTCCAAAACTTTTTTTTAAGTAGGTTTAGAATTATCTTTCTTTTGGTAGTATTTTTCTCTTTGATAAGATATAACTCACTTGGATACCACAATATTCTTTCTAAAATGCAAATTTGATCAGGTTATTTTCCTGCTCAGATCCCTTCGTTTTCTCTCTGGAAGAGAGTTGACACTGACTAGCATGATATAAAAAGCTCAGTGCACCCTGGCCTGTGTCTTTCTGTGCCCAGGAAGGCGTATTCCGGAAGCCATATTCGTGTGCTTTTGTATGGAAGTTCTCTTCCTCTTGGCAAGACTTTCTAGCTGGCTAGCTATTTCTGATTCTTCTAGATTCTTCAGGCCTCACTCTCTCTTAAAATGAGGTAAGTTTTTGTAATTTGTGTTGTTACAATACTTTAAACACACCTCTACTTCAGAATGTACTAATTGTTTCATCAAATATTTAGTATATTTTACTTTATAGGTAAATTTCTGATGGTGGAGAGCAACAGGAAATAATTATATGAAATAGTATGGTATTCTCCATAATTTGGAGAAAAAGGGATCTTTTTTTCTCACTTGAATTATTGTTGTGGGATAATTGCTGGGGGTAACATTACAATGTTATGAATTGATTGTACCCCAAACTAACAATAATTTAAAAACTTAACCTTTTCTCATCATTTAAAACTTTCCTCTTTTCCATAAATGATTAAAAAATTATATATTAAATATTTTTGAATTTTTAAGATCTTACCCCTTGGTTTTAATAATTGGGGAAAAAACCACTAAAGTTTTCCCAAATTAAGATCTACCCAGAACATTGTTTGCACTGAAGGGCATCACATTTCGTTCCTCTAAGGTCTGAGATTCATTAACTTTGCATTTCTTGAAAGCCACAGAAATATATGAGAAAAATCCATACAAATGTAATGACCTATATAAATCATAAACTTTTAAAATTGTTTTTTATTTTTTAATTACAGTTGACATATAATATTATATTAGTCTCAGAGACACACCTAGTGATTATTGTTATATAACTTACTGAGTGATAATCCCAATATCTCATAGCTGTCTGATACCACATGTAGTTATGAGAATATTATTAATATTATTAGAATATTATTAGAATATTATTTCCTAGGTTGTACTTCACACTCCCATGATTAAGAAGTAAATGCTATAAACTTTTAATCAGAACAAATGTTCCTTAATTCATGTTCCAAGACTTTGGGACGTTCCTAGAGTCAAAATTCTTCTCAGTGTCCATTAATGATATTGGAATGTATGCATTAGGTGATTACCAAAAAAATGTAATTTACCTGCAGGTACACTGTTGTATGTATGTATGTGTGTATGTATGCATGTATGCATGCTTATATGTATTGGGGCCCTGTCTGTGGTTTCTGTGAAATAGTATATGACGTTTAGGGCACCTCAGAGGAGAGCGAGCGGTGTTTCAGTGAACTCGAGGGATTGCTAATAGATTGCCACATTGTGGGACACCTACATGGGCACAGAAGCCTGAAAAAGGGGGGCTGCATCAATATCAATTGTGTTATTGGTGGCCTGTAACTGTTTGAGGTCACCTCTCATTGATTTTTTTTTTTCATTCTGAAGAGACTTTTTAACTTTTTCCTTTTTTCACTATCCACTGCTTCTTGAAAAAGTATCCTAGCAGCATTTTCTTGGTGCGTATTCTCAGACTGTCTTGGAGAAGCTCATGTGATCATTATTTGGAATTTTATAAATATAGTATCCTTGTACCTGATCAGGGTCTAAGCCATAAACTCACTAAAGGACTCTCACTGTTAAACACAGCCCTGGGCTATGATTTAAATTAGATATAATCAATAAATATGTGTAACCTTCCTTAATTTAGTTACCAGTTTAAAAGATGTTTACTGAGTAGGTATTAAAACCAGGACGATGTACTGGATGCTCTTAGGATAGCAGAGAAGAGAAGCACCCAGGTGTGACGTCTAACTGTGGCTTAGATATTTGAGATGAAAAGATGATCATGCCAGCGAACATCACCTTACACGATGAAAGTCTTTCAGCGAGTAACACAAAAAGGCATGGTGATAGTAAGAAATTAAAAGTAATAAATATGTGTTCTGAAATTAGGCTTCGTTATTTTATTGGAAGTTATCTATTAGGAGAGAGCAAAATTTATTTATTGTTTGCTCAATTTCAGTTATTCGACTTTACTTTTATGACCACAATTCCCTCTGTAATGGCTTACATTTCTCAGAAGGTCAGCCTAAAAGATGTTGCTTTCTTCCCAAGAAGCCCTTTGACGTTAATTAATTAGCAAGACAAATAAAGCATGCAAAGCAAAAATGTGTTGTATAAGGGGCAAGAGACATATCAGAGGGCAATGTTCAAAGTAAGAGCAATTCAACTAAGAATTTAAAATGTAACTGTTATATTAGACCTGAGACAATCATTGACTTCTTTCTACTTTCCACTCTTTCCTCACCTACTTGCTACCAAATAACAATGATCTTCTTTTAAATACTTTGTGTAGAAATAGTTCAAAATATAATTTTATTTTCATTTATTTATTTAAACTATTTTATTGTTGTTCAGTTACAGTTGTCTGCATTTGCCCCTGACCACTCCCCCCACCACTCCCCACCCCAGCCATCAGCACTTCCCTCCCTTACTTCCATCCCCCCCCCTTGGTTTTGTCCATGTGTCCTTTATAGTTGTTCCTGAAAACCCTTCCCTCCTACCCCCCATTTTTAAACTAAAAATTAGAGAAATAATACAACTTTGGTAGAAATCAATCATATTCTAATTTTCTTTTCATTGTATCTAAAGAGAATGAAAGTCTACTTGTATCAGAAGTGGGCTAAAACAAACTGCTCTGGTTTCCTGGATAGGAAGATAAAAATGTTCTTTTCCCCAGTTTGACCGATTAGAACTCTATGAATGAAATGCCATTTATTTTGAAAGAGGGCAATGGATTGACTTTTTAGGAGTCTTTTAGTCAAAGGAACCTTGTAAGAGGGAGCATAACTATAGGATTTTAACAAAGAAATGGAAAAAATAGAAACAAGTGTATAAGCTATGAGTTGATGAAAAGAACAGAAGGCAAAGTTTAAAACCCTGAATGGGGAAAAGAGAAGAAAAGTATTTCTTGAATGTGGTTTCAGTGGTAAGAGAACAATTTTATTTATATTTGTATAGTTTAAAGATTTTATTTATTTCTAAAGAGAGTGTAAGGGAGGGAGAAAGAGAGAGAGAGCAACATCAGTGTGTGGTTGCTTCTTGTGGGCCCCCAACTGGGGACTTGCCCCTACCCAGGGTTGTGCCTTGACTGGGAATCAAACCAGCAGCCCTTTGGTTCACAGGCCAGTTCTCAATCCACTTAGCCACATCAGCCAATGTGATAAAACATGTACCAAGGCCAATTTTGATAAAACATGTATGTACAATGGCTTCTTTTCCAATTAAGCATAAGCTTTTATCTGCAGGTTTTTTTTCTAAATTCATAATTATTTACCAAAAACACTGTGTCTCTTGAATGCTGAGAGATTGATAAGAATTTAACTGCTGCCATTTGTATTAGTTAACTACTTAATATTTAATATTTGTGTGACTATGTATACTAAAAATTTTAGGAAAGGATTTTCCAAGGTCACGTATCATATCGCATATTACTTAGGTTATGAGAAGTTTTCTCCATATTCATTGTTAATGCCACCACAGCAATAGCAAAATTACTTTTGTCGGATGGATTTAACACTGGTAAAAAAATTACACACTACTGGTAGACTCTTTGGCAATTCAGAAAAGGAAAAATAAAACCTTCATTTTGATCTTGCTGCTCAGAACTCAGTGTAGTTATTTATTGTCAACTCGATCTTTTATAGGTAAGTTGAAAAATACACAATGATTTTTGAATCACTAAAATGGAAACAATGAAGAAAGATGAGAGGCCTTCTTGTGAACAATTGGTAGGGGTCCTGTTTTCACTCCATTCTGCCTTCTCCCCAACGTACCATCCAGCCACTTACAGTAATTCATGTACGAGCAGAGACAAAGCCCAACTGTCATGGTTCACAGGGCAATCTTTAGAGGTATGATGTAGAAATATAATGATTGTGGTAGCTTTTCAGCTCTGCACTCTCGCATATGGCAAAGTTGGATGCATTTACTCTAACATCTTTCTTTCAAACAAATGTCACGTGACAGACAAGCCTCAAGTAGCTGCTTCCTTTTTCTTTTCTTTCTCTTATGTTGCACGCTGCAAAAATTTGTTGGAATTCTTAGTTACAGCAAGGGATACAAAAATGAATAATGGATTAATACTAATGAATATTTCTTAAAGATTTAACACTGGTTATTTTTGTACTTTATGTATATATTTTACAGAGAAATCTTTCAACTACATTTCACACATACGAATAGTCTCTGCATGCTTAATGTCTTCCATCCTGTTGAAACATATGGCAAGTTGACATGGGTGATGACAGGGGTCACTTGGCAGAGAAAGTGCTGGAGTCATCAAATCTCAGATCCAGAAAAGGGATGGAGGGCACATGTAGCCTGGCCCTCGTTTTATAGATGAACACGTTGTATTAAGCAAAGAATTGCCACGATAAAAATAGCATTTATTGAGGAAGGTTTTTCCCCCCTACTCTGCTAGTTCTTCCAAATGCTTCAAGCCTCTTAGAATTTTCCTGTACGGGTTCTGTTAGTATTGTATTAAAGGTAACAAATCAATCTCAGTGGCCTATTTATGTGGGTAGAGGAACTGCTGGGCAGCCACAGGCAGGGCTGGGGGCCAGTTTAGGAACAGACCGGAAGTGCCTAAGTACCTGGGGCAGCCGCCGGCTACAGACTGTGTTTCTGGGGCTGCGGTTTCTCAGCTGCTCAGACCTTCACCCCCGCAGGATGCAGTCAGCTCTGGCCTGTGTCCAGGTGCTGGGAGCCATGTCTGCAGGCCCCACTACGGCAAGCAACTAACAGGCCTGATGGAGTTGCTGCCCTCCTGGCAAGGGACCCAAGCTTGGGCTTGAGGAGATGCTGGTCCCTGGAAGATGTCCATAGGCTCCTGAAGTGCTGGCTGACCATCTGATACCACCTGTCCAGATTAGATGCTGGGGCTGTAGCTACTCTGAGCAGGAGGGTGAGGTGGTCTGGGATATACCCAAGATGCAGTGAAAAATATACTGAAGACTCGCTGGCAGAAGTTGAATCATCTCAGGCACAACAGGGAGACTGGGTCCCTGTGGCACAAGTGTTGGTTGGCAACATGGAAGCTTCCTGGTTAAAATCTGAAGCTGGACCCATAATGTAGAGAGCAGGGGGAGGGAAGAAAAAGGCAGACCTCTCCAGATTAGTAGGTGGTAGTTTTAATAAGCAAGGGAGTGTTCTTACAGACTTGTCGTGGGTGACAGCAAGATGAGAAGATTTCTGGACCTGCCATCAGAATCTTAAATGTTTATGCAGAGACATTAACTGGATTCAGGTGTGTATTCAGTGCAGATGGTCTCAACCCCTTACTCTCTCAAGGCCATGTCCTTAAAAATGAGTTTGGCTGTGGAAATAGTGGGTGAAACCTGCCTGCCAAGCACAGTGGAGGGAGTGAGGAGCCTCTGGTTGCTCAGGTTCAGCTCCAGGGTCAAACAGCAGTCATGTTATCTCCAAGACCTTCTTAACACTCCACCCCTTGGTCACCATACCTTAAGATCTTATACGCCCACCTCTTTTGCAGTGTTCCCTGAGGGGTCAGCAAGGGGTTTCACTAGCATTGAGGTGGCTTATTTGGTGACTATGTGGCTGCATTAGAGGCGGGTGCCACAGCACATATATAGGGATATACAAGAGAAAATATAGATTAAGATGGTTCCCAAAATAAGTAAGTCCCCTCCCCCCAACTAGGAGGTCTATATTCTAAACTACTAATTTATTATGTTCCCTCAGTGGGGAATCAGATCACTTAGGGCATTTACTCGAGTCCTCATGTGGTTTAATAAAGATGATGCCTTTGCATACTCATCAGGTACAAACATACAACATTCTTTTTTGATAATGGCACAGGTGTCTCCTTGCAAGGTAGTAAAAATGGCCGAGGCCATTTTATTTTGGAGGCGAGCTTTTCTCATGAGAAACATTTCAGTGTGCAGCAAAGACAGGTTTTGTCACCTATCATTCAAGGCTGGCTGGGTGACTTTAAAAAGACTGTGGTCAAATGGTTGTACCAGTGGAAAATAGAATGTGACTGCCTGGCCTGGAGGAGGGGGAGGTTTGAAGCTTTAGGAATCTGACCTGGTTGTGTGTACCATGCCCTTTATCCAGGAAACGCAGCATTGTCAGGCATGAGGAGATAGACTGGGGGTGGGATATGACAGACCACAACCCTCCACCTTCTCCCATGTTTTAATGATGGGTGTACCATTCCAGATATAGTGTATTTCCACAGGTCCAGCTTGCAACAGGATAGTGAGAATCTCCGTGCGGACTGAGGAGTTCTCCTTTACCAGGGGTGAAAAGTAACACTCATCCTGGTGGGACATCCTATTGCAAATTATGATGGGTAACTCCTTTTCCAGGCTTGGTGGGGCTCAGTGTTATCAGTCGCATAGCAGGGCAATCCATGATGCATCAGGGCAATGGCTGTCTTCCTTACCTTTACAGTGCTGGTGTCTTGGCAGGGGTCCTCAGGCTGGCATACAGGGTAACAGGCCCTACTGGTTGAACTTTCAAATGTTTTAAAGCCTAAGACAGGACTTTAGTCCACCCGCCAAAAGTGGTTTTGCCTGTTAATAATTTAATTTCCTTCTTTAATATTCCATTCTCTTTTCTATCAACACTACTGCTTGCAGGTTATAGAATAGATGGGACCTCCATTCATTGTCAGGTTCCTTTGCCCAGTCTTGCATATTGGGACCTTTGAAATGTGACCCCCTGATCATTGTTTATTTGATGAGAATATCTGTACAGGCTTTGCTAATGAACTAGTGGAGGCAGACTGTTTGTGAGGTGACCAAAGGAAGCCTGGACATGCCAGGAAGGCATGGTTGGACCCCTCACTTGTAAAGAGGAGGCCAACATAATCAACTTGCCCATCCCTTGCCAGTTGGGAACTCAGGATAGTTTTTCCTATCTCCTGCTGGCCTCCCGGGCAATTTATATTGTTTGATAGTTACCATTCTTCAAGGGGGTTGTAGACTTATCAGTTCCTTATTCGAATTTCCCTTTAGCCCTGATTTCAGAGGCAGAATTCACCAATAGAGGTTTGCAGAGTTTGACATTGTGGAATATCTATGCACTATATGTTCTCTGGTATTAAAGAGAGGGGAAAAAAGAAAACCTTATACTTCTATGGAAGAGAACGCCTGATTTCCAGTGTCAAAGGCAATTTCCTGCCCATACCACTTGCCCTTGGTAGCTTTCCATGCCACTAACAGGAATAGGAAACTCATTCATTCATAGGAATGAATGGAAACTCCTGAGAGTTAGAATGAATGAGAGCATGTTTGGCTCTAGTATCACCAAGAGCCATCCATTTTGTTTATTTCCGGGGGACCAGTGAGTGGTGAGCTCAACCTGAGGCCTCTGGTCATCTCCAACAGCCTTTACCTGGAGACACCCTTACCTGCATCTTGTACCAGGAGCATGGAGGCTCCTAGACCAAGTAAAACTGTCTCCCTGAGCTCCCTACTGGAGCAGGTAGGACTTCAGGGATCCTGAGGGAAGATGGCACGGGTTTTAAGGCCTTCCACAGGCCAACCAGTAAAACGTTGTTCGGTTGCCAGTCTGTGTTTTCAGAGAGGGTTTGGGCAGCCATGCAGTCAACCACATTTACTTACAGGCCCTTTTTACTGTACTCTTTATAGGCTTTCTCTTCTTCCTCAAACATTTGCTTTCTCTTGAGGTAATAATAATTGCTCATTTTAAAACATGTTTTAATGTTCCACATACCTATTATTTTTTCTCACTCTTCTTATTTATTTATTTATTTATTTATCTATCTTTAGATGGGAAGGAGAGAGGGAGAGAAACATCAATGTGTGGTTGCCTTTCATGCGCCCCCTGCTGGGAGTTGGCCTGCAGGGAACCGGCCTGCAACCCAGGCATGTGCCCTGACTGGGAATCGAACCATGATCCTCTGGTTCGCAGGCCCGCGCTCAATCCACTGAGCTACACCAGCCAGGGCCCTCACTCTTCTTTCAGAGACCTCAAATGTCTCATAGTAATATTGAGAAATGCAGAGACAAGCATAAAAATCTATTTGTTTCTCTTCTTTCCTTCTCTTTTTTAAAGTTTTTTTAGGCCATGCCCCCTGGGCTGTTACCCTTTATGCCCCGGTCTTATGTAGGACTCTGTGCTTTCTGAATGCTGTCCTTCCGCCTTTTTGATTCACTATTTCATTTTGCTGAAATAAGATCACAAATAGCTACATAAGAATGTTTTCTAGTATTGAACAGAAAATTTGTCAGAAGAGCCCTGTAAGGTAGTCAACCATATAAAAACTCAACCAAACTAGTGACCAGTGCAGTGCAGACTGAAGTACCATTATTTCACAGTTCAAACTGATACAAAGTTAAAAACACTACTACCAAGTGCTAGACATGCATACACCTGATAGGAGTGCCAAGGGGTAAATTTGCTTTTGTAAGCAATTTGGCATTATCTAGAAATTAGAATGTAGTGATTATGATACAAATTGAGACTGCACAGGAAAAAATGCTCAGCATGTCCATGAAGGAAGTAATAGGTGATCAAATTGTGGTACATTCTTAGACAGGAGCACTATGTAATAGTTAAAACTAGCAGGCAAGGTTTAAATGTATCAGTATGAAAAATCTGAAGACATGTTTGATTGAAAAAGCAAGGTGCAGAGGATCCGTTATGTATATCACACCTATAAATTAAGTACCATGTGAAGTAATATCATTTTTGGATATATTGTATAAGATAGATTATGTGTATACAAACATACTGTTTTACATTATATATTGGCACTACACATCATGTGTTTTATATTTATACAACATTCATAATGAACCATATATTTTTATTTCAAGAGTCTGAAGTTCTTATTTCTCCTCCAGACAGCATCATATTTTAAATACCAAGTAACCAATTTTTCATGTTTATTTTTGTTTAAAGTTTAGTTTTAATGTATTCTGGACTCAAATATTAGTTATTATTTCAGCTTATAGTTAACTAATTAATTCGATTTGTGATATATTATGCCACTCTCTGTTCATGATTTTTACTGGTGTCTCCCCTCCCCTCTGTGTTCACATTTACTGAATAATTAGCTTTAATAGTTTACTTACTCTGTATTCTGTGATGTCTCTTAGAACTTGTATATCTGAAAATATCTTCATTTTTTCATCACTTTTGTATGATATTTTCATTTCCTACTAAATTCTAGATTGTCAGAGATTTTTTCCTTTTAATATATTTTATTGATTATGCCATTACAGTTGTCCCATTTCCCCCCATCATTCCCCTCCACCCTTCTCACCCCTTCCCCCACCATTCCCCATTTTTAGTTTATGTCCATGTGTCAAAAGTTCTGTAGATTCTATATTTCCCATACTATTCTTGCCCTCCCCCCTGTCTATTTTCTACCTACCATCTATGTTACTTATTCTCTGTACCTTCTCCTCCTCCCACTCCCCTGTTGCTAACCCTCCATGTGTTCTCCATTTCTATGGTTCTGCTCCTGATCTAGCTGTCTGTTTAGTTTGCTTTTGTTTTAGGTGTGGTTGTTAATAACTGAGTTTGCTGTCCTTTCACTATTCATATTTTTATCTTCTTTTTCTTCGATAAATCCCTTTAACATTTCATATAATAAGGGCTTGGTGATGATGAAATCCTTGAATTTGACCTCATCTGAGAAGCACTTTATCTGCCCTTCCATTCTAAATTAAAGTTTTGCTGGATAGAGCAATCTTGGATGTAGGTCTTTGGATTCATGACTCAGAATACTTCTTTCTAGCCACTTCTTGCCTGTAAGATCTCTTTTGAGAAATCAGCTGACAGTCTGATGGGAAGTCCTTTGTAGGTGACTGTCCCCTTATCTCTTGCTGCTTCTAGGATTCACTCCTTCATTTTCATCTTGGCTAATGTAATTATGATGTGCCTTAGTGTGTTCCTTCTTGGGTCCAACTTCTTTGGGACTCTCTGAGCTTCCTGGATTTCCTGGAAGTCTATTGCCTTTGCCAGATTGGGGAAGTTCTCCTTTATTATTTGTTCAAATAAGTTTTCCACTTGTTGCTGTCCCTCTTCCCCTTCTGGTACCCCTATAATTCAGATGTTGGAACATTTAAAGATGTCCTGGAGGTTCCTAAGCCTCCCCTCATTTTTTTGAATTCTTGTTTCTTATTTATTTTCTGTTTGGTCATTTTTTTTCTTCTGGTCCACTCCCTTGATTTGAGTCTCAGTTTCCTCTCCATCACTATTAGTTTCCTGTGCATTTCCCTTCATTTCAATTAGTTTAGCCTTCATTTGTTCCTGTAATTTGTGACTAAAATCAGCCAGTTCTGTGAGCATCCTGATCACCAGTATTTTGAACTGTGCATCTGATAGGTTGGCTATATCTTGGTCTCTTAGAAGTATTGGCTCTGGGCCTTTGATTTGTTCTTCTGTTTGAGCCATAATGTTTTAGTCTGTTTGTGCCTGTTACATATGAGGGGCAGAGCCCTAGGTGTTCACCAGGGTGGAGCAATACAGTCACTGGGTTGTGATGCTGTATGTGGGGGCAGGGTCAGAGAGGGGCAATGGCATTTTTTCTGCTCTCTCTCGGATTTCGGTCCCCTCTGCTGCTTCCTGAAAGCAAACCGGGCCCTTCTGGTGCTAGCTCCCAGGTGTGTGGACCTGTGTACCCTCCACGATCCTGTGGGTCTCTCCAACAAACTCTCTGTGATCCTGGGAGCTTCTCCTGGCACCTCGACCCCAAAAGTTTTTTTAATTGGTGCTTTTAGGCTTTAGTTCCCATTGTTGGGGCCCTGGTTTGCGCTATCTCTCTCACTGCACACTCCTTTGCCTGGTTTATCTGGGTGTGAATGTGTGACTGCAGTCAGCCAGACGTCTTTCGCCCTCACTGGGTCTGCCTGTTGCCACCCCACACCTGGGATCTGCCAACCTCCCTCTGCGCGCCTGGGTGGGTGAGGCCCCTTTTTCCTGTGGGACTCCGCTCCACCAGCTGCTGACTCCGCCCCTCTTACCAGTCTGGATGAATGGTTCGTTGTTGTCGTACTTCCATACAGTTCAATTTTCCGTGTTTTGGTTGAGTTTTTGTTACTAAAATTTTGTTGTCTTTAAACTTGGTTGTGCGCGGAGGTACAGTGTTTCCACCTACATCGCCAGCTTGGCCAGAAGTAGATTGTCAGAGATTTTGTCAGCATTTTGAAAACGTGCTCCATTAACTTCTGAAATATATTGTTGTTTAAAAAATAGCAAGTCAGGCTGTTAAAATTTTATTTTAATCCTTGATGTTCTGAAGTTTGTTCATGATACACCCAGGTGTTAATATTTTCCATATTCAATATTCAATGTTTACTCAATTTAAAGACCCATGAATAATTTTAGATGCTATGTCTTCAAGATTTATGCACAAAAATTACATTTACTTAAAAGTTCACCTGAGGACATGCTCATTGATTTTACAGAGAGTGAAAGGGAGGGAGAGAGAGAAGAGAAACATCAGTGTGAAAGAGTAACATTCATCACTTACCTCTCATATGCACCCTGATGGGGGACTGAACCCACGACCTAGGCCTGTGCTCTGATGGGAAATGGATACCTCAACCCTTTAGTTTGAAGGATGACCCTCCACCAACTGAGCCACACTGGTCAGGGCAATTTTCTCCATTGTTTAAACCCACATGTGTGAAGGCATTGATCTGTATTCCACTGATTCTGATCTTCTTTTGTATTTTTTAGAATTTTTTTCCATAATACATTCTTAGTGAATCGGCATTAGATGTAATTTTACTCTCTCATTAATTCAATTCCATTTAGTTTTTGTTCTATTTCATTTTTATTCTAATTATTGCACTTTTTATCTTAAAATTAATTTTTTTCTCCCTACACTTTCTTGAATCAGTTATGCCTGTTTTGATTTCATAATTTTGATTTCATACTTTTAAGCATTCCTTATCACTATGGTAGCTTAGAGTATTATGGTTTAATAATTTCTTACTTAACATTATACTGGCTCCTTATGATGCAAGGGAAACGGTTATCATTAATAAAACCGTTAATGATTTTGATTTTCATCTGAAGTTATTTTGGGCCTCATTCTCTATCTATCTGTCTATCTATCCATCCACATTGTTAATTAATTCCAAACTTAGAAAATCATGGAGAATTTATCCTGAGCGACACATAAGTGTTTCTGTCCTAATTAACTGGAACTTAAGTATAAATTGCGGTAAAAACGTAGCTTCAATCAACTTCTCATCATGGGATCTTTCTTGATAGTGGATATATGGTCGAGTTAGATTCCACTTTTTCTGTTAAAATGTGTGCTAAAACTGTGACCAAGGTGGTGGAAGGAGCTAAAGCAATGCAATAAGAAAGGGGGAAAAGGCAGGGTAGGATGGCGACTGGGAATACCTGGGAATATTGGGAATATCTGGTAGTCTGGGATGGCTTCTCAGACAAGATGACTTTCAAACTGACCAGAATGATAAAAGGAAGCCAGCGCTGAGACAATGGGGAGAGAAATGTTTCAGGAAAAAGAAGCCATGTATTCAAAGAAAAGGAGGAGTTTGTTGTACTTGAGGAACTAAAAAGAAGTTCATGTAGGTAGAGTGTAGCAGCAATAGAGTAGAGCAGGAGGTGATTAACTTGGGGATGAGAAAGCATATGCTTGTGCAGTGTCTCGTAGCGTAAGTTTAGAATTTGAGAATATATATGATCATTACTTTAAGTGTACCAAGAAGTCATTGGAAGATTTTTCATAAATGTAACTTACTATGTAGAAATTCAAGTGAGTTAAGAAAGTCTGTTATTCTGGTAAAAAAAACAAAACACTCAGTAACTTGTCATTTGAAACTTTTGGATGCAAATTCTGGCTTCAGTTGAATAATGAAGTCATTTCATTGTGATAATATTGATTTTCTTCATTTTCAAAGTGAGAGATTGCATTGAATTGTCCCTGATTTCTTGTGACTGGAAAGATGGGTGAAGTTGGTCAGTAATTTGCTCCTCTGGTGATACACATGTTTGAGACCAGAGCAGTCCTGAAAGATCCACTGTCTCTTTGGAGGAGTCATTTCTCAGGTCTTCTCTTTCTTGAGTGGTCACCCCCCAAAGTGCTCAGTATTTATGCTAACTTGTCAACAGACAGGTACCTAAAGCAACAAACTATTTACACAATGTACGCTTTCTACCAATAGAAAAAAGTAAATAATTATTTGTTGCAGACTAGTAAAGGGGGTTCAAATTAAGACTATATGAAGTAGGTAGGTTATTCCTAAGGTTTCTTTGAATTCAGTTTGATGTAGAGGAATTTTTCTAACCATTCTTTCTCCTATATCCATTTATGGCGCCAACATTTAGGTATTGCATCTTGGATTTAGCATCTTAAAAATGCTAATTGAGGCTTTAAATTAGTACAGGTGCAAGGAAAAGCAAGTGCCTGGTTGTTTCCCAGCCTTGCTGGAATCTAATAAAAGCTATAAACCTACACTGAGCAATATGCAAATATATTTTTATAAAGTTTCAGAGATTCAAAAACTCTTTGAAATGTTTACATGGGCCTTATATATGGGGTGAAAAAGGACCAAGAATAGGCACCTTCTAAGTACAATCTGTAATGGTCCAGGCTGTGCTTCTGCCCTAAATGTAATAGTTCTGATTAAAGTAAAAGTAATTCAGTTATTTTCCTTAATACCATAACTGTAAAAAGCATCAAAAGCATTTCTATGAGGAAATATGTGGGAACAGAAAAAAGAATTTACATCTAATCTAGGATAACCTGACAACCCAAAAGTGCCCACCCAGCTCATTTTTCTCCACCATATTGACAACAAACAAACAAACAAGCAAACAAACACCTTGTTTTACACCTGGCTAAAATTGATTGAAATACACAGTCATGGATCTGTCAGTGGTTCTCCTCCTCCTTCTGCTTCTCCTTCTTCTGACATGGTGATAAGTTTCTATGCAGTTCTATTTATTTAAAATTGATGTTACTAATATGCAAAATCTCCTTAGGAGTGCAGAAATCAAAGAGACAGACTACATTTTTTTCTCCCAAAATAAATGAGTGTATTTACAACTGTTCCTCATTTTCATATTCATCACTGCAGTCTTTTATGCACAGGTCAGGCATCATATTTTTGGGTGTGTTATTTGAAAGATATAATATTGAAGGCATTTAGATTTGCAGTGAAGTATGGTAAGGTAAAATAGACTGCCAGCAGTTTTTCCAGGTTTTTTTTTTTTCAGAAAAAAGAATTAAATATACAAAGTACTACAGTTTATAGTTATGCATTTGTTCACACATTATAATTTTTTCAAACAGTTCACTGGGGTAGTAGCTATTGCCTATTGTCTTTGGGCACGAAATGTAAACTCTCTGAGTTTCAGTATCCTCATCTGAAAAATGAGGGCAATCACACCTCAGTGGGTTGTTCAAAAGATTATAATGAGGTAACAAATCTCTTGCTGACCAACAGATGCCTGTGCCCATTATTGCTCCTCATGATCACCATGCAGCCAGGAACCAGAGAGAAATTTGGACTATTGGACTCAAAGTCTTCTATAGAGACCAAACTGCGATAGTTTCCGAGTGTATAAATGATGAGCCACATGTGGGCAGATAATAAAAGCAGGCGATAGTGAATTCAAAGCAAACTCAGCTTCACCTGCTCCTAAGGACACCTGTCTAATATGATACCTGGTGCTTGTAGGAGCTCAAAGAGCAGTATGTGTTCTGTGCAGGGTGTCCCCAAAGAGCAGTGTCCCCATGTTGACAACCTTCAAGTGTCTTTAGGGGATGTAGGTGGTTTGTAGGTATAAATGTAACAGAAAGTCAGGTTAGAGATAGAGCTCCAGATAAAGTAAATAATATTCAGTAACATGCATGCTATAGCCTCTGAAAATGTTTCATTTGGAGCCAAGGTTTTCGAATATCTAAGACATCAGTTATTTCATATATCTTATATGATTCATATCTCATTTGGGCTTTAGGATAAGTAGCATTTAAGATAGTCAGTTGTAGAATGATTTAATGGCACACTTTGCAAGGGGTTCAGAGTATTTCATTCTACTTCACAAAGTTTAGACATATTCTCTTATATCAGATTCATGTTATTCTTTTTCACTACCTTTTATACTTTTTTTTCTGTGACTTGTCAGGACATGACATTAATGTTGAAGGAAGAGAGGACTTCTTCATTATGAAATGGCATGCTTTGTGTTTGCTATAAAATAGCAAAATAGATCAATAGTACTGAGGCAGCTCTCCAGTAAAGAATCCACTCACTTCTGTTTCCACATCTGTTTATGTTTGATCGTGATACAGAATGGAAAATGCTAGTTCTAGTAGTTCACATAAGATCTCTGGACTCAGGATTACATCCAGCTCAATCCTTTACCGTCTTCGAGTTTAGGTAAATAATTTGAATTCTATATACCCATTTACTCAATTTTAAAGAGGGAGAAAATACCTCTTTGCAGAGTTTTGGTGTAGATTTGACCTAATGTATGCAAAGTGTTCAGCACAGAATAATCCAGTAAATAGCAGTCACTCCCATTATTGCTATTCTCATTTTTGCTATTTGGTAGTACACAGAATCACCACTGAGATATCCCTCAACTCTGAGAATGAGATACTTTTTTATACATGTATCGTCTGAACAGTAGTTTGGAAATAGAGATGATGAGGTTTTCCAGGCTGTTGTATTTTCGTGAAAAACATATTCCCAGCTTAAAGCTGCAGTAACAAAAACCAACACAAATAAAATGATATAGCTATTTAAAAGAAGAAGACAACATGCAGGAAAAGGGTGGAAATTTTAGGTAGAGCAGGAAATTCCTCTTGGGGACCTTTAATTCCTCTGCAACAGTTTCTGTCGTCACTGCCTACCTCCTCTTCATTTTGTGAATATTGGGTTTAAACTTGCACTTTGAATTGTAGCATTTCTCTATTACTCTTTTCCTTCTTCCCTGGGCTACAAGAATACATGTATCCCATTTGGGGTTGCCTCTTCATATTTTGGCCACAGAATGCAAACACATGGGACAAACAGGCAACCTACCCACAGAGGGTACAGAGTTAAATTTATGAGAGTCACAACAGACAAGCTGTCTCTATATAATAGGAACAAGATGTAATTCCTTGTTTTTCTACACGAGTATGATTTGGGGGTTGTTTTTTATTGCAGCTGATCTGACAAATGTAGTCAAGGTCATCCTTTGTAGGGTTACCTCTGTCAAGTGCTGGTAGTATACATTTTAATGAGACAAGACCCCTCTGGTGAGGCAACTTACATTCAGACAGGAAGTAAAAGCCAATGAACATGTCACGATTAAGTAAATAAGATGATTTCAAACAGTAATAATTTTTGTACAGAAAGTAAAGCAGAATGAGGCAAATGAGGAGTGACTGTAGGGATGGGCAGGGCCCATTTAGATAGGGACAAAAAATAAGTCCCACAGAAGAACATTCAACTGATGCTGAGAAAAACACTGTACATCACTGTACATCTCAGTGAAATCAGTACATTAATATAACCAGCTACTCAAGAAAAACAAATCTGGAGACCATATTTATTTGTATTCATTCCTGCCTTCAACATCTGCATTTATTTCACACCTAAGCCATTTCATCCAAAGTATTTTTCACATTCATTAATTTTTCAACTTCGCCACCATGACCACCCTAAAACATCACCATGATTTTTACCCTAGACTTCCCCACCATTTTCACCTTCAAATCTTGTCCCCTTCATCCCATTCTCATGACTACAGGAATAGTACATTCTCAGTAGACTTTTGGTTGTTTTTTTCCTCTGAGATGCCTGTTCATGTCTTTTGTCTGTTTTTCCTAATAATTCATAGGAATGTTTCTGATATTGTAGATACTAATGTGTTATCAGTTATATGTGTTGTAAATATCTTTTCTTCTTTTATTGTGTTTTATTTCATTACCATCTATCCCCCTTTTAACCCCTTTGCCCATCCTGTGGTCTGTCTTTATTTTCTTTTATGCATTTTTAAAGAAATATGACTGCTTAATTTAAAATTAAGAGGGTTGTATTTATCCCTCTTTCATATTGCAATATAACTCTCCCTGTGTCTTTTTCAAAAAACCTTCTCTCTCTTTAGGTTATAAAGATAATACTTATACCATACAAAATTGATGTTTTTGTGTGACAAGATATAAGAGCTAATTCAATGTTTTTCTCACACCATGTACTGAATAATTAGCTTATCCTTTTTCACTTCACAGTGCAAACTCTGTCATATTTCAAGGTGTATATTGGCCATAACTATTGTACATGCCAACTCATTGAAGGACAGTAAGGATTTAATGTTTTAAATATGCCCGAAATAGGGAAGTATTCTACACCGAATAACATCCCACACAGATGTCCATAGCCTAATCCCTGGAACCTGTGAATGTCACCTCGCATGACCACAGGAGACTGGCAGATGTGATTAAGTTAAAACTGTTGCTGAGAAGATTATTGTGGGTTTTTTGGTGGGCCTGTGGCATTCACAATGGTTATTATATGGGAGCAAGAGAGGCAAAGTCAGTAAAAGGAGATTGGACTAAGGAAGCCTGTGTTAGATGATGTGTTTTGAAGATGGAGGAAGAGAACATAAGCCAAGGCATGCAGGTGGCCTCAACACACTGGGAAAGGCAAGGAAACGGATTCTCCCACGGAGCATGCCGGAGGATGCGGGTGATGTTCCAAAATCTTCGCATGCAGGTCACCGAGATACAGTTACAGTGCAGAAAATGGTCATCTCTCCCTAACACAGCATTCACTGGTGCTCGGGCTGGTGTGGGTCAGTGGACTGAGAACTGGCCTGTGATCTGAAAAGGGTGCCCGTTTTATTCCCAGTCAGGGCACACACCTGGGCTGCGGGCCAGGTCCCCAGTTCAGGACATGCCGGAGGCAACCCATCAAGGTATCTCTCACACATCAATATTACTCTCCCTCTCCTTCTCCTTTCCTTTCCCTCTCTCTAAAATCAGATAAATAAAACCTTAAAGAATAAAATTCACTTGTCTATCTGGTTGCACTCTTCCAAAAGTCTTTTAATTAATTATATTAGTCTAATTTCTGAATAAACAAACACCCCTTAAGTTTCGATGCCTTAACACAATCAACATTCGTGTCTGTTACATTGTGACCGAAATGAATCAGCATGGGTCTCTACTCTACCGAGTCCCTGAGGAGCACATTCCATGACGTCACTTAAGGATCTGGGCTCCTTCTTTTGCCTCATTCCAGAAACCAGGAACCGGCAGACTTGTTGGTCTGCCATCTTCTGACTCTGGATCATTTGCCTCCACTGGCTAACGAGCACAGACAGAGCACAGGGAATCATGCTAGAAGTTTTAAAGTTCAGTTGGGTGTTTTATCGCTTGAATTTAACCTAATGGACCACCTTGTTATAGAGGAGCTTTATTCTAGGAAGAAGAAGAGAAAATGGATATTGGTGAGCATAAGCATTTCCTGCCCAAACTGCTCCTTGCACATGAGAAAATGTAAGAATGCATTTTATCTTCTTTTACTCAGGCAAAATTAGGGCTATGAAATCTTCCAGACTGTACCTTAGACTATGGGTACACATAAAAAAATAAATAGTTTTTGAGTTTGAGATAAGTAGAGTATGGCAAGGGAGATAGACATACGGAGAGGAAAAACACAATATCAGAAGATGGGGCCAATATGGGGGCTATAGAAATACAAATGTAAGGTACCCACTCCTTACCGAAGGGCGTTAGGGAAATTTTTCTTGCTGGGATTACCTCTGAGCAGAGTCTTCATGGGAAATAGGGTTAGCCAGTGACAAGGGCCGTCAGGGAAAAAGTACATGCAGTAGCGTAGGATGGCATACATCTTTCTCTTTCTCCAGGGGACTGATTTGGAGTGGTTAAGACACGTGCTGTCAATCTCAGGAGGACATGAAGCAGGAGTCTGATCCCTAGGAGACTTTTTTGCCTTATGTATGTGTATATCTATTTCAAGAACTTGTACTTTGTTTTGAACCTTCATGTGCTACCTAAATCAGAGAAAATCCCCAATTTTCTAAATAAAGACTACAAAATTAGGATATAAGTGTGAGACGATTTTTTTTATTATTAAGGGAAAAGGCCTGATGAATTCTTTCTTCACCATGTACCCAAATGGAACTGTTCTTCCCTACTGAGCTTGAATCCAGTCTCTTGGATAATCCTTCCTTGACCTCCTCATATACAGCAAGGGTGAGTGAAGGACAAACTAGCAGAAGAATTGCATGAAAGCCTAAGGCAAAGGCAGGTACAGTTGAACGCTCTGAGGAACTGCTGTGACAAGAAACTGTGTGTTTGGACAATGCTGTCAAGGAATCTGGCAACGCAAATAAAGCTGATTTCTGTAGCCAACACTTAGTTCCCTCATTGTTCTATCAGTGGAGATGATGAACACTCTGCACCCTTGTATCCTATCCCGCCCTTGCCCTTGGCACAGGTCGGGAGTACTTTGAATCTTTATCTGTACCACAGAGAAGCCGTTTTCTGTAGTAGCTATTTCAGATGCTGGGGTAATTAGAAGGTTTGCCAATAAAGGAGACTCTGCATCCACAGTGGGTGGCAATGCTGGTGATATTTGTTTCCTATGCAGGTAAAATGGGAGAGCAGAGACAAGGTAGGTGCCATTCAGTTGAATGTGAAATCATTGATAAGCACTAACCAGTCAAGCGATCTTCACTCAGCTAAACATTCTACAGTTTCTCAAATAGAAATTGTGGATAACAATAGTTGTCTTGTCAAGTTTCTTGTGGATTAATGATGATGTTATATGAAAAGTATTCGGTGCACAGCCATCAGTGGGTAGCCATTAGCCTTAGTAAGTTGTTTTATTTCCCTAAGCCCATATGCCTGATCCACAACTTAACTTTTTAAAATAGGTTCTCAAGTTATGGTAAGATGATGAGTAAAAATTAGTAGTACAACAAACATAGTTTTTAACTCTCACATAAGGTGTGATTTCTTGAAAGAAATCGAAAGTGGGTCTACCAGTGAGCTGAATATAGCAATGACATATAGTTTGTTTAAACATTGTGGAAATAAAATCGTGGCAAGTTGACTTTGAGTAACATGGACAATGATAATCGACCACTAAACACAATTCACCTCTTTTACCCACTTTGGTTCTGGCAGAAAAATAAAACGCAGGGAAAATAATCTCATTTGCCACTCAGAGAAGATGAACAGTAGTTGGCGTTCACGTAAATAATGATTCCATTCACCTCAGCTGCGGTACAGTTAGGGTGTGTATGTGGTTTGGTGTGCAGTCTAGTCTTGGTCAACTGGTGTAAAAGTGTATCTTTGGCGTTTAGTTGGAAGCACACACTTCTGGGAAGCTTTTTGAAGCTGGTTATGAAGAAAATCAGAAGAAAGTTTCCATTCCCTTCTTCCTACACTGCACATGGTTCAGTAAGTGGTGTTCTGCCTGTGTTCCTCAGTCGTATTCTAACCATGCAGTGACAAGCTGATACAAACAACAACAATGCTATGCTAACTCACAGGTTATGGCAAAGGGTAAAGAAAGATTGCAGACATTTGAACACATTCCTGAGTGCTTATGGAAAGCTTGTCTTCTCACCTTTAGCCATTATTATATGGGCTCTCTGTTACCTACAGCTAAATGCTCCCTAATTGCTAAAACTACAGCTGGAGGAAGGAGTTGAGGACCACCAGCATTAGAGAAGAACAGGCTGACGTGAAAACAGCGCAAACCTTTTAAGCATTTAATTCTTTTTCTTTATGTTCATTCATTGAATACATATTTTTAAAACATATACTCTACTAACAATCACTTTCAAAAACAATTTGCTAACTCTCAAATCCTTTTATATAATACAGAAATGTTTAAAATAAATGGAATTTCATGAACAAATCATGGTGCCTCTGTCAGACACAGTGCTGAGTGTGGGTGCCCATTGTTGGGGGAGAGGAATGGATTTTATCAACTATATGGAATATTCAAGGCAGTATCTTATTATTTAAAATCACAAGGTTCATGTCAAAAGACCTAGGTGTAAAATCCGGCTTTTGAATTTCCAAACCATGTGACTTTGGACAAGTTAGTCATTTTCTCTAAGCGTTAGTTTCTTTGTTTGGAAATACAATTCATACCTACCTGACTGGATAGCTATGGGGATCAAATTAAACAAAATTGCGTAAAACATTTAGAGTACTTTGGATGAGTAGTGAGTGCTCAAAATATAGTAGTAATATTTACTATTTATGGGGTTGTAAAATATTTATTTAATAGCTAATATATGTCCCTGTTCTAGTTATTGGGACTAAAAGTAAACAAAACAGAAAAAAAAATCAAATCCTTCTCTCATACAGCTTAAATTCTAGTAAGAGTAGGTATTGAAATAATTTACTAAATATTGGTTGCACAAAAACTTAAAAAAATTGTGTTCAAGATGTTTAATGTCCAGTTGAAAGAGAGGGAGGCAAACTAATAAGTGTTAAGTGCAAGGATCTGCAATAATCACTTGATGTACATTCTCTCCAAGGCTAAGAGAGTTAAATAATTGTCCAAGGTTTTACCTCTAGGATTAATAGATTATTTTCCACAGCCAAGGACGGTTGGACATTGTCTTCATTCTCCACGGGGTATGAGACAAAGGGAGAAGTGCATTGGGAGAAGTATCTGTGTCTTTCCTGAGTCAAAGATCATATATTTTCCCAAGTGTAACAGACATGTATAGAGGAATTTCACAAATAAGTACAATGTACCAGCTCACAAAATGCTTCATAACTCCATGCCACCTTATTCTAAGGCACTATAGAGAAGGCAAGTTAAAATGAACACTCTTTACTTTCATCTAACATGCATTGTTGTTCTCCATGCAACTGGGAATATTTGTAAAGGCAATTAGCCAATCAGTTTAATAACCAGATTTAATCACTCAGGGAGGATAAGTAAGTACAATTGAGCCTTTTGCTATAAACCTAAAGTGAAATGTATCCCAAGAAGGCTCTCGTTGCTTTCAATAACATGTCTTTCATTTAACACATCTCTGGCCATCAATTACAGTTTGCTGTAAAACTAAGTTAGTTGTCATCCTGTGAGGTGGAAGGAAACTCCAGTCTGACAGGCGTGCCAGTTCAATGCACACATAGAGTAGGTGCATTAGTGCATGGCCAGGATTCCTACAGACCTTAGTGTTTGGCCAATTACAGTTCTGATATGCCATTATCAGGGGTCCATTTGCCTTAGAATTGAATTTATATACGGGTTAGAAACTGAATATGTTCAGACAGGTGAAAATACATAGAATGTTTTAATTCTCATATCTGGAGCATATTTACCCCTAGAACACTATTTAAATAAAATTCAACATCTTTATTAGAAAGGAAACTAAAGAAATAAAATTGAGATTCTCAGGGAAATGAACGGTGAATCAATTCCTTGCTATATCAGATAACACAATAAGCCTATATGAGCATGTGGCAGGATTATGTGGCCCAACATGAGTGATGACACAGATCTTACTTAATCCATTTTATTGCTCCTGCCAAGCACTGTCCTAATTATTTATAGTATAATTACCAGAAAATATTATTATGCTGTGAATAGGTTTTCAGTCTTGTCTTGCCTCAAAGTCTTATGTTTCACTGATTTTCCTAGATATTATTTATTATATGTCATGTATCATCAGCACTGACCCATTCTGATCTGTAAGACATTTTTATATACAGCTACATTTTCTTTCTCAAATTATTTCTCCCATGGGAAAATATTTAAATGGAATATATTGAAAACAAAAGAGTGAATCGAAAGAGATTAATGTGGAGTTAAGAAAATGAGAGTTAAATTAAAGGGTTTGTACTAAAGAGAAAGTTTTATTCTTTTCAATAAGCAGTAATTGGGGGAGGATTCAGTGCTTATTCTTAGGCCTAACCACAAATGCTTTTTGCTCCTTAAACACACACACGCTCACACACACATTCACTGTCTTGGTTTTAAATAATTATTAGAGTATTTCTTCTATATTTAATTAGATCTCTGTATTGTTACCTATTTAGGTAAAAAGTCAACACTATTTGCTTTTTCTACTGCAAAGGATTTTTTAATTGAAATGCATTGTTTTACAAATGACTTGTTCTTATACTAGAAAAGATTGAAGATTTAACAGGGCAGAATCTGGTGTAACCATTTAAATAAATATAAATAAATAAATAAATAAATAAATAAATATATATATATACATATATATAGAATATTATCTATATTTAGATAGATAGATATAATGTTACCACTTATATGTTTAGCTCAAATAAGCATCTGAAAATTCTTTTCCCAATCAGACCATATATAACAACCCCAAACTCTGGTGTGTTTCTCACTAAATAATTTGCTCAGATAATATATGACTTTTGCTTAAGCTACTCCCTCATCATCACCCAGCTGCCACCCCTATGAATTGTCCAAAGGATCTTGGCATGCAGTGGGATCTTTACCTGAATCTGCTAGACATAAATAAGCTCTAGGAGGGTTAACTACTGTACATCCAAATTCATCACCGTTTCCCCCAAAGACACTGTGCCTGACACATGTGGGAGCTTAGAAATTGACTAACTAGAATTGGCAAAAGGATCAAATTGTCTTGGATTGTCCTAGACATGAGGGGCCTTTCACTGAGAGAGAGCAGGGAATAGCAGGGTAAACTCTAGGTGAAAGGAACATGTGCTCTCTCACAGCTTTGATCCCTTACCACCTATGAGAAGTTGAGCGATTCACCTAAATTCTCTGACACACAATTGTAATTCATATTTCAAAAGGTTTAAACAGTCAAATATGCATTTGGATATTCTTAGCATGTTACATGGAACAGATTAATAATATATGTTACATTTTAGCATTGTCCATATACATTTAATAAATCCTTTTTTTTCATTTTTATTATGTAGACTTCAAATATACCATATTTTCATTCCTTCTCAGTTTTTTTTAAATATTTTATTTATTTATCTTTAGAGGGGAAGGGAAGGAGAGAGGAAGGAAACATCAATGTATGGTTGCTTCCGGTGCATCCCCTGCAGGGAACTGGCCCCTGCCGGAAACTGGCCTGCAACCCAAGCATGTGCCCTGACTGGGAATCGAACCGCGATCGTCTGGTTCGCAGGCCCGCGCTCAATCCACTGAGCTACACCAGCCAGGGCTCATTCCTTCTCAGTTTTTATTATTTTATTTCTCTTTTACATGCTCCAGAGAATATTCTTAAATGTCTTTTCTCTTACCCTCTTCCAGTATATAACCCCTCTCTTTTCTGCTTTTGTTCTCTTAATTATTCCTTTTTCTATTTAATCTGAGGCTTTCTGTTTTCCTGCTCAGTTAGTATGTCCTAACAACATATGTTGCTCCTTATAAAGCATAATGCACATCATGCAGAATCACAGATTTGCTTTCTTAGCTCTACGTACTAACCAGCACAATGTAATTATTTGATCCCAGGTCCTTCATAGACATATTTCCTAAACAAAAAGAACTGTAATTGACTTCCTTCATGCATAGTTTTTTTTCCATTTGCTCATTCAGAAATAAGTTTTTACAGACATTCTATCCTGTTCTTAGTTATATGTTACAAGAAAAATGACCAGAGGAACAAATTTTAGAAATCATTATTAATATTCCCTTCATTTGAGGAGAAATAGCAAGTCCTTAAACCATTTTGAAATTTGAACTTACAGAACCTGAGAGATCTTTGCAAAGCAGTTGTGTTTTTGCTTTTGAATTGGTATTTTTTCATTGTACCTGCCCGTCATTGCAAGTGTTTTTGTTTGCTTCCTGTAAAATGACAGACTGGAGGAAAAGAAACGATGACATTAATGGAGAGTTCCGACACACCTTGGCAGTAAAGTAGGCCTGTCACCAAGTCATAACTTCATTGTTCTCTCTGCAGTTTGAAGTCTGTCCAATAGACAAAACGTACAATGCTAACCTTGTGAAGAATAACAGTGGAATAATTGCAAAGAGAACAACTTTCTGCTCTCATTGGTAAGCTAAGTGACTTTGTATTCCTGAAAGGGTCAGGGCTTGCAGATAAAACGTGAGGCAGCTCAAATAACAAACGAATGCAGAGCTAGGTCCCTGATCTCTATTCCAGTTTCAATTCCATTGTTACTTCCTCAGAGGGATCTCCTCTCTGAGCACCCTACGTAAAGTAGCCCCCAATTTTAAGCGCTTGCTGTGGCACTTCTTCTCAGCAGTAAACATTTTTTTCTTACTTTACTGTGTCCCCATGTGGAATATGAAGGACATGAGGGTGGACATTCCGACCAGTGCTCGCGTTGGGTCCCCGGAAGCTGGACACGGCTCACAGCCCTTGGCTCGTAATCAGTCAGTATCTCCTGAAAAAATAGATGAATAAACTGACATGGAAAAAGATAACTTTAAAATTAAACTTTTGTCATTATTTAAGTTTAAAACTGAGGAAAACAAACCATGATAGAGGAAGTATGTTCTTTAAACTTCCACAGTAAAGACTGTGTGTCTTGATTTCCAAACCAGTGTCCTTTAGCTCAGGGGGGAAAAAAAAAACCACCATTGAGGTAGACAGAAATATGCAAATGGATTAACTCCGGACGCATGTCAGGTGTTGCCCGCCCTTCATAGACTGAGCACCTATATGATGGACAGTTTACCGTAAAGGATGGCAGGTGCAGTGGTCCCTCCAAGAAAATCTTTGGTTTTCTTTGTGCTGTACAGGGACAGTGAAGCTAGATAAACTATGAGATTGAGTTTAGGGGAACTAAAATAGTTAAAAAGAAACAAAAGAGGGAAGTTTACTGATTAATGGTGATAACAATTACAAAAATGAAATCTCCCTTTTTTCTACTCGATTGATATATGTCCTATGTTTCCATTAAAATCAAAAGCAAAGAAATCAAGAGAGAGAGAGAGAAGAGAGAAAAAATAAAAAGAAAATACTCAGCTTTTCCCACCAAGGAGTTCCTGATTAACGATACCTGACTTGGTACTCCTTTCTTTTCTAAACAGAATGTTGCTTTTCAGGTTCTTTTCATGTAAGAGTCTATCTTGTCTACCAGATTAGAAATTCAGAAAAAACAGGGCATGCTGGCTTTATTTATTTATTTAGTATCTCCTGTTACAATCCCTAGTACTGTATTGTATGCAAAATGCACTTATTAATTCTCTTTATTGATAATAAATCTGTATTGGTAAAAAGTGAACACCAGCAATAGGATTGTGATTTCTCTGAATCACACCAAACACAGAAGACAAAGAAAAAGTATAGCTTAATAAGAAAATGAGTAAAATTGTATAATTCAAATATACCATAATGAGAATAGATAAATGAAGAAACCCAATTAAGCTCCAGACATAAAGAGATGGTCATATTAATTAGTATTAAAATGTGATAGCATTTTCACTTCCCAGATCAGTGATTAAAATTAAAATGACTGCGAATATTCTTTGTTAAAAAGGTTGTAGACACATAGGCATTGTATCACATAGTGTAATATACACACGTTACAAATTTTCTGTAGAATAATCTGCTTAAGCAACTCTGGTTCTACAAATTTACTATATGAAGCAATTAGGCAGTTGTGGAGACATGTATGCACAGAATATTATTGTAGCAAGAAATTATTTATAATAGTACGGCATTCAAATATATAAAGAGATAAAAAGCCAAATAAACCTACATAAATATAAACATTAGTAGATCCATAAAAAAGCATGCACCATTGAATCCTGCTAAACAGAACATACATCTTTGCTTAGAAAGATGAACTGACATGTGAAGATACTCCAGATGTATCAGTGACTAAGTCGTTTTGTAGAACAGTATTATAACAATTATTATTCCATGGTGATAAGATTAATTAATCACTCTCATGATATAGTGTATAAATCTTCACATTTGTTTCTAATTTCTAAAAACAGAATGAGCAAAGTCAATCAATGATATTCCCATTTTGGAGTAAAAGTGCCAAATAGACAACCTACTATAAAATAAAACCCTTTAATATTATTGATAAATAGAAGTGAAATGAACAAATAGGACCAAAAATATGAATACTGCTAGAATTTTTGGCAAACGCACTTTTGTTCTTAGTGCCAAAGCTACTGCAAAACTGTCTAAAGATATATATTTTTAAAATTTTATTGATAGTTGTAGGTTTTGAGCAACAGTGTCTTTCTTTGCTGTAGGATATTTGGGACCTACAAAATACACTGAATTTTCAAAATGGCCAAATAAATATGGTTATTATTAAATCACAGCGTATAGTGTTTGTGCCCCTGTGCGTTGGCCCTTGTTTCCAGTTAACTAGACCTGTGTGATTTTTGTTGAAAACAAATTATTGTTCATGCATTCAAAGGGCAATGAGCAATTAGAACATAATTGATCCAACTGAGCATCTGATTCCAGCCTTGTGCTGAGAAAACGGTCTTGAAATAATGTCTTTTCCATTAGCAATTTCTCCTAACTCAGAAGAACATTTTCTTGAATGTAACAGTGGTATCGACCAGAATGGGAGTGAATTACTATCACTAACATTTCAATTCTAACGTATGTTTACATTTTTGGTACATTCCAAATGGTAGGCATTTTTTTAAAAAAATCTTACTAGACTTCTTTATAGTTGGAATTGAATATTTTGATAAGACAGATTTTCTTCATTTCATTAGATATTTATTAATTTTGGATAAACTCAGGAAACACAATGTTGCATAAGTCAAGTAACCCCCATGAACATAAAAGAGCAAATAAAAGTTTAATAAGAAATTGCAGTACTTTACTGGAGAAAAGTGGGGGGAAAGCAGTGGGCTGTAGAAGAAGGAAAGAATTAACATGGGCGGGGCACAGATTAAAAAAGAAAAGAGAAACCCTTCAGCAAACACTTGAGTTTTAGAAGGTACCAGTCATTGAGTATCTTCTAGGTGGAAGATGTGCTATGTCAATTATCTCAAATCCTCACAATGTTTGGTAGTTAGGCATTATCCCAATTTTGTTGAGAAGGAAACTAAAACTCAAACAAGTGATGGAATTTGCTAAAGCTTTAGCTTATATATTAAAGCCAGAGTTTGAACTCAGAAATCTCACTTTTAAAAGCCATTGTTTCTCAGCCACCAGCACTACACCAAACTCCTTCACTTATAAAACAAAAGAGGGCAAATCTGTGGCCACAAAGGCATTTCAGCGAGAGGTTAACAGTTGCACTAAGGCAGGAAAATGTGGAAGCACCATAAATTTGTCTGAAGCATGATATATGTTAGGAGAGATGAAGAGACTGGGTTTGGACAGTGGCACAAGGAAGAAATCACGGTGGAAGTGTTGCATGCTAAGGCTTTGGAATTTTAAAATCAGTAATGAGAAACTATTGCAAGAATTAAGCAATAAAAAACAGATAGATTAGAGATTAGAATTCCTGGTAAAATCTGAGAGGAACTAACATGATAATCTACTATTACGAAAGACAACATGGTCCTGGTCCAATAGCTCAGTTGGTAAGAGTGTCATCCCCATGTGCCTGGGTTACAGGTTTCATATCTAGTTGGAACACGTGTGGGAAGCAGGCAGTAAGTATATGGGCAGGTAAAGAAGCAAATTGATCTCTCTCTCTCTCCCCCAGAAGTTAATAAACTAAAAATATATGTATAAGAAGTATAGCATGAAATAAAATAGAGACATTAAAAGTTTTTAAAGCTATCTGGACTTCCTGGAAGTCTTTCTTTTGCCAGATTGGGAAAGTTCTCCTTTATTATTTGTTCAAATAAGTTTCCCACTTGTTGCTCTTCCTCTTCCCTTTCTGGTACCACTATAATTTGGATGTTGGCTGATTTCTCAAAAGAAACCTTACAGGTAAGAAGGGGCTGCAAAGAAGTATTCCAAGTCATGAAATCCAAAGACCTGCATCCAAGATTGCTCTATCCAGCAAAGCTTTCATTTAGAATGGAAGGACAGATAAGATGCTTCTCAGATAAGGTCAAATTCAAGAAGTTCATCATCACCAAGCCCTTATTATATGAAATGTTAAAGGAATTTATCTAAGAAAAAGGAATTAAAAATATGAACAGTGAAAGGACAGCAAGCTCACAGTTACTAATAACCACACCTAAAACAAAAGCAAACTAAGAGGACAGCTAGATCAGGAGCAGAACCATAGAAATAGAGATCACATGGAGTGTTAGCAACAGGGGAGAGGGAGGAGAAGTGGGGAGAAGGTACAGAGAATAAGTAGCGTAGACGGTGGGGAGAAAATAGATAAGGGTAGGGCAAGAGTAATCCAGGAAATGTAGAAGCTAAAGAACTTGTGACACATGGTCATGAACTAAAGGGGGGGAATGTGGGGGGAGGGAGTGTGCAGGGTGGAGGGGAATGAAGGGGGGAAATGGGACAACTGTAATGGCATAATCAATAAAATATATTTAACTATAAAGAAAGAGAAAAGTTTTAAAAGGACATAGGGAAAAGGAAAGGGAAAAGATGTACAATGAAAAGATGGGTGAGAATAAGCATTTCAAAATTCCCCTTAGACTGATGTCGAGTAAACCTAATGTATGTATCATTTGCATGCATTATGTTCAAAATGGTCCTCCATCATTTTAATTTAAACTCAATTGTTCCAGTTGTGTTCATTCAAATCTAATAAAATAGAACAATACACTTATCTGTGTTTGCATAGTGCATTGTGCTAAATGCTAGTAGGCCATTAGAGGAAAGATGAGTGTCAATGTTATGATTTACCCAAGCCCCTGTGTGTTCTATTCCAGCCTAAATGTGCTTGATAACACATCTTAACTGGTTGTTTCATATTATTCAACACAATTAAACAAACATTTATTGAAAAGACAACATGTGCTAGAGAGGGAATTCACAATTGCATAAGAAATGTGCCCTGCTTTGAAAGATTTCACATTCTCTCCAGCAGCAAGCTTATAAATGAGTCAATTATAGTATAAAGTGAAGAGCTAAGTAATAAATGTTTGTATAGAAAGAGTGGTAGATAGAGCAGAGGATGTATTTAGTTAGTAGTTTGTACTTCCTAAGAGCAACAAAGGAGCTTCAGCGAAGAGAAGGTACTTCTGCTGTATCAGGTTTTCAAGAATGGGAAGAAACCAGAAACAAATGCTCCTTGCATGTTCAAGGTGAGAGATGCCCTAAAAAAAAAACATTAGTACTACTCTTTGAACAGGCAAAAGATATGAAAGTATTATGATCAAAAGTTGACTGTGAGACAAAGCTGAAGAGAGAAATAAGGAATATAAATATATTACTACAAAGTTTAGTATTCAGTGTTGTTAGAGAGAAAATTCCTCCATATTATCAAAATAATTACTAAGCACAGAACAGACAAAGTTTTGCTACTAAGCATTTCAGAAAAGAGTCTAATCATTGAACTATGAGATCCAGGAGACTACAAATTCCCCCAGTCTTTTGTTCTAGAAAAGCAAAATCTCTTACAGTTGGTAATTAGTTGGTGCTATCCTGGATGGTCAGGTAAACATCAGGCTGGTTAGAGGTAGTTTTTTGCAGACATGATCCATGCACTGCAGGACTGTGGTACAAGATTCTGTGACATCAGTAAAAGCCTGAATCAAGGTGATGACACCCAGTGAAGTATATGTTGGTTTAAAATGGATTTAGTGGTTAGGTCAAGGTGTATCTAATACATGTCATTGTGGTAACAGAGTTAATCAATGTATTTACTAAGAAGAGAAACATCACATTTTGGATTTTGAACAATAGGTTTGAGGGATTAATAAGTAAAGAGGCAAGATGATAAATTAGGGTAGTAGAAACTATGCTAAGCATATATAGATGTACAGGTTTTAGGAGCTAATGACAGATTCAGTATTGAAATTTGGGAACGATAAAAGGAAGAAATATTCCATTCTGCCACTTTGCAGTTTCCATTACTTGGAATAGGGTAATACGAGAGAGTAAAAATGGAGGATATTAGAGAGGAGAATATAATTTGGAAAACTGGATTAATATACTCTCAGGGTATAAAATAGGTATATCTTTTAGACAGAATGTGTAATTTCTAGGCATTAAATGAAGGACCAAGGCTAAAAATAAGTGCTTTGGCATCAGGAATATAATGTTGTGATGAAAACTATATAAGTGTTTTGATAGCGTGTAAGAGAATATAGCTTCAGCAGGGAAGTAAAAGGCTGATGACTGATCAATGGAGAATAGTAATTTTATGGAAATAAGGTGACAATTCCATGGAAAGCAAAGAGTAGTCAGAGAGGTAGAGAAGAATCACAAAGGAGAAGGGGACTAGAAACCAAGGGAAGAGAGAGAGAGAGCAATCAACAACAAATGTCAGAGAGAAGTCAAAGGTAAAGAAAAAAGAGAAAAGATCAATACCTTTCCAATTAAGTGGTCAGTGGAGACTACATGAAGAACTGTTGGCGTGCAGAAAGCAATGGCCTTGACTGTGCGATAAAGGTCAGGAAAAGCAGATCTATATGAAGGTTGACTAGGGAGGGATGAAACACTGGGAGTACTACTCTTAAAAGAACAAAAGTTTCTTTCAGATATTTGCAGAATATTAGCAATACTGAGACATTAGCAGTCTTAGAGGCTGAAAGGGTAGAGCCTACCAAGAGAAGGAAGCAGACAATGCAGGAGAGAGTTGAAGCAGTGTGTATAGTGATGGCCAAGAGCACAGCAAGGTATAATTACTTTGGATAAGAGGATGAAAGCCTTGAATACAGAGGTAAAGGGATAAGGATTTGTGACTATGTTCATACATTTGTGGGTGTGTCTATTTGTGGTTGCCTGTTTTCACTGTAATTTCAAGGAAAATTATTTATAGGCCACAAAAACATGGACAAAGTTAGGTTAGTAAAAATGTAGAATAGTTGTTGAAGGAACTGGTAGGAAGACTTGAATGTCAACATGAGAAATGATTTTCAAGTGGGAAAGAGTCACATCTGAGATTAGTGTGTACATGTGGAATTCATCTATTAATACATTGTGGTCCCATTTCATGAATCTCTATATTGTGGAAACAGTGATGGAGCTGGTTGAATTTAGTGAAGGTTTGAAATTTTCAGTGGGGTACAGTGGAAAAGCAATGTCACTTGGTGTCTATAGTTCTGGTTAGCAAGTAGTGAAATGCCAGTTGAAATCAAAGCTGGGAAGATGAAGAAGCAAGATAAAAATGGTGCTGACAAAGAGGAAGACAAAAGAGTGTGCCATGTTATGAAGATCAGCTTTGAAAGGACCAGGGGAGAAAAGTAGAGAGAAGGAGGGAGGGAGAAAGAATGAAAGAGAAAGAGATAGAGACAGAGAGAGATGTGTCTGGAAAGTTTAATAACTAGTGATAAGAATGATGTATTAGAATTTATTTCAAGCCCTGGCTGGTGTGGCTCAGCGGATTGAGCACGGGCCTGTGAAGCAAAGGATCGTGGTTCGATTCCCAGTCAGGGCACATGCCTGGGTTGCAGGCCAGTTCCCAGCAGGGGACGCACTAAAAAAAGGCAACCATACATTGATGTTTCTCTCCCTCTCTCCTTCCTTTCCCCTCTAAAGATAAATAAATAATTAAATCTAAAAAAAAAGAATTTATTTCATAGGTGAATCATAGTAACTCTCAGATCATATGCTTGTTTTGAGAATTAGTAAACTGAAGCAGAGTTGATCATTGAAATTGAGAATGCAAGCAATATGGTATTAAGGACATAGAATGACTTCTAATAGATACTAAAATATCAGATTGTGGCAGAATTGGAGATGAAGGGAAATTAAATACAACAAAACTCAATGAATGTGAGGACTCACCAAAAATAACAGGAGGCAATGACAATGTGATATAGTCAGTGAATTTGATGCAGTCTTAATGGAGAGAATTTATGTACAAAGGCAGAAGAGTAATTGTCTGGATGTGGAATTGGGGAACCGTGATATGACTGAGTTTCTGTGCCTGTTATTTGCAGACAGGTGTTGGGTGATGGGAGGAAAGGCATCTCTCCTTGGAAAGAGTTAAAAGGTGACTTTGTGAAAATAGCTCAAAGCAACACTTCCTAAGAAGAAACAAAGAATGGTTTAAATGTACAATGGAAAATGTGTCGCAGGATCAGAGTGGAAGGAAGAGGAAGATAGAGGAAGGGAACAGAGTGCATATAGGGTGGTTGTAAAAGAAAGTTCACCAATGCCCCCGAGATTTGTATATCCAGCTGAGTCTGGTCTCCACAGAATGAGAAAATATGTATAATTAACAATGATCTAAGTTCTAAATGTTTATCTTATATAATATTGTTTTCTTGTAGTGGAAATAAGTAAGGTCCTGCCTGGTGTCTGAATTTGAGATGTTCGCATAATTCCAAGTTAATTCTTAGTGTTGAATGTAACTGAAGGATTGCCACCAAAGATGTATTTAGTATCACTAATTTAGTTTCTAGGATGGTACATTATTTTGATGGCAACAAGAAAAAATTTTTTTAAATATTTTATTTATTTATCTTTAGAGAGGAAGGGAAGGAGAGAAATAACAACTCATGGTTGCCTCTCATGAGTCCCCTGCTGGGACCTGGCCCACAACCCAGGCATGTGCCCTGACTGGGAATTGAACCACGATAGTGTGGTTCACAGGCCCGCACTCAATCCACTGAGCTACACCAGCCAGGGCGCAACAAGAAAAATTTAACAAAGGGCTTTCTCTTTGTAAGTGGCTGATTTCAGGCTGAAGTAGGTATGGGCGAGGGTGATCTTGAACTGTGTTGTTATGCCAGACGGGAAGGAAGTATTCTGAAGGGGATGAGAGCAGACCGCAGGAGCCTGGAGCAGCATGACAGGGTTGCTTTTGGAAAATCTTAACCTCTCTGAGCACCAAATGAGTGAAGGGCAATAATGAATTAGAAGCCCTTCCCAAAACATGAGTCTAGGGGTTTATAAAAACAGTAAAGAGATCAAGAAAGAAATGGAGGAGGGAGGGATCTTCCTTACAGTCAAATGCCAAGTATGGACACTAACTGGTACATTGGGAGGAGATGGAAGATTTGGATATCTTCTTTTTCAACTGTCATTCAAAGATTGGTTCAGTCAAGAGTCATCAATTAATGCTAAATTTAGTGGAACCTTATCAACAAAACAAACAAGCAAGCAAAACATAACCAGAGACATTAAAATAAAGAACAAACTGACAGTAACCAGAGGAGGGGGTGATAACAGGGGAAAGAAGGGGATGGGTCATCAAGGGACGTGTATAAAGGACCGGTGGACAAAGCCAAGGGGGGTAGGATTGAGGATGGGGGGAAAGTGGAGGCAACTATGCTTGAACAACAATGAAAAAAATTAGGAGAGAGGAGGTTTTGATAAAAAGCAGGATACTTGCATGGTTTTAACTATTTTCTGAGACTCTTTAGTAAGGAAAAAATATATAGTAATGGTAGTGGAAAAATTGAACATTAAGTGATTAAAATGAACAAAAATAACAGGCAAATCCTAAGGGAGGTGACGTGGTGACCAAATGCAATGTGCTCTCCTGGATTTGACTTCTGGAACAGAAAAGACATGAGCGCAAAACCTGGTGAGATACTAATGAAGCCTGCAGTTTATTGAATAGTGAAGTATTGGAGTTGATGTCTTTGTTTTGGGAGAAAAGTGTTAGAGACCTCTCTGGACTATCATTGAGACATTTCTATACATCTAGAATTGTTCCAGAATCAAAGTGCATTAGGGAGATGGGAGGAGAAGAGCAGACAGGCCTTGTGTGCCTTCTGACGCGGTGCCCTGAGAAGAACACAGTCTCTCTCATGCAGCATTCTACCTGGGAATGTATGCCTGAACCTGACCATGAAGCAGCATCAGACAAACGGAAAATGCAGAACACTGCATCACAAGAAAAAATACTGAATTATTTAGAGCTGTCTGACAGATCTGATACTGTCAGTCATAAGACAAAGAAATGCTGAGGGCACTTTCATGATTAAAGGAAATCAAAAGACATGGCAACTAAACGCAATATGGAATCTGAGACTGGATTCTGTGTTAGAAGGAAAGCAAGGCTCCAAAGGGCATTTGTGGTTCAACTGAAAAAAAATTGCAATGTGGATGATACGTGAAGAACTGTGTTTAAATCTAACTAAGATGATACCTGTGCTGTACTTATGTAATAGAATATCCTCTTCTAAGAAACCTATACTAGAGTATTTAGAGGTAAAAAACCAGGACGTGTACACCTCGATGCCAAAAGCTTCAGAAAAGTGAACATCCAAGGAACGCACAGGGTTTGCGGTTGTGAGTACGTGAAACCGTCTAAACAGGTTTAGCACGTGCCTAATCTCTCACTAGGACTCGTGGTGGGCCCTTAGCAAAGGCGTAAGGAACAGCGGCCCCTCAGAGAGCCACAATACTGCTCTTTCTCACTGTCTTTCTTGGAGAAGAACAAAGATGAGCATGTATGTATGTGTGTCATCTCCATGAAAAAATACACTTTCATCCGCCTATTTCTCTAAGAAAATTCCTATATAAGCAGTTGGCACATTTTCCATTTCGGTAACTGTTCCGTAATGGAATTTTAAAAAGCCGAAGCAGAAATGTAGGCCTTTTTTATAGCCCCGTTCGTGCTCAAGGTATCTGCTTATCAAACTGCTTTTCAAAGTGATGAGTTAAATAGTAGCAAGGAAGTGACGGGCAGAAACAAAGCTTTTAGTGTTCAGACAGAATGTGGGATTGCGAACCTTGCTGTCGCCTGCGTGTTAGCACAGAGCCAGGAGTTTAGGGATATGCTTTCCATCCCCGGGCAAGTCCTTTTACAGCTTGACACGATGATTAATGGATGGGTGAGTTGAAGTATTCAATGTTGTCTTAATTAATATTTATGCTATATGCTGGGGCCTTTGCAGAAACACCTCTGCAGCAATAAAAATGTCTGTTTTATGTCGAAGGGAAAACATCACATCAGGAAAGTTAAGTTGAAGGGAAATGATTCTCTTTTTCTCGCGCAGTGTTTATTGGTTTGCTGTAGACAGAGTTTAAGTGAATGGCAGTGAGGAAGAAGCACGGTTTGGCACACCACCGTTGATACTACAATGGCGTTGGGGGAACTGGGAAAACTCAAAGATGACTTCGAAAGAATCACAAAGTTGGGTCATGACAGGGAAGCACTGAAGCAGATGAACAATAAGAATAAAATAAGAAAAATACAGTAAATGCTTATCAGTATTCAAATATATATTGGCTGTAAAATCTAGATGATGAGGACTAGATATGTTTGACTTTTAATAAGGATGGAAAGAGAAAAAATGTGAGTACCCATTAGGCCCCAGGTTGGACTAACTGAAACCAGGACACTGAAAAAAAAGTGAATTTAGTCAAACAGAAGTTTCATTGTTTATTTTTCCTACTCCCAAATAAGTGCAGTGCTCAGCAATGGCTTCACAAGAACAGAATCATTGCCTTCTATCTATCTTTTCCAGAATCCTTTGTATTCATTTTTTTTTCTATTGAAGTTTACCTTATGGTACAAAATAACTGTGTGACTGTAGCTATCTACACTGAATTTGAGATAAAAAATAAAAGAAAGTGGAAAAAATTTTAGAAGACTGCATCTGAAACTTTCCCTCAATTATTTTTGCTTATGCTTGGCAAACTACCTCCTTTTTTATGTGACATAGATGTATTTGTTAGATACAGGTCTTTTCTAGAAATAGTAGTCAGTGTTGATTTAAAATTATGAAAAATAGATATTGGGTGGAAGACCACAGCACGGTCGTACTAATGCCTGTGTAATATGAGTTAAAGACCTTGAGGAAACTTTCAAATGGCTTGAGATAATATGAATAAATAAAGGGGATGCTGAAAATGGAAATTATTTATAAAATTTGTGTATTCTTATATTTAAACTTCAGTCACCTTCCAAGTACTCTCCATTTGACGCAACATACCTATTGACGCATTTTGTCCACTCCTCAAAACAGTTTTCGAACTTGTTGATTTTGATGTTTTTTGATGCCTTAAGTGCTTCTGCAATTCTTTGTTTCACCTCTTCCACATCCGCAAAACACTTCCCTTTGAGAAATTGTTTTCGTCCTGAGAAACAAATAAAATAAAAAGTTGCTCCATGTGATATAGGTGAATAAGGAGGGTGGGCCACAGGGGTCATGCTCTTTTTGGTCAAAAACAGCTGAACACTAAGTGTGGTGTGGGCTCGTAAATCACACATCATGACATTTCGCAAACATGTTGCGAGAGTCTTTGAAAATAAATTGCCAAAGCCAAACACAGCCTCTCATAACAACACCAGCTGGTACGCTGACACAGATGGGTTCCTAGAACACTCAGCAAGGGAAGCCTGTACTCCAAGAAGCCTGCCCTCCAGAAGATAATTTTTTTCTGGGGGGTTGGCTCCTTTGGTGTAGAGTTACAAACATAATGGAAGGAAACAAAAGATGGAGCTCCTTTGATTTTATGAACTGGACATGCTCTAACTTTTCATCATTGTCTGATGATTTGCATGATCTTCATTCCTGAAGGACATACAAATTATGTGTAGAAAAAAATACCATTTAGTGCAAAGATAGTCAGTGTTTTACCTGTTTTTACATACAAATGTGACTTGAGAAGTGTGAGATGGCTCTTAATAGAAAGAATCTCTTTTTACCTTCCACCTTATCTTGTAACATTTTAACCATTTTTAGCCACCATCAGAACACGGGTGATATTTCCTTTCAGGTAGTCATTTTTTAAAAGACTTTATTTGTTTATCTTTAGAGGGGAAGGGAAGGAGAGAGGGAGAGGAATTTCAATGTGTGGTTGCCTCTTGTGTGTCCCCTGCCGAAACCTGGCCCTGCAACCCAGGCATGTGCCTTGACTGGGAATTGAACCGTGATCCTTTGGTTCACGCGCCCAAGCTCAATCCACTGAGCTGTACCAGGCAGGGCTAGGTACTCATTTTTTTTTAATTTAAGTATTCTCTTAAACTATAGGTGCAACTTTAGGAACTATTAACTAGGCACTGGGATAAAAAGTAAGGCCTATAAAGACATATAAAAAGTGTTCTTTGACCTCAAGAATAGTGCTAGACAGTAATAAATGTGAATAAGTTCACAGAAAAATAAAGTAAAACATCATAAGTGGTATACTTTGAAAAGTTCCAGGAGTATAGAGGAAGAGAGTCAGAGATAGAGTTAGTAGTTCAAGAACCTGAGAATATTTTCTCTGTATTAACCTAAAATTAAAAAAAAAAAAAAACAAATTTGAGGCAACAAGTGTGTACTTGGGATCGAAGAATTGCAGTTCTGGAAGCACGGAATCAAGATGAAGACAATGTGTTTTTATGAGGAAAAAAAGAATGGCATGAAAAGAAGAAACAATTCCTATTGGTGCGAACAAGCTGAGCTGTTTTGGCTGTACATGATTGGTTACAGATTCTATCCTCAGACTGATGGCTCATAATCATCCGTCCTTGTGATCAGGGTATATGTTTTCCGCTGGCTTCACAAACAATTCTTTGCAATGGTGGTTTTAACCCAGTCCAGAAATTCAAGGAAGGACGCATGCAAGGCAAGTTCCTTTGGAATGGCAGCTCTGACTTCATTTTGAAGTGATTTCATTTTGAAGCGATTTCATTTATGTTATTTTTTACACATGGGAAAAGACATACCTTAAGCAGGGAGCAGTTCTAACCATTTATAATAATATCATGGATCAGATATGTTGGTCCAGCTAGATGAACTGAAAACACTACCTTGGAATTTTTATCATAGAGGAAGTTGGTGGGCAGGAACATGGGAGTACTGTATACAGTCTAGGCAAACTGGACCAGATCACAAATTTCAGGATCAGTGAGGCTTGGTTCAGGATTACCTTTACTTTTTTTTCTAAAATACCAATAAACAGTGTAACATGCATACATGTGTAACATATGTATAGGAAAAGCTAAAGTTGAGTCTATGTGGCTTCCCTTTGACTCCTATTACTAGCTCACGCCAGGACCTCCAAATGCTGATGGTCTTGGCAGTGCTCATGGAGTGATATATTTGCAAAAAGTAAGCACCATTGCCTTTTTATACTCTTGGCAACTAGTAGCTAGAAATAACTTATTCCTCTGTTCAAGGCATTAATCCTCACATTCAGCAAGCCATGTCCCTTTAACCTTGAAATTTTAAAATGTCAATACATAGGAAATCTCCCCTTATTTCTGCCTATAAACTAGGGCTGAGGTCTTAACATTATTTCACACAGCATAACGCATCGCAAAAAGGATGGAAAAAGCATATGACTAGATGCATGAAAGAATTCAAGAAGGAGTCCTGAAAGTTCATAAACTTCTAAGTCTGACTCTGATCCCAAGAATATGTAATTGTGCAATTAAGTAAAAAGGCATTCCACATTTAATGGCACCATTGTCATGTAGAGTGACTCTATCAAGACAAGTAGAAACTATAAATTAAGAGGTAGTTTTAAAAATAAGAATATAATAAGTATTCATTTCTAATTTCAGCCTGGAAACCTCATATTCTTTCAAAAGAATTAAATGTGGTTTGTTCAACTAAACTAATATAAAATTCTACATAAGAAAAATTGGAGATAATCAAAGGAGAGTAGTGAGAATAACTTATTCCACACATCCAAGATAAGATCATGGTGTTGCCTATTTTTTTTGGCCAAAATAAAAATAGCTTTTAGTTTTGTTCACTCAATGGCACTCATTAAAATTTCTTACGATATAAGAAAGCTCTAAAGAAAAGAGAATATCTCAGATAGTAATGTTAAAATATTCTTGAATACTAATAATACTAAGACAATTATCCACATTTTATTACCTCCTGCCATAGTTTCTAAACATATGCACACACATATATATGTACCATACTATTTGATAGCCAGCTTCCTCACTCAATTTTTTTGTTGTAAATTTAGTTTCATGTCAGTAAATACATATAGCAGTAGTTTTGAATTTTAATGACTGTGTTCATGTCATTGTGTATATATATCATATTATTCACTTCTCCATTATTTTAATTTAAATTATTTTCAATTTTTAAATATTATAATCATACTCAGTACCTATTCTAGGAAAGCCATATAGTATGTGTTTAATTGCATACATGAAAAAACTCTGAACTTGTATTTAAATTGTTAGCATGGCTGAATGAGTGACTTCTAGATTGGGTTTGCAGAATAATACTGTGGAATAGGGCCACCAGGGGAATAGCTGTCTTTCTCACAATCTGGAAGGCTGGCCATTAGGAATTAGTCCTTGGAACTCTTAATCTGAGAGGACAATGCCTTAGGATTTAGAGACCATGCAACTTTTGGCCTAAGTGAAAGAACACTGAAGTTATCATCTTCAGAATTGGAAATGTGTTGCTGCTGTTTCACCGTTCATTCCCAATGCAATCCCGCTGGGCTGTAATTTAAGTATCAGAGAGCTCTGGCAAAGGAGATGTAGACCAGAGCTTTACCACGCTGTAAGATTTGCATTGCTTTTATTCAAAAACACTCAATATACATTGAATCTGTAGAATTAGTCTTATTTGGTATTTCTAAACCTGTTACTTTATTGCTGATATATAACCAGTAGGATCCTCAAAAATGAATAGCCATTTCATATAAGATTTCATATTATTATTTTTTAATTTCTTAGGTTTTTATTTACATTTGTTTATATTTTTAGAGAGAGAAGAGAAAGAGAGGGAGAGAAGCATCAATGTGTGGTTGCCTTCCATGTGCCCCCACTGGGGACCTAGCCCACCACCCAGGCATGTGCCCTGATCGAGAACTGAACCAGTGAACTCCCGACTCACAGGCCCACACTCAATCTACAGAGCCACACCAATCAGGGCTAACATTATTAATCATGACAATAAAATATTTAACTAGGTAATATTGTCCCATATTTTAAAGATGGGAAATCTAAAATATGAAAGGCAGAGTACAGGGTTGAGGTAACTACACTCTAAAAGTGAAATCATTGCTGCTCAGAAGACCAGGTGTCAGTCCTTTTCTACTGCATCTCCTTTTTCATTAAAAAAAAACTAGCCTTAACTAAAAGTTTTTTTAAGATCTCCTAGTTTTTGCTTTCTACTAAAGTTCTTACTTTGTGTTTTACTTTTCTGTCTATCTCAAAATTGAGCATTTGGGTTCCTAATTTGTATGCTAATAAAAAGACAACAATTTTGAACACGAATCAACATTTCTCCAAAGAGGACATACAGATGGCCAATAGACATATGAAAAGATGCTCAACATCACTAATCAACACAGAAATGCAAATTAAAACCACCATGAGGTATCACCTCATACTTGTCAGAATGACTGTCATCAGTAAATCAGTGTTGGTAAGAATGTGGAGAAAATGGAATGCTCATGCACTAGTCGTGGGAATGCAGATTGGTGCAGCTACTGTGGAGAGAAATATGGAATTTCCTCAAAAAATTAAAACTGGAATTGTCTTATGACCCACTGATTCCACTTATGCAGATATATCTAAGAATCCCAAAATACTGATTTGTAAAAATATATACACCCCTATGTTCATTGCAGCATTATTTAAAGTAGTTAAGATATGAAAGCAGCCCAGTGTTAATCAATAAAGGAGTGGATTAAAAAAATGGTGGTACCATGGAATATTACCCAGCCATAAAAAAATGAGATCTTCGCATTTGAAAAAACATCAAGGGACCTTGGGGATATTATGCTAAGTGAAATGCCAGATACAGAAAGACAAATGTCATAGGATTTCACTTATACAAGACGGGGCAAAAATAGGTTTATAGTTGTTCTTATGGAAAATAATACAATAAGTAATACATAATAATACAAGAGTAAAGTTTCACATACCTACAACTGTAACCTACTTTTGCCCCACCATGAGTGTGAAATCTAAAGAGCAAAATAAATGAATGAACAAAATAGGACAGACATATAGAAAGAGAGAGCAGACTAATTGTTGCCAGAAGTTAAGGGCTTGGGGAGCTGGTTGAAAAATGTGAAAGAAGGATTAAGGTCTACAGATCGGTGGTCACAAGGTCGTCATGGGGAAGTAAATTGCGGCATAGAGAATATACAGTCAACAATATTGTGGTGACTATGTAGGGTGCCAGGTAGGTACTTTCAAAAGCAGGAGATCATTTTGTAAAGTATATGATCATCTATTCACTCTGCTGTACACCTAAATCAATACATAAAATAATATTGAATGCAAATTGTAATGAAAAATAAAATTAAAAAAGACAATAATTGCAATTCTTAATTGAACAAAAAGTAAATTCCATTTTTCTAACTTTCCCATAGCTAAAACCCCAGCTCCGATTTATAGGGACAATTTACATGCCACTTGTTTCTAAGGATGTTTCGGAATAGACTTTTTCATAAAAATCACTTTTTTCACTGAAGAGGCTCAGGTAGAAGAGAGAAGAGTGTGTTATCGGTTATCAAAATGCTGAGGTTATGCTCTGCCATTGGTTTTCAGATGAAAAATCTCATTTTTCCGTTCCAACCACATGTTATAAAGGAATTAGGTGTCAAGGCTAGTCATTAAATCATGCTGAGACTTACTAATTTAGTAAGGCTGTTATTTGCTGCACACTAAGACAGGTAATTAGGAACACTTCTATGAGTAATTTTGAAATGTGACAACCCACTTGATAATCATCATCAGTGTATCTTTGGTCTCAGCAAATGGCAAAGAATCCCCTTGAGACGCTCAATGTCACCCACTTCCATAGGCCGAGAACACGGCTTAATTATCTCTGACAAAATTATACCATGTTCGATCAAAACTGAACACTTGATATATGTACCGGAACCTAAGCTGCTCGGTTGTTCTGCCAATTGCTAGACCCTGACCACACTACACTCACCTTGAGCTTAAATGTCTAAGCCAATTTTGCCTTTTCAACAAGTGCACACATTCCATCATCTATGCCTTCTCATTTCTTCTCTTCCTTACAAACCTGTGTGANAAATCATGCTGAGACTTACTAATTTAGTAAGGCTGTTATTTGCTGCACACTAAGACAGGTAATTAGGAACACTTCTATGAGTAATTTTGAAATGTGACAACCCACTTGATAATCATCATCAGTGTATCTTTGGTCTCAGCAAATGGCAAAGAATCCCCTTGAGACGCTCAATGTCACCCACTTCCATAGGCCAAGAACACGGCTTAATTATCTCTGACAAAATTATACCATGTTCGATCAAAACTGAACACTTGATATATGTACCGGAACCTAAGCTGCTTGGTTGTTCTGCCAATTGCTAGACCCTGACCACACTACACTCACCTTGAGCTTAAATGTCTAAGCCAATTTTGCCTTTTCAACAAGTGCACACATTCCGTCGTCTATGCCTTCTCATTTCTTCTCTTCCTTACAAACCTGTGTGAGCGAATCAAAGCCAGTGCCTGGAGAGTGCCATGAAAGGCCCGTGATTACTTCAAACTGAGTAAGAGGCTAAGTCACACTATTCGGTTTCCCAAATGCTCTTTGAGGTTTCCACTTTTGTGCCCCTTCCCCTTTTCTCTTTTAAGAAGCATGTACTTTATGGGATCTTCAAGACTCTCCACAATTCTTACTTTCTCTGTAAAACTACGTCTGACCCTTCTCTACCCCACTCCCTGCCACCATGGAACCGCCCTTCCTAGCCCCGGGGTCAGACCCATCATGGTGCATGGCAGTCTGCTGTTCTGCTGTTCATCCTTCCCACTAGAATGTGAGGTCCCTGGGGTGTGGGGGTGCCTTAATAATCTTTTTCTAGTGTGGGCCAAGTATGGTAAATATTTAATAAATGTTAACCTGAAGTAGCAACAAAAGCACTAACCCTTTTAATGAACTGGCCACTTAAGTCCCTTTTTGATATGATTTCAATCATTTTCAACTTATTGTGACTTGTTTTATAGCCTAATTCGTGATCTATCTTATAGAATATTCTATGTCCACTGAGAAATATGTAGATTCTGCTGGAGTGGGTGGAATATTTCTTAGGCATCTGTTAGAACTGGTTTGTTTATAGTGTTCAAATTGATTTTCCTGCTGATCACCTGTCCAGTTGCTCTATTATTTACTGAACGTCAGGTATTGAAGTTTAACTATATTGCAGAATTATGTTTTTCCAATCAGTTCTATTAGATTTCACTTCATAGTTTATGTCTTCTAACATCAGTAGAATAAAATTAGTAATTAATAATAAAGATGTAAAATATACTAGTATGGCAAATAAAATAATACATTACTAAATAATAAATGGCTCATAAGGAATTACAAGGGAAATTATCAAATAGTTTTAGGAGAATGAAAACCGAAACACAACTACCAATACTTATGAAATGAAGCAAAAGTAAATCAGATAGAAATGTGTTTTAAAAAATTCATTATTGGGTCCTTGCTGGCGTGGCTCAGTGGATTGAGTGTCAGCCTATGAACCCAAGGGTAGCTGGTTCGATTCTGAATCGAGGGCACATGCCTGGGTTGTGGGCCAGGTCCCCAGTGGGGGGCATGCGAGAGGCAACCACACATCTAAGTCTCTCTCCCTCTCTTTCGCCTTCCCTTCCCCTCTCTAAAAATAAAGAAATGAAATATTTTCTAAAATTCCATTATTGATTTTTTAATTCCTCTGGCATGAAAATATGTGTGTATAAAAGCAAGTGATATAATAGTATGTATAAGATGATTCCACTGTACTTTTAAGTTATTTTGTCATGAAATTTGTATCCTAGAGGGTGAAACTTAGAAAACAAAATAAATAAATAAGAAAATAACTTTAAAGTGTATTATTTCTATTTTACAGATAAGAAACCAAGATTCAGAAAGTTTAAGTGAATAGCCCAAGTTCACCTAGCTAGGAAGCAGTTTGCTTTGATTTCATATAAACAGCAGCTTTCTTCAAGACAGACCAGGTAAGGGTTTGGTGGTCACAGAGGGGTGAGGAATTAATGGTAGATATTTAGGACTCAAAGATTTCAGAATGAATGGGTGGGGAAAATCTTTTCTTCAGGCAAAGTTAATCTTAGAAGGTAATCTATTTCTAGGGATGGCATTTCTGCCATTTCGCAGTAGTATTTTTGTAGAATATAAAAATGTCTATTTCAGTGCCGTGTGAGCATAACTTTATATAGAATAGGAAAGTGTGGGGTACGGGAGGAAACGCTTGCTGCTTTCGTTCTGCAGTGCTGATACACTCTGAGTATGAGGCCTGTCCTCAGAGACTAAAGGTGAAAAGGAAACTCTTGGTACAGTGAGGAGGAAATACAGTTGGTTGTGTCATCAGCTGCACCTGCCCACGTGGTAGCTGTATCCACTACCTGTTGTAGCATTGACATCTGGCACCTTCTATTGGTGCTTCCTGTAGAGGTCTCACAAGAGCCATGATCATTCTCTTCTTTGATTCATCTCCCCCGGTGCATTTATGAGGGACTGAACTTTGACAAAATGTTGATTAAGGAGAACTGAGGGCAAATAACATGAAAAAATCTTGCTACTCTCCATACATTGTGAGAGCACAGTGCATGGTGATGACTGTACATAAGACATGGCTTTGTTTCCTGGCTCCCTGTGTGATCGTGGGCATATTACAGAATGCAAGTCACAGCCTCTGTGACTCGATAGGTAAAAGGGGAGAATAGTGTTTACCTCGGGAGGATTGAAGGACCACCTGTAGTGCACTGATGTTTTCAGCATTCGGCAATCATCAGCTTCTCTGTTTAGTATTAAATCTATGGCTTACTCATAAGAAGGGTTAACTATTTATACCAAATGGCCAAATACTTAAAAGTAGGAATTCTTTTCTTCCTTATCAGGTTTTATAAGTGGGTACTGCCTTTCATTCTGATAGCACCAGTCTTCAGATATATGCACTGAGTAGTAATAACCATTAATATTTTCTTTCTCATATTCAAGAGAGTTTCCTTAAGATATTCTGAACTAGCCCTGACAGTGTGGCTCAGTTGGCTGGGTGTCGTCCAGCAAAGTGAAAAGTTGCCAGTTTAATTCCACGTCAGGGCATGTTCCTGGGTTGCAGTCTCATTCCCTGGATGGGGGTGGGGGTGGGGGGCGGTGTAGGAGAGAGGCAACAGACTGATGTTTCCCTCTCACATTGACATTTCTCTTTTTTTCTCTCTTCCTTCACCTCTGTCTAAAACTAAATAAGTTAAAAATATTTTAAAAATAAGATATTCTTAACTTAGTACAGCCATCCCTCAGGATCCTGGATTGGTTTCAGAACCCCCGTTGCTACCACAATCCAAGGATGCTCAAGTCCTTTATAAAATGATGCAGTATTTACATATAACCTACACATATTTATATATATATATATATACACATATACATACACACACACACATATATATATATTTATATGGTTTAAATAATCTCTAGATTATCTGTAATATCTAATGCAATATAAATGCCATGTAAATAGTTGCTGTACTGTATTGTTTAGGGAATAATGATGAGAAAAATAAAATTTGTACGTGTCAGCACAGATGCAGCTGTTGCAGGTGTGGCCGGCATATAGTACATGCCAGCAACACATAACGTGTTTTTGCCAACTAGTTTTGATCCACAGTACAACATAGACTCAGACCTGGCTTTTCTGGAAGGAAAAATTTCCTTCTGGAGACTTGAAATATATCCAGCCTTGAGTGTCACCAACTCTCCACTTAAATTATCTCTACTAGTTGCCTATGAAGGCATTTTTAAAAAATACTGAGTGAATTTTGTGTTCATTACAATTCAAAGGTGCCTTGGCAGAATAACGCTTTGAACTGTGTTTTTTTAATATCTTAAAGATAAGTGAATATTGCCTTTTTTCCTGAAGTCAGCTTTTGAGTTCCTAATGTAGGGGGTATTGGGACAGTGATTAACTACCAATTCAAGTAGAAATCAAGGCTAACAGAACAGGAAGTCAAATCTGTTGAATCAGATAAAAAAGCAACTCTTCACAGCTCCTTCCTCGATCAAAAATACCTTTTGAATAATTAGATGAGTAGAACACAACAATTCTATATTTCCTATTGCATTTTGAAAATATGATAGCAAAAACTTCTGAAATCATATACACTCCCTAAGCTCAGTTAAGATGGAGAGGAAAGGGGAAAGAACGTTCTATTTCTTCCTCCATCCATGCCTCAAATTATTATGTTGAATCCGTGCTAATGTATTCCCATTTTCATTTTAATTCACTTCCTAAATTGCACTGTCAGACTGGTTTCACTCTTTGCCAGTCTGTTTGGTGTTAGTCCTGGTTTTTACACACCTCCTGAAAGTTGCCTATCTGCAAGAATAAAGAAAATGAAAGTGCATTTCACAGACAAATTATGGCTGGCTAAACAGACAGTGGAAATATACTCTTAACATGCCTGTCTCTCCTAACAATGTTTTCTTGAAATGTTGTGTTCATCTGAAAGCAGCCCCGAGTGGAATTTAAAAAAAAAAAAAAGCTTATAGAGTAAACTCTAATGAAATGACATTTGTTCTTTAAAATTTTCTGCTGATTTGTCAATAGACTTTTATTTTACATATTATAAATGAGTCAGTTTATTTTTCTCATGCTATAGATATTAACTTTTCTAATCACATTCTTCTTTTCATGAAATACAGGGTCTGGCACAAACAATGCCCCTTTTTTATTATAAACTGCTTTATTACAAAATATAAGCCTGTAATTCTGTAATATAACAATATCACACTCAAGCACACCATATGACATGTTAGGTGAAATGTTCAGATTAAAACTACAAATGATTACATCCGTATTATTACCCTACCAACCACGCTCACACAGGCATTACTTCTGCTGGACCCTGTATGTAAAAATAGGTAGGACAGCTCCAGAGACCGGTTCTCCACAGTTCTCACAGAAGGTGATAAACACATACGACTCTCTGGCTAAGCAGGGGTTTTTGCTCTGCATTTTATATTTTTGATAAGATAAAAATAACATAGAAAAGAAGACAGTTATGTCAGGCACATGCATGCCCGATTGGTATGCACAGTCCTGTGTTTTTATAATGGAGCAATAGATCTCAACCATCTAAGGAACACGCTGCCGATCAGATAAGAGCCGTCTGCAGTAACTAGTGAAAATATTCTTCAAGAGCCACAAAAGCCCGGACACCATGAGTGCCACCGTGGAATGCACTGAGTGTATGCCACAATGAGACCTCCCGAGCGAGGCTCAGAAAGAACACGGTAATGGGCCCTCCGCGGCGTTTCACTCCCAGCGGCACTCCTTTCTCATGCCCATCAGGTGGTGGGTCTGCTCTGAGTCTGCAGACTTTTTGAACTTGGTTCAGGACTGATAATTCTCCATCCCCGTGATAACTGTATTCACTACCAAATAGAAAAGATGTAGGAACTGGAGTTTTACTTTCAAATCTGTCTCTTGGAAAAAGTCACAACAGGACATAGGAGATGTGGCATTTGTGATATTGGTGTCTCGGTGGCACTGTGTATTTTGTGATGTTTTTATCACTTTTGGGACTGAAAGAGTACAGTCATACTTGTAGCACAGAATGAATGCTTCTCTGCGGTTTAAAGAAACCATGAAACCCTTTCTCATAACAGGAAAAAAGAGTTTTTGCTTGGATGGAACCAAATGTTAACAGATGAAGAAACCACACCGGAAACTGAATGGCCCACTGGGAAGCTCAGTGAATTACCCCTTTCCCCCCTTTTTTTGAGATCTAGACAAGGTTGTCTATCATAGAAGCATACCTCTGTGAGCTTTAAAACCTCTAGCAATCTAATAAACTTCTTCAGCATAGCCTTGCCCAGGAGCCATTCCAATTGATCCCCATGTCGTATTTCATTGGTTCTGTACTAATTCTTTACGTGTGTGCTTTGGGTTCATTGCCCCCTAAACTTCTTTGTTTCTAGTATTCATTGTCCCAAACATCATGGTTTCGGAGGATCTCATGTCACTTCACACATTATTCTTTCTTGGTAGCGTGTCCCACTATTCAGCACATGCTTATCAACATGACAAACTCACCTATCATTGAGACTGCTTTCTCTTCCAGACTTGCTGCATCAGACTGACTGGAACCACCACAGACGTTTCTATTGAACTCTATTATGGTTTTATCAAAATACATAATAAATGACGAATTTTTTAAAAAACTCCTTATGGATTATTTTATTCATTCTTATGTGTCTGGTACGTAGTACACTATCTGGCAAAGAGTAGGAGCTCAAAAACTGCTATTGAAGTGAATTGAGCAGATGAATGATGATGGGATAATCTAACGGACAAATCTGAAAATGTTGAAGGACTAACAATAATTATTGCATTGTAGTACCAGACTGGTTTTCTATCCCATATGATTAGTTGTTTATGTGTATTTTATTTTTGTATTTATTTAGAATATATTTCTTGAGGATGCACTCTGTATAGAGGTTATAATAGACACTGGAAATATATCATGTATAAGATGAGTTTTGCTCTCAACTCCTTGAAAACCATATTCATGTTTTTTTTTTCTTTATTTGCAGACTTTTACCTTCTTTAATGAGGGAAAATGCTGATATACCACAAAAGGGAATACTCAGTATGACAGCCAGTGTTTCAGCCTATAAATATCAATAGTCAAAAGCGTGAATTAGACTCTATTGCTGTTATCACCCACCTGAACCAAAAAGTGAGCTTCGCAGCCGCAGAGCCACCTTTGTTATTTACTAATTGCTTTTGACCTTCCAGGTTGCACATTCCTGTTCTATTACTGCTCTTTGATTTACGGTATTGGACCAGATGCCTTTGTTGTAAGGATGGTTTGCTGCACAGGTGGTTGTGCACTCTCTGTCCCTTTGTTCTCTTATGGAAATGAGATGTGACATTTTGGGAAGCTGTTTCCCCAGGGGTAATTTTTAAATGATAATAGCCATAGCAATAGCCACCGCATAAACACCATAATTACAGACACAGGTATCTCTGTTTTATTAAAACAGCTGGTAATGATTTATTGGTTTTGCAACAGATTCAGTATTTTGTGAGTTCTGGAATGATACATGTCTTAAGAACATGGCCAAGGTTGACACTTTTGGAGGAAAACAATCCATCTGTGAAACTTAGACTTTCAGTATTCCTATAATAATGGATATGGTCTTGTCGCAGTGTCTGGTTAGAGAAAGTGGACTTAAAGTAGACTGCAGTTACCTGCCCATTTATTCTGCCAGATAATTAATGAATTATATTGGCCAATATAATGAATATAATATACAATATAATGAATTATATTGTAACTTGGCCGAGAGGGTACATCTGTTTTCTTGGTGATGAAACACATTTTTATTCTCATTTAAATTATTCATAAAGTTTTCCAAGTTAAATATACTCTTGCAATACTAAGTAGTAAGAAAAAAGTAATGTTTCTTCTCTAATGATTCAAGATAAGAATGTTGTCACTCAATCAAATTTTCATGACAGCCCTGTCTTGAATTATACATATGGATTTAAATAGTCAATCCTACTTGCAAATTGCCCTTTAAATTTTTGTTTCTTTCACCAGCCACTCTTTCCTGCTCCCCCTACACTTACTGGTGCAACTTACATATAAATACATTCTACAGCTGAAATTGGTGAATTTTAGTGAAATGTTTATTTGGCCCCTCCTGTCAGAACTGGAATGCTGGAGCAAAAATGTGAGAATAGCATGTACCTAATTTAAATTATTTATTTATTTCTCTTTTTCCTTTTTTTAATTGTTATTCGAGTACAATTGTCTCCATTTTCCTCCAACCACTCCCTCCACAACTCCAGTTATCCCCACCTCCCACCCTTAATCCTACAACATCTTGTCTTTGTCCATGGGTCTTTTATACATGTTCCTTGAAGACCCTTTCCCCCTTTCCCCTCCCTATCTCCTCCCACCTCCCCTCTGGTTAGCATGAGTTTGTTGTTTATTTCAATGTCTCTGGTTATGTTTTGTCTGCTTTTTTGTTTTGTTGATTGGGTGTCACTTACAGGTGAGATCACATGGTATTTGTCTTTTACCTTTTGTCAAATACCATGGTATTTGTATTATTAGGCTTATTTCACCTAGCATAATGCTCTCCATTTCAGTGCCTGCAGTCTCGAAGGGTAGGAATTCCTTCTCTCTTTCTGCTGTGTAGAATTCCGTTATGTAAATGTACCACAGTTTTTTGATCCATTCATTTACTGATGGGCACTTAGGTTGCTTCCAATGCTTGGCTATTGTAAATTTTGCTGCTATGAACATTGGGGTGCATAGGTTCTTTTGAATTGGTGTTTCAGGGTTCTTGGGTTCCCAACAAAGGAATTGCCAAGTCAAAAAGCAGTTGCATTTTTAGTTTTTTGAGGAAATTCCACAATGTTTTCCCCAGTGCCTGCAGCAGTCTGCATTCCCACCGCAGTGTGCTAGGGTTCCCTTTTCTCCACAACCTTGCCAGCACTTGTTATTGATTTAGTTGCGATGGCCATTCTGACTATAATGAAATAGTATCTCATTGTGGTTTTAATTTGCATCTCTCTGATGGCTAATGATGCTGAGCATTGTTTTGTATGTCTCTGGGCCTTCGGTATGTCCTCCTTGGAAGTGCCTGTTCAGGTTCTTTGCCCATTTTTTAATTGGATTATTTGTCCTCTTGGAGTGGAGTCCTGTGAATTCTTTATATATTTTGGAGATCAAACACTTGGCCGAGGTATCATTTGCAAATATATTTTCCCATATGGTTGGTCTCCTATTCATTTTGCTGATGTTTTCTTTAGCCATGCAGAAGCTTTTTATTTGAATGAAGTCCCACTTGTTTATTCTTTAGTCCCACTTGTTTATTCTTTTCTTTATGTCTCTTGTTCTAGGGGACATATTGGTGAAAATATTTCTGTGCAGAATATCTGAGATTTTCCTCCCTATGTTTTCCTGTAGGACTTTTATGGTGCTGTGACTTATATTTAACTCTTCTGTCGATCTTAAGTTTGTTTTTGCATATGATGTAAGTTAGTGGTTAAGTTTCATTTTTCTGCATATAGCTGTCTAGATTTCCCAATACCACTTTTGGAGAGGCTATTTTTACTCCATTTTATGCTTCTTTCCCCTTTGTTGAATATTAATTGACCATAGAGTCTTAGATTTATTTCTGGGCTCTCTATTCTGGTCCAGTGATCTATGTATCTGTTTTTATGCCAGTACCAGACTGTTTTAATTACTGTGGTCTTGCAATATAGCTTGATATCAGGAATTGTGATATCAGGTATTGTTCTTGTTTCTCAAAATTGCTTCAGCTATTTGGGGTCATTTATGGTTCAATATAAATTTTTGAAATGTTTGTTCTATATCTGTAAAATATGTCATTGGTATTTTAATAGGGATTGCATTGAATTTATAAATCACTTTGGGTAGTATGGACATTTTGATGATGTTAATTCTTCCATTCCATGAACACGGTATATGCTTCCATAGTTTTTGTGTCTTCCTTAATTTCTTCCTCCAGTGTTGTGTAGCTTTCTGCATACAGGTCTTTTACCACCTTGGTTAGGATTATTCCTAGGTCCTTTATTTTTCTTGTTGCTATATCAAATGATACTTTATTTCCTGATTTCACTTCCTGATATTTCATTGTTGGTGTATAAAAATGTCTTCAATTTCTACATGTTGACTTTGTATTCTGCTGTTTTCCCAAATTCACTTATTAGGTAGAGTAGTTTTTTGATGTAGTTTATAGGATTTTCTATGTACACTATCATGTAATCTCCAAACAATGACGATTTTGCTTCCTCCTTTCCAAGTTGGATGCTGTTTATTTCTTTGTCTAGTCTTATTGCTGTGGCTAGGACTTCCAATATTACGTTGAACAGAAGTGGTGAAAGCAGACATCCTTGTCTTGTTCCTGATCTTAGTGGGAAAGCTTTTAGTTTTTTCCCATTGATGTTGGGAAAAAACTGTATGATGTTGGCTGTAGGTTTCTTGTATATGGCCTTTATCATGTTGAGGAGCTCCCTCTACTCTCACTTCTCGGAGTGTTTTTATTATAAATGGATTCTGTGCCTTATCAAATGCTTCTTCCTCATCTATTGATATGATCATGTGATTTTGTCTTTCGTTTTGTTTATGTGATATATAACATTTATTGATTGGCAAATATTGTACCTACCTTGCATCTCTGTGGTAAATCCCACTTGATCATGGTGTGTGATATTTTTAATGTATTTCTGGATGTGGTCTGCCAATATTTTGTTAAGGATTTTAGAGTCAATGTTCATCAGCAATATTGTCCTGTGGTTCTCTTTCTTTGTTATAGAAAGATTTCTTTAATACCAAAGATTTATTATGCTAACATCCTTCTTCCCCAATGTCTTTGATTAAAAATAAAACCTAACAATATAAAACAGGTCCATTTATTGTGCTACTTACTGTTGCAGTGGGGTTGAGAGTTAAAGCTGAAAGCCACACACAGCAGAATTGATTACAATCAACACACACTTTGTGCCTAACGTACTTTTGGTGGCTACCTAAAGGGAAACCTCTCCTGCTCCACTACAACCTCTGATGAGGAAAAAGGAAAAGACAAGAAACATAGTCAAAAGCTACCTGACCTTTTATACAGAGCTGTTGTCAAGACTTAGCATTTTGTTACTGTATGATCAGAAATTACAACAGGGCTGCATAAAATTAAGTCAAATGAGGGCTCAGCATGTAAAACAGGGCTCTGAGTGCCTCCTCCTGCACCCTCCTCTGAAAGCCTTCTCCCAGTGCTTGCTATCTCCACGGTAACAACATCACTGGGATTCTGTTGGAGAGCGTTTTGAAAGCTGTCTTTACCTAAGAAGTTAGCATATGACAGAGCTATCCATATCTCTATTTACCTCACATTATTTTTCTAATGTATAGAGTAACATTTGCTTATTAATGATCAGATTTAATCTTTTCAAAAACCTTGTGGCGTATTTTAAATAATTATGATGCCCAATATGTCATCATGCTATTTAAAAGTATAAGTGTTCCCCATTTTAATAAAAAAAGTAAATAGATACAATTGAGTGTGGCCAAAGCACTTAGATTATGTTTCTGCAGAAGACATTCATGGGGAGAACCCTGGATTGAGGACCACTAGGAGGCATGTGTTTTGGTCCAGATTGCACAGCAGACCAGTGATGTGATCTCGGTCAAGTCATGTCTGCTGGGATTCCATTTTTCACCTAGGAAGTAAGGCTCTCCAAAGGGTCTCTGAGCATTTTCCTATTCTCTCCAAAGGTCAAGACTGGTTTTACTGAATGGGTGATTTCTTCCCTTTTCAGTTTTGCACTGGAGAACTCCAAATACTCAATATTTGTGTCTGTGATCCCATTCTCTGTTATAATCAATGTTCAGTCTCTAATATTTAGTTCGGATCCTAAAAGAACACTGAAACTAGCCAGAGCATCATTGTGGATTTGCCTCTTTATGTAAATTCATGGAAAAGTCAATAAAGCGTAGACCTGTGCTATCCAACTCTAGCTGCTGGCCACATGTGACTATTTAAATTTAAATGGAGTTAATTGAAATTAAATTCAGTTAAAATTTTATGTTCTCAATTGCAGTAGCTACATTCAGCTAAAAGCTACCATATTGAACAACACAAATATAAAGCATTTTCATCACTGCAGAGTGTTTTATTGGACAGAACTGGCTTAGATCAATTCTCATTGCTAACACTGGAATGTCCTTTCTCAGTCTCAAGCAAAAAAAGGAACAATAGCCTTCTTGTGCCTGAGGATTCTGTCATATCTGTGAATGACTAAAACTGTGACCCTGTTTGGGGAGCAAGCGAGTATTTTCAAGGTGATGTCTTAATACGCAGCAGAGCACCTAACAATGGCTGACACATGTAGAAAACTCTAAAAGTATTAAATAATAAATAAATAAATAAATAAATAAATAAATGAAGTAATTGAAAGACAAGTTTGGTACTTTTAGGAAAAATGAGGAAACCAGTATGAAGAAAAATAACTCTTTTTTGTTGAGAGAATTTTCTCAGTGGAGTAAAAACAATGTCTAATATGGCTTTAATAACTTGGAACCATGGTTGTGATCTCATATCTATACAGACAGGAAGGTACATAATAAATTTAAGGAGTTGAATGTAAGAAACTTTAAGAAATAGCAAATCTATGTTAACCTAAAAACAATACTCTTCACATTTTTCTAAAAATGAAGCCAGTAGCCTATATATATATATATAATTAAGAGATCATTTCTCTTAAGTTCATTTATACATGTGTAAGATCTCAAGTTTATTTGCTGGCAAATAATTATTTCTCTCTCTGTCCCACCCTAAATATTATTTATCTAAAAGCTTAATTTTGAACACATTGTAATATTTGGGTATAAATACTAGTTTATGTCATTTTTAATTTTTTAAATCATAAAATTGTGGCTTTCAGGGTTTAAGTAAAGTCCAACTTTTCGTAACTGTGAAGTGGCTGTGTCAGAAAGCAAACTCCTATAGTTTGGGATTGATTTTTGTTCTTTCTTTCTTGAATGAACTTACAGTATAAGCAACAACAGATATTTTTACAAAAGAGATTCAAGAGATATTCTAAATTGGGAGTAAAAAGATGAGGTTCTAGTTATTTACTTCTGCATAACAACGTACCCCAAAGCTACTCCAGCAAAATTTTGGAAACTACAGCTGCCAGAGACTTTTTTTCTGTCTTTACATAAGGAAGCCTTCATTTTTTTTAAATTTAAATTTAACTTTTTAAATTTTTTTATATTTTTGGAGAGAGGGGAAGGGAGGTAGAAAGAGAGGGCAAGAAACGCCACTGTGAGTGAGAAACATTGATCGACCGCCTTCAGCCCCCTCCCTGACCTGGGACTGAACCCACATCCCAGGCATGTGCCATAACCAGGAATGGAACTGGTGACCTTTCCGTCTGTGGGACGACAGCCAACCAACTGAGTCACATTGGCTGGGGCAAGAAGTATTAATTTTTACTAATTCATCAATGCATTCATTGTTTATTCATCAAATTCTTATTAACTTTCTTCTATGGTCCAGATCCCAAGTTAGCTCCGTAGAAGAATAAGACACAATGTAGATGCTTATATAATAAAATAATAGCAATGGTTGTTCAAAGCCCTGTGGTAAAGAAAAGGGTTATGTGCAAAAAACCCAGCAAGTGTTGAGAGTATATCAGCTGCTCTCAATTACCATTATGCAGTTTCCTCTCAGGATGTCTTATGTGGTTGCAATCATAAAAGAGCTAATACTGGTGTTCTCTTGTGAGCTTTGTTATTGAGATGTGTGGCAATTAGCAGTCATTATTCTCTGAAACCTCAGTGAGGTGCTGGCAGAAGATTATGAGTGATCTTTCCATGAAGCCTGAACTTCCTCGCAGTTTGGTGTCTGGTTTCCAGGGATGAGGGTTCCAAGGACAGGTAGCTACTACAGCTTCTTTTATGACATACCTTCATATAATATTACATTCATCATAATCTGTCGGCCAAATTAGTCACAAAGATCTGCCCCGCCCAAGGGGAAGGTACCCAGGCTCTGCCTCTTGTTAGGACTATGGCCTGGTTATAAAAAAGCACACGGGACTAAAAACATTATTATAGTTGTTTTATTGAAAAATACAATCCGACATAGCGGCTAATGTTTAAAAATATTACATAAAGAAGCATTCATTTTGTTCACTCATTTGCTCATTTGTAATTTTTGAACATTTATTAAATTTTTACTATGTTTCACATAGTATGTTAGATTTTAGAAGAAGAAAAACAATCTCCAACTCAGATACGGGTGTAAAGAAATAGTAGTGATAGTGTATTCTAATTTCTATTGAAGAGACAAGTATAACGTTCGAAGGAATACAGCAGGGGGCAAAAACTGACCAATTTTCTCTATTTAGAGTACAGAGATTACTCCTACTGCTATTTTTATTTCTCTTCAATACGCAAAAATCAAATACTGTTATCCCCACTGGTTTGGTCAACATTTAGTACTATTGACTGAGTAAATGTTCATTTATTCATTTATTCTTCATAAAGTGTTGGAGCTTTTTATTTTTAACAAAGACTTTTTATTACATTTGTGATAATATGATGATAGGGGTACTTATATTTTTGATGATAGAATTGTATTTTGGGCTCTATTCCTTTTTATAATTACGTTTTTATTTTAAAGGTAACATCTTAAAGAGCAATTGTAAGCTTACAGCACAATCGAGGGGAAGTTACAGAGATTTCCTATCTGTGCCCTGCCCTCACAAGCATTATCAATACTCCTTACCAGACGGGCAAATTTTTTTATCAAGCACGAACCTACATTGACAAATTATAATTATCCCAAACCCATAATTTACCTTACAGCTCACTCTCTGTGTTGTACATTCTATGGATTTGGAAAAATGTATAACAACCTTTATTTATCATTATAATATCCTACAAAGTATGATTTACTGCTCTGAAAATTCTCTACACTCTGCCTACTCACATTCCCTCCTCTCTCACTCCTGGCAACCACTGATTTTTTTAATTGTCTACATAGTTTTTCATTTTTTAGAATGTCATGCATTTGGAATCGCATAGTATACAGCCTTTTTAGATTGGCTTCTTTCACTTAGTCATATACATTTGTGATTCTTCTGTGTCTTTTCATGGCTTGACAGATCATTTGTTTCTCAGTGCTACATAACAGTTCATTGTCCGAACAGACCACAGTTTGTTTACCCATTCACCTACTGAAGAAAATCTTGGTTGCTTCCTAGTTTTGACAATTATAAATAAAGCTGCTATAAACTTCTATGCGCATGTTTTTGTATAAAAATGTTTTCAAACACTTTGGGTAAATACCAAGAGGCACAGTTGTGGATTATAATTGTAAGGGTATATTTAGCATTTTTTAAAGAACTGCCGGACTATCTTTGAAAGGGGCGCTACCATTTTGCATTCCTATTAGTGATGAATATCTTGCTCTGCATCTTCACCAACATTTGGTGTTGCTATGCAGTGGAATCTCATTGTTGCTTTAGTTTGCCTTTTTCTGATGCCAATATGTGAATCTTTTTATATGTTTATTTCCCACCTCTGTGTCTTCCTTGATAAAGACTCTGTTAAGGTCTTTGGCCCACTTTTTAGTCATTGTATTCTTATTGTTGAGTTTCAAAAATTCTTTGTGTATTGTGGATAGAGGTCCTTTATCACATGTGTCTTTTGTAAACATTTTCTTTTAGTTTGTGGATGGTCTCCTAATTCTTTTGGTATTGTTTTTCATAGAGTGGAAGTTTTGAATGTTAGTGATATCCAGCTTCTCATGTATTATTTTTTCACATATCATATCTTTAGTGTTATATCTAAAAAAGTCATTACTAAACTCAAGGTTATCTGCATCTTCTTTATTTTCCAACAGTTCTATCAGCTTGTGTTCTATACTGAGTTCTGTGTGTAATTAATTTTAAGGTAATCTTTGAGAAGGGTGTGAAGTCATATATTAATTGTTCTTTTTTTTATGTGTGGATGTTATGTTGGCTTTTGTTGAAGAAACAATCAGTTGAATAAATCTTCCAATATTATAGCCTTATAGATTCATTCAATACATGCTTCTCCTTGGCAAAAATCTGCCATATATCCATATGCCAAATATCCACTTGGTCAATAAAAATATCTAATATCTCACACTCTATGTTTGTCCTTCATGGCAAAAGTGTCAATATGTCAAAAATATTGCTACTGTAGTGTGATAATTTCTACAAAGTTAAGTGCACATTGAGTATTTAACTAATCAGTATAACTCCAACATATTTACTCTAGATAAATAAAAATATTATTTACACAAAATCCTATAAATAATGATCAAAACAGCTCTGTTTATAACATCCAAAAATTGGCCCTCCTACAAATTTTGGAACAACCTAAATGTTTTTTATGACACAATTGATAATGAAACTATTGTACATTTATATATACAGCAATAAACTGGACTGAATTATTGACAGACACAACAATGTATTTGAATCTCAAATGCATGGTGGGTGAAAAAAATCCAGTATCAAAATGTTGCCTACTGTATTATTTAATTTATATGACCTTCTAAAAAAACAAAGCCTAGTGACAATGAATAGATCAAGGGTTTTCAGGAGTTAGAAGGAGGAAGAAATTCTGATCACAAAGGGGATCTAGGAATGAGTCTCTTGGGCTGATGGAGCTGCTCTTACTGTGATGGTAATTATGCAAATCTGTACATGTGAAAACTGATAGAACTGGATACAGATATGTCCGTTTGCATAATAATTCTAAAAATAATAATAAAATACAGAATGATTTCCCAGTTCATCTGGAGTCACTATTATTTAATAAATATTGTGGCACTTGCAAACACTTAGCTCCCATACAAAATTCTATCTTCTAATCCTCCCATAGGCACCAGATTCTTCCAAGCAGGAGGGATCTTTTCCCCTCATTAATAAGTCATTTTTAGAGGAAGGATTTACAGGAACAAGTATAAAGGACACATGGACAAAAACTAAGGGGGATGGAAATGGGAGGGAGGTGGGGACCACTGGCAGGGGTAGACTGGGATTGGAGTAAAAGACAGAAAACTGTACTTGAACAATTAAAATAAATAAATTTTTAAAAAGACCCCCCAAATAAGTCACTTTTTCTAACTATGGAGCTTGTTTTTTACACCTGAAGCTTGTCAACATTTCTTTACATTCCCCAAATTCCCCACACTCAAGAAATCACTGTTTAGACAACATGCTATTCCTTTTGAGTAAAACATTTAATATCTAGTCCTGAATGGTGTAGCTGAGTGGATTGAGTGCCGGCCTGTGAACCAGATGATCGCAGTTCTATTCCCAGTCAGGGCACATGCCTGGGTTGCAGGCCAGTTCCCAGAAGGGGATGCACAAGAGGCAACCATGCATTGATATTTCTCTCCCTCTCCCCTTCCCTTCCCGTCTAAAGATAAATAAATAAAATCTTAAAAAAAGCATTTAATATCTAAAATTCTCACTTTGTCTAACTAAGTTTGGCTAATGATACAGTAGCAGAAAAATTGCTTAAAAATATTCATGTTGACACAGGTCACTTGGAGGCCTATAAAGAATGGCTCACTGAGGCTGAGTTTCTCTTTGTGTAGCCCAGCTGCTTGTCCCTACTGAAAATGTGTCTTAAAAATGGCCTCTATAATCTGAGGCTCAGAGACAAGCTGAAGCAGAAGACATGCCATAAGACATTGCGCACACACAGCACACACCACGATATATTAACAGAACAAAGAAACGACAGCAGAATATGGACGTATTCTATAGCCTGCAAACACATCCCACGTGTAAATGCTACAACAAGTATTTTTCTCTAGCTATTTTTAGGGTACAGTTGAGTATGAAAGTTATTTATACGTTACTTTAAACTTCCTGCACAATGGATGTACTCACAGCAAAGGGAATGAGCTGGGCTTGAAGGATAGTTTCTCTAGACCACAGGAAACTGATGAGTTTGCTCAACATGGTCACCAAAGTGAAAAGGCTCTAGAGTTAGATGGGTTTAAATTTCTTTTTTTTTTTAAGGCTCTGAGGGAACTTTTTTTAAAAAAAATATTTTATTTATCTTTAGAGGGGAAGGGAAGGAGAGAAGGAGAGAAATATCAATGTATGGTTGCCTCTTGTGAGTCCCCTGTTGGGAACTGGCCTGCAACCCAGGCATGTGCCCTGACTGGGAATTGAACCGCGATCGTGTGGTTAGCAGGCCCGCGCTCAATCCACTGAGCTACACCAGCCAGGGCTGGGTTTAAATTTCAAGTCTGCCATTTTCTCACTCAGTGGCCTTTTGGCAGTTAATTGAGCTCCATTGCCTTCGTTTTCTCATTTGCCCAATGATGTAGTGGTAATCTCCAAGACTTCCACAGGTTTTACACAAGTAGGGTGCTTAGAGTAAGGTCTAATATATTAGAACCGCATAATAAATTTTGATTATTTGTTATTATTACTTGCAATCACTGATGCATACTTCATATTCTGTGATGACATACAAGCATTGAAGGAGAAACTGCTCATAATCAGCTTCCAAATTTACACTTGGACCCCTTACTGTATAAATGTTTGGAAATAACTAGCAATTGTTCTTTAGGACAGTCTCAGATAAAAGGTTATCATCCATACCTATCACTCTGCACAGGTTGTTGTCTTGTAAATTTATAATCTATAAACCATGTTACCTACATCCTATCAAGCAAATGCTCACTGGAGGTATACCTAGCAATAAATCTTTTAATGTCACGAGAAATATTAGTTTTGCCAGTATATTCTATCACATTTATAGCTTTTCTGCCTTGCCCTGGCTGGTGTAGCTCAGTGGATTGAGCTCGGGCCTGTGAACCAGAGGATCCTGGTTCGATTCCCAGTCAGGGCACATGCCTGGGTTGCAGGCCAACTCCCAGCAGGGGACTCATGAGAGGCAACCATACATTGATGTTTCTCTCCCTTTCCTTCCCCTCTAAAGATAAATCAATAAATAAAATCTTAAAAAAATAAATAAATAGCCTTTCTGCCTTTTCTGTACCCACTGTTTCTGTCGACTGACCTTATTTGCCTTTTGTAAAACTTGTCTCTTTTTTGTTTCATTCTTTAATATATTCATAATTTTCTATCTCCAGTGGCTGAGACACAGGTTCTTTAATTGAATTAGAAGTCTTTGTTTCACTCGACTTATACCATACACAACTTACATCATACACAAAAATTCAAGGTGGATAAAAGATTTAAATATAAGTCATAACACCGTTAAAATCCTAGGAAAATCTCAGATATGTCCAGGCAGGAGTATTTTCACTGATACATCCCCTAGATCAAGGGATATAAAAGAAAGAATAGACAAGTGGGATCTCATCAAAATGAAAAGCTTCTGTGTGGCTAAAGAAAGCAGCATTAAAATAAAAGGGAACCAACTGTATGGGAAAATATATTTGTCAGTGACACCTCAGACAAGGGTTTGATCTCTAATATATATAAAGAACTCATACAACTCCACTCTAAGAAGACAAACAACCCAATTAAAAAATGGGCAAGGGACTTGGACACTTCTCCAAGGAGAATATACAGAGGACCCAGAGATATATGAAAAGATGCTCAGTATCTCTAGCTATCAGAAAGATGCAGATTAAAACCACAATGAGATACCACTTCACACTTGTCAGAATGGCTATCATAAACAAAGCAACAAACAACAAGTGTTGGAGAGGGTGTGGAGAAAGGGGAACCCTAGTGCACTGTTGGTGGGATTGCAGACTGGTACAACCACTATAAAATACAGTATGGGATTTCCTCAGAAAATTAAAAATGGATCTGCCTTTTGACCCAGTAATTCCACTGCTAGGATTATATCCTAAGAACCCTGAAACACCAATCCAAAAGAACCTATGCACCCCAATATTCATAGCACCACAATTTACAATAGCCAAGTGTCCAGCCACCTACGTAAATGAATGGATCAAAAAAACATAGTACATTTACACAGTGGAATTCTACACAGCAGAAAGAAAGAAGGAGCTCCTACACTTTGCAACAGCATGGACGGAACTGAGGAACATTATGCTAAGTGAAATATGCCAGGCGTTGAAAGACAAATACCATATGATCTCACCTTTAACAGGAATCTAATCAACAAAACAGAATAAGCAAGCAAAATATAACCAAAGACATGGAAATTAAAAATAGGCTGACAGTGACCAGAGGGGAGAAGGGAGAGGATTATAGGGGGAAAGGGTGAAGGGTTTGCAGAAACAATTGTAAAGGACACATGGACAACAGCTGGGGGGTTAGTAACAAGGGGGGGGGAGATGGGGAGAGCTGGGGTGATGGGGAGAGGGGGGCAGAAAGGCAGAAAACTGCACTTGAGCAACAATAAAAATGTTTAAAAAGAAGTCTTTATTTCATAGGTTTACATATATGTAAGTTAGAGTCTTCATTTTGAAAATATTTATGGTAATTGTCATTTAATTATCATGAAGTATGGACTCTTTATTTCACTAGCCCTTGAATGCCACAAATAGTAATGAATAAATAAAGCACTGATATCTAGAAAGAGAGGAATTGACAAAGCAAGGGGGATGCCACAGCTCTAAGCCAATAACCTTGGAGTAGATCTGCCAAATATTGTAATGTCTGTGACAAGGGAACATGCTGAGAGCCACACGGTTCCTTGGATGGCCAGCAACATACAGATTTCCTACCGAGTGACTGTCCCAGCCTGAAGGCATGTTTGATGATGCTTTGATTTAGCGAAGGCAATTTGACGCTGTGGAGAAGCCACTGCACAGGTGGGAAATGGCCCGGAGAGACACAGTTTAATACCACGAAGTGTCAGGTGATAAAATGACAGAGGAAGGCTATGAAGTGGTATTTCTATTGTCAGTGTTCCGGTGTTCTAGCTGAGGCGGGTGATGGGAGTTAAAGTGAGGGGGAAGGAAGAGAAGGGTATAACTATCACTGAAATCCACAGAATCTGAAACTTGAAGGGCTTTGCTCTCTTGACATTGAACTCTTTAACAGGAAAAATCAAAGAAAAATACACTCTCTTTACTGGGGTGACAAGAGTAATATTGGGTGAAAGGTGTTTAGGATAACAAATCCAGGTAAAGATTTCTCAGTCAGTCTTCCTACTCTTTGTATAATTCTTTGGAAGGCAGATGGCTCTTTTCAAGAGTATTAACAAATATATCAAAAACAACAACAGCATGAATCCCACGAATAAAAGATCTGTATAAATAGCTCTGACTGATGTGGCTCAGTGGGTTGGGTGTCGTTCCCACAAACTCAGAGGTAGCTGGTTCACTTCCTGGTCAGGGCACATGCCTGGGTTGCTGGGCAGGTCCCTGGTTTAGGGACATGTGAGAGGCAACTGATAGATTTCCTCTCAATGTCCCTCTCCCTGTCTTTCTCCCTCCCTTACCTCTCTCTAAAAATAACTAACTGAAATATCTTTTTTTAAATCTGCATTTTAAAAATCTGCATAGATAAAATGTGCAAAAATTCAATGTTTTTTAAGCAAGAAAAACAATATAAGCACAAACGTGTGAAAAAGCACAGTGCACGGTAGTATCCGTACTCTCAAAAACTGTAGGCAGCATGAATAACCTGCAAAAGGAGCTAAGAAATTATAAAAAATCAAGAAGAGACTAGAAGACAATGAAAAGTAAGGTAAAGCAAAGTAGCAAAACTCAGAAAAGAGTTAAAAACTATATGAATCCGAATCTAAATATTATATGTATGGCCTAAGCAGAGGAGTCCAACCTGCAGCTCATGGGCTGCATGAGGCCCAGGATGGCTGTGAATGTGGCCCAACACATAATGGTAAATTTACTTAAAATATTGAGAATTTTTTTTGTGTGATTACATGTTGCAGTAACATATTTAATGCGTGCCTCAAGACAACTTGTGTTCTTCCAGTGTGGCCCAGAGATGCCAAAAGGCTGGGCACCCCTGGCAAAGCAAACAGAACTTGAAAGAAACAACTATATGTAAATGATATGGTAAGAAGGGTGCTGCTCAGGCACAAAGGAGATGCTCCATCCAAGTAAACCATCAACAGGCTGCTAATAGAGAGAAAAAATTGAGGACAAAACACCCAGGAAACATGAAATAAAGCTATTCCAACATAAAGACCAATATATTAAGTAAATATGCTAAATGTGTTCAAGGAGAAATTGGTAGGGAAAAATGACAGCAAAATATATCTTAGTAAAATTAATAAAATTTGAAGGCAAAATACTACTTACAAGTACAAGCAGAAGAAAAACTTTGTAAAAAATAGTTTGGACAACATGGAGTCAGGCGTTCTCCATGCTTCTCTGAAGCCAAAGGTGAAATAATGGTTGGAATTCAAAAGGAAAGAGGGTGTAATCGAAGAATTTTATATACAACCAATTTGGCCTTAAATTCTAATGGCAATAGAAAAATACATTTAAGTTTGTAAGGCCTCAGGGACTAGAGAACCTACACGATTTTTTTCAGTTAAACTACCTGATGATGAAATGTAACCAATAATGAAGATATATTAAAAACAAAGAGATTGGCAGGTAGGAATTGTGGTAAAGGACCAGAGAAAGATAGTGAAGTGATTTCTATACCAAGTTAAACAAATCTTCAAATGATGTTTGCATAATACACTATAATAATCATAGTGTCATAATACAAAATGAAATAGACAGATCAATAAAGGAATATAGGTATCACCTTTCAATAGTATAGAGTCAGTATACACTATAAAGTTACACTGCATATTTCTAACCTCATACAAAAGCCAAGATGTTTTTCCTTATCTTTGGAGAAATTTTTCTAAAAAATAGTATACCTGTGAAGAATAATTTTCCTGGAGTTAGGTAAGGCATATATCTTCTGTTCCTTTTGGTTTTCTCTCATTTGGCTAAATTTAAGTAAAACTAAACCCTGAGTGCTATTTAAAAAAACACATATCTCCTACCTTTTTGTGTGGGTGTAGTGGGAGTAGACCAATGTTTCAGACATTATTTACCAGGTGTCAATAATGGTTACTAATGGTAGGATTTTATAAATTTTTATTTTTGTGTTTGCATGACTCAAATTTCTTAAATAACTATATGTTATTTTTAATGATAAAATTAATTACTGCCTGAAATTATAAAAATGAAAATCTTTATTTCAAACCAGGTTAATATTTTAGGGTGTCTTCTCAAAAAGTTAGGAGGCCAAGCTTAATTAAATTTGTAAAAGTAAATTGACTACAGGCCTTCAGAAACCCTCATTCTGATGAGTGTGTTTGTGTGCCCATGTGTGTGTATTTAAGCTGGGGGAAGATTGTTTCGTATTCTAATGCACAAATTACATCAGTGTCAAAGTTTCCTTCACAAACTTGATAAAGTCAACAGACATCTCAAGCCTACCAATGCCAAAATAGGAACAAGGCTGGCCAAAGACAGTTACCTGGATAATGAGTGTCCTTTGAGACTTCAGGTGGAAGACATGAAGCAGTTAAGCATGTACCATGGAATGAAGAATAAGGAGAACCTGAATCATGTGCATTGGAAGTTCGTATAAGAGTCTTAGGTGTGAACAGATAGAAATGATAAAGAGGCTGTTTGTGAGACAGCCATTCTTGCTATCAAAGCTTTCACAGCTTTTCAGAAGTCTGAAAAAGGTTAGTCCCCAAGAATATAAATCAGATCCAGCTGAGGCCTGTGGAATAAGTAAGAGGCATCAGACCTCCCCTTGTTAGGATGCTGATGGCTTTGTCCACCTCATTGACCTCTCATTATAAACAGAAAATAGGACATTTTTTCCCTTAGTATTTTGAGGATCAAGAAAACTGTCAAAAGATGTCATAGCAAAGTATAAATATGTGAATCAAGTCTCTTGTGAGATTATTTTTGTTTCTATCAGCTGGCCTGTGAGTTTAACAGGTAGGGTGGTGTCTCTTGTTTAGTATTGGAAGGATTTGATCATTAGGCAGCAAGTAAGTAAATGTGCAAAGGAAAGCAAAGAGAGAGAGTTGCATCTCAATGTCATGTGTCAACATACGGCAGAGGAAATGCTACTTTCCGTAATGGGGACAGTTAATGATTTTTTTTCAGTAAAACAAGGATAAAAAAGTAAGTATGTTATACATTCTTACCCTTAATTTGCCAAATTGATTCAACTTATGATCAAATAATTTTAAGTACATAAAGAAGGCTTCCTTTTTATCATCAGAGCTTTGCAGAAATACTCTTATGATAGGCTTGTAACAATAGTGGCTAATGTCAAAATTTTTAGTTTGTACCACAGTTTAACTCCTTTCATGGATAATTTTAATCACGCTATCCTAAGAAAGCATATGTATTTGCTGATTTTTGCTATCTCTTTCTGTAGCATACAAAAGACAAAATGTATTCTACTATGCAGTTGCAGAATCTGGTGTGTACCTTGAAGCCTTAGAGAGACTCTTGAGTTTCTATAAGCTCCTCTACTCCCTTTTATATTATGCCAAGAGTCTTAGCACATTTTAGTTATGTGCTTGGACCCTGAAGGCATCTTTGATCCTTAGTTCCATGTCGTCCAACTCACTTTGGAGATGACTTGGATAAGCAAGGTATGAAACTAGACGCTACATGGCATCAGAGACTTTCTATATACTCATCACTACACCCCAGGGGCCAGCAGAGTCACAGATATTTAGAAAGTGATTAATATTTAGGGTGGTTTTTTCGAAAAAAAGAACTAAAAAACAGGAAGCAGGTAAGAAGGATAAAAAGAAGTGACACCCCAGTGAAGAGAGTGTAAGAAGGATAAAAAAACAAATTATGATGTTTTGTGGTCGTTTTGCATTGTTTCCACTTGGCTAAGCTGGAAATACGTTTTCTCAAATTGTGTCCTTTGAATGGTTCCAGGTAGAATTGTCCAGATGAGAAATTGGTGGGATATTTATGTGAACTGGAAAGCAGAGCCTTCACTTGTACAAGGCATGTTATAAGTGACAGGAGACAGCTTATTCTTATTTCCCTAAACGCCGTGTCCAGCTTTCTTTCTGACTAGGGCTCCGCTGAACAGCAGCAGCAGCAGGCTGACCATCACACAAAGAGGCAGCGTGCCTTTAAGGACAATCCACAGGCTCTGCTGTGATACCCACTATGGCAGCTGATTATGAGAGGTGACCAAAGTACCCTGGCCCATTGTGCCAGTGATCAAGTAAAGCTGCTTAAAAATTTTTCTTTAATCACCCAGCTTCCCCCTTCTGACCCTTATTTCTACAGTTTCTTCAATAATTATGGATCCTCTTAGACCTACAATAGATTCCTCATTCCATAACTGCAATAGTACTTCTCTTTCTTTGACTGAAGCCTGACTGATAGAAGTTTATTGTTATAGTAGAAAGTTCTGGAAGGCATGAAAAGTTCTAAGAGCAAAGTGTAATTTTCTGCAGTATGTAATCCTAATTCTCTCCCTTTACCCCACACCTCATTTGGAATCTACCTGGGTCAGGGTTTTACAGAGAGGTTTAATAAAAACTTATTTCTTTGCACAATCTTGATTAAGTGGTGATCCACTTGCACAGAAAAAAATATGCATTCGCCATCTACACAATTTACAATATGTTCTTAGCCAAGCACTATTTTCCAACACATTAGTGGTCAAAATAGCAATCAAGTAAAATCATACGAATGGTTTACTTCTGTTTCAAGCGTTCTGGGTCCCAGGGCTACCACAGCGTCCTCTCTACCTCTGTGTTTTTTCTCTGATGGAGACACTAAATGACACATGGAAAAATATTCACCTAATAATGGCATGCTGGGATGTAACCAAACATGTTAATTTCTCATAATAACCCATTAAGTAATTTGAATCTGAACTTTGCTGATATGTTGATAAGCTTATGCATATTTTCAATTTCTGGGCTTCTTGTAGAATAAAGAATTTTGTAAGTATTTTTTAACACAGTCAGGAAATATTTTATTGGGCTTTAATATGTCATGTGCTCTAGTTTTACTGTAGGATTAGGTACAATATCATTTTTATCCTGGATATCACTTGCCCGGTGTTTGAATTTTTCGTCATTAGATTCTTTCCCTTATTATTCTAAAATTAAGTTCCTTTTCGTCCCTACTCTCTCTTTTTGTTTTAGTTTTGTTTTTACTGTTTATGCTTTTACAGTTGTTCCTGTTCTTTTCTCCTTTTCCCCACCCCCACTAAGCCCCACTCTCTACCCTCCCCAAGCCAATTCCCATATAGTTGTCCATGTCCATAGGTTGTGTATAAATGTTCTTTGGTTAACACCCTCACTACCTCTCCTTGTCTAAGTTAAAGTGTAGTATCTGCTCTTATCAGTTCAATATCTGATACATCTTCTAGCCCTCACTCTCTCTTTTCATTTCTTTTTACCTGCTTTCCTAAGTTCCTGCCTTGCTTCCTCCCTTCAGACTTCTATTTTTTAAGGTTTTGTCATTACTGGATGTTTTCTGCAGTTGGAAGTGACAAAGTATTGTTTACTTTTTTATTGCTGTTTCTTGTCTTCATAAATCCATGTAAATTGCATCAAGATTTTATAAATAAAATACTGAAGATACTTGTAGCATTTTACATATGACTACATTATGGTTCTAAATAAAGAACATATTTTATTTTCTTCATTTTTAATGTCTAAATTAATGATAGCACATCTTTTATGAGTACTTTTGACCAACACTATTCCATTAATACAAAGAAAATAGTAGAAATTATTTATATGTATATGTATTATTTATCTATGTATTTGACTTAGGGAGTTTATCATTCAGATATTCATGGAGATCTATGTGCTTTAAGGTGAATTATGAACTTTAATATTTTTGATAAAGTATATAAATTTACCCATTAAATTGATCTGGGTATGTTCTAATTAATTAGCAATGTATTGGCCTCCTTTTGAGAATGTAATGCTTTATGGAGTATAGTAAGTAGTTTGAAAGTATGTATTTGTATTTCTCAGAAAGAAATGAGGTCTAAGGAGATTTTCTTACTTGGGACATAATTTATTGCCCTCTGTTCTATGATGTCTATGGATGTGATTCTAATGCTATTAATCCTTTTGATATCTATAGATGAAAAAATAAATATTCCTTATGGTGAAAGATTTATTTTCTGCACCACCATAATTGCATCAATCAATAAAATATATCTCCTATGCTCTGCACAACACATTCCATCAAGTCAACAAGCGCACTCTTTAAAGATACCCAAATTGTCCTGTGACAGGCCTGTCGCTTTAGAGATTTAAAATAATAATGAGAACAGTAATAATAATAATGATCACATTTACACTTTTTTCATGGGTCTGCCTCCACCTTCAAGGGAGACAAGGCCACGTGAAGCCCCTTTTGGGAGTGTGGAAACACAGAGCCCACATGTGTGGCCAAGCTCCTTGAGTTCTATGCAGAGATGGCCCCTTACAGATAGAGTACATTCTGGACCACTCTCCCCCATGGGGAAGGAGACTGGGCCTGCAGAAAACCCCACAGTCACTCAGTCTGAAATATTCAGGCTAGTAGTAACAGGTAAAGCTCATACTCTAAAAGGCTTCAAAGGTCATTAAATGGCAATCTGATCCCCATCAGTTTAACTCATTTGCCTGCCACTTGTTGTGAGCACAGAACAAGCCCAATACTTTCAAACTTTGCAACCCCCAAAACTTCATGTTTTAACCCTTTCTGAGCTAGTTATACTCTGGGGTATTGACTCAGGCTTCCAAGAACATCCAAGAGTGGTTAAATAAACAAATTCTAATTCTGGATGCTACATTGTGAAGTGCTTTTCTCACAGATAGGAGTGCAGGTTTACTATCTAGGGCCCTGTGTTCCCTGGGGTAAGGCTATATGGGCATACAGATCATTAGAAGGGTCCAGATGTTAAACAAAGCAAACTAGATGAATTTAAGGGACCTGTCATCTAGACCATGGACAATTCTGATGAGATCTTCTATTTTTATATTTCAGAGTTATAGAATTTGTGTTTGAGACCTGGTCCTGCCATTTACTATATAATCTTGGGTAAGTTTAATTTTTCTGAATTTCAATGAATTCATCTCTAAAATGTGAGTAATCATACTGTCTGCCTCATCAAGTTGTTAAGAGAAATAATGAGATGATGAATGCCACAGCATTTGATCTAGTACTTGCTAAATAATAATCGCATATCTATAGTATATGTATACATATACATATTCACATTATATATTAAATATGTATAGTGACTACATAGAATATATTATATACTCTACCTTCATCCATAGACAAAGGAAAATTCATGTTCTACAGCATCTCTTTCTGCTCTCTAATAAATGTTCTCTTTTTTATATTAGTGCATCTTTTATACTTTAAATCTTAGATTATAAAGTTCTTTGTTATCAGCCTTTGTTATCAGTTCTTTGTTATCAACACATAGCATGTGTTTCAGTCACATGATTAGAACTTGGCTCTCATGTTTGGATTTAGAGAATTTGCTTCTCTCTTTTAAAATAACATTTTCTGTCCTGGTTGATGTGGATCAATTGGTTGAAGCATTGTTCCCCAAACCAAATGGTGGTGGGTTTGATTCCTAGACAGGGGCAAATGTGCAGGTCGCAGGTTCCATCCTTGGTTGGGGCACATATGAGAAGGCAACCAATTGATGTTTATCTCACATCAGTGTCTCTCTCTCTCTCTCTCCCTTGTTCTCTCTCTAAAGAGGCTATATTAAAAAATTTCCTCAGGTGTGGATACATTTTAAAAAATATATATCAATTTCCTCTTTGAATGATTGTATAACATCCTGTGTTTTTCTTTTTGTACTTTATAAAGTTAGTCTTTTTTATCTCTGCTTGAAGAACAATACCCATCTTGTTTATTAAAATGTCTAACAATCTGCACAATGCCAGGTGAATAATTAGTTGATAATAAATATTAAGTGAATAAGAAAGTAAAGGAATTAATAACTCATAAAAACATTTCCAATTGATATATATCTTGTCGAATTCTCAAAATACATTATTTCAAGCTTAGCAATATTCTTTACTGTTTTCTGTTCAGATTCATTGGTAATGGTCTAGTAGTATTGTCCTAGGATCATAAACTCAGATTCATACAAGGTCTGGAAAGTATTATAAAAAAGTATAAAGCAAGCCATGGGTAAAAATGGCAAATGGAGATTGACATTCTGCCTCAGTGTCAGGGCGGCAATAAATTCTCTTAAGGACTGCGGTAACTACAAGGGTGTGCCATGTCCAAAAATGAGTGACCCTCCTCAGCAAGAGCTGATCTTTGCTACGTGGGTATTCCAGCCAATTATTATCAAATGTGAAAGGGAATTCAGAAACATGTCTTTTTTTTCTGTGAAATCTCTAAGTCTTTGAATCACGTGAACCAATGTTAACATGAATACTGTACCACTAAATTCTTGAATGAACTAGCTTTGGGATTAGATGTGACCTGAGGAACCCTGGGTCTTGCTGCCGCTGTGACCAAGCAATGCCACAGTTCTCCGCATGTGTTGTGTAGATCATTGCCTTCTGAAATGACTTCTAATGGCACATTCTTAATCGGCAGTGCTCATTCGTCAAAATTCATGTTTGAATAAGAGAGATCAGTGGGTTGGATTCCTTGTTTGCAACATCTGATTCCTTTAAATCCTACCCGATGCGCTTTCTTGACAAATCAGATTAATTTTCTCATTGCTATTTCATTTTTAAAAACCCAAAACTTTTAAGGAAGAAAATGAAGCCTCTCCAAAACCAAACCCAAAATATTCTCAAGGCTGCGCAGTCAGCCAGGGGTAGATGCCAATGTCAGTTTCCTTCGTTTTAGATTGGACATTACTCTTCCTTCCTTAGGGAAGAGTTTCGCTCAAGTTTTTCTTCCTCTGCTGCCCCACACGGGAATGAAAGATGAGCATCTCTGAGCCGTGGCAAAGAGCTGATCCACGGGAGGGGGCTTGACTCTGATATCTCCAGAGCCTCCTTGGGGCTGGGAAATGTATCAAACAAACCAAGATGCTAGGTGATACTGCAGACTGACAACTTTAACTTCAAGCAAAACCGCTTTGGTTTATGCTTCCTCATTATTTTGTCGTTGTTTTTGTTGGTAAAAGATGTCTACGCCAAAAACGTTAGAAGAGTATAATGCCAGGACGCTGCGTTCTCTTTGCCACGTGTCGCTCCTCCAGCTCCATTTCTCACTGTGCAATTATTCACAGTGTATTATTTCTCAGTTGCCCCAAATCACAGAAATATGTTTTTTCAATCAAGATATGTTCAACTTCCCTGGTAGTCAAGAAAACGAGATGTAAAAGTTAGATAATGTTTTCCAGTAGTAATTTGTGAATTTTCAAATTGAGATATACAACATTGTGAGGGATTGGGGTAGTTGATATTCTCAAATTCTTTTAATTATAGTAAGTACATAAAAATATTTCTGAGGGAAATTTAGTAAAATTCATTGGAATCATTAAAAGGACTAACTATTCTTTGTCTCAGCAAGTCCTCTTTAGGAATTCATTCTAAAATAATTCAAAAGGCAAAGATTTCTCCACAGGGATTTTCAATGCAACATTTTAATACATTGAAAATTTTGAAACAATTTAATGTATATCTATAAATGATTTAATAAATTAGTACAAGAGATATAATGGCAGTGAGACTTTTGATGACATAGGAAAATATCTATGATTAAGTAAAAATAAAAGAATCAAAGCAGAATAAAATTGTAATGTGATATTAAAGTTTTACTTAAAATTTTAAATTAATAACAACTTATATGCAAATAATTAGTTTATAGGAATTACCTCTAAAAATAATTATGGTTATTGAAGAAAAAAATTAATGACCTACATTTTCTAAATATTTTATAATGAAAATGTTGTCTATAGGCTTCCCTACTCTGCAAAAATAAAATCCATTAGAGTAATGAAGACACTATAAATGGACTAACCAAAAAAATAATTTTGGTTTTACTAACACTATTTTATTTTATATTGCTTTAATAACTGATGACCCAATTAGGTTGTAGAAGAAAACATGGACTTTTATTAAATAGACTATGTAATAGCTCCTACAACAAAAGATTTAGAGGCACAGACAATGCGGCCACTTTAATAAAGACTGTAAGAGTGACAAATATCTTTTTCCAAAGTCACCACCAAGGCTCCAGTTGTCATGTTACCACAAGTATTAAATTGTGTATCTTTACCCTAAAAGAAAATGATGATCCCAACACACACAAAATAAATTCAATGAAGCAACTAAATGTTAGGAAATTTTATTACAACTTTAAGAGAAAATTGGCACAAAAAGAAATTAGGAAACATCTAGAAAGACTTCAAAAATGTCACTTTTGTCCAGTAACCTTTGATTCATTTTGCTATTTGATACCCACAAAAATCAGACACGATGATGGATTCAGTTAGTTATAGTATGCCTTTAATATGGAACTTAATTAAATTTCTGGTATAATAGGACATCTATTATTCTGAGAGAGAGAGAAAGAAGAAAGAAGTCCAAATGCACTGAGTTTGATGTATGCAGAGTATTCTTTAAAGGATCATTCATACTCTCTTTTTAAGTCTGTCTTCAAAGCACCACTAATAGATAAAGCAAGGCAGGGTGTAATTAAAGCCAAGCCAATTAAATTCAAACAAAAGCAAAATTATTTAAGTATACTCATTCAGTTGAAATCTCATTGTATTCATTTCCCCCTCATCTCAGTGAACATTATTTTTAGCGTGAGACATATCTCACGTTGGGAGGTTGGGCAGGGGTTGGTACCATTGCAGAACTCCACTACTCCTGGGAACCTAAAACGACAATGAAAAGCACAGCTATGTCTAAGATCACAAATGCTTTTCTGTTTATGTGTTGCCAGTATTATTGGTCATAAGTGCTGTAGCATTTAGTATTTTGTACATGGATATACCATGTATCCATATTGGTCTATTGTAATTGTATTTCAGAAGAAAGAATACAAGGATTAGTTAATCAGAGGGAACAGCAGAAAAAAAGTGGAGGAGGCTCTCAGTAATAATAAAAATAATAATAAGTGGCATACAGCAGGTCATGGGAATTATTTCATAAAATGAATGTTTCTTTCAAGTCACTTTTAATTTCTTAGTCAACATGTAAAAAACATATTTCTTACATGTTTCTGGGGAAGCCCAAATACAACACCATTAGAGTACAGGAGAAATGGGTAAGTATTTATACTGAGGGCAGGATAACAAGATAAAATTGTTAGCATGGTTTCAGTCACATAGCACTTCCTCCTATGATGGTAGGAGGAAGTGAGGTCTTTTGTGAATGAGTAGTTCATGGAGGCAGAGCCCCCATAAATGGGATCAACACCCTTATACAATATACCTCAGAGAACTCCCTAGACCCCTCTTTCATTTAGGGACACCCAGGGATGCTATCTGTGATCCAGGACCTAGTTCTCCTGAGACACCAAATTTGTCAGTGCCTTGGTCTTGGACTTCCAAGTTCTAGAAACTTAAAATGAATTTTTCTTGTTTAATTACCCAGTCTATGGTATCTTTGTTATAGCAGGGTGAATGGACTCAGACAAGAAAAACTTTGTCTCACTCCTTATTAAAGTATAACAATTTTTTTCAAGCAAAAGGAAATGTTATTTCTTTCCCATTTGGAGGTGGAAAGAATGAGACACCCCACACAGAAGGAGTCAGAGACATTTCAACCAGAAGAAATATTCTTGTGGAATAAACCACTGGGGAGACTGAATGGCCATTGAGGTAACAACAAAAATCACAACAAAAACAAATGAACACAAGTTAAAACAGCAACAGTTGGTAGCTCTACTGTTCTTAGCAAACTCACAGATAGAAAAACACTCAAATGAAAAGTGATGAGGCTTTTTTTTCCCCAGACATGAATCCCTCACCAGTATATTCCATTGGTATATTATGAAAGATTTTTAGCCATGGGAAGGAAGGAAATTCTGTGTTTTAAGACAAACTGAATGGACTCTGAGGACATTATGCTAAGTGAAATAAACCAGGCAAAAACAAATGCTGCATGCTATCACTTATACATGGAATATAAGAAATGTACAGAAACAAAGAGTAGAAAAGAGGTTGTCAGTGGGCATGGGGAAAATAGGGAGAGTTTCATAGAGGGATACAAACTTTTGGCTATCATATAAATAAGGTCAGAGAATCTAAAGAAAAACATATAGACTGTAGTTGCTAAAACTGTATTACACAATTAAAATTTGCTAAGAGAGTAGAACTTAAATGTTTACACAAAACACAAAATCCAATTGAAATAACGTCTCAAACTTCCACCACCATGTTTACCAACCCATATCAGAGACTGTATAACCAGTCTTCTCTTTACCGTTTGTTGTTCTTTTCCTGCTACTTCTCTCTTATTGATGCTGTGGAAGACCAGCCCTCCATGAAATTCTGCCACTTGTTGTCTGCTCAAGGGCATTGTTATGTAATTCCTCTCTGTTCTGTATTATCAGTTCTCTCACTCAATATGCTCTTTCTGACGGTCACACAAATAAGCTAAGTTGTAGTATCTCTCATAGCTATAAAAACTCTTCATTGTACTTACTGTTAGCACCAGCTCTATTTGCTTTTGGAGAAAAATGCAAATCATTGTCAATGTGATGTCTCAAATTTTTCTCCTGTCGTTTTTTTTGGAAATACCTCCAATCGAGTTTTAAGCCTCTTCTCTAACCAAATTGCTGTTCTTAAGTTCTCCAACGATGTCTGTGAGGGGAAGTCCAATGATTGGTTCTGAGTTCTTTTTCTACTTGACCTATCAGAGGCATTTGGCACAGTTTATTACTCCCCTACCAAATACTTTCAGTACTAGACTTCCAAAACAATACGTTCTCCAGGATTCTTCCTTCGTGATTTCTTCTTGTCACTAATCATCTCCCAAATCTCTATAGGGCTCAATCCTTGAAATTTTGGTTATTTTTTTTAATCAAAATTTGTTCCTTCGGCAATATCATCTCATCTAATAGTTTCATATTTCACGGATATACTGACAAACACTAATTTATATTTCTGTCTCAATTTGTTCCCTAAATTTCAGGTTCTTATATCCAGCTATCTACTCAACTTCCCACTTCCATATAAATGTGTCTTATACTACAAATGTCTAAAATTAAGCCTAATCTTTCCCCATTCCCATTATAGCCTGCTTCTCTTACCGTCCTTCTTTTTTGTTGTTGTTAGTTAATAGCCATTTCATTCTTAGAGTTGCTCTGAACAGTCTGGACTTATTCTTGATGACTGTTTTTCTTACAAATCCTATATTTTACAAATAACCCACAAATCCAGTCATATATACCTGTGTGAGATATTTAGATTTCAAGCCATTTTTACAGCCTTCACCCCATCACGATGGTTGAAAACCCTATCGTCTCTCAAATGAATTATTTAACACAGCAGCCAGAGTGAATCTTCTAAAATATGTCAGGTGACACTCCTCTGCTCAAAACACTCTGTTGTTTTTTCATCTCACAAGAAGTAAACTTGAGTAGGGTACTTTATAAATAAAATGTAAAGGAATGTGGAGGTTGCATATTCTCTTGTGAACTTATTTCAAAAAGTTATTACTGAAAACCTTCTAAGCACTTATATATATGCCTGTATCCATGACATCATATTAAGTTAACCTATTTAACATAATTGTTCAACCATTCCTCTGTGTATGGCAGTATTCTTAGATGACCTTTCCAACAGTCCTCCTTTCATTTTGGAAGTAGTGCCTTGCATTACAAAAATTAATAATCACTACCCATTGTTATTCTTCTTCATAGGTAACACTTTTCAACACTGGAATTCATACCCTTGCATGTAAAATTGATTTATTAGGTTTAAATAGTATATCTTCTATTGCTTTAAACTTTACATATTATAGGGAAATAGTCTTAATAATTTACATATTGCAGGTATTGAAGATATTATGGAAATTTGGATGGGGAAATGGCATAATTTAAGACATAATTTTCTCGTGCAATATTTTTCTTGTGTATACTATATTTGTGAGACTAAGTACATTTTTGAGCTTTTAGTTATATTGTATAATTTGGTGGACATTTCTAATATTCTTAATTTTGACACTGCTAGTTTTTTTGTTTATGATCAATTAAATTATGTATTATAATTATATATTTTATATGTGTGTTATATAAGTATGCCTAATTATAGAGCCTGGTTTCGGTAATGAAGTGCAGTGATATAGTTCAATTGCTAAGTAATACATGAATCTTTTCTACCATTTTGTATTGTTTCACACTTGTGAGTATACATCTCTACTTGTGAAACAAGTCAATATTCAAATGATTGATATAAAATATTATAGAAACATGGGAACTTGGAAAAATAAGGCTAAGTGGTCTTTTTGGAGGAGAGGGATAAATCTGGTACAGTCTAGATTTTTTTAATGTTAGTAAAATTCACGTGGTCTTAAAATGTATTATTTTTAAAAAATCACTTAGTGATTTTAAGCAATCACCATGGTAACTATTTGCATCAGAGTCCTATTTTTTTCCCAGAGCTACTTCTGTGTCATTAAACCTAGTGTAGTATTTTGTTATTCAGTATCTGTTAAGTCTGTATGCATTCTAGTTTCTAATTTACTTAACAAATGATGTTTGACAAAAGAGAAAAGTTATAGAACAATAAACAACACTACTAATTACCTTATGAAGCAGGACACCACTATATTTGTTAACAGTTTTATGTCTTCGAAATAATTTCACCAAGTAATTAAGTATGAACATATTCCATTATCAGGACATATATCCTTTTTCAAATGTATTCATTATCATAAAGTGAAACCAGAAACTGGAATGAGTGAAATTGCAAAATTGTATTTATTAGGCGTTTTTTTCCCTATTAAAAAAAGCAAAAGAAATGGGAAAAAATGTCTAACTACATGTAAGAAAAAAATATTGCTTATCATTTGTTACATTTTGTTCATTAGACTATTGAAGGTAATTACATGGAAAAGAAAATACTACTTCAGTTTAAGACATTAATTTGATGGGGATGCATATTTCTACTCCCCTTGAGCATTGAAGCGCTATTTTTATTTGAGAAGGACCCATCATTTGTTATTTAGAAAGATTTAAAGGCAATAGAGGATTCCACAGGTCTGAGAATATTGTAGTTGACTTTCACTCCCCACCCCCCAGTTCCAGTGTAGAAGAAAAGAAAGGTATAAATAAAGAAAACCTTGTAAGAGAAAGCAATAAAGCGAAGTTTGTTTCTGTGACCTCCAGGGCCTTATAAGTTTAATGCTCCATAACTTAAGTGAGTCATAGTATATCTATATTTATGTATATAAATAAATATATTTAAATCACTGGCATATACCTACATATACAACGGCTTATAGAATGAACTGTTGAATTTGACGGCTCAGGTAGTTGTTGCAAAATGCCGGATATGGTGCAGTTTCATCTAAATGTTTCAATCACATATCCTAGTCGCTATGTGTACTTACTGCACAAACACTGCCTTAGTAAATGCAAACAGGAGCTTACTGTTTTCTCACTATGCGTCACATGCCCCCAGCCACTTCTCCCTGTTACTGTACGTTAATAGCTTCATTATACAGTGCTATGACCTGATGAAGCAAATAAATATATCAACTTTGAAAAACCTATAATTCCAATTTACTAAAAAATATTTTTTAATTTCAAAAGCAGTAATGCAATTTAATACAGATATTTCTGGCACTTATTTAATTTATGTATCCTAGAATAAAATGATCAACTCTACATTGTCCAGTTGTTGCAACTAATATTTGACCAAATTCACTATTCCAATTCACTGCTTCACTTGAGTTCTTGAATGGAATTAGTTTGTTTAATATATGAAACTTACTTAAAATAAATAATAATGTAAACATACAAGCAAATGATCTTACATACTTGATATATCTCATACTAATAGTGGTAGCAAGACAAATTATTTTTTCTTTTAAATTCTCACATTTTGAGGAAAAAATTGTTTAAACATTTTTAGGGTTCAAATAATTGTAAAACTAATGGAGGAATAAAAGGGTCTTAGCCATTGAGGCTGTAAAGATCTTCCCAATAATATGCAAATACCAAATATTCTTGGATGAGAATGATTTTCACCCTAAAGCAAAACTTTTTCTCTCTGATGCTGTATGTGGCAGCGTGTCATTCAGAACGCAGTGACTTTTCATGGGAGTTGCTAAAACACATTACACTGAGTTGCTGAAGTCATCTTTCTCTCAGTCCAGTGGTTAATAAAATTACAGTGTTAAGCAGTATTGAAACAAATAACTCTGAAATACAACTTTTAAATGGAGTTTTACCACTGCCTCCGGCTTCCAGCCTGCCAGGAGATCACTGAAGCTCATCTTGTATTTCCTGATTTTTTTTCTTTCTTTAAATTTTTTTTCTTGTTCTACCCTCAAAAACGTCTTAATTCCTTCGTCCAAAATACATCTGTCCAACCTAAAGGTACAGATGTTGATCCCTGTTTACTTCACATCCTTATGACCTTCAGACACTGGCCAACAGTGCTTTGCTACCAGAATGGATTCTATGCAAGGCTCTGAATATCATGACTGGAGTTATTTCATGAGCCTCGCATTTCCCTTTTTTCCCGAGCCTTTGGAATTTCTACAGGAATCTGTTTACACACTTAGTACTGAAACCCATTGGTCACTAGTAAATAATTGCTTGCAAATGTATCTGTGCATTGGTAGATTCAGGAAGTAGTTATGATACATTACTGTTTAACTGGTAGTTAGGCGGTAAGAAAGAAAGCTATACAAGTTATTGTTCTCTCCTGCTTCTCATCCTATTTTCATGTCATTTTAAAACAAAACAATCAATAATGTATAAGGTGAGCAAGCCTATTGACAAGGGAGATGATATGAGATAGCTAGTTGTGCACGAAAAATTTGAATAACTGACACAAACCAAAGTTCAAAAGCAGGTTAGTTCTATTTTTCCCCATTTTATCAGAACCCATTTTTGTACAAGATGACAGCATGTACGTCTCTTAGAAAAGCAGTGACATGTATTATTTAGTTAACAATCCCAAATGAATAACAATAATGGAATATTGTTAAGTGACTCGGTATGTGATCCAAACACAGTAACGATAGAGGTGATGTGCTTATTTTTAAAAGAGAAGGAAAAGCAAGCTATGCGAGGGGATTAAATCAAAGTGCTTGCGTAAGCTCTGAGCCAAGCAAACTTACGTGCTTGTCAAATTTGTGGTACATTTTAGGCAGGTTACTTATTTTCCCCGAGCCTTGGTTTTCTCATGTTAATTATTGAGATAAGAACAATAACTTTGTTATAGGCTTTTGTAAGCAGTGAATGGGTCATGCATGTGAGACACTAAGAATTATTGACATCGATGTTAAAAATTCCCATATCACCATATCTTAATCATGTTGTCATCATCATCGTCATTATCATCATAACAGTTTCACTGTGCTTTTCATTTGTATTATGAATGTTGCTTTTATGAGAAAAAAAATTTTAAATATTTGCATAGGGTAGTGGTTAAGATTAAACACTTGAAAGTTAGACCTCTTTAAATCGCTCCTTTCCTGAAACAAGGGGTGTGATTTTACCTACTTGACTTAGTCTCCTAATCTTCAGCTCCTTTATTTGTGAAATCACACTAATCATATACCATTTAGATTATAGTAAGGATTAGTAGATATAACTTCTGTATTTTCTGACACACATCAATAACCTCATAAATAGCAGTTTATATCTGTTATTATTATTAATATTGCATGAGATATTATTTTGAGCTTTTCCCTTCTTACATCTTCTCACCCCAATGTCATAGATAAGGCGGTGCTTAGTGCTTAGAGTATTTTGTCCTAATTGCCTGAGAGGAAATACAAAAGAAATAAAGACAGCTATTTATTAAATGTTGAGATGTGTTTTTAAAATGAACTTCATAAGGTATAATTTACATACTGATACCATTAAATGTCCTCTTTTAAGTGTGTAAGCCCGTGACATTTTACAAATATATGCACCCTCAGAAACACCCCCATAGATTTGGGGGGCTTTAAGTTGACTTTTGATACTAATGACATGACAATAGTTTCTAGTTGAAAACATAACATGAAATGCAACTATCTGAACTGCTGGAATTCACTTTCCTGAGCCCTTCAGGGTTCAGAACATTATACTTTCCCCTTCATAACAGATATCAAAGATTGTCTAACCCATATTAGACAAAAATTCCATTGGCCAGCCCTGGCCAGGAGCTCAGCTGACTAGGGTGTCCCCCTGACATGCCGAGGTTGCAGGTTCGATTCTGGTCAGGGCACATACAAGAAGCAGCCAATGAATGCATAAATAAGTTAACAAATTGATCTCTCTCTCTCTCTCTCTCTGAAATCAATAAATAAAAAATTAAAACATTCCATAGGCTGAATAAAGTAGTAAAAAGAATCAGAGAGACTAAACCCTGTGCCCTGCCTTCCAACCAGGCGAGGGGGTCAAGAGGAATGACGGCAACTTCAAACACATTTGGAGGCTGTAAGAGCAGAAAACAACCTGTCAGAGTTCAGGAAGGTACCAGTCTCACAGAACACCTGCATGCACAGTATGGTTTAGGCGCAGGCAAAAGGAGATGGCCACGTTAGGTACCCAGGCCATGGGTCTGTGGCATACGTTAGCATTACCTGAATGCCAGTCTCAGAAGGAAGGCAGAGTTTTGAAAAGCAACAAAAAGAATACTTTGTGTTTTTGTGGTGTTGAGTATATAGTGCAATATTTTTATACTCACCACCCAGTTACTGATGTCTTGGTAATGTACGTGAAATTCTGCTCCTTTTGCTTGGCTTTGCTAATTTCATTTCATGTGTTCATGGCATGGCAAGCTTTAACTTGACCACTATCATTCACCCGGGGTTTCATTCCCTGTTCTTTGTCTCTCTCTCTCTCTTTCTCTTCCAAGTTTGTAGATTTTCCTACCCATTAAACCAAAATTGTTAATGAAAGAATTGTAAACAAAAAACATACAATCACTCTTCCAGAATGTTTCCGTTGACTATCAGTGTACAGAAATAAGCTCCTAGGCTTCAGTGTGAAATACAACAGAAAATAATCTCTCAGGATAGCAACAGTCCAAGGAGGGTACACAGGTAAAGGAAAACACCCTGTAATGAAAATACTTTTTTCTTCGAGTGCACAAAGGTGGACAATATCTTCTAAACTGCAGGTTAAATTGGTCATCAGTGGCTAGTGATTTAATCAATCATGCCAATGTAATAAAGCCTCCCAAAAAACCCAAAAGTTGGGGTTTGACAAGCTTTGTACCCTGTTCTGAGTACCTCATCCAGCTGGCTGTTTCTAAGTTATATCTTTTTGTAACAAACCAGTAATCTAATAGGTAAAATGTTTCTCTGGATTCGGTAAGCTGACCTATAAATTAACCAAACCGAAAAAGGAAGGTCATCGGAACCTCCAAAATACAGCAGCTCATTTAAAAGCACAGGAAACAGCCTGGACTGGTGATTGGCATCTGAAGTGTGGGGCAGTTTTACAGGACTGAGCCCATAATGGGAGGGATATGACACTATCTCGAGGTATATAGTGTCGGACCCAGCGGTGGCCATGAACGGTTCGCTGCTGTGGAACCACCCTCCCCTCGCGCACTGGAACACGACACACCTTGGGATGAATTGGTGTTTAGTGCCCCTTGGAGGCATTTCACATAAAGTGTGGGAGTTTAGCAAATGCAGACCTTAAACCTGCTTTGGACCCAGAGATGCTGTGAAATCTTTCTTTTAAGTCACTCAACCCCAATAAGCTTCAGTTTCACCTCCAGAGGGTTAAGTGCACAATATTGGGTTGAATGGCAGTCCCCGCGAAGATTTGTCTACCATCTAATCTTCGGAACCTGTGATTGTTACCTTATTTGGAAACAAGCCTTTGAAAATGTAAAGTGAGGTTTTGAGATGAGATCATTCAGGATTATTTGAGTTAGCCCTAAATTCTATGACAAATGTCCTTACAAGAGTGTGGCAAAGGAAGAGCAAAGAGTGTATTCTACCCTACAGCCTCTAGGGGGAGCAAGACCCTGATGCAACTTGATTTCAGACTAGCCTCCAGAGGTGTGAGAGAATAAATTTGCATTGTTTAAGCCACTAGACTGTGTGGCTAGTAGCAGTTAAAACCACAATGAGATACCACTTAACAGCAGTCAGAATGGCTATCATAAACAAAGAAACAAACAACAAGTGCTAAAGAGGTTGTGGGGAAAAGGGGACTCTAGTTCACTGCTGGTGGGATTGCAGACTGGTACAACCACTATGGAAAACAGTATGGAATTTTCTAAGAAAACTAAAAATGAACGTACCTTTTGACCCAGCAATTCCACTCTTGGGAGTATATCCTAAGAACCCTGAAACACCAATCCAAAAGAACCTATGCACCCCGATGTTCATAGCAGCACAATTTACGATAGCCAAGAGTTGGAAGCAGCCTAGATGCCCATCGGTAAATGACTGGATCAAAAAACTATGGTACATTTACACAATGGAATTCTATGCTGCAGAAAGGAAGAAGGAACTACTACCCTTTGCAACATCATGGATGGAACTGGAAAGCATTATGCTGAGCGAAATAAGCCAGGCGGTGAAAGACAAATATCATATGATCTCACCATTAACAGGAATCTAAACAAACCAAACAAGCAAGCAAAATACGACCAATGACACTCAAATATGGAACAGGCTGTCAGGGCCCAGAGGGGAGAGGGGAGAGAATCATAGGGGAAAAGGGAATGGACTCACATGAACAAGTATAAAAGACACATGGACAATAACTAAGGGTGGGGGGTGGAAATGGGAGGGAGGCGGGGAGCATGGGGTGGGGGGCAGGCAGGGTTGGGAATATAAGACAGAAACCTGTACTTGAACAAGAATTAAATAAAAATTATATTTAAAAAAAAAGAAAGTAATGCACAAGGTCACTGTCAGCACTGAATGAAACAATGTAGAGCTCTTGGAAAAATAAATCATAGCAACTATACAAACACACACACACACACACACACACACACACACATATTCATAGGATCCCAATACCTTCTCACTAGTAACATTTATACATTTATGACTAAAATGTCTATCTCTGTGTTTGTCTCATCCAGTCTCTTTTTATCTATTAACCTGGTTCTGCTTGCTTGGTAGTTATTTCAGTTTAGTTCTCGATTGTAATGGCATCTACTGCAAACTAAGGCTTATTTAAACCAAGTACTCATTTGGCATAGTGGACTGGAGGGGACATTTTTGATTCAGGCTCAGATGAACTTCACTCTTATTTCAATATTTCCTGTATATTTTTCTAAGGAACAGATTACATCATTGAGGTTTCCAAATTTATTGATATAAATTAGTTTTAAATGTTTTCTCATGATTTGAAAGAAAAATCTCAACTGTTTTTCTTCATCTGTTCCTTGTTTAGGTTAATATAATATCTTCCTAACCTCTTTTTTTTTAACCTTATCTATTGAAGGATAGAAAACATACAGTAAGTACACTGGGTGATTTAGGGTATACAGTGTACTGAGGTTGTGAAACTACTTTCTTTATCAGGATACAGGATATTTCTGTCACCTCCAGATATTTTCCTGTGGCCTTTGGCATTCATCAGCCTCTCCAGCCTGTCTCTGAGGCATCCATTAGGCTGCTTTATATAGGTTGCCAGAGGTTAGTGTGCATTTTAAAGAATGTTATATAATAAACTTATACAATATACAGTCTTCTGTTCTGGCTCCATTCACTCAGTGTGAAGATTTGGAAGACATTGTACGTATTAAGACTTGTACATATTAAGACTTTGCTCCCTGTATATTGCTAATACATTTTACCTCTGTAGGAGCATATTTCTCTTTTAAGAAATGCAAGGAATCAGGATGTTTGCTACTCAGTTTCTCTCTTAGAAGGATTACTAAGGTATGGATTCCTGAAACAGATAAATTTACCCAAGAGAAAATTATGAGCTATGAGAAGCAATGGAGAGCTAAGAAATATTAAAAATGGTTATGTTATTATATTTATTTCAATAACAATATAAAGGAAATGTCAATTGCTATAACTATTTTGAAAAACTGTCCATAATTCCTCAAGCTGGACCATATGTATATCCCATAAACCAGGAATTCATATATGTATATACACACATATATATACACATATGTATATAAACACATATGTATATACATACATATATATGAGGGGCTCCTCAAAATAGAATTTATTTACAAAAAGAGGTGTATTTATTCTTACATGTTTAAACTTCAGTCACCTTCAAAGTACTCTCCATTTGTTGCAATACACCTGTTGAGACTTTTTTCCACTGCTCAAAACAGTTTTTGAACTTGTCAATTTTGATGCCTTTTGGTGCTTCTGTAATTTTTTGTTTCACCTCTTTCACATAGGCAAAAAGGGTTTTTTTTGTTTTTAAAGACTGTTTTTAATCTGAGAGAACATAAAAATCTCTTGGGGCAAGGTCGGTGAATAGGGCTGGGCATGGGGGTCGTGCCGTGTTGGCTCAAAAACCGCTAAACTCTCAGCGTGGTGTGAGCAGATGTGCTAGTACGTCACCCATCCTGAGATGCGTGAACACATTGAAAGGGTGGGTCTTCAAAAAAAAATTCACTGACGCCAAATGCAGCCTCTCACAACAATGTCAGCTGGTCCACTGATACAGAGGATGGGTTCCTAGAACACTCACCTAGCAGAAGAAGCCTGTACTGCAAGGGGCCCGCCCTCTAGATAGATCCAATCTGGGGGTAAATATATCTATATTTCTGTAATGTAATGTGAAAACTGAGAGGACAGGACTTTGTTTGGTTAACTGCTTCATGACCAGCTTTTAGGACATTTGTTAACATAAAAATCTAATGAAGAAATTCATCAGCATACAATGGTTATTCATTGTGATTTTAGAGCTTTCACCTGAGTTTCACAAACACCCATAGATGAAATGGAGTTAGAGACAGGAGGCCATGGCACCAGGAACACCTAACTGAACTGGATTTGATAAGCAATGTTTTTATAAAATCCAGAAATTGTTCGACGAGAGCATTTTAATTCGGAGATACATTTTGCAGATCAAAATATGCTTAATCTTCTGAGGCTAAAGGGTCTCAGAGTTGAAAATCTTCCACTTGAAGATAAAAACACCCCAAATAATTATCTTAGATTGCTGATTTTATATATGTGTGTATTAATATATATTATATTATATTATATATATACCACATTTTATATTATAGATATTATTTTTTGTGTCCACTGAAAGACATGAACAAAATGAGTTCAAAGTAATTTCATTCATAATAGTTAACTTGTGGAAAAACCCTAATATTTATTAGTATTAAAGTATATAATTAAATTGCTATATATATATACACATACATACATACAAAGGAATAATACTGCATTACTATAAACAAGAACAAATTTCTGTTACATACTAAAATATGGTTGAATTTCAGAAACAAAATATTGAGCAAAAGATGCCAGACATAAAAAGATGCGCACTGGGCCATCCTCTTTACATGGAGTTCGAGAAACACAAAAATAATCTAGCTAGATGGAAGTCAAATGTGTGATTAATTTTGAGAGGCCATTGGAGTGGAGAGAGGCTACAGAAGTTTTCTAGGGTTTGGGAAATCTGACTGGCACTTACATGAATAAATATTGTACATATGTAAAATTAGTTGAGTTGTAGTTTTAGAATCTATGCAGTTTACTTTAATTATATTTCTATAAATAGAAAAGATTTTAAAGAGAGAAACAATTGTGAGGTGAATTCATACCTGCTCTTATTGGAAAGGGCTCTAAGAAAATTCATTGCAGTCCTGGCTGGTGTAGCTAGGTGGGCTGAGTGTGGGCTGAGAACCAAAGGGTCATTGGTTCAATCCCCAGTCAGGGCACATGCCTGGGTTGCAGGCAGGTCCCCAGTAGGGGGCATGTGAGAGGCAACCACACACTGATATTTCTCCCTCTTTCTCCTTTCTCTCTCTCTAAAAAAAATAAATAAATTTAATCTTTAAAAAAGATAATACATTGCAGAATTTTACATTGTTCTTGTGTATATTTATGGTATTTGCTGTGCCAACAAAAATATACTATATACGTACCATATATATACACATATATGTACACATATACACACATTTAATTATATATTTGTGTGTATGTGCGTGCATGTTTATGTATGTATGAGTAAATGTATTTGTTTACCAGTATATAGTTTTCTCAAAAAGTAAGCAAAAATTCTCTTATAGGTGGTCATTGTGGGCACAGGAAAGCCAGGGCTAGGAGAGAGAGAAGATGTATTTGCCTTTTATCTACCTTTTATTTCATATTTTTCTGAAAATTGTTGTATGCTCTGAATGTATTTCTGACATTTAATTTTGAAAATGACAACTAGTCTTAGACATGCAGTTATAGAATATTTTATCTTCTTTTACTTTTCTATATTTTAAATGGCTAATAAAAGTTACCAAACATAACGTATACTTTTCTATTTATGCTTATTCCTGTAGAGTATCACTGTGACTATTGCTGCTGTTGCTGCTATTATAGGGGAATAATGCATTGATGCTTTTTCTTTGCACCAGACTGGGTCTCTGTCCGCCAGCTGCTTGCCAAGTAAACCCCTACATTAGTCTTCTGGAGACTGGAATAGGCTATTATGTGAAGTTTCCCTTCTCCATTCTGGAGTATTGTTCATTCTTCTTACTTTCATAATTAATTGGTTTTACTTGTTTATATAGGTGACCTAGCATCCATCTGGCAAATGTTCGGTTAGCCTTTCCATTTGTTGCCAAACTGAACACAATGTTCTCTCACTTCACTGAATTGCCCCGTACCTCGCATCTCCCCGACACAATAGTAACAGAAGCGAAATAGTTCTCTTCGGAAAGATCTTGCACACTGTTTTCAACTCGCACCATAATAGTCATAAGACATTAGTAAAAGTTACTTATAGAATACATATTATGGAAAAATACTTCAAATGCAGGTATATTATAATAAGATCTTTACATTTTAACATATGTTAATAATGGGTGATGTATTTTAGAAGATTTGTTATGTGAAGTTTGTATAAGGTATATAGTATCACATTATTTCCATTCAATTAGAAATTTAGGGTAACATTCTAGGTATGGTTATGGTAAGAAGTTTGAGCTCAGCATTGAATTTTATTTAGAGAGAAGAGTGATATAAAGCATGATATAAAAAATCTTGCAAGAAGAAAATTTAAAACAATTTTTATGTTTATCAATAGAAGATGAATTAATTAGCAAATTATAAATCGGGCCATTCAACCTTGACATTCCAAGCAAAGATTTAAAAGGATGAAGTTGGTTTATATTTACTTTCATAGACAGATCTTTCCAATATGCTCTTATAAAGCAGGCAACCTTTCCAACTGATGTTCAAAAATTTAATAACATTAAACAGTGTATGTGTGTGTGGGTGTATGTATTTCAATGCTTTTGTGGCTTTATATGAAAAGACTGAGGGAAAAACAAAACAGAACAAAATATTAAACTGTAACTAATGGGTGCCCCTGGTGAGGACAGTAGGTTTGGTAGGTGAGTATTGAAAGGGAAAATGTGCTTTAACTCTTAAATCCATTCATTTGCATAGAGCTTGATTTATTTCACAGTAGGCAACCAGTCAAGCGAAATATTTGTTATGAAAACAATGAATGAAAATTAAATTCTACAGATGGTTTATGCTTTCCTAAATTATTACTGCACAAATAAATAAATAAATAAGAGCACGCCTGTATTGAAATAAAACCTCAAACTGACACTCTGACACTCCTGGTCTGTCCCATGCTGTGGAGATAGTCACCCACACAGCCACTTTCAAATCTGTTTTGACAACACACCACAACATTCTGTTTTTAAAAAAACAAGGACCTACATCCAAGATTGCTCTACCCAGCAAAGGTTTCATTTAGAATGGAAGGACAGATAAAGTGCTTCTCAGATAAGGTCAAGTTAAAGGAGTTCATCATCACCAAGCCCTTAGTTTATGAAATGTTAAAGGGACTTATCTAATAAAAAGAAGATAAAAAACATGTATAGTAAAATGATAGCAAATATACAATTATTAACAACCACACCTAAAACAAAAGCAAACTGAGCAAACAACTAGAACAGGAACAGCACCACAGAAATGGAGATCACTTGGAGGCTTAGCAACAGGGGAGTGGGAGGGGAAGAGAGGGGGAAAAGCACGGAGAATAAGCAGCATAGATGGTAGGTAGAAAATAGACAGGGCGAGGGTAAGAATAGTATAGGAAATGTAAAAGCTAAAGAACTTAAGACTCGTGGACATAAACTAAAGGGGGAAATGTGGGTGGTAGAAGGTGTGCAGGGTGAAGTGGAATGAAGGGGGGAAATGGGGCAACTGTAATAGCATAATCGATTAAAATATATTAAGAAATAAAACATAAATATGTGAACTTCCCCAGTTTGAGAGAAATGATCCAGCGTCCCCAAAGCAGAGCTGTGTTTGCTGTCTGTGCAGAGCGCTCATTTATTTCTGCAGGCGCTCCCTCTAGGACCATACTGCGAGTCACTTACTCTATTTGGTAGGTGTTTATAGCACTTGGTGGGGAAGGAGATTTTCAGTGAAGTGGCTTAAGAGTAAAATGTGCCCGGGAGAAGTGATAAGAATGGTTCTACATGTAATGACCAATTTTTTTTAGCTGGTTGAAAGCAGAGGACTTGAACTTTCTGATAAGAGTGCCCACTCTGTAAAAACAGCCTATTTGGTCAGCAAGAACATTTAGAGGCTGCTCTCTCAAATGAACTGCCTTCCATTCTCTGAAATATATTGTCCGAGTGAAACTGCAGCAACCAAAGGCCTGTTGGCTGGAGAGCTTGACTGAAGTGTAGCATGGAGCCTTAAAATAGAAAATGAAAGGGAATAAATGAGGTCAGTCAAAAAATAGGGCCCAACAAATGAAAGTTATATGAAGGAAGAAGGAAATCCGTAACATCTAATTCAGTTTATACTGCTCCTCCCCAAGGTATTTATCTAGGGCCAGTCATAAGTCTAATTCTCTTTTTCGCACAAAGCAGCTATTTAAAATATTATCTTCTTTGCCTTATTTTCTCTCTTTCTAGACCCTAAAGAGCACAACAGAATCAGGTTTTGCTAAATCCTTAATTAATCCACAGTCCTGCATCTAGTTTTTATGGAAATTAACAGTTCAACTAAAATGACCCCTTCTAAACCTGCCCTGTCAGACCTGGCTTCTATTTACTCTCTATTCTTGACTTCTACATTTTTTTTTCTTTCATTAGTTTCCAGTCACTCTGGCCTCCTTTCTATCCCTCAGTTAGGCCAAGCTCCTCTTTGCTCACAATACTTAGGTTTCCTCTTCTGCCTGCTTGGAATGTTCTTCCTTGGTTCTTTGCACATTTAAGTCTTTAGTCATTCCCATTACTGTTCATACTTCACCTCACCAGAGAAACTTGTCTAAACACTGCATTTGATATTGTGCATCACACATTCCCTTTTCTATTACCGAGTTTTAATTTCATCATAAGGCATCACTGATTTACTTGCCAATTGTTGATTTTCTGATGCCCCAATGTGATATGAAAACTGAGAGGGCAGGAACTCTGTCTTGTCAACGACTTCATGACCAGCTTTTAGGACATTTGTTAATAACATAAAAATCTAATGAATAAATTAATCAGTATGCAATGATTACTAATTGTGATTGTAAAGGAATCATTTGAGTTTCACAGACAATAATAGATAAAATGGAGTTAGAGAGAGAAGGCCATGGCACCAGAAACACCAAATTGAATAACATTCGGTAAGCAATTTTTTTAAATTCAAAAATTGTTAGAAGAGAACATTTTAATTCTGGGATCCACTTTGAGGATCAAGATATGCTTAATCTTTTGATGTTAGAGGGTTAGATTTTCAACTCTCAGAGTTGAAAATCTTCCACTTGAGAAAATAAACTAATTATCATAGATTGCTGTTTCAGCTGTTTATCTTTTAAAAATCTAGCCCCTTGAATGAGAAATACTCTACTTGGGTATTTTAATTTTTTTACTCTTCCTTTTTTCTCTTCATTTTAAAAACTGATATAAAGTTCAGATGAAAAATTAGACATCTTTAAGTGAAAATGTGGTGTTTAGTACATTCACAATGTTGTAAAACTGTCATTTCTACCTAGTTCCAAAACACTGTTATCACCACAAAATGAAACCCCTACCAATGACATAGTCACTCCACATCACCCCCTCCCCCCAGACCCTGGAAACCGACAGTCTGTTTTTTGTGTATATAGATTTTCCTATTCTGGATATTTCATATGGATAGAATCATTCAATGTGTGAGCTTTTGTGTCTGGCTTCTTTCAATTATAATGTTTTTTAAATTTATTTAATTATTTTTCAAGTACAGTTTTCTGTCTATTACTCCCATCCCATCCCACCCCCCATGATCCCCCCTCCCTCCCATTTCCACCCTTCTTAGTTGTTTTTGAGTCTCATACATATTTTAGCATCAGCTCTCCTTTTGTTTTCATTGTTGCATAATATCCTATAGCGTGAATATACCATAATTTGTTTATCTGTCTATCCACTGGCAGATATTTGGATTGTTTTCACTTTTTGGCTCCACAAATAGCACTACTATTTACTTGGACACGGCTTTGAGAGAATGATAAGTAGAGTCCATTCTCCACTGAAAATGAAAAGTTTAGTACTAGTGGTGAGTAAATCGCAGCAAAAACTATTACTGTATTTTTATTGATATTTATATTTTGAGGGACAAAGACATCCTGATATTTTGAATTATTGGTGGATTTTTTTGGAGTTCTGTATCAGGGCTCAAATATTAATTCAAACACCAACTGGAATTATTTGTTAAACATTTTTGAAAACTATTACTCATGTTTAGTTTTTATTATGTATACAGGTACCTATTTAGATACGTCTTCTCTGTAGTAAGAATTGGGTCACATCCCACTGTGACTTCTTGACTTCCATCTCTAAACTCGAGACATAGAAGATGTTCAATAGATAACACAATTTTAATAAATACACGAATGCATACACATATACATAAGTAAAGGAAAACTTTATGGGAGTAGAATGAGTCAATTGTGGCCATTGTCAAAGAAGAAAGAAAAACAGTGAGAATTTGTACCTGCATGCTAAACATCTTTTAAATCAGACCCAGTGGTCACTCATGCTTGTGTGTATCCCCCTCCTCTTGTGCATGGGTTGGATCTAATCCGTTGTTTCTAATCAATAGAATAGTGATGGAGTATTGCTACCTAGGATATGTTACAAAGGATTACAGCATACATTCTCTCTCTCTGTTTCTCTCTGTTTCTCTCTTGTTTTTCTCACTTGGTCAATTTGGTGAAGCTAGCTGCCGCCTTTCAAGTTATTCTTTAAAGAAGACCACATGGAAAGAAAGTTAAGGAAGCCCCTGTCCAATTGCCATCAAGTAACAGGCCCTCAGTCTAACGGCCCACTAGGAACTAAATTCTGCTACCAACCATGTAACAGACCTTGGAAAAAAATGTTTCTTTCATTAACACTTTGCAGGCTGAGGGTCTGTAATCCATAGTACCCATCAAATAATCTACACTACAGAAACACTAAGATAGTGTTTTTATTTGTACTACTAAGTGTGTGATAATTTGTTATGTAAAAGTATGTAGCTATATAAACCTGATACATGGATGAAAAAAAATTGGCTTCAAAGAGATGCTATAGTTGAGCAATCATAAGACCCATGCATGATTTCAACAAAACCTACAAACTCTGTAGTAGCTTTTGAATAACCGGCCTGCTTTTTCACATTGAATATTATATCTGCAGTGGTTTAAAGTTGTTTTCTGGATCTTAACAATAATTACTATGCACATAATGAGGTAAAAAATTATTATTATTATTATTATACCAGTGAAAGCATTCTGGAAATTCGGCTTGCGTGAGGGTATAGGAGAACAAATTTGGGAGAAAAGGGAGAGCAGACTATAAGTTATGAATTACATCCACTTTAATATCTTCGAAGAATTTGAAATCAAATGAAATTTCATTATTTTAACAAATTTATCAGCCACTTTCACAGGTAGAGGTAGGAAGTCACCTTGGGGCACACATTTTTGTTATAGGAAAACTTATTTGAACATTTTTCTTGTATATATTAACATAGGGGTCATGGACAACACTTGTCCTTGGAAGAGGGTGTAAAGTAAAACATTCCTTTCTTTGGGCTATTTCTCTGTTCTTACCCTTGGCATGTAGCCATCTGGGCAAAGCTGAGTAAGAAGCCCAAGCACTTATAGAAAAAAAAGTTGGGATCCTGTTTTTTCCATGAGACTCAAATGTTAAGGGGACTTTAGGGAGTGAACTGTGTTGGCCAAGACTGAGCTCTCCTGTTTAGAAAGAATGTCACTGCGTTGGGACTCTTTAAGCCCACAGTTAGTCTCAATGATTTTCTACAAGGACTTAAAGTACTCAGAAAAAACTGTTGTTCTTGGGGTTAGGCCTTATTACAGTAAAAGGATACCAGTTAAACTCATCAAAGAAGAAAGTTCATAGATCAGAGTCCAGAAAAACCAAGCACAAACTTGCAGTTACCTTCTCTCAGCAGAGCCGCCTGGCGTCCCTGTGTTATTAACATTAGCTGCTGATAGAGCCTGGCCCAGGGCGCACATGAACAAAAACAGGTGATAACTATAATCGCATTATTAGTATCACCTGTCTGCTATGGCCCAAAGCTCAGGGATGCAAACAGTTGTTTATGAGTCATAATGTTCCAAGGGCTCAGAGGTTATCTCCCAGGAGCTGGTCAAGGGCAACACTTGGAAGAAATTTCAAATGTGTAGGTTTTTTTTCTCTACTCAGGCCTTGCTAAATCACCTCTTCACTGCACTGTAATCTGAACTTACCATGAAAGAAAAGGAATTCCAGACTAGGAAGGTGATGTTTACTTAGAACAAGGGCCTTTGGGTTCCCAGTAGAAAAGCTGGATCCAGATCAGTACTGTGTGGAAAATTCTTGAATATTTACAAGTGAATTAAAAGGCCTACCCAATGGATCAATCACATAATGAAGTATAAACTCATTCCCTCTCACTTCCATTTCTGCATCCCTTTTTTTTGTATTTTACTTTATTTCTAAAAATAAGGTATCCAATTCCAGTGTCTGTCTCTGTCAGGGAAAGAAGAAACTGATAAATTTCCAACTTGAGTGGGATCACAGTGCTACTTGATCAGATAAAGTTTTGTAGTGAAGCTTCACTTCCGATTAGAAGTCAGAATCCCTGCTCTTGAAAGCAAGGGAAAAAAAAGATAGAATTTAAGAAACTTGAAGCCATGATGCAGCCATAATGCTGTGAAAGTCACAGATTACTCTGCAGACAAAGGCAATATCATGGGTAAAACAAGTGTTCACTGGTAAAGAAAGAATTCATTCTGCCCTGGCTGGTGTAGCTCAGTGGATTGAGCACAAGCCTGCGAGCCAGAGGATTGCGGTTCGATTCCCAGTCAGGGCACATGCCTGGGTTGCAGGCCAGTTCCCTGTAGGCCATTTCCCAGCAGGGGATGCACAAAAGGCAACCATACATTGATATTTCTCTCCCTCTCTCCTTCCCCTCTAAAGATAAATAAATAAAATCTTTTTAAAAAAAAGAAAGAAAGAATTCATTCTGTTGGGCAAGTAACAAAAGAGGATAAAAAGTGTTGAAATGATTCAGTAACCAGACTTCCTTAGTTAAAAGTCTTTTTTCTTTATCTTTTGTCACCTTTAATCACAACCAAGTTGGCCTCTAAAAGAAGTCCTAACTATTACAGCCTAATTTTGTAGTGAAAGTGAGAATGAATCTTTAGTGTTTTCTAATGTTTTTCACATATTCAGAAGTACCTTTGATGTTAAGTGTGTTTGTTTAGGTGACACAACCATCCAGACTTTTCTTCAGGGAATCAGTTCCACAGGAAAAGATACTATTAGTTGAGACAAAGTACTGTGCAACTGAGGAAGGAATTTTGGGTTAAATTATTGTTGGTGCAGTATATTCTTTAAAAAAATTAACTGCACATAACAATGTGTTCTTTCAGATGTTACAACCACACAAATGTCACAAACTTACTGGTACATTACTGGTCAATGCTTTGTGTGAGTGTCATAACTCATGAATTTTTTTCTTCTTGGGAAATTGACTTCCTATTACAGACAATTGCTGGTTTCTCTTTCTCTCTATAATTAATAGAAACTGTCTTCTTGTCTTCAACGGGGTAATCTCTTTAGTGATTATAAGCTTTCCACATTTCTTGGCATGACAGTTTTTTTTCCCTATAGATATTTGATAGGAACCAAGTTTAAATAATGGGAACTGACTAATTTATCTCTAATAAATGGCATTTCTTGGCAATCCTCTTCAAGTCCGTGCATATCTTCTAAGCTTCTTTGAATCTTATCATTTTTCAGCTTTTTAAAACTTCTCTCTTTCTCTCTCTCTCTCCTTTTGTTCTTTTTTCTCCCTATTATATTTACACAACATGCATATACTTTTTTCTGTCTCAAACTTGTTAGAATCTAGTCTAAATTAATAACAATACAGAAATTAATAATAATGACTTGAACAATAATAAAACTGGATACATTAAAAAGTCAACTATTTGTAGTTCTTTACTATATTGCAAAAAATCTCGTTAGCAGTTACTTCCATCTGTGCCCTTAGCCTGAGTATAAGGAACTCTTTCAAGACAACCCAGTCAAGCAAATGACACTGACCTCTCTTATCAGATCAGTGAACTAATTTTCTCTCCCTTCCTTCCTCCCTCCTTCCCTCTCTCTTTCTTTCTTTCTCTTCCTTCCTTCCTTTTCTTTCCTCCCCCCTTCCTTCCTTCCCTCCTATTTCTTTCTTTCTTTCTTTCTTTCTTTCTTTCTTTCTTTCTTTCTTTCTTTCTTTCTTTCTTTCTTTCTCTTTCTTTCTTTCTTTCTTCCTTCCTTCCTTCCTTCCTTCCTTCCTTCCTTCCTTCCTTCCTTCTTTATCTCTCTCTCTCTCTCCCTCCCTCCCTCCCTCCCTTCCTTCCTTCCTGTCTCTCTTTTCCTTCCTTTCTTTATTCCTCTCTCTCTCCCTTTCTTTCTAGATCTCTTGATGTAAGAGACCAGACCTAGACAACTTAGTTACTAGGCTTTATGTTTGAACGGCAGGGGTATCCTTTCCTGCTGCTACCAATCAAGTACCCTTCATTAGATCTTTATCCAATTAGTCTTCCTTTAAAAATGAAAGTTATGTACACAGTGATTGCTTGCTGTTCACTGTTCCAAAAGTTCGCTTCCAACATATTGTTTGTACCTTCCCCATATGCTGAAGTCATGGGATACTGATCTTGCATTCTGCAAAGGCTTTGCAGGAAAGATGTACATGCATTTTTATAGTTAAAGAGGTCTGTCTTAAGAGACTAATTGACAATGCCATTTTTGCGTAAGAATTAGCATACCCATTATTTTATTAATTGGCTTGAATGGCAATGTACTCCTACAACACAAGGCATATCTCCAAAGTATTGTTCTAACATTTCATGTTGGTTTCTGACAGGCAGGCAGAATTAAATTGTCAGGTTGCATAAGATTGAAAATCAAGAATTTGAGTCTTAAGATGTTGGAATTGGGCAAAATACTGGCTTACATTGAGAGTCAGTGTTACCTGCTTATTACCTGTTTGATTGGGTAAAATAAATATACTTTTCTTTTGCCAGATACAATGATGTGGAATTTATTCCTAGAACAATTTAGTTTCAGAAGTTCTCCGGCACATAAATGAATTCATTCTAGAATTTGACATTATGGCATTTTGGGGGGATAAACTTACTTTTGGAAGAGAATGCTCTAAAAAATGTATGTATTATTCAGAGTCCATCAAATTGGGTTGAAGCTTGGACAATCAAAAATTTTATTCTGAACACCCTTACCACAGTGGTCAAATATACATGAGGTTTGTTTGCATGTATAAAATCTGGACCAGTTTTGCTAGAATGGCCCTTCTTTTGATAGAAATATTGGAATCCGCTGCTACCAGACTGAAGAGGTCTGTTTGCCTGCCTCCATCAAGCTCCATAAGACATGAACAGGGATTTTTAGCAAAGAAAGTAAGAGTTTATTAGTTGAGGAAGTGGCCCACCTGGAGACACAGGTGAGCTAACATTCATAGACCTGTCTCTGCAATGGCTTCCAAGGGATAGGTTATACAGGGAAGAATCATTAATCACAGTGATGAAGGGAGTTCGGGTCTCGGTCAGGATAGTGGTTTCTGTTGATTGGTCAGAGCTAGGGTCGAGGGTAGTGGCTCTGGGCATCTGGTCCGGCCATGATGCCACTTCCTCTGGTTTTACCAGTTTTCTGGGTCTGGAGCTAAAGCACAGCTGAGACCTAGATGTCATCTCTAGTTTGACCGAAACTATGTCATTGTGGCAAATAGACCCACAGCTCTGTGTCTAAGATTGTTTGATGCGACGAGAACCTCGTTGTCTTGAAAGCTTACTGATTAAGGGAGTGGACATGCATGGGAGAGGGAGGTGGGCGAGTCAAGGTCCTGGAGGAGACCAGTTGGATACAAAGAAAGAAAGGAGAAAGGTTATATTAAAGAAATGAAGTTTCTGCACGGTTACACTGCCAGCACTTAGAATTAAATTATATCATTAACACGAGTAGAGTGTAGGCTTTGCTGTCATACATACGTTGAAAATAAGGCATTTGCAGTGTTTTTTTTTTTTTCAGGCATATCTGTATTAATATGTTTCTCCAACCTATTGATTAGTTATTAATGATGCAATAAAGTAATCTAGCTAGTGTGGCTTTTAAGATGATTACAACTTTTCCTCATGAAAGCGTATGTATTATAATAAGAAACAGAATCATGGAGGACAGGACAGTCATCGTGAAGCCCGGCGGCACTTTCAAATGAAGATGTACGGTCCTTGTTGTGAGTAGAGGCTGCAAAATCTACAGAAGTACAGAAGGAATTGCAACTGGGAAGTTGTCACAGCGGAGCGCTACATGTTTCACAGATTATGGCGCACGTTGAGAGATTGTCACATGACACTTTCTGAGGGCAAGAGAAGCAAAAGCCCCCTTTCTCAGCCCTGTATTTCATGGCTTGTTACTCAGGCCACACAGTTCCTCTGATGCCAACATTCTGTAATAAACACACTTTCTTTAGAAGGATGGGCTTAGGAAAGACTATTTTATTTTTCTGGCCTTTGACGAGTATCTGGCTAAGAAGGCTCCAACATCCTTTGAGCTCCTGCCTGAAACTATCAAACTATTCAGGATGTGATTACTTCTGGGGAAAAAGGATACAGGAACTAACTTTGGTTCCTCCTTCAAGTTTGATGGCTGGGCATACGACTTTACATTTGATCTCTCCACTTCTAGATCCCACTGAAAAACAGGACAAATGTACAAACAGGAATGAAACTATAAAGATATGAATGGGAGGATGGAACATTGTAATATCAGAAATAGTAGTGACTTTTCAAAATAAAAAGCACATGGAATACATGAAATAATGTTTAAACAAAAGCGACTGTCAGGCAGTATTTACAGAATATTCATGGCAAATAGCCTTTAACTGACCTATTTTCACCTCTGTTATTATAAAAGCAGCATTCACCATCAGCTTAAAATTAGCCAGATATTCTAAAAAGTTATGACCTACATTAACCATGCTAACAGGTTTCTAGTACAGATTTTGGCTTTGGAGAATAAAATCACTCACATTTTGGTATACCTACATCTTACCCATCTGAAAGTTAAAACTGATAATTAATACTTTTCAATAAAAGATCTACAGGTCATTAGAAAAAATCAGAGAGAAATCCAGGGGGAATGCTCTGTTTGATTTCTATTGCATCTGCTGTAAGTTAACAAAAACATGGTGACTTAAAATCACATGAATTTATTTTTGTTATATAATTCTGTAAGTCAGAAGTCCAAATGGGTCTCAATGGCCTAAAACCAAGATGTGTAGTTTGATATTAGCGTAATTCCTCCTTTTTCTCTTTTTTCCCCCCTCAGGATCTTTGTAGCTATGAAGGACTTTTGTGGATCCATATAAATTTTTGAAATATTTGTTCTAGGTCCCTGCTCCCCTATAATACAAAAGGCAGATTAATGGGAGGAAAACAAATATAAGTATACTAAGTGCAGTCTCCTCTGTGCATGGGAGACACCCAGCAAAACTAAATGACTCTGAAAGGGCCTGAGCCATCAACTTAAATACCATCATCAGCTAATGGTAAAAGATGACATTGAAGGTTGGGGGTCCAATGTGAAAGGGTATCAGGAAAAGCAGAGAAAAAGGGTGAGGCTATTACACACATTTAATGCCTTGCCTCCTGCATCGACAAGAGATTCTATGAATTTTCTTATCCCCCTCTCTCCAGTTCAGAGAGAAAGACACCCTTGCAAATGGAGAGTTTTCCCTTATAAATATAAATTCCTATTACAAAAAGGCAACTTCTGTCCAATTTTTAGAGCTTCTCCTGTCTGCTCTTTTTAAAAATAATCAAATCAATAAAAACTTTATGCCAAAGACACATATTTGGGGTTGGCATGTTCTACTCCCTTTACAATGCAGTAATAGAAAGAAATGATATTTCCAATGTTATTAAAACATTCTGTAAAATTGTCGGAGTTCTGCTTACTACCTTTTATTCCTGTTGAATCAGAACACTAGCAAATAAGTGTAACTGTAAGGTATATGACCACAGAAGCCTGCACTAGTAACAGATATTTTACCTATATTTCTTTAATGTGAAATGTGGATTGAGAGAGAAATGGGAAATAATATAATAGTTTTTACTTTCTTTCCCTTGATGCTAGGTAAGTATAAAGCATAATAAAAATTTCACTCCTTCTCTTAGCCTACAATTTAGTAGGATTGTGTAGTTACTCTAAAGAAGATAAAATACATATTATTGTTATTAATCATATCATTTTTCTTTGTTATAATCAGTATAAATGAGGAATTTAAAAAAATACCACTTAGACCTATTATAACCTTAATCTGTGTAAGGATTATAGTATAGTCCTACCAATAGAAATCAATTGTATTCCAGGTTTCAGAAATTCAGGAACTTTTCAGAAATCTATTTATTTGAACAGCCTTGAAAGTATTCATAGAGGCCTCACCAAGATGTGCCATTTTGACACATGAATTAGTTTGAGCTAATGGCAGTGGAGACTTTGTGGGCTCACTCAGAAAAAAATGTGTTCCTTCCTTAAATACTTAGAACAATATAAATTAGGGGGCTTGCCCATTACAGAGTTATTGCTAGGAATATATTTCTATGACCTCTTTAGCGGGCAGTTCTAATTACTGAACACCTGCTCTTCTTGTCATTCTGTGAACGAACTTCTTACCCCTTGAAGCCTCAAAGCCTGGTGGGGTGAGGAATAATTTTTTTCTCTACACTTTCAGGTTCTCCTGGTTTGTCCAATAATTAAATTGACATGAGACATATTAACAAGAGAAAAAACACATACATTCAATTACATATGTATGCATGAGAACACCAGATCCATGAGGAAGTCAAAGACCCTACATACATAGGACGTTTAGATAGAGACAGTTAAAATGAAATGTATATGGAACTCTAGAATGAGAATGAGATATGGTACCTTGAGGCTTCAGAGGGGCGGAAGGACAATAACAACAGACATTCAGTAATTAGATGTTTGCCTTGCCCTATGCATACATCATAAAAATATACTTCTGGTAATAACTCATTATAGACAAAAACACTCAATTTATACTCTTCTAGTTACATAAAGGATGGGCAGAAGTTTCCTCTGAGCCTATAGGGTCTCAATTTCCTTCAGCTCAGAATAATCCTAACGGCACTGTGGGACACCTTGGGGAAGCCTATTCTGACCCTCTTCTATATTTTACCTTATTCTTTGGCTCAGGATGCCAGATACATTTCATTTCTGCCTATTTTTCCTGAACCTCTCATATATGTGGGGTTCCTGTACATACTTATGTAATTATATTCATTTTTCCTTGTTAATCTGTTTCATGTAGATTTAACTATTAGATAAGTGAAAAGAACCCAGAAGAGTAGAGTAAAATTTCTTTCTCCTCCACACCTTACTCTTATTGGAATAAATACCTCATCCTGGAACAATGGCTACTATTAAACATGTCAGTCTTCAAGACACACTTCTAAATTCTGCCTCACTCTGTCCACTAATATTTAACTCTTACCTACTAATATTTCCAAATCCAACCAAGCCCTTACCTTAAACCAGACCCTAAAATTTATTAATATCTTCCCTTTGCCCTCTGTTCAAGGCACTACTAATATTCTCCCTAGGTAGGATCTCAGCTTTGCTTTATCAACAGTGTTTGGGTTTTTTTTTTTTTTTGTAGTTTTTCCATTGAGTTAGCATTTGATAAATCAAAAGAAATTGCCAATAGCCATACTATAAAGTAAAATTTTATTATCAGGATTATTTTGTCCATGTGAAATCAGCTGTTTCAGATTTACTTAAATATAGATTTATTGTCTATCACTCTTATACACGTATAAAAAAGATAAGGTAAGTGAAGTAAATAGGATAATGTATTCTTAAATCAGTTTACATTGATACAACTAGTTTTTAGATATCTAAAACTATACATAATATATCTCTTAGGTTTGAAAAAAAAAAGTATTCCTGAAACCCCCAGTTGAAAATCTGTCTCTTAGTCCTAAAATGAACTAATTAATCTTAAAAAAGCCCCCAGGAGACAGCCTGTTTTGCTTCAAAGCAGCTAATCCACACTGACAGAGCCTGCCCTGAGTCTAGGACAGGGTGCCCCTCTCTAGTGAATTCATGATGGAGGGACCCGTGTTCTCTCATACCTGTCACAGAAGAACTGACCTGTTAGGTTCCCAGAATTGTGAGACTGTACCCAGCCATCCTTCCCCCGTTCTATCAACTCCCACAGTAGTTCCTTTAACAGTCAGAAACTAAGAGAAATAGTGAAGAAGCAATGATAAGTATAGATACTTGAACGTTTTTTCTATCATTGTCTTATAGCATGATAATAAGCAGAAGAGGTTTTGCAGAAATATTTGGAGAAAAAGAGAAGGCACCATTGGCAGAAGCATTAAAGGAAATGGGAATTGCCGGGTGATTTTTCATCTTTCTGCCTCCCTTCTCCTCCATAAAAATAATTTTAAACAATATCTTATTTATTCCTTTCTTGGATTTCAGTATATCTAGAACTTTTAGAGGTGTAGTATTTTATTACTTGAGTGTGTGAATAAATGCCAGTCTTAGGATTCAGTAACGGCCTGTTCAATACTGCCTCTGGGAAGATGATTGCATTACAGGTCAGGAGTGACAAGCTGTAAACAGTAAAACATTAGACTGGGGTTACCTTTTTAAAAATGCAAAGATGTCTCAGAAATAGGCTGAGTATTTTTTCACAACTGTGTATTTTTTGAAACAAGCATTTAATATATTTTTGAGCATTTTGTTTTTAATGGTTGTGCTTTGACCATTTGATTCAATAGGCCTGAGTCAGCAGGTGGAGACTGGAGGGAAAGGCTCAGTATTAATTCTGTGCCCACCTGTAGTCAGTATTACCCCTCATCCAGAAAGATAGTTTAGAACATTGGAGAAAGGAGAAGATACAAATCATTGCATATTCTGTAAAAAAGGATGATAAGCATTTTCTGGCTAGGCCTTGCAAGCACACCATATTCCCCCTGTAAATACCATATAGAAGGACACATAAAAATGAGAAAACAAGTACGATTTAAAGGGTTTTTTTCCCTTACCATTAGAGTTTCCCTTAACAGTGGGTATGGAAGTTTCATTCCCTTAAAATCAGAATCTTCATATGCAAAATGCATAATTTCTTCTGGAAACACAAACATGCAAAAATATATCTTGTATAGAGAGAAGCATCCACTGATCCAGGGAAATTATTGACCAGGAAACCACAGGGTATGATCTGATGCACTTCCTCAGAACTAAGTAGCCCATACAAAATGCAATAGGAGGTAAGACACCAACAGCCAAGATGGAGAAGAAGAAAAGAGAACATAATAAAGATAACTTCATGGGAATAGATTCCAAAAGAGGGTAATTATTGAGATGAGAAAGAAGCAGCAGCCACCAAGTGAAACAAAAAGAAAGAGAATGGTGAAGGGCAGACAAAATACTGCTGAGAAAGGGCTAAAGGAGAATTCAAATGCTAAGGATTTTCAGTAGAAGGAATAAAGTTGTAGAAATATAGAATTTAAATACAGTAGGTGCAGGGTACATGGTATGTCCTCCAGTCACTGTAAGAAAGGACAGAAAAGACCTAGACCATGGTAAAGAGGACATGAGAGTACACCCGAGACAATGAACTTTTGGGGGAGGACTTAAATAGACACTTTCTGTTTTGTTTTGCTTTGATCTGCCTGTTCCTCCTTGGGAGCACCCCTCTGCCCTCTGAACATAATGAGTTTTATCCTCTTCGTTTAGTTTGGGGGTGACTGCCCCTCTCCTAAATTCCCCAAACTGATGCAGTCATGGCCAGTTTGAACCTTGTCCCTGGCTGGGTTCAGCAATTCAGGATTCAAACATGACTCAAGCCAGAGGTTTCCAAAAGTCTTGAACTATTAAAAAGACAAATATTTTTTTTTCTTCAGGTTCTCTAAGGTATAAACATTTTAGACTATTGGTCAACATTATATTAGTTACTTGGAGAGCGTGTGTATGAGTAATAGAAAAAAAAAGACAGGGTTTTTTGTATCATTATTTGTGAACTTTTATTTATATCTAAACTAGTTTTACTCAGAGAATACAGTTATGTGAGCTAATCAATTCTGGCTCATTCAAATTGAAATAACATAGATTCAGTTCTTGTGTTTGCAAGGGGAGGCGTATTGACTTAATGGTGTTCTGTGGTTAATGATAAAATACATTGATGAGAAAACTAGATCTGCCTTGTAGAAAACCAATGAAATAACAGACATTTTATTTTCTTCCTCAGAACTTTACTCCCGAATTCACACTTTGTTTTAATGTTTACCATTAAAAAAAAAACTCTCCTTGAATGCTATTTCTAAACCCACATCCAGGCTTACTCTAGTTGTATGCTTCTATATACACATGCCCCCCTTTTCAGAATCGTTTACATAAAGCTTCTTCAACTAAGAAGCTCTTATCCACTTTTTCACCCCTTCCAATTTGGCTTACATCATGACAACTCAACTGAATCACCTTGTGAATGCAACAGCACCCAGCATACTGACAAACAACAGTCAGTTTAATAATCCGGTTTTCCTGTTACTCAACCTCTCAGAAACACTTAAAGTCATTTGTTGTATTTTCCTTAGTAGCAAGTTTCATATTGAACTTTCTATGTACCACACATATTCTAAGAGCTTTAAACATATTATTTCCTTTGATCTTCCCAACAACGCTTTGAGGTTGGTAAAGATAATCATCACTATCTCACAGAAGAGGAAATTAAGTATCACAAAGAAAACAGTGACTTTTTCATGACTATCCATACAATTAGTGGGAATTGAATTAGAACTCAGTTATTTTGGTCGAAGTCTGTCTTCTTAAATTCTTTATTACACTTGCCTCTCATTTAACTTATACCAACTTTCCACTGTCTTCTCCTAGTTTGTGGCATGTTACAAGTTCCTGATTTTTAAAAATCAGATATTTCTTCCTTCTTTCTTTCTCTTTTGGTCCTTCTTTTTTGTAATTGGTTTCTAAATTTCGGAATGTTCTAGAGTTCAGTTTCGACAGTTTCTTTACTGTATTATCTCCTAGGTCAGATTTATCTAGTTGCACATTTAGAAAATTAACAATTTGCTATTGACACTCAAATCTTTGTCATCATTTCTCAGTTCTCTCAGAGTGCCATAACTGTCTTCTCTTTGAAGTGTAACATCATAAATTAATCTATGTCTTCAAACCCACAAGCTCCAATTAAAACAAAATATATAAAGCAATGTGTGTTCTTTCCACAGGTTTCTTCGGCTTTTTGAAAAACATCGTCATCCATCAAGACTTTTTTAATGTTCTTTTTCTCATCTTTCACAGACAACTCATTAACCCCTGTTGGATCTACCTCTAAAATGTAGATAGTCTCACTTAGCTTTTCATGATCTCTAGTACTACTGCACGGCTGGTTAGTGTCAGGTTCCTAACCAGTCTCTGTCCTTCTGTGCTCATCACTTGACAGTATGTTCTCTTCATAGTAGCTATTGATTTTGAAAAAAAGAAAATCCAATATTTCACCTACTACTGCTCTTATTAAGCAATTCAATGATTCCTTTTGGAGTTGGAATAAATGTCAAACCCTACACAAGGCTTATACATGCCCTACCTTCTGCCTCCATCTCCTATTTTATCTCCTTTACTATTCACTTCATTTCAGCCATAATTAATTTTTGTTGATCTTTAAATGTGTCAAATGTGTTCTATGTCCAGAGTCTTTGCACTTGCCATTTTTCTCCCTGAATGGCATTTACTCATCTTTCAGGTCCCAGCTCAAATGCTACCTCCCTGGAGATGATTTCTGCAACATTCTAATTACTCTTTATCACTGAAACCTGCTTATTTTCTTCTTAGCATCACAAGCTTTGTCATTACATTGTTCATTTATGTATTCTCTATCTGTTAAATCCAAGAATGAAAACTCCATGGAGGCAGACATTGTGTATCTTTGTCATAACTTTATCTGCTGTTCTTAGAAAAATACCTTCCATAACATAATTACTTTTTAATGAATACATGAATAAAAACTATTCTATAAAGTTAATTTAATTAATGTTCACAATAGGTCTCTGACTCAGCGACTGAGGTTCGGAGAATTTTTAAAAATGTATGTATTTATTATTTCCACAAGGCACAGATCTCATGAGAGGTAAAGCTAGGATTCCAACTCTAAGGGGGATGATTTTTCTTATACACTTAATAATTTTAGTCCCAACTGAGATATATGTGTTTTAAATATGTTTCAATAGATAGTTTGGCAGGTTAACAGGGGGATTGTGACACTGTAGAGTATGTAGAACCTAAGTGTCCTTAAATTGTCCAGTTTTCTGCAGTACTGCCTTGTTTTAAATATCAGAAATAACAAGACACACAAAAACAAAACCTCATATCCAGTACCCTAGGTGACTGCAAGAGTAAAAATCATAGTAACAAAATAATGATAATATTAATAGTAGCTCACGCATGCAGAGTGTTGACCGTGTACCAAGTAGTATTCTAAGAACTATGTGTGTTTAAATAATCATGCAATTAAATCCAGTCTCTCACAAGCATTTTCAAAGACTTCATGGAAATTGTCACCATATCTTTGGTGCCACTTAAAGTGGCTAAGTGCCACTTACCCGCTTTTATCCTGTGTAGCTATTCTAGGTCTATCCCCTGTTTCGCTCCCCCTCCCGAACATCTAGCCACATGTTTTTCTAGTGATTTCCATATGCATTACTCTAAAGCAGCAATATATTGGCCATACTATTTCTTCAAAATGTGTAAGAAAATGCTATAAAATTGCAATGAATTTCACAAAGGATCTGGGGTACTCGGAAGGCAACTTAGAAAATGAAAGAAAACAGACTGATCAGCTCTCACTACAAATTCAATTAGCTACAATACATGCTAATACAGGCCTCTCTCTTCTATGCTGGTAGTGCAGGTCTCAGTCTCAGCTTTGGAGGTTTAATTTGAAAGTGCTTTTTGAATAAATTGAAACATAAGATAGGTAATTGTGTAAGGATTTCTACTGACTTGTCACCACTTAACAGTATAGGAAAAAAAATGCAATAAGGATACAGGGCATTGAGCTCACCTTGTCTATTAAATTCAGTGAGACTCCAGTCTTGTGGGAAAGTATATTGCCTTGAGTTTACAAAAAAATGTTCAATTGCATGGATTGGGACAGCTTGTTGGGTTGTGTATAGCCAGCATGTAGTTACCCTAGCAATCTTAGGTCTTTGTAAGATTAAGAAAAGTTCAAAACTGTTACTCTATCACATGATACTATTCATGGGAGATGTACTGAATTTAGTACAGTTGGACATGGAGGTCCAAGCATAAGAAACTTAAACAAGTGTTTAAACTATTCCTAACAAATAATGGTTTATGACCTTTCATTTCTTTATTTCTCATCCAAGAAAGTCTCTTGAAACAATTTATACACTAGAGATTGTGGCTAATCTTCTCCAAACTCCTTCAAAATAAGAGTCATATTTTTTATTTTAATTTTTAAAAATATTTTTTATTTATTTTTATAGAGAGGGGAAGGGAAGGAGAAAGAAATAGAAAGAAACATCAATGTGTGGTTGACTCTCATGTAGCCCTCACTGAGGGCCTGGCCTGCAACCCAGGCATGTGCCCTAGCTGGGAATTGAACCAATGACCCTTTGGTTCGCAGTCCACACTCAATTCACTGAGCCACACCAGCCAAGGCCACAATAGAGTTATCTTAATCACAACTATACACCTCTTTGAACTATTTGCTTCGCAGCTTGGATCATTCCTTGCCAATTCTTGAGCCTATACGTAAACAACACCCTAGAATAAGCAATGCATTTTAGAGCAATTAATGAATACTGGTAATTAATTTGTATTTACATACACTAATTTGTGAATCTTATAGTGATCTAATGTTTTATTCTGCCCACACTTATTCCATGGTTAAAAATGTGAGTTAGCTATTAAAAATACAGTCAGCTTTAGAGAAATTTAGGTGATTTTTGTGTATTCCATAAACATTTAATACAAAGCATGAAACAAAGAGGATTTAGAATGTGACATTGTAGAACAAATTATGGTGTATTTTCTAATCTTTAACAAGATGAAAAAAATTACGACATGTTAAATGTAAAAGAAATCCTGAAGTTTTCATGACTGTCTAGAATTATTAAAATTCTCACAATAAGAACCATGTTAAACTCTTCTTGACCAGTGTGGTGTACAGTCCCTGCAGTACAAGGACAGCATCTGGGCTGAGATACAACCTAAGTCATCCTCCTCACATTGGTTGCAAAAAGTATTTGTAGGTTTATGTTTGAGGAAAGTGTGTCATTTTTTATAAAGTTAAAAATAGGGGCGAGAATTTCAGGGGAAAGGGGAAGGATTCACAGGAACAAGTATAAAGGACACATGGACAAAAACTAAGGGGGAGGGGAATGAGAGGGAGGTGGGGAGCACTGGGGGGGGTGGGTTGGGCTGGGAGTAAACAACAGAAAACTGTACTTGGACAATAATTAAATAAAGTTTTAAAACCATATTTCAGTATAAAAAATTTTAGGTAAAAGTAGACTTTATAAATAATTAATAATTCAAAGTAATTTTTGTAGAATGAATAACTGTGTTTACTAGCAATAGCACTAAATACATAGTTCCTTAAGATTAAACTGTATGTAGTTAGTATGTTGAGAGGAGAGTATGCAACTTTGTTATAAAATTTGATTTATGCCTTCATTTGATTTATTATGTTTATCTACTAATAAACTTTGCTCTTAGAATTATTTTTGTAATGAGTTTTTTTTTTTTCAATTTATAGTTAAAATTTCAGGTTAGGGTTAACTTATACATAAGTCTTCCAAATTTGGGGCAGATTTTTCTTTGTAATTATATGGTTTAGACACTTGAAAGAGGTTCAAATCATAAGTATAGTCATTTTAAAAGATTAATTCTGACCTATTCTCATACACCTTTGAGGCAAATATGTATACTTTATTTTTTATGCATTCATTTATTCACTCAAAAATCTTAGGAGATATGTACTAGATGAAACCTCCCTGCTTCTTTTTGTGAGAGATCAAAGAGTCGGTAATCCCTTCCTTAAAGGAATTTATTTAAATCAAGAAATATGAAAAAAAAAAGAAATATGGTGTGAATAGACAAAGCTAGCTGAATTTCAATGAGTTCAAAATTCTTTAATGACATATGAGTTTGTGGTATAGTCAATTTAATACTTAGTGGAAAGGAAATAGAATCTATTTACAATGCTAAGATTCAGATGTTCCCAAAGCCTGCGAACTATTGAAGGCTCTGGAAGGTAGCCCATTGGGTGTTTCAAACTAAGTTGACCTCAGATAGAAGAGTAACATAAGCGTCTATATAAAAGTAACTTTGCATGTGATGTCACAGGGTAAAGTTTTATAATTTATAAATTTTTAAAAAGATTTTATATATTTTTAGGGACAGGGGAAGGGAGGGTGAAAGAGAGGGCAAGAAACATTGACATTAGAGAAACATTGATCTGTTATGCACCCTGACCAGAGATGAACCCGCAAGCCAAGTGTGTGCCCTGACCAGGAATCAAACCTGTGACCTTTTGGTTTATGGGATGACACCCAACCAACTAAGCCACACTGCTCAGGGCTATAATTTATAAAGTTTAATATATATTAATTTATCTAAATAAATAATAAATGCATTTTGTATTCCTTAGGGTAAACATGTTTAAGTCAAAGTAGTTCCTTGGAGAATTTAGATCTATGATAAGGCAAAAGGCATCCACTAAGGATTTTAGAACATATCCGCGCTGGATAAGGGGAGACTGCTTGGCCCTCTTTAGATACTTAGCTTCATCCAGGGTACTGCAGTTGCAAGTGTACACATTAACTCTAGTGCCTTGTGACTGGGCGAGATACCAAAAGGTCCCCTTCTAAACTGGAGGAAGACAAAAGGGAGATGGGAAGCCTTGTGTAGCAGGAACCATAACCAAAGTCAGGGACGATCTAGGGTGCCCACCGGCACTACCACTGCAGTGACCCTTTATCAATTCTCCCCACATTTCCACACGAGACTCAGTGTGGCTGGGGAACACATAGGATTTGCTCACCATCAGCACCGGTAAAGAATCTCCCCACTACTTTCCACCAAGATTGCAGAAAAGGGGGATCGGAGCTCCAAAGAAGGACATGAATCAGAATAAAGTCTCTCCACCTTTACGATAATGCTTAGCTAAGAGCATTCCAAATAACGGAGAAATCAACCATACCTGGTATAGAATATAACATATAATGTGGTTGAATCTGTATCAATTGAAAAAAGTGGAATGTTTAAATTTGATAACAAAGAAAGAGTCACTTCATGAGAGAAACACATGAAAGAGTGAAAATTTGATGAATCATGTGTGCTCAGGTTTGGTCTTGTCTCTGGTGCGTGGGCTCTAGTTTAAATCAAAGGATGATACAAATCCAGGCAGATTGGATTATCACAGTGTAATGTGCTAGACCTGATGATCGATGCTGAGCCATTATTCATGACACTTTTTTCCTTCCCAAACTGACTCGAGTGCCTCTCTTCATCATATGGAAAAAGAATGTCAAAAGCACATAAAGTCACCATTACAAAAAGGGATCCTACGGGCATGTATAAAGTCTTTTTTATCATCAATGGCAAAATATATAACCCTGTGATACATAAAGAAGATCTGCTTGTTTGTCTCAGAGCTTATATGGATCTATATATATATGGTCACAGCTCGACTCTGAAACCATTCTGGGCCTCATTCAAGATCTCAAGTAGAAATAAATGTCACCCAGTGCCGAAATATTGTAAAAGTATTCAATTCGGTGTTTACAGATGGTCCCCAATCTGTGGTGGTTAGACATGCAACTTTTCAACTTTAAGATGTCACAAGAGTTACGTGCACTCAGGAGAAACCGTACTTTGCATTTTGATCTTTTCCGGGGCTAATGTTATGTGGTGTGGATGCTGTCCTTTGATGCTGGACAGCAACCCTGAGCCCTGGCTCCCGGTCAAGCACGTGGTCATAAGAACAAAAAACTGATTCTCTGTAGTGTATTCATTGTGTTCGTTGACTTTGCTCAACGGTGGGCTCATGCAAGTGTCCTGAGAATGTTTAAGGCAGACTAGTCTAAGCTATGGTGTTTGGTAATAGAGAGGTGCTCATGCATTTTGATTTACAGTATTTCCAATTTACAATGTGTTTATTGGGAGTTAACCTCATAATTCGAGGAGCATCTGTATTTATAAATATGACAGGCAAGTTGCGTACCTCCTCTGAAAATTTGTCAGAGATGTAGACACTTCAACTATGATATATTACCATTTATTTACATTGTTATAATAGGGGACTAATATTATGTAATACAATTTGCAAAAAGAATATGGGTTACCTAATTAAAAATCTCAAGAGTATAATGGGAATCTTTATCTCATTCTAATATGAAAATTACAAGTTGGATAATACACTCTTTTCAAAGATTGCTCCTTTAATTCATTGCTTCTATGTATTCCAACATCTTTTGTTGTAATTTTCTAACTCATTTCCCAGACTACAGAATAATGGAAACTCACTGAAACTGTTGAATAATGTCTTGATATCAAGCTATGTAAGAGTCATTAGTATCGATGAGCAGTTAGCAAACCTGTTTTGGTTTTGTTAGAGAGGTTACACCTGTGGTGAACGTTATTTTCTAGTGTGAAGTGTCTCTTCATGCTCTGTAATATATGCAAAAACTTATGTAATCTAAACGTGATTGAAACTTACTAAGAACCAGAAACTCTGCAATTGTAATATACTCTATTTATTTTTTGTAGTTTACCATATTTTTTGGACTATAAGACACACTCTCCGAACCCCTCCACCCCCGTGCCAAATTTGGGAAGAATAATGGTTGTTAATGCTGCTCTTGTGTTCTGTTTACATTTGCATTGGTGAAATGTTATATTATTTATCTTATTAAATATTTTACCACATTTTTTGCTTCAAAATGTTCTTTTCTGTTTTTCTTCTCTAAAACCTAGGTGCATCTTATGGTCCAAAAAATACGGTATATTCATTTTAAGTAATAGCTATGTAAGTCAATGTTCTTAGATCAGAGGGAAAAAATTAATTGAATCAGATAATCAATCCATCAGATAAATGAATCATTCAACATATATTAAATATTTTATTTAAAATGTTCATCTGCCCTGGCTGGTGTAGCTCAGTGGATTGAGCGCAGGCCTGCAAACAAAAAGATCACTGTTCGATTCCCAGTCAGGGCACATGCCTGGCTTGCAGGCCAGTTCCCAGCAGGGGACGCACAAGAGGCAACCATACACTGATATTTCTCTCCCTCTCTCCTTCCCTTTCCCTCCAAAGATAAATAAATAAAATCTTATAAAGAAATGTGCATCTGGTTAATTGCTCTTCTATAGAACTGAACAAATTATTCTATACTTTGAAGATGAGTTAGACACAGCAATGTAAAGCAAATTTTATTGTTTGCTACTTAAAAATATTTTATAATTGAAATATAGCAATTTCAGTATTATTATTGGAGGTTAGGCTTTATCAGAGAAATAAACAAAAGTAAATTCTCAAATTTCTTCTTAGAGAAAATAACAATTAAGTACCCAGACTACTCCTGCAAAGTCAAAACACTGCAGTCTAGGGAAGCTATTAATTTGATAACATATATGGGGAACACCCTAAACCTTCAATTTCCTTAACTTATCCAGGTAAATTGTGGGAAAACCCTAGAATTGCTAAAATCCTTTCTCTGTTCAATACACAGGGTCTGGCAGAAGTAACACCTGTTTGAGCGTGGTTGGTAGGGTGTGATCATTTATAGTTTTAATTTGAATATTTCCCCTAAAATGTCATATGGTGTGCTTGAGCATGATATTGTTATGTTACAGAATTACATGCTTATGATTTTGTAATAAAAAGAGGCATTCTTTGTGCCTGACTCTGTATATCTATCAGTATGCCCGCACATGTGTGCACTTTTCACTTCAGATGTACATGAAACAAGAAGGAGCAGTTACAGTAAATAATCTTGGCTATAAGGCTGAGCAGTCAAGTGCATTGGCAGTGTTGGATGCATCAAACACGAGACAGGCTGAAACACCAGCGAAGAAAAACAAACAAGCGTAAGAGCAGGAATCAAGGTGATGAGAGTTAAATTCAGCGGAGCTTTCCCCAAGCACAGAATAAGCTTCTCAGGCCTCTGCTGAGGTGTCACCTCAGAGCGATATTTTGTGTGAGCTCAGATTCCCTGTGAAACTATAGCTCCTCAAGTATTTTCCTTCCTATTCCCCTATGGCTCCTCATGCCAATTCTTTTTTTTTCTCTTTTTTTAAATGTATTTTTTAAATTGTTGTTCAAGTACAGTTTTCTGTCTTTTACAATGTTCACAGCAGCACAATTTACAATAGTCAGTTCTTTTTTTAATAAAGTTCTTTTTAATTTCTTCCTTTTTCACATCTAACTTACTTTTATTTTTTTATTATTTATTTATCTTTAGAGAGGAAGGGAGGGAGAAAAGGAGAGAAATATCAATGTATGGTTGCCTCTCGTGAGTCCCCCGCTGGGAACTGGCCTGCAACCCAGGCATGTGCCCTGACTGGGAATCAAACCACGTTCGTGTGGTTTGTAGGCCCGCACTCAATCCACTGAGCGACACCAGCCAGGGCTACAATGGTCAGTTCTTATTAATAATGTAAATACTAGTAAACATTTTATCTATGCTCAGCTAGCATTTTCATGCATCATTTTAATTCATAGAACATCTCACTGTATCATATAGTCTGTACCTATACTTATTTTACAGATAAAGAAGTTAAGACTTTAAAAAGCTTTAGTAATTTGTCTGAAGTCCCAAAGCAGTTAGGTTTTGGAGTTCACATCAAACCCAGATACAAATGGCTTCAGGGTTTCTTTTCTAACGCTTCCTTTTGCACTTCTTTCCTTTTCCCTCTGAATTCCAGGTGCAGCTGAGTTCAACCAGGGTTAGAAGGAAGACTATCAAATACCAGCATGGGATCAACTCCTGATGAATCATCCTAATTTGGACCATTGCAAACATTTTGTGCACATCTTGTGAATATAATACACAATTCTAAGTCAGAAGCTCAAAGTATATGCCTCCAACACTTACTCATAGTATTAGTTTGGGCAAAGTTTCTCGATGTTCTGAAGCCTGGATTTCCACATTTAATACATAAATAATACTCATCTTAAATAATAATACTTAAAAGTAGTATTAAATAAAATTGAGTATGAAAACTCTTTATACACCTATAAATTACTTGATATGAGCTATCAAGTAGATCATAGCCTGTGACTGCTTAGATCTCCTTCCATACATAAGTGAAAAGGAAAATTGACTCAATTATTGTACTTACAAAAGAAAACAAAGGTTGCATCTTACATGCTATATCAGAACATTTTTAATAGTTTATTATTTAAAAAAACTCCAGGGAGATGTCATGCTTGTAAATACATCCCATACCTTAAATCATTTATCTCAAGACAAAGCATAATTCTTCAATATAATTAATCTGAATTTGCATTTCCCTGATACATGACACTGGGCAGCTGGCCTCTCCCCCCTGTCTGCAGGGATGTGTACGAGGTCTGTCCAGAAGGTATCCAGCCATGTAATATGAAAAGTAGAGACATTTATTGAAGAAGATATAAGATACAAGAAACGTTGTACATAGGACAATGGTACCTCTGCCCCCTTCAAAGTAGATACCGTGGGACCTCACACTGTTCTCCCAATCACCATCAGCTGTCCCATCATACTTCCTTAAGTTTCAGCAATGGTCTGAAATCTCTTCCCCTTCAAGGGTGATTTTAGTTTTGGGAAAAGCTAGAAGTTGCAGGGCACCGGTAGCACTATTTGGGCTGTAGTGGGGCTGAATCACCTGGGTGATTTGGTGTTTTGCCAATAAACTCTGCATGAGACATGATGCATGAGTGGGCACATTGTCATGATGAAGCTGACAATCACCAGTTGTCCATAGCTGCAGCCTTTTGAATCATCTGAATAATTTCTGCATGGGGGAATGTTCAAACTTAAGGCAAAATTTGATGCAGATTCGTTTCTCCGCTAGCTCAGTCTTTGGAATGCAACAGCCACACAGTACATGTGCCCCCTCAATGGTGTCAACCACCCCCACAAACTTGTATAGTGAAGTTATTATTGTTCGTGCATGTGCATTCCAGTTCACTCTCCTTGGCTGCCGGTGACATCTATGTCCTGCAAACTGTTTTCATTGTATTAATAATGACTGGACTTTTTCCAGACAGACCTCTTATGTTCAAGTGTTTTGTACCTATTTTTATTGAGTTATATATTTTTATTGATTTTTAAATCTAATTTGTGACAAATATATACTTTACTATATATCAATGAATTTTATTTTAAAATGTACCTTTTATCATATATTAATAACATCTGGTATGAGAGTCATGTTTTCTCTCTTTTGTCATATTTATGTAGTACAAATATTTTTCCCTCAGTCTATGCTTGTCTTTTTAAATGTGTCGTTAGATAAAAGTTCTTACTGCTATTGAAATGAATTAATTATTATTGTTTATGTTATGAACTTTAATGTCCTTAGAACTCTTTGCTTATCTATAGATCACAGACATAATTCTTTTTTAGAAGCTTTATATATTTAACTTTTACATGTAGATCTAGGATTCAGCTCACAGATTTTTATTATGTATATGGTAAATGGTATATGAAATATACGGTATTTCATATGGTATTATGTATATGAAAAAGTGTCCAGATTTATTTTATTTTTTCCATATATACTTCTGGTAGTTCCAGCACCATTAAAGCTCCTTTTCTTTCCCAGCAGGATTTGTTTAAGGCAGCCTCACTTGTCCTCAGATGTGCAGAGCGGTCAGTTGCCCCCACCTTCCATGGCAGCAGATTCTGATCCCCACAGAGAGAGGTCCTGGCTCTCTGTGATTTAGTTCTTTCAGACGTTACTAGGTGTCTGGTTTTCTGAAATCTTTAAAATAATGAACATTTTCCTTCTGTATTTTTGTTAGGTTTCTTAGTAGTTACAGTGGAACTAGTTATTAAAAATGCATGAACGTGGTTTTGAAAGTTTTATTTTTAGCATTTTTCCAATGTTTCGATGACCGCAGCCAGGTGTCAGGGTGTTTACTCCGCCGTGCCACTGGCACCAGCAGGCCAGCTCATTCTTTCTGACACCATGACTCTGTGTGTTCTTGCTCACCACCAAGTATTTTTGTCATTGTTGTTGCCGTTGCTTCATAGGGGACATAAAATTATTCATTTCCTTTACTCCTAGGAAAACTAATCCAAGTAATAGCTTGAACCTAGAGATGGCTTATGCATGGTTCCAAAATTACCTTCCATCTAATTTTCCAGAAAGGTAAAAACAAAGTATTATCCAGTGAGCTAAATTCTCAGCAGGGTAACAAAATTTTAAGTGGGTTGCCATGGTAATCCCATTCCCGTATGCAATTCTCACTCAATTTAGCTTGATGGCATTTGGACTGAGTAATGAAAAAGAAGGAGAGGACTGGTGACTTTACTTGCCTCAAAAAATATCCACAATTAGAAGTGTACGTATTTTGCTCCCTCCCTTTACCCTCACCTCTTTTTTTCTTTCTCCAAAGGCTACTAGGTTCACAACTAGCGTAACGGTTCTACTCAGTGTATCCATTTAAATGCCTTCACATCAAGGCTCATAGCCCGTCAGGACACTCCACCGACAGACTTGAATTCCTGCACACTGTTCATTCATGGGCCACATGTCGTGGGTTGTCATCATCTTTTACTTTGAGATCATTATGGTCAATTCTAATATAGAAGGGCTGCGTTTCATATCATAATTAAAATGTTCACCTAATCTTCAGCTTGAGTGTTTGGGCCACATATTTGGCATACATACTTAAAATAAGTACTACCTTTAATTTTTTCCAGAGCATCAGCATCGCCTATGCAGGTGTAGATATGTGATGTCTGTCTATCTCTCTCCCTGCCTCTCACTGTCCATGGGTATTGCTTTCCAGAGGTAATGTAGTGTCCTATGTATTAGAGGGATGCGCCCCAAATGGTTATGTTACAGTACGTATGAAAATGTGACAAAACCAAATGGCCACTCGAACACACTTCAGAGAAGACTGGAACCTCAATTTAGATCACTGTCTCTGTGTGGGCTTGGCCTGCTCTTTTCTTTCCAACACACATTCTCTTTTTCTCAAGCAGAAATGTAGTAATTCCACATGTGGCTTGTAATGTTGGTCTAATGATCAGCAGAAACATGTCTATAAAAATAACAAATTCAAGAAATGTGTTTTCTTGTTATTGTAGATGGATGCTGTACTGTGTGCGGCCATAGTTTTTACAGTTCCTAACACTCGGGTCATTACATATTCTTTGTGGAAGAATTCTTTGTGTGGTTGAATAAGTTGGTGAGAATGAAGGATTGTGCCAATGCAACCTCTGACATACATGGAGGGAAATGTTCCCCACAAGGACTGCATTCCTAGAGGGTGCTGCTTATATGGTTCCCACTGTTAGCATTATAGTCTTCATCAGAATTATCAGTTTGAATTCATTTCAGTTAGCTGTATTTTACTGACCCAAAGGTTTCTTTTATTATAACTATATAAGTAAATAAAAGCTTAACTGATGACAACCAAATTCATACCAGGAAATGAGAAACACACAGATGTAATTCTAGAATTGATTCTAAATATATATAACAAAATTTAAATGCTCCATGACTTTTGATATAATATTCTAGTCCCTTTTCTTAATAAACCAATAGAACATTACCAGAATTGTTAAAGGAAGGTTTTTTTGTTGTTATGTGTTGATTTTCTGGTTCCATCTCCATTTCATAAGAAATATTTCACTTATTTGTTTTCCACATTATTCTTGTACCATTCGGTGCACTGTGTGATAGATGGTTTTCTTTTCTCAGGGTTCTTACGCTCTTTGAGAAAGATGTAACTCTTCTATTTATTGCAAATTTCTATGAAGATCTCTTTTCAGTATGTTTTATAAAATGCCTGCTGGTTGTTTGCTAAGTGGAGAAAGTGATTTTTCTCTTCTTTCAGCGCTCTGCTTTTCTTCCACCTCTGTGCTGTCTCCAGACACAATCTGTTCTGTTCCTTTTGTTCAGGGAAGTCACCAACTCATTTGTGTCTAAGGTGAAAAAATTGACCATTGCGTTCTTTAGAATTGAGGGAGTATCTTTTGATAGCATGTCTTGGATTGATTTACAATGTAGTAGTTACACCCCTATGGTGTAAGTTATATCACCTTCTGGAAACAAGTCAAGGAATGAGCAGGCCCACTATTCAGATGGTCAACAAAAGACTCAAAGATAAATATAGGGATCTGTCTCAACATTCTTTATCTTCCTCCATTCTTAAGTTTAGTTTTACTTCTACCTTTTAAAACTTTATTTATTTAAAAAATATATATATCTGACCTGTGACCAAGTTTACTATAGCATTATTTTTAAAAAAAATTTCCAGCAAAATATTCTAAAGTATCTTGTGATCATCTAGACTTTTTTTTAAATTTTATGTTGTATTTTCATATTTAATGATATTTAAATTCACATTGTATTTTTATCTATTATACATTTAAGTTAATTATAATAATGTAGAATAGTAGCTTGAGGCATATATAGAATAAATAGTATTTAGTGCCTTTTAAACCCAGTAAAGCCAGAGATAATTTTGAAAAACATTAGCCTGCAGATGAAAGCCTGACTTCTACCCTGTCTTTCAATAGTGTTCACACTCCTTCTACAGTCAAGCCTCGTAAATGTTAGGGTGGGTGGGGATAGGAGGAAGCTCCCGCTGAACTTTGCCAAGACAGACATCCTTACAGTGACCTGAGTCCAAGGAAGAGACCACCAATGCTATATTGCTGCTTTGTTCAGAGGGCACCAATCCCCAGCTCCCACGGGGAGCCAATACAAATAAAACCCCACTACATTCCCTCCTAGTGTGCAACTTCACTGCCCGATTCTGCAGACCTGGGAACCTCGCCCGGGGGCACAAACCCCACTAAAGCTCTTTATTGCCTACTTTATGGCTGATTGGCATTTCTTTCTCAGCGGAGCCTAAGAAAACCTCTCAGTAAATACTTCCCTCTCAGTACCAGTTTGCTTGTCTGACCTTGAGGTGTCATCTTATCTGTGTCTGGATCATCACTGTAATCACCTTTACACTGTTGTGTGTATGTGTGTGTGTGGGGTGGTGTGTAGTACATCTTTGATACTTCTCTTCATAAGCCCTCGGATTCACTCAGCCAGAGGCAGATTCATCCGCTTCTGAAACTTCATGAACATTATTGGAGTTTTTCTTTTACACATCGTGCTATTGCCACTTATTAGCATACATCATCTCTTTGGTTAGATTGTGTAATCCTAAGAAAAGCCAGGATTTGTAAATAGTTTATCTTTTAAACCCCAGATTGATATGTGCAGAATAAGGACTTCCAAAGTCTTTATTTTATAAGTGGAAGTAAACATACTTTGTTCTGAGAGAAATAGCAGCACCGTGAGTTTCTTTCCCATAGTAGTGGAATTACAAAGTTGAAAATATATTTCTATAGGGTATTGCTTTATTACCTTTCTTATTTAATCAACAAATATTTCTAAAATATCCATAGGATACCAGGCCCTGTTCTACATATTAGACTTAATAGGTGTGAACAGACTGATGAGGTCCCCACTCCCATAGGTAATATTGTGATGGCAGGGGCTTGGTGGGGAAGAGAAAATGATACATGGACTAGGTCTGTCTAAAAAAAAATTCAACCATTGTTAATATAACAAGAATGGTTTGTGCAGCATCAGTATAACCTGACAGCCAAGGAGAGTGGTCTTGAATATGCACATGTGAATAGTGACGACTTCACTGTAGGGGGCAGTAGATGCTGTTGAGGCTGCATGTGTGCTGTGTGGCCGTCACATTCAAAATGACTGAGTGCGTAGAGCAATGAATCAGTGTCAAATTTTGCATTGAGCTTGAACATTCCTCTGCAGAAACTATTCAGATGATTCAGAAATCTGCAAATTTGGGTGCCTGGTGATTGGCAGCTTCATCACAACAATGGGTCTATTCGTGCATCATGTCTCATGCAGACTTCTTTGGTGAAACATAAAATCAGCTAGGTGACTCAGTCCCCCTACAACCCAGATTTGATGCCCTAACACTTCTGGCTTTTCCAAAAACTAATGGGAACACTAACCTTTGAAAGGGAAGAGATCTCAGATCATTGCTGAGATTCAGGAGAATACAACAGGGCCGCTGATGGCATTGGGAGACCTGTGTGAGGTTCCAAGGTGCCTACTTTGAAGGGGACTGAAGCATCATTGTCCTGTGTATACTGTTTCTTGTATCCTGTATCTTCTTCAATAAATGTCTCAGTTTTTTTATATTACATGGCTGGTTACCTTCTAGATAGTCCTCATATACATAACATCGGACAGTTATACATGTTATTGGACACAATTGAGGCTATGCTATAAAGAGTGATGATGGAGTTTCTACCCTTAGGTTGAGAGATCCTAGCAGTCTTCTCTGAAGAAATGAGAACTGATTTATGAGTTGTAAACTAAAGAGAAATGAGATATTCAAAGTTTTGTAAAACAGATCCTAGAAAAAAGGAACAAGTGAGAATACACAGGATATGTTTTGGGAAAAGAAAAAAGATAGTGTCCCTGGATGTAACCTGTATATATACTCCTATTCTGAATTGGAAGAAATGCTAGCAGGATTTTACCATCACAGACAGAATGTGCAAAGTAAAATATACCAATGAGCATTGAGCAATAGGCTAGTAAAGCACCAAGTTGAGTCAATAGAGAAGAGGAAGCAACTGTTTTCTCCTTAAGTGGTAGGTACACATCCCTAGGAAGATCTTTAAGGGACGACCTTGATTTAGGAGTCAAATGGCTTTAGCTATAGGTGGATGTGCACTACAGATTTGGTTGGGAAGAGACAGTATCTAAAGAGGTGCATTCAATCTGGTGACTTATATTGTTAGCGTCATAGGTTAGCTGAAGATTAGGTCATCCCAATGAAAGGGAAAGTCTTTTGATGTAGTGTACAATCCAGGCAGAGTTCCTTCAAATCCTCAGTAGGAACCAATCTAGCTCTATTGGGGAATAAAGTACCTGCTAGGTTTTTTTCTCTCTCCTTTTCTTTAATGATCACAATTCAGGGTGATCCCGAAACTACCAAAGCTTCTGGTTGGTGTTCACTGCATTTTAAATAATAGTGACAGAAAGCTTGGAGGAGACATCTGTTTAGTTCAGTTTATAGAGACAAGTTTGTACTTGCAGTAGTACACCATGAAATCTTAATAATTTTTAAAAATATTTTATTCATTTTTAAAGAGGGGAAGGGAGAAAGAGAGGGAAAGAAACATCAATGTGTGGTTGCTTCTCACCTACCCCCTAACTGGGGACTTGGCCCGCAACCCAGGCCTATGCCCTGACTGGGAATCGAACCAGTGACCCTTTGGTTCACAGGACATCACTCAATCCACTGAGCCACACCAGCCAGGGCTAATACTTTAAATTTACCTATCCCTAGAGTTCTTTCTATTTCCCTGACATCTCCTGTGAGACATCCAGAAAATTTATGTTGATTTTAAAGTTCCAATATGTTCCAAGATACAGAGAGTAGTAACTGTTTTATCTGTGACTCTGCTGGGGGGGTGACTTCTGAGAAGGAAGGAGAAGTGTAGGGCTCAGGGCAACCTTGCTTCTCCCGAAATATGTGCATTCCTGCTGCGCTTGAGGTCAGCAAAAAAAAATAAGGGCAATAATGATCTTTAGAGTTATGAGTAAGTAGATGAAGTGGGAGGGGAATTATAATCAATAACTTGTATGGGAAAGCAGAGTGTCACAATCTTACTAACTGGACTTATTAGGGATTTAAGAGACTTGATTATCTTGTTGCTGAAGGGCTTGCTTTGTAGACATAGTAGCTGTCTGTATATAAGGTGGTAGAGCAAAATATATCTTCCTGTGTACTTGCACAGAAATATGCATTATCTTCTATTCTTGTTTATGGAAATTTAATGTTATCTATATAAAAGGTTGAATACTAAAATTTTTGCTATGCTAGTATACTGAAACCATGAAAACACAAATCTATGCTCTATTTCCCATAAAGGGAAATTCTGGTAATGTCCTGTATTGGTTCCCTGGGGCTCTCATGGCTAGAGAAAAATTTAGTTCTATAAATAATATACATATATGTATATTTCATATTTAATATATATGTATATATTATTCAGTGTCATTAATAAAGGTAGAAGTGTTTATATTACTGTATTTTTATTTGAGCATGCATTTACTATTTTTAAGTTGATGGACACTATGATAGATGCCCAAACCCAAGATATCTAAAAATGTTATTTTTTTCCCCGGAGGGACCTCATAGTTTGGCAAAATAGAAAGTTTTATCAAAACTCTAATATAAGCCTGTAGACAACTGGACCCATTGTTTTTTATTTGTTTGTTTGTATGGTTAGTGCTATTTGTGTTGTGCATAAGAAATCTTTGCCTAATGTAATGTCACAAAGATGTTCTCTTATATTTTCTTCTAGAAGTTATGTGGCTTTAACTCTTAAATGTAGGTATATAATCTATTATATATAATTATAAAATATTTCTTCTATGTATCTATTTTATGTTTCTATTTTATTTATGTAACTTACATATAGAATATACATACATACACACACACACATAAATTCTTACAGCACTTAAAAAACTCCATAACTTCTAAACCACGGACAAAACCCTAGAGGATAACTTCTTTAAGAAGCAACATTTCTACAACTTGGCATATTTATTATTAAGCTTTTCAAACTGAATATTAATAAAATTTTCAAAACTTTACATATAGAGTGCCGAAATACATATATATGTATATGTTGAGATATTTTCCATATTAATATATAATTATTTCAACATCATTTTTGAAGAGATTACGTTTCCCCCATTGAATTATCTTGGCACTTTTTGTGAAACCCCACTGAGTAGCTCCGTAGGGAACTCACAGAGTTTGGGTATCTCCTCTCCTTTCATGGGCCACATGAGTCTCTAGTTTCTTTGTGGCTGCCTTTCTAGATGGCATTTTTATCATCAGTACATGTAATAAAGGGTTTTATACCCAAGACATACAAAGAGTTTTTATACTTAAGCAATGTAAGTTTGAGACTTTATTTGGTGCCCATGGGGAAATGCCTGGGGGGTCGGAGCAACTGATTGTTTGCACTTTACAAAAAATGATCGAGTCTATCACCAGAATATCTTGGAATTCAAAGGTTAAAAGACTCTAAATTATGCTTGATCACCAAGCAAATTGTCACTTGTTCATCACCATGGGGTGCTGATAATGCTGAGTGACCATCTGGCCCTTATTTTCGGTGCCAGAAAGCAGGGGCTAGGCAGGGCTGACACCTGGAGCAATTCGGTTACAGTAGAAGGCAAACCGGACATTCCTTTATCAGTTTCAAACCCTGAGTTAAGAAGTTCAGCTTCAGAACTCAGGCTGGGAAAATGAAAGACTGTTTTCTATTTTTATATCAGCTTTGACTGAGACACTTAAACCACTTAGAGCTTACATACTGAAGCGCAAACTGAATTAGGGCCCAGTTTTGTCTATTTTTCTTAAATTTTAAAAAGCAGTCCTTTAAAAGTTGCATATGCATGATATAAATTTCTCATTTGAATGCAAATGAAAATAAACTCTATTCTGTCTAGAGGCATTATCTCAGTATCAAAGTATTATTAAAGTCTTATTTTTAAATTTTCACAGAAGAGTTCTGCAATTCTAGGTCAACTCAATTGGAATTTGCTCTGAAAGTTTCAGTTAAGTTCTAATAATTGAAAATTTGGAAACTCTAGCATTTTACTTGATAGACTCTAGCAGCCTAATATTAAACAGGCTGCAGTCAGTAACTTGAAAATTGGACTGCGTACCCTTGGAGACTATCACAAAATTCAAAACCATCTTCAGAACAGGCAACAGAATGCAACCTCTTTCTACAGGATACAGCCCTCTTTCCAGGGCTCTTAAAGAAAACTTAGATTGTTAGGTCATTGTCTTCTGTTCAGAAAACTCAGGGGGTGTCCCACTGTCAATGAAACAAACGCCAAACCTCTGAGTTGGTTTTTTAGCTCCTTCTATGATCTGGTTATATCATCTCATCCTGCCATTTTATTCTCTAAATCCAGTCTTTACATATCTCACATACTAGAAAACTTAAAAAATATGTTGTGTTCCTATTGCAGGCCATGGTTTCCCTAACTCAGTATCAACATATGTCTACTAATGCTTTTCTTGTATTGGGCTTATGTGACTAAATCTTATGAAACTAAGCTCAAATGGAAACTGACCCAAACATTATCAGTTCACTAGTTTCAGTAGCAAGTGCTTTATCTCAGTAGTCCACTTTTCTTATATACAGTGTTTATTTTCTTCAGCCTTGACATGTCCACTGGATATATATTAATTTTTATACAAATTTCTTGAGAATGGGTACCTATTGCAAGTTTTGTAGAATAATAAAAAATGAATTATTTAAATATTTTCCAACTTGAAAAATCTACACTAGTAATTATGTTCTACATGATTACTCAGTATCAGGCTCCTCTAAATAAGTATGAGAATTAATCAGAATCTGATACGAGTAACATCTGGCATGACTCCATACGTGATTCAGCCTCACCGTTCAGGCTCAACATTGTAAAGTCTTCATATAATAAAAATTAGGTCATGATTGGTAACATAGCATTTCCGATCAAGCCTTCTCTATCCAGAGCTCCTCTCCTGGAAGTCTGTAAACCTGAGCATGTTATCTTCTTTTCCCAAACATCAGAGTCAAACACGACTTCACAGTTATACTTTGGGTGGTGTGTGTATATTTCTATCTGCAAAAAGAGGCATCTCATTGAAACCACAATTTTGTTTTTGCTTTTATGATAGTCAATCCTCACTAATTGTTAATCCAATAGCAGAGAGGATTGGTAGCATGACAAGGTCCAACTCTTGTCAAGGTTATCCATGTGCAGTAGGTTTTAATAGCTGGAATGAAGAGTTTCATTTAAACTGTTTAATTTGCAGCATATATACTGAAAGCTAAGAGGTTTCTGTATGAGTATTCTTGGACTCAGTTATCATCAAAGAATTGAATAGCACCCTGAAATAAGCACCCTGAAAAAGAAAATTTGAATGGTGTGGAAATTTTAAGTGTTTTATTGTTTAGATTATTTAAAGTTTTTTAAAATAGAAAATGTCTCCTGAACATGTGAAAAGCACAGAGAAATTTTAGTATTCAGGAACATTCATTAGTGATAGAGAACCTGGGGTTTAGAGTACAAAAATAATTTTTTTTAATTAAAACGCCTTTACTTTTGAATTGTCCACAATAATTTCTTTTAAAATAAATAAGAAAAGAATCCTAGATGTTTGCAACCTAAAACCTTTGAGAAATTTTATTAAAAGAGATCTTTGTGAAAGGAGAAGAAAAACTAGTGAGTAGGTGGGAGGTGTTTTTAGTGAAGTGTGAAGAAAATAAGGTGATTTTCTAATAAACAATTGAGCAAGTCAGACCAATTCCTGAACTTCACTTGCAGCTCCCAAAACAGATACGGCAATGCACTGGAAGGAACAGAAAAGTCTCAGGATGTTAAAGGCAAGTGACTGTTTTCCAGTTTGTTAATTGCCAGATCTACTCTACTTGACAAAATTTCAGAATTTACAAATTATCTGAGTGAGAAAATTAAAAACTAAAAATAATGTTCCTGATATTTATATGTAACTCGTAATTAATTAATGTTATTGCTTATTGGATAACTGATTATACAAACTGCAGAATTTTGTACTTTGATCAAAATAGTCTAAAAAGTGTACTGGTCACATTAGACCAAAAAGTAATTTTACCCAGGCACATAAGTCTTTTTATTTTTATTTTTTTTATTTTTTAAATTTATTTAATTATTTTTCAAGTACAGTTTTCTGTCTATTCCTCCCATCCCATCTCACCCCCCATGTTCCCTCCCTCCCTCTCATTTCCACCCTTCTCAGTTGTTGTCCATGTATCCTTTATATATGTTCCTCTAAATCCCTCCCCTATTTCCCCTGAAATTCCCTCCCCTCTCCCCTCTGCTCACTGTCAGCCTGTTCTCTATTTCAGTGTCTTTGGTTATATTTTGCTTGCTTGTTTGTTTTGTTGTTTAGATTCCTGTTAAAGGTGAGATCATATGGTATTTGTCCTTCAACACCTGGCTTATTTCACTCAGCATAATGCTTTCCAGTTCTATCCATGATGTTGCAAAAGGCAGTAGCTCCTTTCTTTCTGCTGCATAGAATTCCATTGTGTATATGTACCATAGTTTTTTGATCCATTCATTTACTGACGGGCACCTAGGTTGCTTCCAACTCTTGGCTATTGTAAATTGTGCTGCTATGAACATTGGGGTGCATAGGTTCTTTGGGATTGGTGTTTTAGGGTTCTTAGGATACAATCCCAGCAGTGGAATTGCTGGGTCAAAAGGCAAGTCCAATTTTAGTTTTCTGAGAAAATTCCATACTGTTTTCCATAATGGTTGTACCAGTCTGCAATCCCACCAACAGTGGACCAGAGTCCCCTTTTCCCCACACCCTCTCCAACATTTGTTGTTTATTGCTTTGTTTATGATAGCCATTCTCACCGGTGTAAAGTGGTATCTCATTGTAGTTTTAATTTGCATCTCTCTGATAGCTAGTGATATTGAGCATCTTTTCATGTGTCTCTGGATCCTCTGTATGTCCTCCTTGCAGAAGTGTCTGTTCAAGTCCTTTCCCCATTTTTTAATTGGGTTAGTTGTCTTCTTAGAGTGAAGTCGTGTGAGTTCTTTGTATATTTTGGAGATTAAACCTTTGTCTGAGGTATCATTGGCAAATATGTTTTCCCATACAGTTGGTTGTCTTTCTATTTTAATGCTGTTTTCTTTAGCTGTGCAGAAGCTTTTTATTTTGATGAGAACCCATTTGTTTATTCTTTCCTTTATATTCCTTGCTCTAGGGGACATATCAGTAAAAATGTTGCTGTGTGAAATATCTGATATTTTCCTGCCAGTGTTCTCCTCTAGGACTTTAATGGTGTCACGGCTTATATTTAAGTCTTTTATCCACCTTGAATTTATTTTGGTGTATGGTGTAAGTTGGTGCTCGAGTTTCATTTTTTTGCTGGTAGTTGTCCAGTTCTCCCAACACCATTTGTTGAAGAGGCTATCTTTACCCCATTTTATGTTACTGCCCCCTTTGTGGAATATTAATTGACTATAGAGATTTGGGGTTATTTCTGGGTTTTCTGTTCTGTCCCATTGGTCTATGCCAGGCACATTATTCTCATTCATGATATCCTTATAGAAAAGTATTTATATGGCATGTTTTTAAAGAAAATATTAGGATAGAGTTGATCTAAAAAAGTAACTTTGAGTCATCACATAAAATAATTAATGGAATTTGAACTGCAAAAATCTCACCCGACTGAGACACATACACACAAATGAGCTGTGTCGTAGCATCCCCACTTTGTTGATTGGGATAATCAACTGATGTCCAAAAACGTAGGGAAATAGGAGGTGCTTAATAACAGTTGCTATATAAAATATAAGAATGAAGACGATGTATAAATGGGTGAAGATAAAGCAAAGAATGAGTGAATATGTAAGATTGCTCAGAGTAATCCACCTAGTACACAATGAAGTTAGAATTTGGTTCTAATCCCTGTGACTACAAAGAGCACAGGTTTTCTGAAAAAGATCCTGTCTACAGTCAGAGTTGCTGGAAGTAGCAGAACGTAGTCATTAGGAACTAGTATAAGGGACACATGGACAACAACTAAGGGGTGTGGAAATGGGAGGGAGGTGGGGAGCACTGCCGGCTGGGCTGAGCTGGGAGTAAAAGACAGAAAACTGTACTTGAACAATAATTAAGTAAAAAAAAAGAAAAACTATAAGGTATGTTTAAAAAAGAATCTAGTCATTAGGAGCATATTACAATACCAACTGATCCTTCAATTCAAAAATGACTATACCACTGTGTGACCATGAGTCAGCAATAAACCTACTCTGATATTTTTATGTCATGTGTGCAATGCTCTAAGGTTTTTCAAAGAATTTAATAAAATAAGGTAAGTAAATTAGTAAAAAGTCATTATTATGTAAATTATTTTGATTTTTTGTGTTTACATGTTTTCTGAGAGCAACATATATATATATATATATATATATATATATATATATATATATATATATATTCATTCAGAACAAATATAGTCAACAACTATGTTTTTGCTAAATGGGACTAGAAAAATAGTCCCACTAACCACTAACAATCATATCTTCAACTTTAGCCCAATAAAAGTTACTCAATTTCCAAACCCTCCACTAGAGTGTACAGACTCCAGAATACCTGGCTGCAGTGAGCAAGGGTTGTGGTTTACGTGGTTTATGGCTCTCTCTGGTAACAACAGGTACATCTGGGTAAAAAAGTAGGTGTTTGGTTTTTATGGTTTTTTTTTCTAGCAGACTAAATTAGAACTGGTGCCTGGGATGGATTTAGATTTCCAAAAGCTTTCTGTTNTAAAATAAGGTAAGTAAATTAGTAAAAAGTCATTATTATGTAAATTATTTTGATTTTTTGTGTTTACATGTTTTCTGAGAGCAACAAATATATATATATATATATATATATATATATATATATATATTCATTCAGAACAAATATAGTCAACAACTATATTTTCGCTAAATGGGACTAGAAAAATAGTCCCACTAACCACTAACAATCATATCTCCAACTTTAGCCCAATAAAAGTTACACAATTTCCAAACCCTCCACTAGAGTGTACAGACTCCAGAATACCTGGCTGCAGTGAGCAAGGGTTGTGGTTTACATGGTTTATGGCTCTCTCTGGTAACAACAGGTACATCTGGGTAAAAAAGTAGGTGTTTGGTTTTTATGTTTTTTTTTTCTAGCAGACTAAATTAGAACTGGTGCCCGGGATGGATTTAGATTTCCAAAAGCTTTCTGTTTCTTCTTTTATTTTCACATTAGATACTATGGCAAGCACAGAAAAAAACACAAAAGCATCATAAAGAATTCCATGTTTATGCCCAGAAACATATACAGTATCTTTTCTGCCTTCCCTCCTGCTCTTTCCTCCTCCTCCCTCCTGTTTTCTTCCCCGTCCAGCACTTTCCTTCCCAACCCTCTCCTTTCTTTCTGAATTCTCCAGCTCCAGTGATGGCCATCTCTACTTGACTTTCTCGGTGGTGCATTGTTCTTCAGACCTCCCTATATTGAGGAAATTTATTTCTTTTACAATAGTTCAAATGCTTACATATCATCCTGTGGCCAGAGTCCACTCTTGTTCTTCTCCTTCACTTGAACCATTCTTCATTCTCAGTACAAATGTCAACTAATCTGTATTTTTCCAGTTGTTTCCAGTCATCAGACCTGCTTGCTTTTCACTTACCTTTCTATCTTATCTGGGTCAAGGATTCAAGAAACCTAATAATAATCTTGTTTCTTTCTTAAAGTCTTCCATTTCCTTCATGTTCCACTACTTTCTTCTTTCTACTCCTGGTCCCTGTTAACATAAGTTTTACATTTGCCAATCCCAGGCAGTTAGTGTGACTGCAGAAATGCGTGCTTTAATATTTCAATAGGTTTTTAAATATACCTGTTGTTCTAGAAATGACTAGCACATTTCTCAGAGTGATTCTCTTAACCTCACTCCTCTCTTTAAACTCCTCAGAACACTTAAAATCCTGTCAATCTTAATTATTTGTGTTGCACATATAGTTCTTTTTAATACAAAGTATATGTATTCACTTTAGAAAATGCTGATAAACACTGCTTTTTCTAAGTAACATAAAGATAATACCTCATTTTCCTCTACTCCCAAGCAGCAGGTGTCTAAGTGGAGTCTAAATGAAAGCAAGTGATCATAAGGAAAACTTTTAATGATCATGTGGCAGCTAAAAAATTTCTCTCTCTCTCTCTCTCTCTCTCTCTCTCTCTCTCTCTCTCTATATATATATATATATATATATATATATGTATATATATGTTTCTCCCACCTTCTAAGTTCTTTTGGCTGGGTTACTAATGAACAGAGACAGCACTTAACTGGAGAAAATCTAATTTTCAATGCATGTGCATGGGGAATTCACATAAGCCTGAAAATTCTAAAGACAGTGAGGCCACATTGGGTGTATATATTTTGGACAAAGGAGAAAAGGGGAAGAATGAGGTCGTAAATTTTGGAAGTGAATGGGCAATTTACAGGGAGTTGAGTAAGAGCGGAACCCACAGGGCAGGCAAATTCTTGACAAGCAACTCCAGACAATGGGACTCAGGAGGTATTGAGCTAACAGACCCTTGCCTGAAGCCCTCTTGCTTACAATAGTTAATTCGAGTAATACTTTTCTGGCCAAGGCAAACATCATAAGATTTCATTGCTGAAGAAAGAAATCTTTCATCTTACTCTCTTGGGCAGGAAAAAGAGGGAGAATCAAAGCTTCTTTTGGAATCTTTTGTTTCTTTTCCGGCTTAAAGTCAATTATCCCAAAAGGCAGCTTCAGGCTGACAAAACTTTGGTCCCTTCAACAGAGATGTCATGATGGGTTTGAATTAAAGAAACTTGGATTTGAATTAGGACTAAATTTGGGGAATGGTAGTATGAAAAAAAGCACTGTGTGCACACATTGAAGTCTTTGGGAGGTGGCTTATATGAGGTAGACCATGAGTGAACCACAACTTCAGGGGTTTTGTCTATCACTGATAAGCCGGAGTCATCCAAAATAGTGTTGTAAGCAGTACAATGAAAAATGCTTTTATATTTTTATACATTCCTTAATTTCCTTAAGGTAAATTCCTACAAATTAAATGATTAGGTCAAGAGTTTACCAAATTTAGACCAATTCTTTCACTTTTAATAGGATGACTTTCTAGTTTATTTAGAAGCTACAGAACAGGTGAGGTAATTTTTTTTTTTTTATTCTTCAGTAGTACATCACAAGACCTGTAAAGAGTTTTCTATTTTATCCTATTTCCAAGGTAACAAGAACCACGGAGCCCTGGCTGGTGTGGCTCAGTGGATTGAGCACTGGCCTGCGAAGCAAAGGGTTGCTGGTTCAATTCCCAGTCAGGGAACACTCCTGGGTTACGGGCCAAATTCCCCAGTAGGGGGCATGTGAGAAGGAACCACACATTGATGCTTCTCTGTCTCTTTCTCCCTCCCTTCCCTCTCTCTAAAAATAAATAAATTAAATATTTTCTTTTTACAAAGAACCATAGGTACTGGCAGAAGACTTGGGAGACCTGGGTCAGAGACCAAGGACTTTGTTACAGCAAAACGGGAAGCATAAGATTTACATTCATACCAGTTGTATTTGCCCACCCTCCAAGCCCCACTGGGAGAGGTAGAAAGACCCGGAGGGATACATGGGGTGCTTTTGTCACAGATGAGGAACACTGTGCTTATGATATAGGGTGCGGCCAAGGGGGGGCCCAGAAAAGATTTGGAATGGTGTCCAGAACTCAAAGTGTACAGGAATATTGGAGGAAATATTAAGATGTCCTCAACCGCCCCCCCCCCCCAGGTGTCAGTTGGGGGAAGGGACGAATGGAGCAGGGCCATTGAGAGCTGTTTTGCATAGCAACAGTTTTGCAGCTATCCTCTGGAATGGTATTTAACATATCTATAACCTCTAACTGGTTTGATAGATATGTTAAAGAGCTGTGGCCAAGTTTTGGGTGAGGGAGAAGTGAGTGACTACCCAGGCGAGAATTGGGAGCTGCTTCTCAGAGAGGGCCTGCTTGAGAGCCATGTGGCTTTAGCAGAGTGGGGGCTAACCAGGCTGGAACTGGGGCTGCTTCTCGGAGAGAGTGCCTGCGAGAGAGCCATGTGGCTTTAGCAGAGTGAGGACCCCCTCTTGGCCAGATGAGGGGGAGAGCCACGCTATTTAGAAAGATGTAGACCCCTGTAGCCATTAGGAGGGAGAGCCATGCAGTTTCAGCAGAGTGCAGACCCCCTCTTGGCCAGGTGAAAGGGAAAACCACGCAACTTTGCCAGAATGGAGATCCCTGCGGCCAGGTGAAGAAGAAAGACGCGCTTTTGGTGGAGTGCGGCTTTGGTAGAAGAGGCCCACACGGCTTTGGCGTGCTCCCTTTGGCTGAGTAGCCTGGAAAGCAGGAGAGACTTTGACTGGAACTTGGTACAAAGAACTCTTGCCAGTGAAAGGTGCCGCATGACTTTGGATTAATTGGAGATCCTGCCTGGACAGGCAGGCGACACAGCTCACGTGCCAGCGACCTGAAAAACGGACGTGTGCTCTTTTCCTGATTTACGGTACCCGGAGTTGGGACAGTGGGAGAAGGGAGCGCTGTGTGTGTGTGTGTGTAGGTGTATACCCTTAAAGACTTTAATATTTTAAGGAAGGCATTAGGCCTGAATAGCATTAAATAAACATTTTGTTTCCTCTTCACAAATCTCTGGCATTGAGAGATGTCTTTCCAATTGGCGGCGGACAGAAGAGCCCTATAGATATTAGTGTATCATCCTTGGGAGGGGCCCGTTTTCTGCAGCAGTTTTTGGCATCCCTGGGTGGGCCAAGTATTGCCCCCCCTCGGACCCTTTGTTGGGTAACAGCATGACTTTGGATGAATTGGAGATCCTGCCTGGACAGGCGATATAGCCCACAGCGCCAGTGACCTGAAAAACAGATGTGTGCTCTTTTCCTGATTTTCGGTACCCGGAGTTGGGACAGTGGGAGAAGGGAGCGCTGAGTGTGTGTGTGTAGGTGTATACCCTTAAAGACTTTAATATTTTAAGGAAGGCATTAGGCCTGAATAGCATTAAATAAACATTTTGTTTCCTTTTCACAAATCTCTGGCATTGAGAGATGTCTTTCCAATTGGCGGCGGACAGAAGAGCCCTATAGATATTAGTGTATCGCCCTTGGGAGGGGCCCGTTTTCTGCAGCAGTTTTTGGCATCCCTGGGTGGGCCGAGTATTGCCCCCCACCTCGGACCCTTGTTCGGTAACACTTAGGAAACCCCAAATTTCAAAGGGATTGCTAGAAAACCTGCCCACTATTTGCCTTGCTGGAAAATATTTATTTTTATTATGCATGTCAGGAAACAAATTTTCCCTGTGCCGAAAAATGGATAGCATTTCCATCTTCCAGTGTTCTTGCTATACAGATAATCTGTGGAGGGAAAAGTCCAGAGAAAAAGTTCATATAAGACGTTCAGAGATTTAAGAGAACCTTTGAGAGTTGTGTCCAAACAGTCCATTTTTTAGATGATTTGCTACTTTATAATGTTAAGGTGGTTTAAATATTTGGAATTGAATTCTGAGTCCACCAGTTAATAGTTTGTGATTATGGGTAACCTAAACTCCTGTCTGAGTGCTTTGTTATTTATTTCCTATCTGCAAAATGAAATAGTCACAAAACCCAAACCAAAGAGTTTCAATAAGAAAAGGGAGAAAAATTGAGAAAGTGTTTTTGTACTGTGTTAAAATGACAACTATATCTTAGTTGACAGTAATAATCAATGACTTGTTTTGCCTAAAAAAAAAAACAGTAAATAAATCAGTATAAAATAATATTAATTTTGAAAAATATTTTAGAATATATATGTATTTATAGCATTATATGTATATAGTGCTCTGATATATACAAAAATAGATCTATATATTCTATACACTTTATGTAGTTTTTGCAGACTTATTTCTATGCAGGAAAAATATTATTTCATGTTAAACACATACCTTACCCCATGAGTGGTCTCACCATGTAATCTCAGACTAGTGGGTAAAACAAGTATATTTCTTCCTTCTCATGGGTCTGTTTTTGCACATCTAGTCCACTTCACCTTAATTGGAAAAATAATCATCATCAGTTAATAATATATCTTTGACTTCAAAGTTTTCTTTTTAAAAATTCTTGAATAATGAGGATGTTATCTTCTCTCTTGCTATGTACCTAGCATACTGTGGATCATCAATACATAATAGACAGAAAAATAAATTAGAAAACATACTTAAAATCCAGAGCATATTAAGATTTTATGTACGTGCTGCTCTATTTCAAAAGTCATAAGAACCAGTGTGGTCTAAAATACACTTACTAGCCTTCATGTACTGTAGTAGAAACAAAATTAATATTCGCTCAGAAAATTCACTTAATGCATTTTACTTTTCAAACACTAATAGCTGTTGTGAATTTCATATTCAGGAATGTCTTTGGAAACCAGGTTTCACACCTGGTTTCTGCTGCTGCCAGTAATCCTCGCTGTTCTGGGTCTTACTGCTGAGTGACTCTAATCTCGCCTCTGTGGTCATGAGACAGTCCACCTGTATCTTTGTATCATCTTCTTACAAGGATAATAATCATGTTGCATTAAGGACCCACCCCAATCCAGCATGACCTCCGTGTAAATAATTGTATCTTCAACAACTCTATTTCCAAATAAAGTTACATTCTGAGTTACTGGCAATTAGCACTGAAACATGTTTTGGAAGACACAGTTCAGCCCATGACTGGGGCAAATAGATGAAGAGAACCACATAAGGAACTGAAATCCTTCATTGGCAGAAATCTTAGCTACCTTCCCAATACATGTTACACTTGCACATGGTTCAGCCATAATTGTTGGGGTGGCATCAACCACAGTCCCCAACCAGAGACAGGCCCTTGTAGTCTACGTAAGTCACACACACACACACACACACACACATATATATATTTGTGGCATTATTAGTAATGTAGTAATATATATCTGTAGCATGTAACTATATTAGTCTTGATATCTGACATCAAACAGTGCATTTACTTGATTAACTATTAGACATCATTATTATGAGAAAAACTATATATTGAGGCTTCGTGTCTTATTCTGTGCAACTGAGTTGTTAGAACATGTCTCTATTTTAAGACAGATTGTTCTCTCTCATACACTCACAGCCTCTCTTTTTCTAAAATGTTCTAATGTAATTGGGATGAACTGCATTAATCAAACTTAAAGACAAAAAAAATTTTAAAACTGCCTTTGGTGTACTTTTCCTGCTGCCTTTTTGTTTTATTAGTCAGAAACTACTATAAGAATGATATTTTTCTTAAATGAAATTACCTACTTAAAATAAATGTAATCTAGATATATTTTTGTGTGTGTATGTATTTATTTTTTTGCTTTATATTTCCCTTTGTAAAAAATAAAGGATAGTAACAATTTAGGTTTTACTTTTTCAATCTTTCTCAGGTAGGATTTATGTATTTCAATTGTAATGATATTGACAGTTCCAAAATTCACCTGGATACTTATAAACTTGAGGCTAGAAAATATCAAAAGACCCCTTAAAAAAATCAATAGGCCAACGTGGTTTCTGAAAAGAAGTGCGTTCTCCCCCACTGCCCCACTCTGTGAGTGGTTCTCACTGGTGTAAAATCTTGGCTGCTATGGTGACTATAGTGGGCTGAGGGTGAAGTGGATTAGAAAAGATATTTCATATATTAATAGAAGTCTCAGCCTCTGTGACATTAAATACATTTCAACATCCAGTATTTGTTGGAACTGGGCTTGGAAAGACCATAATGACTGGATTCATCGTGATGGATATTAGATTATTCTGGGGTAACCAATAGTCCAACTCTCCAGGCCATAAAGTAGCAATACTACTTTTTTCCCCAACCAATATCTACCATATTTTTCTGTGCATAATGCATACATTTTTGCTCAAATTTTTCAGGGAAAAATAAGGATGCACATTGTACATGAGTAGTATCTGAATTACCCTGTGTCTGCCAAATTACTTGTTACATAAAATTTCTTGTACTCTAAGATGTTCAAAAATAAGCGCTAAAATCCCTTTGTAATACCAAAAAACAAGACTAATTATAAACACACAAGCAAATAAATAAATAATTGAATTAAAAATTAAAATTAAGGATTTTTTCCCTGAAAGTTTGGGCCAAAAACGTGGGGGCACATTATCCACAGGAACACATTATGCACACAAAATACAGTCGATCTGCTAGTTGCAGTTATTCAAAGACACAGAACGTACAGAGGCTCCACGAACTTATGGCACTGCCATCTCCCCAGAAAGATTCAGTGTCGATGATGGAAGGGCAAAGGGCATGGGGAAGCGTACACTGAATCTTAAACGCTTCTGCTTAGAAATGGTATAAATTCCTACCACTCCCTTTTCACTGGCCTAAGAAAGTTACATATTCAGAAAAGAGTAATCATCTTATGGATCTGGAAAAAGAAAATGACTAGAAATGGTAGAGAGCACTGCATATTTATTGAAGTTCCTATGAAGATTATCTTTATTTGCTTTAAAGGTCCACTTTCAGCACATGTTTTCTCTTATTTTTATAGCTTTTAAGCGTGTTATTTTAAAAGGTAATATCAACTTTCTTACACATGTGCTGATAGATAAATGTAATTTTTATTTGTGTATAACCCTTATTCATCATCTTTACTAAAAATCTTATAAATTATAATATTTTATGTATCATTTGGGGCTTTCTATGTAGATGATAATGTGATCTAGTAAAAATGACAGTGTCTTCCTTTCTAAACATTAGGCTTTCTTTCCTGATATATTTTTGTGGCGAAGGTGTTCAATGATATGTTACCTAGAAAAAACATTAGTATCCCTTTCTTTGTCCTATTTTTAAGAAAATCTCTTTTTTTTTTGTATTTTACATTCAGTGTTATGTTAACCATGAAATTTTACTACCTTTATGAAGTCAAGAAAATTTCTAGTTTTTGTCATATATACATCCAATTTTTCCTAAATTTGGGTGTTAACATGACTATTCCATTTTTATTTTGCTTATTATGGTAAATCATATAAACACTCCTATAATTAAGCACACTGAAATGTAATGTTCCTAAGATTTGACTGCTGTTTACTTCCAGAATCTGTTCTCAATAGTTGAACTTCACTAGAGCGTGGGAAATGAGTAGGAAAGGAGGAGTCCTGATAAAAAAATGTGACCTAGCCCTATCTACATACAAGAGAGGAAGCAGATTGTGGCCTTTGCATTCTCAGTTATCTCACCTAACCAACAAAATAAATTCTAATTTATCAGGAGTTCATTATAATCCTTGACCCTGAAGTCTCAGTCAACCACAGGACCCAGAGACAACCCCTTTGCTACTTACGCTTTAAATTGTTCCCACAGAGCACAAAACGCATCATGTACAAAAATTCTTTCGGTTGGCAATTTATTAAGTCTCCTGGAATTCTGGTTATTTTATTCAACGGGCAGGAACATAATCCTTTTTTTTCACAATAGAATTGATTGGGATCTGACATGGAGTTCTGACAAGATTTACCCTAATTTGCTTTGATCTATAATTTTATTTTATTTCAAAAAATATTTTATTTATTTATTTTTAGAGAGAGGGGAAGGGAAGAAGAAAGAGAGGGAGAGAAACATCAATGTGTGGTTGCCTCTCATGTGTCCCCTACTGGGGACCTGGCCTACAACCCAGGCATGTGCCCTGACTGGGAATTGAACCATCAACCCTTTGCTTCATAGGCCTGTGCTCAATCCAGTGAGCTACCCCAGCCAGGATTGATCTATAATTTTAATTTTTGCCTTTCTGCGTCTTTGGTATTGGGTACATCTTTATTGTTTAAACCGAGTTTAGACCTCTTCTTTTAGTTTGCTTAGTTTATATGTATTTATTGCAAATACTTACATGTTTCATAAATTTGATTTATTTCTAACATATTTACAGGTATTGGGTGCTATTGAATTACTTTACTTTGGATTATTAATGGGTTTCGTGTGTGTGTGTGTGTGTGTGTGTGTGTCTTCCCACTCAAACCTTTGTGTTTTGAAACAATGAGTGTTTATTGGCTCATCGTTGGGTGAGTTGGCAGTTTGGGTTGGACTCAGCTCCACGTGGCATCAGCCCGTCTCACTCACATCAGTTAGGTTTCCCTGTCATTTGCAAACAAAGCAAGTTGACACTGCACTCTACAGTAGTGAGAGAACAAGGCGTTGAACACGAGTACTTTTGTTTTAAAAATATAAACTTGCTCTCAAATACAAATTCAGGCAGCTCTCAGTTATGCTGCTTTGTTACATCAAAAGTTTCTGATAACATCCTGCCCTTTACTTCTTGTTATTTCTCTGCCATCGTTCAGTGACTGTCACCGGGTTTTGAACAGCTGAGACAAATGGCACGTAGACAGTCTAAGCCAGGGGTGTCAAACTCATTTTCACCCGGGGCTAGGTCAGCCTCATGGTTGCCTTCAAAGGGCCAAAATAGTTTTAGGGCTGTACAAATGTGACCGATCCTTAACTGTTAAAGAGTTGAAATTACACTTGACCCTTTGAAAGCAACCCAAAGCGGATGTGGCCTCTGGTGAAAATGAATTTGGCATTCCTGGTTCTAAGCCTATGCACACAGGCCTTGCCTGACTGATCCACTTGAAGATTCCATCTCCAAGAACGCCTTCCTCTAAAGTGGACACATCCTGTAAGTGAATTTAAGAAAATAAAAATATCTGAAGATGGAGACAATCTTAAAACATGCTGGTGAAAATAGTAACTAAGGCAATAGCAGTAAGGGGAGAACTGTTCAGTACAGTCTACAGATGGCCCCCTAAAGAAACATTCCAATTATTTCATAACTAATTCTCCAGAGAGGACGAGTTGACTAATAACAACCTATCGTGCTAACTGTGTCTGCCGTAGTGCAGGGTGCTGTTCTGGATTACATCAACTGAAACTGATGACTCTCTCCATCACTTTTGTGTGCCACTCAGAAGAGGTTTATTGTACATAACAATTTACTGAAATTGTTCGTGCATATGTTCTTCTCTCCAACTGGATGTTAATGTTTATAAAACATATGCATCTTATCAAACCCTGATGACTTAGCAGCCAATGATAGCTGTTGGCAAAAGAGTCACTGTAGTGATAATCAAGAGACTGAATCCAATAGGGTGACCATCTACGTTCATTGCATGAACATAGGTAGTTCACAGTTGTTTTTTCCAATGGGTCTCTAATAAAAAAATAACAAAGCTTGTATTAGTGACTTTAAAACATTTGAAATATTAGGATATTCATCAATATGTATTAGGAAAAATGTCTTGGTTACTTAGTTTGATAAATTATTTGGCTCACATTTTCATGGGAGTTTTCCTTATATAACAATTTTTAATTAACAGTAAATAATACATGTTTGCTGTGTTGATTGGTAAGACAATGTGACTTGGTTATTAAGAAACTAGGCTCAAGAGTCAGACTGATTGGATTCAGATCTTGGATCTCCCATGTAACTTACTGACTTTGGCAATTCATTAAATCCCATTTTGCCTCACTAATCTCACCTGTAAAGAGATAAAGTACAGTCCTGGCTGGTGCAGCTCAGTGGATTGGGCCTGTAAAGCAAAGGATCACGGTTCGATTCCCAGTCAGGGCACATGCCTGGATTGTAGGCCAGTTCCCGGCAGGGGACACACCAGAGGCAACCATACATTGATATTTCTCTTCCTCTCTCCTTCCCTTCCCCTCTAAAGATAAATTTAAAAAATTGAAAAAAGAGATAAAGTACATAATACTTATTTCATAGTCTTTTTATAAACGTTAAACAAGAAGATGTCAATAAATTACTTTAGATGTGCCTGACATATTGGAAGGGCTCATCACACAGTATTATTTTATGTCATGACATTCAGAGAAAAATTATGGCTGTCTGCTGGGGCCTGTTTTCATTCATCACAAGACCCCGAAGAAAGACTAGCCTGCATTACCATGAGCCGGCTCATCCCTGGAAGGATTCATGCCAAAGCTGCCTATGTGGTGGCTGTAGAAGAGTCTCCTTCACTGGTGTGAGACTGGAAGGAATGGCTTCCAAATTAATCTTCATTCTAAAAGTCTAGGAGACTTTTTAGGAACCGTAAAAGCCAGACATGCATTCTAAATGGAGACTGTGGTAAACAATTTTCAGGGAGGAAGATAGAGAAGGAGGAGCAGCCCCACCACCTGCTCCACCTGACTTTAGGTGATTTAGCTTCTGCTGATGATGTGTTATCCTTCAGATGGCTGTCTTGCTCAGTCCCAGCTCACCCTGCCTTGGAGATGACTCTGGCAGAGGTCTATCTCACATGCCATTTTCTCTCCTACCCCTTTATTCTGATACGATATTTTGCTTTCTGTATTATATGCTGACGGCAGCTTAAAGGAATAATTTTTGTTTTCTGTCTTTAAGTGCTTGAACATCTCTTACAAGTTTGAAATCTGTATTTTTCATGTCTTGCCTATTATTTGATTATTCAGACAATGATGGATTACCTAAGGAGAAAGCATCAAATTTAGGCTATATAGCTATATTTAGGAGGGAAAGTCTCAGGTGTGGGATTTCTTTTGTTTTGTGCTTTTTAAAAAACTTTGAGATAAAATACATTATTTCTTAAATAAAACCATCCATGTAGAGCGCTTATAATTGGTAGTCCTTAATAAAACTTACAAATATAACCATTAACAATATCAGTAAATAGAAATAGGCCCATAGATACAGAGAATAAGCTGATGGTTGCCAAAGGAGAGGGACATGGGGGAATAGGTGAAAAAGTTAAAACATAGCAATAAAAAAATAAAAGAAGTTAGTAAAATTAGGCTTCCATTTCATTCAGTAAAAGAAACTTAATCTTGCAAATCAATGTAAATTGTGTCATTTCTGATTTAAAAGTTTGATTCCTGATCTGAATTTAGTGAATTCAATGTTCTACTTCTCCTTCTTCTCTTTTCCTTCTACGTAAAGCAGAAGGGGAGGTGAGGCTTGTGCGGTCCTGGTACTGAGGAGGGGACGCCCCTCGTTGCCTGCTGTGCCTTGTTCACCCTGCCTTGTTGAAATGGAAGCAGAAGATCCTTGTCCTTGCACGGTGTTGTTCTCTGCTGATGTCTAGGGTCTAAGCACCTCTCTGTTTTCCAGATGCACAGATTCTTCATACCAAACATGAACTCCGTTCAGATCAGCCCTGAGGCAACAGCTAAAGTGGAAATGGGGAGTGCGATGGGCATAGGGTTCATTCATAGGAACCCACTTTCTACTCCAACGGCGTCCCCACTACTTCTCACTCTAGGAGGTTACACTTGAAGTTCCTCTGTGTTGGGGTCCGCCTCATAACTTTGAGCTTCACTTTCTCAATCTCTTATTCGTGAGTAGATATGATTCATTTTGCGCTTCCTTAGGTCCTTGCTGCTGATCTTCCTAAGCCAAGCCATTTCGAATTCAGAAAAAAAAAAAAAAAAACCTTTCTCTTTCAAGTTCTAAGCTCTTAGAAATTTTTGTAAGTGTAGATTTGAAGACACTTTTTTTCTTCCTATAGATTTTATAAAGTCTGCTTAAGAGTCTAAAAGCCCAAAATTGGACACTTATTTCTCTCTTATCATACTCTGAAACTAGAGCAGAAAAAAAAAAACATACCTGCTGCCACTTGGTTAATGGTGAGAGAAGTTAAAGTTAAAAAGGATTGTCTGAATAAGAAGTTTGATCTAAAATTTCATATTACTATATTCATAATATGCAAAACACTAGGCAAAGTATAAGTCTAGAAATGCAATATGTAGCTGAACTGGGGAAGGTCAGATTTAGATGAAATTTCCCATCATGTCATTTAAGAAAATGATTAAGTCTTAGTTCCAAGGGACAGGTGGAGGTTAAGGCAAAAGGCTGAGGTCCGTGACAGGTGGAGAAAAGGGAGTCAGGAGGGCATGAATGCAGCATGATTCATTGTTCTGTTTTTATTCTTGACTATTTGTTCCAAAAGACACATTGTTTTGTTTTGTTTTGTTTTGTTTTAACAATTGGAGGATAACAACACCCTCCAAAAATTCTGCTTCTTTCATTTTAATTTTACCAATCAGTATTGTTGGTTAACATTGTTGTTTATTTTCCTCTTTTCCTACTACTTACTACTTAAACTTGTAATATTAACCCAAAGACCAGATCAACAGAGGTTGTATCACCACTCGAGGCCAATTCCTATATAGGCCCCAAGAAGTCTCCAGCTTAAATAATTATTCTCCCCCTCCCTTCCTCTTTCTCTTCTTCTTTTTCTGAATAATATTATCACCAGATTAAAATAGTGTCTATGATATTTTTAGTCTTTCTGAAAAATAAATCTTATTTCTTTTTAAGGAGATAGGGGGGTAAAGATAACGGAAGAAAGATTAGTTTTATTGTTGTCATCCCTAAAACGAAGGCCTGGTGTTATGTGCTGTTTTGACATCTGAGGGAATCGAGGGAGCCTCAAATTGCCAACTTTTAAAATGACCTTTCACTCATGTCCCATGGATAAGGTGCCACAGCTGAAGAAGCCTTCTTGTCAAATGCATCAGTGGCATTGCTGGCTCACTCCTGAGTGGCAGGTTTCAGGTTTCAATTCCCTTCCAGCCCAATTATTCCAACCAGCTATTTGCATACTCTTCCAAGTACCAGACACTTGACTCTCTTAGTCCAAGAAAGTCTGACTTGCCCAGACCCTGGCTGTTCACTCTGTTCCCCAGGGCGGTCCTGGTGTGTGTTGCGTGTGTGCGGTGCCCTCCTCCTCCAGGCTGTGTGAGTAATGAACTGCTGTGGGTTTCTACCTGACCAGACAGGTGTGCTGTGTTTGGCTAGCTACAGAACCTCTCCCCCACTAACAGAATGCGAGGAGATGATCCAAACAGAGATTTAGTTCATTTACTTAAACACCTATGCACCTAGCGACTCCAATTGGTTAGGCATGGAGCCGAATACTTTGTTTGTGCTAGCATTTAATCCTCCTCACAACCCTTCTATTGGGGTCATCTCCTCTATTTCACAAGTAACCAAATGTGATTCAGAGAAGTTAATTAATTTTCCTAAAGTTACAGAGCGAGAAAGATTGAATCCAGATTCTAATCTAAATCCTATCCTCTTTTCATTACCCTACATTATTTCTATTAAAGATAAGTTTACTTTTCTCTAAAGATGCCAGAAAGACTGGCATAATGAGCTCTTAATGAAATGGGGAAAAAAATGTTTGTCTCTTAAATTGGACAAACATTTCTTATCCTAGTAATTTGCTTTTCACTCATAAGGCCGGATTAAAATTCACAGAAACGCATCTTAATGTTAACGATGATAGTAAAATGCAGCTGCTGCAATATTTAAAATAAGCATCATCCGTTAGCTTGGGTGCTGTGTGCTACAAACAGGATAGCACAAGCAGATCTGAACCGCTGGATGTCTCCTTTGCTTCTAGGCTTTCTTCTCTTTCACCGAACTACGTGAGCAGCGCTAGGAGATGGACCCCTCAAAAACCCCGGAATTTATTTATAAAGAATTGTGTATTTCTTCTTACGTGTTTAAACTTCTGGTACCTTCAAAATACTCTCCATTTGATGTGATACACTTATTGAGACTTCTTTTATTGCTCAAAACAGTTTTTGAAATCAATGCTGATGCGTTTTAGTGCCTCTGCCATTTTTTTGTTTCACCTCTTCCACCTCTGGCCAAACAGTTCCCTCTGAGGACTTCTTTCATCCAGGGAAACGAAAAGTTGCTTGGGGTGAGAATAGTTGACTAGGGAGGGTGGAGCATGAGGGTCATGCTGTTTTTGGTCAAAAAACTGCTGAACACTCAGTGGGTGGGCAGGTACACTGGTAAATCACCCATCATGAAATGGGCAAACATGTTACAAGAGTCTTCAAAAAAAATTCAATGAAGTCAAATGCTTCCTCTTACAACAATACCAGTTGGTACACAGATACAGACGGGTTCCTAGAAGGCTCACCTTACAGGGACAGCCTGTACTACAAGAGGCTAGCCCCCCAGAAGATAATTCCAGTTTTTTTTGGTGGGGTCCCCCCTCATACAATACCCTCATCTGTGTTGTTCCCATTGATGCTGTTTTAAGCCTGGCCAGTCTCTGGTAAGTTTCAGTGAAAGTTACAAGAGGATCATCGAGATACTTAAGAGTGTCCCTGAGATTTATACACTAACTGGGCTAAAGCTACAAAGGCTCTTTCTTCTTTACTTCTTCTGGTTTTGTAAAAATGCTATGAGCCTAGGAATAAAAATATATCGGGAATCTATTTACCTATGTCTCCCAGGCTTTACTCCTTTCTTTATAACAGAGAAACTAAATGGGGATGTTGTCTCAGAAAATTCTCTTTGCATAAATACTTCTAACTAAGGATGTATGTAACACATTCCACAAGCTAATTTCACCTTGCATGACTCATCACAGTTACAAGGAATTGAGAATCTGATATGTGACAGATGATGGGTTAGTTGCTAAACATACATTACTATACAGGGGTAAGCAACGTAGGTTTAAACTTGAGAGTATGTGGAAGAGTTTATTCTTCTATCATTCATTAATTATTGTATTATTATCCATATGCATAATTGTAAGCCTATTTTTGCCCACCCCTGTATTTAGGCACTGAATTACATCCTTATAATAGTTATTTCCACATAGCAATGAAGAAAGCAATGTGTAGATAATATAAGAATGTACTTAGGTCATGTGGCTAGGTCTGGAGCAGGCAAAAGTCAAAGCCACGTCTGACACGGCAGCCTCTTCTTTACTCACATGACCTAAGCCCAGTCGGATTAACTGATGCGGAGGTGCCTCAGCATACTTGGAGGCAAAAGCTGGCTCATAAACACATTTTGGGGAAAGCAAGTCTTTTCACTGGTTCGCCTGCTGTCTACTTGATTCCTAAAAATACGCTGTTGATTGTTCATAGCTCCAGAGAAAATCACTTTTTCATGAAGTACCCATTATAGTGTGTCAGTGAACGTGATAATGTGCATAATTTACCTCAGGGGAGTGTGTAATTAGAAAATTAACCTTTTACTTTTTCCTGTTAATCAGTTGTAGAAAATGATGGAAAAATAATAGATGAGCAACCGTGTCCACTGTATTATTCTGCTTTTAATTTTGAAGTTACTCGGTAGGAACCAAATGCTCAGAGACAAGGGCCCGAATGTGTCCGGCAGAGATGGCACTTTGCACGTGCAGAGGGCACTTTGAACATGCAGACACACGTGCACCTGCGTCTTTCACACGCTTGTGAACATTCTTCAAAATTTTTTTTTATCTTGGGGTAGTATTTCATTCAAATGAGAAAAAGCATTCAGGATTCTATTTTTCCCTCTAAGACTATTCTTAATTGTCCAAACGCATGCCCTTTGTATTGCTTCCACAGAAAAGATGGAGAACATGCGATGTAAAGTAAGAGTGGCATGTTCTGAGATATGGAGAAGGACCGGCAGCCTCAGTGCTGTGCCCTGTGAGACCCTAACTTACCTCACAGGCGCAGACTAGTTTTCTCAATTCGAGAAGTGCTCAATTCTCTGAACTGTGTGTGGGCAGAGTCAGTTTCATCATAATTGAAAGCTTAGATCGATTCTAACTCGGGTTCTCACAGATGCACAGCCTTTGTGTTTCAAAATCAGTGGGTCACAGGCTTGATTTAGGAGCATCACCTATGATCCTTTAGTTCTTTGAGACACGGAGATGTGTGAGAAGAAAAAAATATATATTGAGATATATTGAAACTAGGATGAACACAGGATGGGGCAAAAATAGGTTTACAATGGTGAGTACACTAAACGAGAGTGTATTCTTGTATTATCATTTATTATTATGTTATTTCTCATATGAACAACGATAAACTTACTTTTGCCCCACCTGTATTAGAGGGTGAGAGGAATGGCATTAAACTGGGAGGCAGGGGTCTTGGTAATGATTCACTGGCTGGCTGCTTTTGAATGCATTACTTAAGCTCTCAGAGCCTCAGTTTTTCCATTTGCAAGATGGGCATTATTGTTATTTTTTGCCCTACTTCCCTTACAGAATTTCTAAAAAGACAAACTAGGATTTAAGAAAAACTGTCAAACATTGAGATGTTAAGTGTATAAAAATGTGAATATCACTATTCATACCAGCTGCTCTCTCTGAGTGGCTAAATTTTTATATCTATTTTATGTACATTTTAGTTATAAAATGTAAATTGTATAGTAAAACTGAGTTAAAGGCAGTATTCTATATCTTCTCAAATCTCCTGTAAATGCAACTTTTCATATTCTAAAAAGGTTCTATATATTATATGCGTTTTAGTTATAAAATGTGAATTGTATAGCAAAGCTGAGTTAAAGGCAACATTCTATATCTTCTTCTCAAATTCCCTGTAAATGTAACTTTTCATATGCTAAAAAGGTTCTGTTTTTCCTTTGGTCAAGCCTCACCAAATTCCTTAGTTTAGGCTGCTCTTGACCTTGAAACACTCTTTAGTTTTCAACCTCTTACCTGACCTGTATCTGTGATCATCTGAATAATGGCCCAGAAAAAAAAATCAGTTCCTCACGTTTGGCAACTCAGGATTACCATATAAGGAAAAATATATTTACATAGGTGATAAAGTTAAGGATCTTGAGATAAGAAGATTATCCTACATTATCAGAAGATTATACTAGATTATCCAGCCATTCCTGAATGCAGTCAGAGGGTGTTAATAAGAGAGGGGGAGATTTGACCCAGAAGGAAGAGGAGAAGACAATGTAGTTACATAGGCAGACATTAAAGGGATGCAGCCAACAGCCAAGGCATGATAGTACCTTCCAGAAGCTGGAAGAAATAAAAACAGATTCTCCCCTAAGCATTCACAGATCATGCAGCCCTGCTGACAAACTGACTCCTTGCCCAATGAAACACATTTCACACGCCTGACCTCCAGAACTGGAAAAGAATACGTGTGTATTGTTTTAATCCACCACGTTTATTATTATGTGTTACAATGCCTATAGGAAACGAATGCACTACTCACCTATTATATCAAAGAATATTCTGCATGAAATTTTGAGTGACTGTGGTAGCCTCATCCAAACCCCATTTGCTTCCTTTCAGCGCTGCCCCACTGCTACCTTCTACTTCCTGAGAACTGATTGTAAGACGCCCAAACTCAAGATTGCCTTCTCAGTGAGAAATTGAGAGATACATTGTCTTTTATCATGAATGCTCCCTTGCATCCTGGGGCGTTTACGGCACAAAAGGAAAACGTTTAGCTGGTGAAGACTGTTGGAACTAAATGAGTTGTAAAATATGAAGTTGAGTTACTCAGGTGGAATGATTTAGACAAATTTCTCTTTTATCAAAGAGATAAAATAGATGAGAATAGATGTGATGATTTCTTAGTTGAGGGTCTTTCATTTTCTTTTTTGCAGTAAGTCGATGTACACTATTCTTTGTTGATTCTCCTAACTGATGTTGAGTAGAAAGCTAGAGAATTACATTGCTTAGAATTCTCTTTTCCTCTCCCTTCATTTTTTTTATGTTGCTGGCTTAATTTTTTCCCCATTGAAAATTTAGTGCTTCTGTTTTTTACTGAGAAACAAACCAATTTCATACAAAGGGACTCATGATATGAAAGAAGCAATGAATGAGACATCATTAAATATTTTTGGGACACATCCTTGGATATCTTTAAAATGAAACAGTAAGAGAAAATAACTTATTTACTGTTCTAAAATTGCTCACTTCTGTTGGCTGTGAGCATTCTCTTTCCTTTACAGGTGGGTATTTCCCTGTTTTTGCCATTTTTTTATAATTAACTGACCATGGGCAATTCTTAATTTTTATGTAGTTGGTCTTGGATGAACAATTATAGCATTAAAAAAGGCTATATTGAATTAATAAACTGTTTCTCAGAGATTATCAGGGATCAAGGAGTATGTATAAAATATCAACTAATTGCTGAGGTATTCTTTTAATCTCTTATAATGTCTATAAATAATATATTTATGTTCTTGATCTATATCAAGTACTGAGTATAAACATTCATATTTTGATACTAAATAGCTTCAATTTCATAATAACAAAAAGCACCCCTTTTTATTTTAATACTGCTATCAGAGTGAACAAAAGTGGACGGAACTGCTAAAAGTGAGCAATTCATTAGTTAATGGGAAATAAGAGAAATTTACAGCTTTGACTGTATATATGTAGATTGCTAGCATACCAATGTTTTTCTAAATCATATCTCTTCAGCCATTTTTCTTTTAGATGTCACCTCTTCTCTCTTACTTATTTACTGTATGTTTGTGTGTGTGTGTGTGTTTTAAATTGTCAATAAAGAAGTAAGTTAGAAATTTTGGGATAGCAGATTATAGAGGTAAAAATGGAAAAACAGACTAGAAAAAAGTTAAAGTGGATGGAACAAAGACTAAGGTGATCAATATTAAAATATCCCGGTGAATGAAATAGGAGCTTTAGAAGCTAATTTTTGATCTTTTCACTGATTACAAATGTATGCTTATTTAAAAAGACATATCAAGCCATATTCTCTTAATTTGTTCATTTTTATGAATATATTATATGTGTCAAAAAGTTTGCTTAAAACTATAAAGAATAAAAATGTGGCCAAGTGATTAAGATGCTTGCAGTGAGTTAAATGAAAAATAGTTTAGGGGGCAGGTTTGGATATAGGAATTGGGGCAGGCAGGGCAGGGGAGAATAATGGGGGGAAATGGAGACAACTGTCATTGAATAACAATACAATTTTTAAAATAATATCAAAAAACTAGACAAAGACATTATGAGAAAAAAAACAAGGAGGAAAAAAGAAAAATAATTTTAAAATATGGTAACGGCAAGGGATATCAAAATCCTATATTTCTCATATTGTTAAGAATTCAAGTTTCTTTGAGAAAAATATTTTGCATCTTATTTAACTTAACCACTCATCTGTTTTGGTTTCTAAGCATATGTTATTGGTTTGGATGTGTTAAAAGAAATGCATCATCCTATGAAAAACGAGTTAGCATATTCTTATTGAAAAGAATTAAGTAAGGTCTGATAGTCTAAACTATTAAGAGTTAATTTCAAAATCATCCTCCCAATAGATAGGCAACACAGAGCATTTTGTATTCTCCATAGAAATTTTAAAGCCACGAAGGAGTTCCATTTTTATCCTAGCATTGAACTATTTTATGTAAAACCAGGATATTTTGTAATTAAATGGATTTAGGGCTTAGGGGAACACACCGCTTCCAAAGAGGATTGAAGATGTTTGCATTGATAATAGGTAGCTTTGCTGGTGTAGTGTACACTTGTATTCATGTTTTCTAATTGTTTTTGTATGTTTTAAAATGTGTCCACTTGTCTAACAGAGGTTGGATTATAAAGCATGTACTCTGTTTAATGTCCCCATTGTGAAAACAAACATTTTATAAAATTAGGAGTCCCTTATCCTGCACAACATCAAAGCCCAGAAATATTCAAAAGTAGGTAAGATTCTTCAAGGTCCTTTAATTAGAAAGGGCAGTTCAGGATTACACCAGGAATTCTAGTGTTAGCTATCAGATACCCTGACAAGAGGAAATACATGAAGGTCCAATGTGGGAAATGGGGGTGGAGTGGATAATTTGGTTTCAGATGAAAGTGAAATGAAGGAGACAAAAGAATGAGAGTAAACTTCCATTACAATAAACTAATAAAAAAGCATTTTCATAAACAGGTGAGCACAATAATGAGCATTGGAGGAACTGTAGGTGGAAAATGGAAAGGAGACAGATAAAATGTCTTCATTCATGGAAGAATCACGAGTTTGCAATAGAGAAGACGAAGAGACCTGAGTCATACTCCAGTACTTTAGGCCATCTTCCCTTATGGATAGTTTGGGTCTGAAACTATACTTTTGTAAGAAAATAATAATGTGATTGGCCTCAGGAATATTGACTCAGAAGTTTCAGCATGCTCAAGGCACACTTCGTTTTCCTTCTTAGATGAGTATTGCTACATTAACCTCACGTCTTATTCAGTTCAAATGACAGTAAAGGAAAACCATGGACTCAGTGGCTCAAACAACAAACATATATTTCTCACATTTGTGGAGGCTCAATGTCCAAGATCAAGGAGCCAGGAGATCCAGTGTCTGGTGAGAGTCCTCTTCTTGCCTTCACACAGCTAAGAGAGAGATGACCTCTCTCATCTCCTTACAAGGGCCCTAAACCCGTGGTTTAAATCATGCCCTCATGATCTAATTACCTCCCAAAGGCCCCACATCTTAATATCATTATGTTGGTTAATAAGATTTCAACCTATGAGTCCTGGCTGGTGTGGCTCAGTGGATTGAACTCCAGCCTGTGAACAAAAAAGGTCACTGGTTCGATTCCCAGTCAGGGCACATGCCTAGGTTGCCAGCCAGGTTCCTGGTCGGGGGCACACGAAAGACAAACACACACTGATGTTTGCCTCCCTCTCTTTCTCTCTCCCTTCCCCTCTCTCTAAATATAAATAAATAAAAACTTTTTGAAAAAAGACTTCAACATGTAAATGTTTGGAGGCCGTCAATATTCAGTCTATAAGACATAATAATATATATTATATGAAAATGATAATTTAGTACCTCCTAAATTTTGTATATTTTTATTCAGTGCTTTACTCAATAATAAAATAGATATTGTGCCAGGCTCAGCTCAGACAGTATGATGGGAAACAAAAGTAGACCATGTCAAAGCATATAGTGAAGGACCCGATTAGTTTGAGAGGTGCAAATCATGACCAGAAGCAAGAAGTCACTGCTGAGCAGGCTTGAAAAATAATGTTACCTTGAAAAATGGTGTGTGTGGGGAAAGAGAGCAGTGAGTCCTCCAGGCAGAGGCAATGGCATCTGCAAGGGCAGTCTAGAGGCAGTCTATACGTATTAGCATATTACAGTATTAGGCAAAGCATGGCCTGTTTGGGGAACTGAAGGAAGTCCAGCGGGCTGGGAAGCGAAAGCAAGTGGCACATGAGGAAAAGCCAGAGAATCAGAAAATACAGTCTTGTGGGGGGCGGGGAGGGAAAGAGAGAGAGTTTATTCTAAATGAATTGGATGCCATTGAAATATTTAAAGAGAAAGTGATAGAATAATGTTTGGGTTTTAGGAAACTTACCGGCTGCAACCTATACAAATGAGAATAGAAGGTGGGCCATAGGAGGCTATTGAGGTGGTCCAGACAAGAGATGGCGGTAGTTTCATCAGCAGTGAGGCTGGTTGGGTGCACAAAAATAGGCAAATTCTGGAGAAACACAGATACTGAAGTCTTAATTCTCTATCACATAGATTAAGAAAGTGATCGAGTGTCTCGTAACTTTCTTCTCTGTGTGTGCAAGCCCTTTAAGAGATGGCGACCCTAGGATAATAACAGCTTTTATGTGGAGGTGCATGAGTTAAGTTTGGGGGTAATGATATCAATATGCCTTTAAAACATCCAAACATCTATTTGGAGATGAGAAACAAATATGATAGGTGATAGATTTTGTTTTCCATTAGTCAGAATATAAATTATATTTGAAGCTAACAGTCAGTGAAATTATTTAAAGAGTATAGGGAGTAAACAGGAGAGGACCTGGCATTGAGCCTCAAGGAGTTTTTTTTTTTTTTTAAGATTTTATTTATTTGATTTTAGATGGAGAAAGGAGGGAGAAAGAGAGAGAGAGAAACATCAGTGTGTGGTTGTCTCTCATGTGCCCCCTACTGGGGAGCAGGCTGGCAACCCAGGCATGTACTTGGCCTGGGAATCCAACTGGCAACCCTTTGGTTCACAGGCCCGTGCTCAATCCACTGAGTCACATCAGCCAGGGCAGGCCTCAGGGAGTTTTAACCAGAGAAACAGTAGAAGGAAAATGGGAAATACAGTACTGGCCTTATAATGCAAAATATTTCTTTCTAGAAGCAGAGAGTTAGTGAAAGTACTTCTAAAAAGTAAACAAACTGACTATTGAAAAGTAGTTTACTGAATTTAGAGAGTCATTTTTCTGTGAGTTCATAGAGCTAGGTCTGTTTCCTGAGTGAGGGGTGAGATAACAGAGACAGTCAGACAATGTTTCATGAACTTTGACTATGAATGGAGGAAGAAGTAGGGCACTGACTGAAGGGAATGTGAGAAAAAAGGATCCCTTACGAGAGAAAAATCAAATCGAAAAGGAAGTTATATATGTAAGGAAGCCTGAATAGTTATTAATGCAAAGGTCATGAGAAGAAGGAAAAGAATGGAATTCAGAAAGTTCCAGCCACAGACATTAGGTAGAAAAAGATGATTTCCTGACATAAACTAGGGAATTGGAGAAGTCGGGATATTTAAAAGAGTTGTTTGAAATAGTTTGGGGTTGTAATAGAGCAAATAGACCAGAGAAATATAGAAAAATCACTGGGGCATGTTGAGATTGCATTTGAGCTTGGTAATCATAAATCTAAAGTGGAACCAATCTGCATTTTTGTGTGACTTTTTCCAGTGAAGCACAGCAATTTTAGTTCTGAATGTAATGAATGGTGAATGGAATAGATGGATTTATCTAGTTTGGGAATTTTGGTGGATATGGAAATAAAAAGAAAAACAAATGTGGCAAATTGTGCTCCTGACAAGTATAAAATTGGAATGATGGGTCATGGACTTTCTTTAGAATAAGGAAGAAAATAGTGCAGTTTAAAATCAGTGAAGTTGTTTCTACCTTTGTGTATATAAAATCTGTAAAGATATGAAAATTATAGTCAAATAAATACAAAAGTTCCATTCTGAAATGTCAGAAAGAAAATTGAGGTAATGCCCACCATTTCATTCACCTGAGGAACTACACTGAGCTATTTCAAGGTTGTAATGGTTAAATATGCTTATATTATCTTTTATTCTACTATAATGTACTCTGTGTGCACATTTTTATGTGGCCATTCATCAAAGGGCACAGAGCCTTCAAGTTGTCTGGATTATTACTGTCAAACCTCATAGCATCATCATAGAAGCATTAAACTTCAGAACAAAACAAGACTGTGGAGATTATCTATTTTAGTCCTCTCATTTTCAATATGATGTATTTGAAATTCAAAGAAGTGATGTGATAAAGGACACAAAGCAGTTAGGAGAGATGCAGCCCAAGCTCACATCACTTTAACTTCAAAATCGGGCACTCCCTCACAGTCTTATTGGCAGTGACATTGCCATATAACGATGTGGGTGAAGATGACAAAAAAATCTCTGATTAATTTCACTAAATAATTGTCCCCCTGGCCTCCAAGGTATGTTAATTTCTAAGATAATATCAGAGAACTTTCTATGGCACTATAACATGCAGTTAAACAGAAACTTCCAAAGAAGTGGAGAAAAAATTGTAAGGGTAGTTTAAAATTACATATACATATATATATATATATATATATATATATATATATATATATATATATATTTTTGTTTTGAATGGCAGCAAAAACTCTCTCTATAATCAGCCATTTTTCCTGAAATTCAATATAATATTAACATAGAAGAATAGCTAATTTATTACTGGCTTAATAGGTAATCCCACTTTGTGTTAGAATATTTAAAATTGAACAGCATATCAGAAAAGCCAGCTAAAATATGGATTAAGAGGGGTAATATCTACAAGTTTACAGGTAAATGTTACCTACACATAACACAAATCTTATATGAAGTAGGAATACTCATAAACTAATGGTTTTTTGTAATATACTTATATGAATGAAATCACTTCTAATTTCTGTTAGCTTTGAGAATAGCACATTTTTTTCTTACAGAAAACTTACCATATTTGAAACTTAGAACTCATACTCATTATTCATGTGGTTAATTTCATTGGCACTGATACCATATCAATTATAAATGCTGTACTGCCACATATCAAATGGTTGATTATTGGCTGTCAAATTATGTACAACTTCCCTACAATTAAAAGCTTTTTTTTTCTTTTTTTCCAATTTTTTTATTTAATTATTTTTCAACCACCCTTCTCAGTTGTTGTCCATGTATCTTTTATATATGTTCCTTTAAATCCCTTCCCTATTTCCCCTGAAATTCCCTCCTCTCTCCCTTCTGGTCACTGTCAGCCTGTTCTCTATTTCAGTGTCTTTGGTTATATTTTGCTTGCTTGTTTGTTTTGTTGTTTAGCTTCCTGTTAAAGGTGAGATCATATGGTATTTGTCCTTCAACATCTGGCTTATTTCACTCAGCATAATGCTTTCCAGTTCCATCCATGATGTTGCAAAAGGTAGGAGCTCCTTCTTTCTTTCTGCAGCACAAAATTCCATTGTGTAAATGTACCATAGTTTTTTGATCCATTCATTTACTGACGGGCACCTAGGTTGCTTCCAACTCTTGGCTATTGTAAATTGTGCTGCTATGAACATTGGGGTGCATATGTTCTTTGGGATTGGTGTTTTAGGGTTCTTAGGATACAATCCTAGTAGTGGAATTGCTTGGTCAAAAGGCAAGTCCAATTTTAGTTTTCTGAGAAAATTCCATACTGTTTTCCATAATGGTTGTACAAGTCTGCAGTCCCACCAACAGTGGACTAGAGTCCCTTTTTCTCCACACCCTCTCCAACATTTGTTGTTTATTGCTTTGTTTATGATAGCCATTCTCACTAGTGTAAAGTGGTCTCTCATTGTGGTTTTAATTTTCATCTCTCTGATAGCAAGCAATATTGAGCATCTCTTCCTGTGTCTCTGGATCCTCTGTATGTCCTCCTTGGAGAAGTGTCATACACTTCTGGGAAAAGTCCTTTCCCCATTTTTTAATTGGGTTAGTTGTCTTCTTAGAGTGAAGTCGTGTGAGTTCTTTGTATATTTTGGAGATTAAACCTTTGTCTGAGGTGTCATTGGCAAATATGTTTTCCCATACAGTTGGTTGTCTTTTTATTTTAATGCTGTTTTCTTTAGCTGTGCAGAAGTTTTTATTTTGATGAGATCCCATTTGTTTATTCTTTCCTTTATATTCCTTGCTCTAGGGGACATATCTGTAAAAATGTTACTGCATGAAATATCTGATATTTTCCTGCCAATGTTCTCCTCTAGGACTTTAATGGTGTCACGGCTTATATTTAAGTCAAAGCCCCTTTTTAGGAATAATCAGAATGTACTTACTACAGTTAATATGCACATGCTCTGTAGTCTTTCAATTCTGAATCCTAGGGAAACTTTTGAACAAATATACCAGGAGATATGTTAGATATTCATACTAATGTTATTTGATCTAGCAAAGTTGGAGGCAAGGTAAGCGACCATCACAAGAATAATAGGTAAGATATAAGCTAAATCTATATATTGCAACATGACTGGAGCACTGAAGAAAAATATTTAGATGAATAAGGGCCACTTTATAAGTGTAGAGATAGTTAAATTCTATTCAAAATACATTGCTGCCCCCAAACTGGGGAGGATTAGGGCTAGGGAGGTGTATGCTAGGCCAATCACACTAATAGCCTCTGCAAATGTTACAGCTTATGGTTTGGTTCTTTAGTGTAAAGTAGGATTCCTCTTTATAATGATTAATGCTGTCTTCTTTGCTCTCCCAACTTCACACACACATAACTTCTTTATTTTACTCAAATGTTCTGGGTTAATTTCCTCAGAATAGGGACTATGCATTTGGGGTTTCCTCTGTCTAAAATGCTTCCCTGTGAAACGTGAATATAGCTCCTCCATTTTCTTCCTTCATGTCTTTCTTTAAATATCACCTTTTCAGTGAGGCCTTCCTAGGCATCACATTTAAAATTTCAAGTTTATCAGAACCTTGGGATGTCCTGTCTGTCTCCTCCTTCCTTGAGCCATGTTTGTTCCTAGAACTCACTGTCATTTACCATGCTATATATTTCATTATGTATCTGTCTCTCATTTTTTGCCTGGTTTGTGCAACAGTTTGCCCCTCATAAGTGTTCAATAAATATTTGCTAAATTAATTATTTTTTCTAAAACCCATTTGACTTGACATTAATATCGCTACATCAATTTTCTGTCAATTTTTTGCTTGGTTATTGCCTTGAATATACATTTTCATTTACTAGTTTTCAAACTTTAATATTAACTCAAATATGCATTTTCTAAATCAGATACAAATAGATTTGTTTTTCTCTCTTAAACCTATAAGATTCATGATATTTACTTGATATTTATCTTCCCTTGATAAGATATTAAACTTTAGAGAGTTGGGTAATATGTATTGTGTCTAGTTCTATCCAGTGTCTGGTATAATTCTAACATGTAACTGGAGCTCAATAATATTTGTTGTTTGTTTTTGTTTTTAATGATATTGATAAATGAATACAATTTTTTTACAAATTATAAAACTAGGTAGCAACTTGCAATAAAGAGAGTATAAGGTGTAAATGCAAAAATATCATAAGCTGAATCTTTTCACAGCAAGACAATATTAATTTTTTCAAGCTTTCTCTTTATATATGTATATAAATATTTATAATAATAAAATACAAAATTGTGTGTACATATATATAGTCACTTGGTTGGAGGAAAAACATTGTCATTTTACTTTTTTCAAGAAATACTGAAGAAATGTATAATTGTAAATGTAAAATGTATAATAGTATTATTATACTATTTATGAAGTTAATATTACCCTGGCTATGAAGAATTAATTTTTCAAACATAGACAATATAAAGATAAAACTCAACTTATTTAAGTTTTATTTTTGTCACTAATATAAACCCATTTCATGAAGCAGTTTACCATTACCATAGCAATTTAATTATGCCATATTAATTATTTTTCCCCAGAAATCAAAAATGCTAATAATTAGAAACATGTTAAATGTTGGGCATTCACTAAGCCATCTGTTGAAAAAGGACATGCTACTTTCTTTCCAAAATTTTATTTTGCTAGCTCAGAAATACCAATAACTAAATTCCTACTGACTTATGTTTTTAAATTTTACCTGTTTTACTTTAAATCATCTTTCTATATGGAAAAAGTTTGCATGCATAGATCACAATTTACATTTTGACAAACAGAATTAGAGGAGGAAAGGACTCAGGGTAATGCATTAGAGTTTAATAGAATCCCCCAAAAGGCTGATGAAACATAAGCAGCTAAAACCACAAAAAAAATCTCTCTCCTCGTGAATCCTTTTGGCTTTATTATTTTGGTAGATAATCACCATGGTAAAAGCTTTGGAGACAGAATAAAGACAGAGTAAGTCTTGGAAGATAAATTAAAAAAAGTAAAACTCCTTATTATGAATAATACTATTCAGATTACCATGTCAGAAGGCTGAATGTATTAAAGAAGTTCCATCTTGCTGAGACTTAAGTAATGATTTGTAAAACTTTTCTTAACTGTTGAATTGTTGAGTTTCTTCAAAGAAAATTTTTATTTTAAAATCTACAACTTTGGGAGGAAGATGGTGGTGGAGTAGGACAAAGGATGTCGCTTCCCTCCACGTGCCGGAGAAAGACCGGGCTGATCTGCAGAGGAGCAAAGCAGATGCCCAACAGGGACCCAGCATATAGGAAGGCAGGACCCCAGAGAGTGTAGCAGACACTGAATGACCAGAGGTTGAAGAGAGGAGACGACCGCAAATCAAAAAGGTATGAGGGAACAGTGCAGAGACGGCAGCAGGCCCTCCACCAGGCTGAGCCAGGGCCCTGGCCAGCGGCCCTGGTTTCTGAGAGCCAAGGGTGGGCAACACCGACTCTGGGAGAGAACTTGTCACTGGCACCCCCCACATCTGGCAGGGCGCAGATTGGAAAACACCATAAGAGATCAGTCTGCCAGTAGTGGCAGAGAGAGGAGTGGGCATTGGGAAACAAACCAGAGAGCTCTGATAACCTGTGAAGTCAGGCTGTGGTTGCTGGCCTGGGAGAACTGAGAGTTGCCTGTGTGATCCCTGTAGGACTGGGCCTGAGCCGGCGCTCCCACAGTCTCAGGGAGCCTCGGGCTACTGACAGGGCCCCTGGAAGAGAGCCAGTTGCCAGCTCCCTCCCTACCCAGCCTGCACAGACTGGGGAGTCAGGCTGTGGCTGTTGGCTTGGGAGAATTGTGAGTTGCCCTGTGTGTTCAGCCACAGCACTGGGAAAGGTCCATGCCCAAGCCTGCGAGACCAGGAAAGCCTGGCTGGGAGTGCGCGCCCTCATGCCAGGCCAGGGCTGGGAAGCCTGGGGAAAAATCTGCCCTGAGTGGGGTGCGAGAGAGCGGCGCCAGTCTGGATCTTGGGAGGGCTCTGGCAAGACGATTTGAGTTCACCGAGATGCGAGAAAGGCCACACTAATAGCCCCTCAGGCTGCTGCAGCTAGTGAGAACAGAAGAAAAGGTTTGACCAGCTGGAAACCAACAAGAGGACTAGGTGGAAGCGGAGAACACCAAGATACCTGAAGGAGACTGCACCACTGAATTTCACAGGCATCCTACCACAGAAGTTCACACCATAAACCCAGGGAACCAGAACAAATCAATTTAAGAAGCTGAGGCCAACAAGAAGAGCGACACAAACAATGGGAAGACAAAGAAACAACCCCCAAATGAAAGAAAAGGAGGAAGTCTCAGAAAGAATGTTAGATGAAATAGAGGCAAGTCAACTATCAGATATTGAATTCAAAGCACTGGTTATCAGGAAAATCAAAGAGCTTACAAAAAGCTACCAGAAACTACAGGGGAGCTACAATGAACTCTCCGCAAACTATACCAACATGAAAAAGGAAATAGAAACCATCGGCAAAGGCCAAGAGGAAATGAAGAATACAATTTCTGAACTGAAGAACACAGAAGAAGGTATGAAGAGTAGGATTGATGAGGCAGAAGACCGCATAAGTGAGCTCAAGGACAGGGTAAAAAGAATCTCCCAAACGGACCAAATAATGGAAAAGAGAATCAGAAAAAAAATGAGGAGAGTTTAAGAGAAATGCAAGATAATATGAAACGTAATAATATCCAAAAAATAGGAATACGAGAAGAAGAAGAACAACAAGGGATAGAAAATCTACTTGAAAGAGTAATAACGGAAATTTTTCCTAAGTTGAGGAGAGAGAAGGTAACACAAATCCAGGAATGGCAGAGAATCCCAGGCAGGTGGAACCCAAAGAGGCCTACTGCAAGACACATCATCATTAAAATGGCAAAACTCCAAGACAAAGAGAAAATCCCAAAGGCAGCAAGGGAGAAAAAGGAAGTAACATACAAGGGGATCCCAGTAAGGTTGGCTACTGACTTCTCAATGGAAACACTCCAAGCAAGAAGAGAATGGCAAGAAATATTCCAAGTAATGAGAAACAGAGGCCTACAACCAAGGCTACTTTACCCAGCAAGGCTTTCGATTAAGATAGAAGGCCAAATAAAGAGCTTCCAAGACAAAAGAAGTCTAAAAGAATACACCCCCACCAAACCAGCTCTACAAGAATTACTAAAAGGGCTGCTTTAAGGAAAGGAAGGAAAAGAGAGAGACAGAGAGGAACACAAGTACATAAATGGCAATGAATAAGTACCTTTCAATAATAACCTTAAACGTAAGTGGATTAAATGTACCAATTAAAAGATATAAAATAGCTGAATGGATAAGAAAGCATGACCCACACATATGCTGCCTACAAGAGACCCACCTCAGGTCAAAAGACCATGAAAGAATAAAAGTGAAAGGATGGAAACAAATTTTCTAAGCAAATGGACAAGGAAAAAAAGCAGGGGTACCAATTCTCATATCAGACAGAATAGACTTCAAAAATAGGGCCATAAAGAGAGACCCAGAAGGTCACTTCATAATACTCAAGGGAAGAATCCACCAAGAAGACATTAACATCACAAATATATATGCACCCAACATAGGAGCACCCAAATATGTAAAGAAAATCCTAGAAGACTTCAAGAAAGATATTGACAGATAATTATAGTAGGGGATTTTAACAACCCACTGTCTAAAATGGACAAATCTTCCAAACAAAATATCAACAAAGATATTGCAGCATTAAATGACACCCTAGATGAGATGCACATAATTGATATATATAGAGCCCTCCATCTGAAAGAAGCTAAATACACATTCTTTTCAAATGCACATGGAACATTTTCAAAGATAGACCACATGATAGGACACAAAACGAGTCTCAACAAATTCAGGAAAATAGAAATCATACCAAGCATTTTCTCTGATCACAAGGGACTGAAATTGGAAATCAACCCCAAAGGAAAAAACCCAAAACACCCAAAATCATGGAGACTGAATGGTATGCTATTAAATAATGAATGGGTCAAGAATGAAATTAGGGAAGAAATCAGAAAGCTTCTGGAAACAAATGAAAATGAACTCACAACAACCCAAAACTTATGGGACACAGTGAAGGCAGTCCTGAGAGGGAAGTTCATAGCAATACAGGCTTACTTAAAGAAGACAGGAACATTTCAAACAAACAACCTAACCCGATGCTTGCAAGAACTCGAGGAACAACAACAAAGACAGCCCAGAGCAAGTACAAGGAAGGATATAAGCAAGATCAGAGCAGAATTAAATGACATAGAGACTAAAAGCATAATTCTAAGGATCAGTGAATCCAGGAGTTGGTTTTTTGAAAAGATAAACAAAATAGACAAACCTTTAAACAGGCTCATCAAGAAAAGAAGAGAGAGGACCCAAATAAGCACAATCAGAAATGAAAGAGAGATCACAACTGAAACCACAGAAATAGAAGGGGTTGTAAGAAATTACTATGCAGAACTATATGCCAAGAAATTTGAAAACCTAGGTGAAATAGACAAATTTCTAGAAAAATATAATCTTCCAAAAACTCAATGAAAAACAAGCAGAAAACCTGAACAGGCCAATAACAGCAAATGAAATTGAAGAAGTAATCAAAAAACTCCCATCACCCAAAAGCCCTGGACCAGATGGTTTCACAGGAGAATTCTACAAAGCTTTTAAGGAAGAGCTAACCCTTATTATTCACAGACTATTCAAAAAAATCCAAATGGAGAGAAAACTCCCCAACTATTTTTATGAAGCCAGCATCATCCTAATTCCAAAGCCAGATAGAGACACAACAAAGAAAGAAAACTACAGGCCAATATCGCTGATGAACATAGACGCTAAAATCCTCAATAAAATATTGGCAAATGGCATCCAACAATACATCAAAAAGATCATAAACCACGACCAAGTGGGATTCATCCCAGGGATGCAAGGATGGTTCAATATTCGTAAATCAGTAAATGTAATACACCACATAAACAAAAGCAAAGACAAAAACCACATGATCATATCAACAGATGGAGAAAAAGCTTTTGATAAGGTACAACACCCTTTCATGATAAAGGTACTCAGAAAAATGGGAATAGAGAGAGCATTCTTCAGTATAATAAAGGCCATATATGAAAGACCTACAGCCAACATCATACTCAATGGGCAAAATCTAAAAGCTTTTCCTCTAAGAGCAGGAACAAGACAAGGTTGCCCACTTTCACCACTTCTATTCAATATAGTATTAGAAGTTCTAGCCACAGTGATGAGACAAGAAAAGGAAATAAAGGGCATCCAAATCAGAAAGGAGGAAACAAACCTGGCATTTTTTGCAGATGACATGATAGTGTACATGGAAAATCCTATAGCCTCTACCAAAAAACTGCTCGAACTAATAAATGAATTCGGCAAAACAGTGGGATACAAAGTCAATATCCAGAAATCAAAGGCATTTTTGTATACCAACAATAAAACAGCTGAAACAGAAATCAAGAAAAAAATCTCATTCAATATAGCAAAAACAAAAATAAAATATCTGGGAATAAACCTAACCAAGGAGGTTAGAGACCTGTATGCACAAAACTATACAACACTGAAGAAAGAAATCAAGGAAGACCCAAACAAATGGAAACATATACTGTGTTCATGGATTAGAAGAATTATCATCAAAATGTCCATACTACCCAAAGCAATTTACAGATTCAATGCAATACCTATTAAAGTACCAATGGCATATTTCACAGACATAGAACAAACACTTCAAAAATTTATATGGAACCACAAAAGACCATGAATAGCAGCTGCAATGTTAAGAAAGAAGAACAAAGTAGGAGGGATCACAATACCTGATATCAAACTGTATTAAAAGGCCACTGTAATCAAAGCAGCCTGGTACTGGCATAAAAACAGACACATAGACCAATGGAATAGAACAGAGAGCCCAGAAATAAACCCAACTTTCTACAGTCAATTAATATTTGACAAAGGGGGCAATAACATAAAATGGAGTAAAGATAGCCTTTTCAACAAATGATGTTGGGAGAACTGGACAACTACCTGCAAAAAAATGAAACTCGAGCACCAACTTACACCATACACCAAAATAAATTCAAGGTGGATAAAAGACTTAAATATACACCATGAAACCATTAAAGCCCTAGAGGAGAACATTGGCAGGAAAATCTCAGATATTCCATGCAGCAATATTTTTACTGATACGTCCCCTAAAACAAGGGACTTAAAGGAAAGAATACACAAATGGGATCTCATCAAAATTAAAAGCTTCTGCATGGCTAAGGAAAATAGTATCAAGATAAAAAGAGAAGCAACTGTTTGGGAAAACATATTTGCCAATGATACCTCAGACAAAGGTTTAATCTCCAAAATATACAAAGAACTCACTCGATTCCACTCAAAGAAAACAAGCAACCCAATTAAAAAATGGGCAAAGGACTTGAACAGACATTTCTCCCAGGCGGACATACGGAGGATATCGAGACACATGAAAAGATGCTCAATATCTCTAGCTATCAGAGAGATGCAAATTAAAACCACAATGAGATACCACTTTACACCAGTCAGAATGGCTATCATAAACAAAGAAACAAACAACAAATGCTGGTAGGGAAAAGGGGACCCTAATCTACTGTTGGTGGGATTGCAGATTGGTACAACCACTATGAAAAACAGTATGGAATTTTCTAAGAAAACTAAAAATGAACTTGCCTTTTGATCCAGCAATTCCACTATTAGGAGTATATCCTAAGAACCCTGAAACACCAATCCAAAAGAACCTATGCACCCCATGTACTTATCCTATCTTTACAGATTATGCAAAGAAAGTTTAGGACATTTGTGGATTTTCCTTGGTGACTTTCCATCTGCTTTTCAAAATACCACACACTGTCCCCCAGAAGAACTCACCCTGCTTCAGGTTCTCTGGACTTTGCAAATTATGTCTCAGTGGCTGATAGAATTGTGAAATGTGTTACTTGTTATTTAAAAGGCAATGTTAGAGGACTAACATTTTAATTATAAGAAATATCATGCAGCAGGGAAATAGAATAGAAAGAACTATATGCACTAATACAATTGAAGCTCAAAGGTATATCTTTCAATTTAAAAATTATATAAAGAAATTATAGCAAAATACCTAGTTTTAAGTAATCTGCTAGCAGCACCCCCAGCCACATATGTAAATATATCATACTTTTCCCCACTACAAAAACGCACATATATGTTACTGGCCTATATATGTATATAAACAGTAGAAAAAGCACAAGGACTATCTGGTGATAAAAAAGTAGAATTGTAGAGAAACTGGATTTTTAAAGATGAGCATTTTTTTATCCATAAAGTTTTAACAACTTATTTTTAATAAGCAGAATGTATTCATGCCTTGTTTGTGGAATTTATAAAATAAATAGAAGAAAGTGAGAAAGTTACAGAGGGAATGAAGGAAGAAGAGAGGGGGTTATGATGGATTATTTCAAAATATTGGGAAAAAAATGCAACTATCTGGTACATAATAAATGCTCAATAAACTTCTGCTGAAATAATAAAACAAATGGAAGTTTTCAAAGACATATGCCATTAAGTCATAGAGAAGTGGAATTATTAGCAATTTAATGGGGCAGAATAATATTATCAAGAAATTAACTATCTAAAAAAGAAATTAACTGTCTTATTTCTCTGCTGTAGTTGTCTTATAAATAATAAAATGGTATCTACATTCACACAGGCTATATAAAGATTTGAACCCTCTAGTTTCCTTTGTGACTTAAAGCCTTTTTATTCTCAACCCTATCAGAAACATAATGCCCTTAAAAATATTTTTATCCTTCCAAATATTGGCCTGAATTAAAATTCATAGGAATAAACATACTAAATAAACATACAAACATAATTTAATTTAAAACAATTGACATAAATGGAGAAATAAAATATATTTAGACAATATCATAAATTAATAGTGGTTAAAACCACAAATGCAGATTAGTATAAGACTATTACATTGGCCACAAAAGCACCTAAGGAAGTGTTAGAAAAATTTCACTGTAAACATGATAACTTTTAGCAAAGTTCTGAACAACACAGTCCAGTTTTCTGTCAGTACACATGCATGAAGATTGAATGTGGTAAAATATTCATTGTATAGTATAGTCTTGAATAATCAGTTTGTGTTGATACATACAATTGTGTAAGACTATAAGATCAGATAACTTTATTAGGGTATTTACCTGCATGAATGTATGTCAAGACACTTGGAAGTCATGCAGTATGTAAATAATTCTTCACATTATGGAACTATTCGGTGAATTGCAGGATATCGGTGTAGTCCTGTCCCACAAAATGTAATTATCTCACCCATCAATGTGGCAATAAATAACATGAAAAAAATGTTCCCTGGGTGGATCATCCTCATTAATAACCACTGCCTGTTACCCTTGGAAGTGATTAGACTAGATTGTCATAGATGGAAAGTCATCTGATAAAAGTAACTTCTCAAAGACAAGAAAGGGTAAGGGAGTTAGGATACAGAGTTCAGTGAAAAGGCAGGAGGAATGATGGTGTTTCCATGAGAGGCAGTCCCAGCTCATAGAGGGTATGTCTACATGGTGAGAGTTTGAAATAAACATGTCTGTATAGATGTTTGAGAACTGCATGCACATGTTTGTCTCAGATGGATTAATGCCAACTGTAGTTTTGAACTGTTGTTGAATTGTTGCATGTTTATTAAACACATGAAATTGTAATTTGCACTGTTTGTGTATGTGTATATATTTAATAATATGTTACATGCTCTGCCTTTTTTTGTTCTCCTAATAGTGGTTTTAACCATTTTCTGTGTCAGTTGATTTAGTTATCTTTCTTTATAATGATTTAATAATGACCTGCTTTACAGATGACACAATTTTTAATTTGAAGCTATAAATGGACATTTTAGGTAGTTTCCAACATTTTTATTGTTGCAAACAATTCTTCACTGATAAAGCTAATATATAACATCTTTATATGTGTCTGAGTCATTTCTGTGTAAAAAATTGCTAGTACTGAAATACTCTGCCAATGTATTTAAATGTAATTAATTTAAAGATTAAGCAACTGATTGACTAATCAACCGATTATTGTGTTTCCCTAATAAAAGTGAAAGTAGAATTACTAAAGCAAGATGATTAAATTAGGGGAAAAAAACAATGTTTTATAATGAAACTCATATCTCTCACCCAGTTTCTATATGGAAACTATTATTTTATTACTTATGTTTAGTCTTCCCTGAATATTGATCTCCCTTTTGGGCATATGAACTATATCATTATCTACTGAATACTCCACTCAAAAATTAGGAATCATTATTTGAATGTTGAAGTGTTATATATATTAGCCATACAGGATCAAAATGCTGAGCTCCAAGTAAAGGCTTTTTAGGCACACAAATAAAAATAATTTTTAGGCACACAGTTGTGGAGATTGAATAAATTAAAATATATTTCCAACAACAGAATTGTTAACCTCATTTCCAGTAGGACTTAGGTAATATGAATAAGTGCTTTTAAACCAAAATTAAATTTGGCTAAACTCAGCCATTAAAAAATTTAGTCTACACTTGCACATAATTATCACTAAAAAAAGGGTTCTAGCCTTGCAGAAGAATGAACAGCAGTTCCAAAGGTAAAGCATGGACATAGAAGCATGCTTGGTTTATATCTCAACATGCGTATCCTGTCCATTACTCTCTTATTTGTGTATGACATTGTTTATTTGAGGTCATTCTAAATATTTTAGTAAAATATTAAAAGTATTCAAGAATCACACCAGTAAGATGCACCTTGTTATTATGTTCAAGATCAGTATGATCAGAAAATAGATTAAAGCCATGTATTTGACAAAAAAAGAGCCCATCTTTGCCTACATTCTTTGTCCTTCCTTTGTTCTTTCTCTGCAGTTACTGGACAACAGCCGTCAACAACCAAATTGACTAATTATTCACAAGTCAGGAGACATGCATGCTTTTTCAGAAAATTTGCAAGTTGACTGCTTTATTCCCTAATGAAAGGCAGCTGGATGAAATTTTCCCAGAGGATATTAACTCCAAATTTCCTGAAGCAGCACCTGGAGACAGCCCATTAGCCTCTACATTTTTCAAACAGTGCATTGTTTTGAATATCACCTGTTATTGAAACAATCGAGAGTTCCATGTTCCATGTCCTTGTGTTGAAGGTTGATAACGGTGAAAGAGTATCTGAAACAATTTCTTGTTTATAGATTAAGTTCCTGAAATTCTCCCCAAAGACATTCTTCTACTCCTACATCTAAAAATTCAATTTACCTGACATCGCTCTTGAATTCCATGCTCAAAAATTCTTCAGTATCATTGCATAATACTATAGTTACTTTGAAATCCCATGCAGCCAGGTTAAATAATAATTCTAGTTTGAAAAGTGAGTTCAAATAATAAATAAATCTGCCCAAAATATTTATCCATTTTTATTAATAGCACCAAATTGTTTCATCTGAGTCATAATTTTTAAAATAATATATCTTGGATTAAGTGATTTTAATTACCCAATATATCAAATTCTTGAGTTTCAGCATTTTAGAAGAACTATTCAAATTTGAATACTTGTTTATCTAACATATACTCTTTATGAATTCAACTTTTTAATCCACATTGACAGTATCCCTCATTTATTGAGTTTAGCACAATGCCTTTGCATATAACAGTAAAGCCTGTAACATTTATTATGAAATTTTATAAGCAGACACTCAATGTGCTTCATTTTTATTAACTCACTTTGTGAGTTTGGCTACCATTATAGTTTCAATTTCCCAGATGAAAAAAACTGAGGAACAGGAAGGTTTTTGAAACTTAACCCAATTTACAGTTAGTACGTGTCAAAATCGGTGTTCATTCACAGCCAGACTATCTCCCGAGCATTGCCCTTACCCAGCATGTCCTGTTATCTAATATGTTTTCACTGAATTCTAAAGAATCATGTTGTTACCAGGTTGAAAACTGTCATTTACTACTGGTAACACATATGTCACTGATTTTAATCAGTCTGTTTGTGTTGGAAATGTGATTTGTGTGTTCTATCTGTTTGAACTAAAAAACAAACAAACAAATAAACATTCCCAACTGAATTCTAATACCATAAGTTCTTTTTTTTTTCAATTGGGGGGGGGATCCTTTAAAAGCCTTGAAACAACTTTATAAGGTAATTCATCATGTCTGTCAGAGGTTGGATTTTCACAAAATGTGTTCTATAAAACATCAGTATCCCTAAAATATCTGACTAGGGTTGCCTGGTCAAATAACAGTCCAATTCTGCCCCTTGGTTGGAAGGCATAGAACAAATAATCAGATTAAAGGCTTTAACAATTTTTGCAGCCAAAAAATCAGTTCAACTTGTTCTAATCTACCATTTTCTAACATTGACTGGCCACGGACCCTTTAATAAATTGGCATCTTGCTTGTTACTATTCTGCAGCATATATTTTTAGAAACGCTAGTAAAGATGACTCATCATGACAAGGTGATTTATGTTTTTTGAACCATGATTTGTGCTCTATTTCAATATCTTTAATACCCAAAGACACAGAAGCATTTTCGGTTCCCATTTTCCAACCCATCTTTTAAATCAATTGTTCCAATATTAGTGGGAAGTCCAACAAGCTGTTGCTTGCTGATAATTGTACTCCATCAGATAAACAAATATATATGCTTCAATACAAGCAAAACGAGGGCATTATGATGCACACTGGCCAATAGATAAAGTTTCATAAAATAAGGTGGCTGGGAATTTTTTAAAAAATTAAATACACATTGGATAGTCAAATGCTCCAACTCATATATAGAATCATAGGCAAAGCAACCAAAAAAAAATCACACCTCCCTTGCCCCCTCCTCACTGAAAGGCAGGCCATGTCATCTTCAGAAATGTGATCATGTTTTCTGAATGACAGTGATCAGCCTATAGATCATGCATTCGAACAGTTCAATGGATATTTGCTGATTGAGTGGAAGGAAAATGGAGACAGACTGTGAAGCTCACAGGCAATGCTGCGTGAGTAGCTACAGAATGAGTGAACAACAGGGCTGTCTTTATATTCACTCAGCATGGGACAGCTTATTAACATCGGCAGTATTACCTGCCTGTGGAAGTTTAATCGTCGTCAGTAGCACCATCTCATAGGAAGCTCAGTGGTATATAAAGCCTGGTGGAAAACTTATACCTGATAGAGTTTTGTAAAAGATTTTCATAAAAGACATTATAGCTGTCAAGACATTTTTCTCATTTAATGTGATAGCTTTTATATTTCACAATGATAATATTCTGTTTCTTGAGATTATCTTCTTGCTTTCAAGGATGTAGTTTTTCCTATTTCTTTAACTTTTCTTCCCTTTTCTTTTTAGAGACTTTATTAAAGGCAAATGCATCCCCCATTTTCTTTTTCCATTCTTTTCACTCTCCTTTTCACCCTCCCCAGCTTCTTTTCATTGTCATAATCCCAGTTCTTTACTAAAAAAATGGTTTGCAAATGTTTTTCTTTTTTTTTAAAGATTTTATTTATTTATTTATCTTTAGAGGGGAAGGAGAGAGGGAGAGAAACATCAATGTATGGTTGCCTTTCGTGCGTCGCCTGCTGGGAGTTGGCCTGCAGGGAACTGGCCTGCAACCCAGGCATGTGCCCTGACTGGGAATTGAACCTCCGTCCTCTGGTTCACAGGCCCGCGCTCAATCCACTGAGCTACACCAGCCAGGGCTTGCAAATGTTTTTCTTAAGCTAGACATGACTTTTACAGAGTATCAAGCCTGTCATTTTTTTTCAACTTTGCTATTTACAACTTGAGTATCCTACTGACAACTGAACGCATATCCAACACAAATTCCCTTCTATTCTAAATCAGCCAAGGCGCATCCATTTCCTTGGAGACATTCTGCCTCCTTCCAAAACAAACAAAAACATCCTCTTTTATCCTAGAGAAGTTGTTTCTATTTCCAATCGGAAGTGAAAATCTTGAAAATTGATATATTTCACTGTAAACCTTTTCACCTGAACTAATCATCCCCAAAAGTTGAGTCCATTTAAGCTGCACTGATTCATTTGGAGAGGCCTGAGCTCCACCAGTTACCTATTTTCCTTGTCTAGGAGACCTCTAGGATTGATTCTTTGGGGAGAGAAAAGCATCCAGTTACAATGATAATGTCTCACAGCCCTGCTACGTTCTAGAGATGGAATCTACTCCTGGCGAAGATACTGGGAAGACTGTTGAAATGACAACAAAGGATTTAGAATATTGCACAAATTAAGTTGGTAAAGCAGCAGTGGGGTTTGAATGAATTGATCCCAATTTCAAGAAAATATTTGTTTTACTGCGGGAAAATGACATGAAACAGCATCACATGCTACATGGAAACTGTTCATGAAAGACTGTCAGCGAATCAGCAAAGTTCATCGTCTTAAGAAACTTCCACAGCTACCACACCTTCTTCCCCTAACACCACCTTGATCAGTCAGCAGCCATCGACCCCGATGCAATGCCCTCTACCAGAAAAACAGTACAATCCCCTGAAGCCTCAGGGGATGATTAGCAATTTTTTAGCAATTAAGTATTTTTTATTAGAAGCTGCCTTAATTTTTTTTTAAATATTTTATTTATTTATTTATCTTTAGAGGGGAAGGAGAGAGGGAGAGAAACATCAATGTATGGTTGCCTTTCGTGCGTCGCCTGCTGGGAGTTGGCCTGCAGGGAACTGGCCTGCAACCCAGGCATGTGCCCTGACTGGGAATTGAACCTCGGTCCTCTGGTTCACAGGCCCGTGCTCAATCCACTGAGCTACACCAGCCAGGGCTTGCAAATGTTTTTCTTAAGCTAGACATGACTTTTACAGAGTATCAAGCCTGTCATTTTTTTTCAACTTTGCTATTTACAACTTGAGTATCCTACTGACAACTGAACGCATATCCAACACAAATTCCCTTCTATTCTAAATCAGCCAAGGCGCATCCATTTCCTTGGAGACATTCTGCCTCCTTCCAAAACAAACAAAAACATCCTCTTTTATCCTAGAGAAGTTGTTTCTATTTCCAATCGGAAGTGAAAATCTTGAAAATTGATATATTTCACTGTAAACCTTTTCACCTGAACTAATCATCCCCAAAAGTTGAGTCCATTTAAGCTGCACTGATTCATTTGGAGAGGCCTGAGCTCCACCAGTTACCTATTTTCCTTGTCTAGGAGACCTCTAGGATTGATTCTTTGGGGAGAGAAAAGCATCCAGTTACAATGATAATGTCTCACAGCCCTGCTACGTTCTAGAGATGGAATCTACTCCTGGCGAAGATACTGGGAAGACTGTTGAAATGACAACAAAGGATTTAGAATATTGCACAAATTAAGTTGGTAAAGCAGCAGTGGGGTTTGAATGAATTGATCCCAATTTCAAGAAAATATTTGTTTTACTGCGGGAAAATGACATGAAACAGCATCACATGCTACATGGAAACTGTTCATGAAAGACTGTCAGCGAATCAGCAAAGTTCATCGTCTTAAGAAACTTCCACAGCTACCACACCTTCTTCCCCTAACACCACCTTGATCAGTCAGCAGCCATCGACCCGGATGCAATGCCCTCTACCAGAAAAACAGTACAATTCCCTGAAGCCTCAGGGGATGATTAGCAAATTTTTAGCAATTAAGTATTTTTTATTAGAAGCTGCCTTAATTTTTTTTTTAAATATTTTATTTATTTATTTATCTTTAGAGGGGAAGGAGAGAGGGAGAGAAACGTCAATGTATGGTTGCCTCTCGTGCGTCCCCTGCTGGGAGTTGGCCTGCAGGGGACCAGCCTGCAACCCAGGCATGTGCCCTGACTGGGAATCGAACCGCGATCCTGTGGTTCGCAGGCCTGCGCTCAGTCCACTGAGCTACACCAGCCAGGGCTGAAGCTGCCTTAATTTTTAAAAAATTTCATTTATTTATCTTTAGAGGGGAAGGAAAAGAGAGAGGGAGAGAAATACCAATGTATGGTTGCCTCTCATGCATCCCCTGTTGGGAACTGGCCTGCAACCCAGGCATGTACCCTGACTGGGAATTGAACCCTGATCCTTTGGTTCCCAGGCCCGTGCTCAGTCTACTGAGCTACACCAGCCAGGGCTGCAATTAAGTATTTTTAAATTAAGGCGTGTACATTGCTTTTTAGACCTAATGCTGTTGCATGCTTGAGGGAGTACACAATAGTGTCATCATAATTTTAGAGGTTCCAGGAAGCTAAAAGGTTTGTGTGACTCTTTATTGTGATATCTGCTTTATTTTTATTGTCAGAAACAAACTTACAATTCTATATAAAGGCAAAATACTAATATAGTGCTCAAGGTCTTTTAATAATCCATACTTTGCCCTATTTGAAGAAAGTACATCAGTTGAACTTAACTAGTTTTTTTAGCCATGTCTGTCTAAGTTTGCACTTACTATTTTTCTGTTCTGGAATATGACCTCCTAGCCCTCCTGCACTTACTCAGTTATCCCTACTTGTCCTTCAAAACTCAGATGAGACATTAATTCTTCTGATAGAACTTTATGCTATTTCCTAGTAGAGGTGATTTTCTCTCTGGGAGCTTCTCTGACACCTTGCTCTACATCCACAACATCAATATGGTATAATTATTAGTGCTATCCTTTTTCGATTCTCACAAATCTGTGATAGTTTATAAGAACAGAAACTATTCTGTGCCTAGAACCACATGAATAGGAATCATACTGAGAAAAGGAAACTCAGTGTCCACACATGGCATTGATACTTAAAGAGAATGGAATCTTATAACTCACTATTTATAGCAACCTGATTTTGCACTTACACTGTCATTATTAGCATGACTCTATTTATCTTGAGAGCCCAGGTCAATGGCTTGAACGTTCATTTCAAAAACTCGCTATAACATTCATCCATAGATTGTTAGCACCCTAAAATTGTTTGAGTCATTTTTTTAACATCTTTGCCTTGTTTTTGCCAAAAGAAAGATCTTTCTCCTCTTCTAATCAATTGTCCACATTGAAAGAATTGCCCCAGGTCAAACTGCCATTTCTCCATAAATTATGAACTTATTTTTCTTCGTCTCAGGCATGGCCAAAATTCTGCAGAAGTGGTGGCCTTGCTCTCCAGTGGTATTCAATAGACTTAGCTTTGTCTTATCAATAGATTATTTGAACTAAGGTAAACTGAATATTACATTCATTACATAAAAATGTGTACCTTGAGTAAAGTCTCATCTTCATTACAGGATAACCTGCAAAAACATAGGTGATAAGTTATTTTATGTTTTTTTTAGGTGCCTAAACCAACCAAACTCATAAAAGCAGAGAACTCAATAGTGGTTGCCAGAGATGAAAGTGGGGGTAGGTAGGAAAATGATGGATTGTCACTCAGAGGGTAAAGGTTTTCATTTACATTACGTAAACAATTTCTAGAGATCCACTGTACAACATAGTGCCTATGGTTAACATTATGAAAGGGTATCCAGCCATGTAATATGAAAAATAGAAACATTTATTGAAGAATATATAAGATATAAGAAATATTGTACATAGGAGGAGGATGCCTCAGTCCCCTTCAAAGTAGTCATCTTGGGACCTTGCACAGTTCTCCCAGTGATCATCAGCTGCCCTGTCGTGTTTTCCTAAATCTTATCCATGGTCTGAAGTCTCTTCCCTTTCAAAGGTGAGTTTAGTTTTGGGAAAAGCCAGAAGTCACAGGGCACCAAATCTGGGCTGTAGGGGGGTTGAACCACCTGGGTGATTTGATGTTTCACCAAAAAAAAATTGTGCATGAGACATGATGCATGAGTGGGCACTTTGTCATGATGAAACTGCCAATCACCAGTTGCCCATATCTGTGGCCATCCAAATCATCTAAATAGTTTCCATAGAGGAATGTTCAAGCTTAACATAAAATTTGATGCAGATTTGTTGGCGTACTTGCTCGGTCACTTTGAATGTGAAGGACACACAGTGTATGTCCTCACTCAAAGGCAACTATGGCTCCTGCTAACTAGTCCAGTGAAGTCATCGTTGTTCATGCTGCGCATTCCAGTCCACTCTCCTTGGCTGCCAGGTTATACCATGACATGCAAACCATTCTTATTATGCTAACAATGGCTGGACTTTTTCCAGGCAGATCTCATATAATATTATGTGCTTCAAAATTTGTTGAGAGGCTAAATCTCATGTTAAGTGTTGTTACAACAGAGGAAAAATAAAATAAAATGACACAGGAAACTGGGAGATGTTTGATATGAATATTTTTTTATTTTGATGAGGTTACTATAGATGTTTGCATACACCCAAACTCACCAAATTGTATACATTAAATGTGTACCCTACTTTATAGATCACTTATAAATGAATAAAACTCTTTAAAAATAAAACCTTTTTAGTCATTTTAGAGCCATAAATTTGAATCACTTGTAAGGAAAATATAGTCAGCAATCTTGTTACATAATCATTATTAGGTAGCAGAAGCTCAAATTCAGCCAAGAATTAGCAGAAGGGCAAAACATTTATTAGAGACCTACTGTGTGTCAGTTGACTTGGTACTTTGCATGACTGATCTCCTTTTGGTTAGATTTTAAAGATTTCTGCTTATTTAAATCAAACTTGTAAATCATTTCAGACTCCTTTCGAACAGTACTTCCAATTGAGGTTAAATGCTTAATATGCATTTAAAATGTAATCAGGCCCAACACTAATTCATTACCAGGTTCAATGATTCATTGGTTTGCTCAATCCTTATATAGCCAAAAGCCTCATGTGGCTCCAGGCTGCACTTGTCATAGGAAGCAAACTACCATGCAAAGGTTAGGTCCGTATCAGTCATGATTTACATGCATATCAAGCACCTCGTATTAGAAATGAGTTAACAAAATGCACCGTTACTTGCCTTAAGAACTTTCTTACATTCCTTCTATTTTTTCTTTATCCAACTCTGGATGCATGTTTCAATTGTGATAAGAAAAAATATAAGAATATTGTGTAAGCAGTTGTTTTTTTGAAGGTGGTATAGGGAAAATTTATGGAAGAGGTGGGATTTGGACTGAGCTATGAATACATATGAAACTTTCTAATTTCTACTTTTATGTACCCTTGCTTATATCTTGTCTCTCCAATTCTTGCTTTATACTTATCAGCTCAAGATTGAATTCAGCCTGTCAGCTTTCTCTGCACAGAAAATATCCGCCACTCTACCCTAGCCCCAGTGGCTCCATTCTTTCCTGTAATCTATCTGCACACATTTTGTTGCCTTTTAGCTAGAATAAAAAATGGGAAACCCCACACTTATGTAAGTTATGTAATTGAGCACATGTAATGCAGTGAGGCAGGGGGGAAGGCAGGCAAGTAGCTTTTGCTCTTATTTTTCATCCCTAATTTCTGAGACAGATGACCTCTTTAGTTAGGACTTCTTTTGCTCTATTTTCCGTTCCTAATTCCTGAGACAGATGACCTTTTTATTTAGGACTACTATTTAAGACAGACAAGACTGATAATAAATTACCAGCGACTGCCTCTACCACCGCTCAGCTGTGTTGGCTCTCGGCCAAGATTTTGAACAGGAGCTGCAAAAGGACCCAGAGAAAGTTGAGATTCAGGGTCTCATCCATACACCATGTGCTGTGCCAACAAGGTAGTGCTACAGCTCGATGAGCATTCTGTTCCCTTGAAGGGCTCCTAACTTATTCTCCTTATCAGATGCAGGGTCTGTTCCTCACTGACTTCATTTTTAAGATTGTTCACCAGGAGAATGCATTTGTTTGCACCTAATGGCCACAATTTGATGTCACAGAGACGTGAACTCTTCATTGCTTGGGGGCTCAAATATTTTATTTTGCTTACGTACAAGTAAAAGAAACCATGTTGGTGGACGCCAGGTAAGAGGTTCAAGTGGAGTAGATGCCACATGGGTGGAGGTAAGAAGATTGGGGGTGAGTGGAATGGGTCAAGCAGTAAGACGATACAAACTTTCAGTTATAGGGTAGATATAGTCTGAGAATGTGATGTACAGTAAGGCGGTTATAGTTTACAACACCAAATTGCCTATTTGAAACTTGCTAGGAGAGTAGATCTTAAAATTCTCACCACAAAGAAATAAATTTTTGTAACTTTGGTGATTAATGTAACCATCTGATTAATGTAAACCAGACTTACTGTGGTGATCATTTTGCAATATATACACATATTGAATCATTATGTTATATACTTAAAACTAACAGGAGGTTATACATCAATTATATATCAATAAAAAGAAGTGCAAATATAACAAGAAATATCAGTACAGTGTCAATCATAATATTCAGTAAGAGATGATCTTTGATTCACCTGTCCATAGCAGTGCATGTAAAATATTCAGTATGATTGCTATTTTGTTTCTACCCTAGATTATTTAGCAAAATTATTATTTTTTTGTGATTCAGCCATATTTTATAAATCAGGAATCCGAATTCCAAAATAATGTGTGACTTTTTCAAGTTCAAACAGAAAGCTCTAAGATAAATTTGATCCAGGTTTATAGACTTGAGGATATCTCTAGAGCTCTGAAGCCATTATGAAAATATGGAATATCTTTCCTTCAAAGTTTAATCTGTATTCATGTCCTATATTTCATTCATGCTTAAAAAGGTAATGCCCAAAGTTCTCAAATAAAAGCACTATGAATACATCTGAAATTGTGAAATATCTCACAAAGCAAACTCTGAAAAACATAATGTGTTCATTTTTTGCCTTTATGGATTCAATCTGTATTTAAAGGCTGAAATATTTATTCTAGCTTTGAGGTTTGGAGTAAGAAATTAAAAAATATTCTTATGAGGTAGGCTGTTTTTAGTTACATGTGGGAATATTCAGAGCTATTTTGGTCTGATTGGCAGACCAAAAAACTCAGATGGTCTTGAACTAGCAGTAATTTTATTTATGCCAATATCATGATTACAGGAAACAATTTGAGAATGCATATGTGTCCCCTCAGTAGTTTTTTGCTGCTGTTTATGTCTCTCACCTATAGAACATAATACTATTTCTCCTTCTGAATTGAACGATGGGAAAAAGCTTAAGAGACCAAACAAAATTTGTCTTGTCTTGCCTAAACACCTCAAGAGGAGAATTCATTGGCTCCACCTACAAAATCTCAGCATAAGTTAAGGGCTGAAACTGTTTTTGTTTTTTGAAGGGAGAAAAAGAGTGCAGCCATCAGTACAGCCTGGATTCCAATCATAAGGAACATACAGGAAGTGTATTTCTTGTTCACACTAAGTCCATATTAGAATAGATTAACTTTCTAAAGCAACTATTCTCCATGAAGAAACCCATTGTTCCAGGCTGATGGTGGTTACACAATCTGGTAGCTGTCCCTGGAATATGTTGTCTCCTACTTCAGTGTAGTAAGCAAGGGAACTCCAAAGGGTCTCCTACCTACAGGCAAATGCATCAGTTAGAAGGTGAGTCACTCCTGCTTAAAATGCAGTAATAGTAACTTGACCAGACCTATGGCAGGGGTGGAAAGTTGCAATCCCTCTTTGTGCCTGGAAGGGAAGGAAAAGATGATAAGATTTATTTAGCAGAGATATGTAACCAAGGACCTTTTATGAAATCTTTCAGAGCCTGTGTTGTCTCATCTGTAAAATGTGTATTTCAGAAGTAGCTTCATAGATTTGTTGTGTGAGTTGAACTAATATATACAAATATCTAGCCTGTAGTCTAGTACACAGGGCAAATTTAAGAAGTGATAACATTTTCCCTTATTTTTATGACCCTTACCAACCTTATAATACTTCATTCATTTGTGTAATTCAAAGTGACCCTTCCACTGTGCTTTTCTATTACTTTCTTCCACTTTTCTTCATTTTATCTTAAAAAAGCTATTATTACCACTTTTAAAGATGAGGAAAAAAGATAAAAGAGACTTGAAAGGATATGTTTATATCCTAAAGCTCCTGCATGCAGATAGGAGATTTGATTTTGAATAAAGTGTAGGCTTTTTCTGCCAAACTGGAATTCGCTTATGGACGTTAGGTAATTTAGACGAAGTCACAAAATCCGTATGAATGGATATAAAGTAGAACTTTGAACTCAGTTTATCTGAAATTGGAGCTTTGTCAAAGCAAAACTTGTACAGGACAGAGTTAAATGGGGAAGGAGACTTTAGTCAGAGTTATCACAATAGGATAGAGAGACAAGAACGCAGTCTGAACTGCATCCCACCGATACAGAAGAGCCGGAGTGTGTAGGGGGCTCATAGGCCATCTGCAAACTGTCTGTACTCAAAGGAGAGATAAGCGTTCCAGCATCTCCATGACAGGCGACAGTTTCACGGCTTGGAGCTAGGCGCCTAACCTCCTATAATCTCCCCTGATGATTACATTCAGAGGAATTGCTTCCAGTTTCTAGAGAAAGTGACCTTGAGTCTTAAAACTGGCAACGGACCTTTTAAAACTTTCTTCATCTCAGAGAGGCTGAGAAGGAATTTTGGACATTTTTCCTAAACGACATAACCAAAGAAAGGGGAGGAGAGGGGCCTTTGTGTTTAGGGCATTTGGATTTTGTAAGGGCCGGGATGAGAGGAAGGTCAGGGAGGGAGAGACAGGAAGGAGCCTGGCCAAAGTTCAGTCAAATGGAGGGAAAGGTTAAGGCCTTCTTGGTCACCACTATGGAAAGAACTCTAACAAAGTTCTTAATCTGAAATAGAGAAGACACAGAGCTAAAATCCTCAAACAGGCACTGTTGTTCTAAAGGGCTCTTGTCCCATTTGTATGCAGTGTCTAACAGCTGAACTCTTAGAGGGCTTAGCAGCAGAGACTGTTTGGGACATGAGTGGGTAGCATACAGGAGTGGAGTTAGAGCTGAATGTTTAAGCAGAACTTTCTCTTGAAGGACATCCATAAAATAAGTCACCGGTTTATATCTGGGATGTCAACTCATGTGGAGCAGAGCTTATTGGATTGCAAAAAAAGGGACAAGGAACACAGAATCCAGGTCTAAAGCCACATCAAGCCATGGCAGTGTTACATCCAACCCCAAACTTAGTGCCAACAAAGTAGAACTATTTTATTTTGCTCGTGGATTTTGTGGGTCAAACATTCAGACAGGACACAGCAGGAATTGCTGGCCTGTACTCCAGGAGACAGGGTGCCTAACCTGAGAAGACAATAGACCTGACTGCCAGACCTTGCTTCCAAGGTGGCGTCTGTGTTCCTATGTCTGCTCATTGCCGGGATGGCTAGAAGGTGGGTGTCAGCTGGAATGGTTAGCCAGGATATCTGCATTGTTGGTGTAGTGGTTTCAAGGTAGCGCAACTTATTACATGCCAGCTCAGTGTTCTTATATGAAACTCATATAAGAACAATCATATGATGCTCATAGAAGGCTAAATATCCTTTTATGATCTAGCCTCTGAAGTGATAGAGAGTAATCACTATTGTTGTCTATTGGTTGTCTTAGTGAGAAGCTCAAGGAGAAAGGACCTTATTCCTCTCGAGGGAGGAGTACCCAAGAATAGAGAGCTATGTTTTTCATCGGGGGGAGTTCAAGACATTTATTTGTGATGAATACCTGTGAAAGCATGGCGGTGGAAACAGGATTAGGCAGAAGATAAAGTCAAACTGATGCTGGTCTGCCAAAGCATTGGCCAACACATTAGGACATTCTGGAGCAACTGCACATCACAGCTATCTCATGTCAGAGTGATCTTTATGTCTCTTACTTTGCTCAATGGCCGGAACAGATCTCTCCTAGGAAGGCCATGACCTTGGGTGAGGTCATTCTCTGTGGCTGAGGCAGACTCTGAAGCTGTCAGGTGAAGGCTGTTTGAAGGTCACCCTCCCCGTAAGGTGGGAAACAAACAAGTCCTTTCTTGGGAGGGGTCTAGGGGGACCATACAGAAGATACTATGGGACCCCAGAAGAAGGCCAGCTCAGTTTGGGAGGTAGTTCACAGTTGGTTTAAACAAGGCCATGTTATATCTTAGAAACAATAATTGTAACAACAACCAAGATTTATTGAGCAATTAATGTATGTCAAGCTTCATATTAAATTCTTTGCAGAAATTATCTCATTTAATATTTACCATGCATCTAGGAAGGATATAGATATGTAACTACAATTCCTAGGTTGTAGATGAAAATACAGCAGATGAACGATTAAGCAACTTTGCCAAGGCTACAGAGTTGGATTCAGTCCCACACTGTGTGACTTCAGGACCCTTCAGATATAAGCATATCTACTCAGGAGTGTGGGCTACACTGTTACTTGGGGAAATGCTGAGTAAAAACATGGATTGCCTTTCAAATTTCTTAGCCTAGAATGTGAACTTAATAAACATTTGTTGGAGGATGTAAAAAGGAAGGGAGACCATCAGTTAAATGAGTGGATCAAAAAGCTATGGTACATTTACACGATGGAATTCTATGCTGCAGAAAGAAAGAAGGAGCTCCTACCTTTAGTGACAGCATGGATGGAACTGGAAAGCATTATGCTGAGCGAAATAAGCCAGGCAGTGAAAGACAAATACCACATGATTTCACCTTTAACAGGAACCTAAACTACAAAACAAACAGAGAAGCAAAATAGAAACAAAGACACAGAAATAGAGAACAGGCTGACAGTGTCCAGAGGGGAGAGGGAAGGGAATTTCAGGGGAAAAGGGGAAGGGTTTACAGGAACAAATGTTAAGGACACATGGACAAAAACTAAGGGGGGGCGTGGAAATGGGAAGGATGGGAAGAGGGCTAGGTGGGTGGGCTGGAATGGGAGTAAAAGACAAAAAACTGTACTTGAACAACAATTAAAATAAAAAAAATAAACGGGAAGGAGAGAGGAGTGAGGGGCTGAAGGCAGGAACAGAGAAAGGAACAAAGGCAAATATAAAGAACTGTAAGAAGATGGATATGGTCAGATAACTAACTGAGTCTCAAGTTAAGATGTGATGCTGTTAAGATGCTCCCAAAATTTCCCAAAGCAAATTGGTTGGGTATTAGGCATGTTGTTCTTTGTGTTCTCTGCATGGGAAAATACCCCTTTTGAGATTATTTCCTGCAATCCCCCATTTTTTAAAAGCTCCACCTGTGATTGCTAATTACTTCTCCAGTGAGTATCTGAGTTATCTTATTAGGCTGGGGTTGTTTACAGAGGTCTTCATACCTTATCAGACTACCTGTGGCCTTAGGGACACAGGATTCTTGCCTCCAAAAATCCTTATCATTCCTAGAGTATTACAACTGATTGCCTATAGGATTTGACTTCTTGGAATTTGGTGGTCATACTATGTTTAAAGCTACCATAGCTCCCGAAGCAATTTTGAAATTGCAAAAACCCTAAATGTACAGATCAAGGTATTCAAGGGTGTATTCTAACTGAAAGATTTGTGTGTATTGAGTCACAAAGTAAAGTCCAAACAGCTTGAGAACATAAGAAGACATAAATAAAACCAGTCTTTTCTTGTTTCTTTGTGCTCTGTGATAAATACCTTCGAAGATATCTATTTGTATTCTCTAAGACCTTGGATCTCTCCTTTTATTTTTTTTTTTATTTTATAGTGTTTCTTTTTTCATAGTTCCAAGATCTTTTTATTTATTTATTTTAAAATTTATTTAATTATTGTTCAAGTACAGTTCTCTGTCTGTTACTCCCATCCCATCCCACCCCCTGTGCTCCCCTCCTCCCTCCCATTTCCACCCTTCTCCTTTATTGTCCATGTGTCCTTTATATTTGTTCCTCTAAATTCCTCCCTTATTTCCCCTGAAATTCCCTCCCCTCTCCCCTCTGGTCACTGTCCCCCCGCCCTGTTCTCTATTTCTTCTTTTAAACAGAGAATCTAACAATTTATCTTCTGTGGAATGGAAAATAACACTCTGTTCTCCATCCCAGTTCAGCCATTCAACCTCCAACTGGGCTTCAGATCCTCAGTTCTTCAATAGAAGACAGGATCCCCTTCTTTTTGAACACTTTCAAAGGCATATTTTTCACCAAGCCATGATGATACAGAAAACTTGCCAGTAGAGGAAATCTAAGTTCCAGTCACAGGCATGCAATAGCTGGTTGTTTACAGAAAAGATTTCAAAGCGTTTTTGGTGTATCAGTACACGTGTTTTGCCCTATCAATAGACAGCAAATTGATGAGAATAGAGATTATCATCAACACTTTGGGAAAGGAGAGAATGAAATATTTTCACATAAATCTAGAAAGTAAATATGTATATATTACAGATATATATTTATATCTGTATATTTATATATTTATATCATTTATATTAAAGATTGTAATATATAATAAGAGATACTACAATATCTTATGCAAACCTGTGAACAATTTTGAGGGCTTTCACTGGGCCATACCATCCATATTTTCAACATAAAAGTTTCATATTTCTCACAGGAAGACTTAAAATGAAAGGAAGTCCACTAAATTCCTAACGTAGAAAACATCACCTTTTATAACAGTAGCCAAGTATTACTGGAGCATAAGATATTGGAGAGACAGAGGAACATTCAATTATACATCAAGTAAAATAAAATAGGTTAAAGCATTTAGGACTACACCTGAATGCGAACATTCATTTAGCTGGTCACTCTTACTCTCCTAATCCACCTGCTCGTTTATGTCAACCACTAGGTACACCTAGCAGCAGAATCAGTGTGGAGATGAAATCAGTCTTGGGACCACCCTCTCTCCCTCCTTCCACAGAAAAACAAACCACAAACCCCCCCGGTTGGACTGCCACTCAGTCTGTCCTGCATCCAGTGTCCTTAAGGGATGTCTTTCCACGGTTAACAACAGGTTAATTTTTATCAAATAGAATCTTACACAAAACTCTAATCTATAAAGTAGAGCCAAATAATGTTTTTGGTATAAATTATTTCATGTTTAATTCAGTTTCAGTTTCCTATTTGCCCCTCTTTTTTTGTTTTTCAGGGCAGTGTTGAGAAATCCTTGATTTATACAGATAAATAGTTGCAAATGATTTTTAAATAGTCCTATGTGTTAACTTGCTATAGTTACCATTTAAACTGTTCTAGAATTGTGACAAAGAAGCAGTGATTTTTTTTCAAAAATAAATAACTACCTTGCCAATGCTTAACTAGTACTTGCTTTCTTTAGTTGAATCTAAAAATGTTCCTTTGCCAGCTGAAATGTTCATTGTTTGAGAAAAAAGATTCAAATGTATCTTGTAACTTGGAATTCTTTAAAACATGTCATAAAATTAGATACCCCGGCTTCATATATTAAATATTCAATATTTCAAGATTGTGAAATGTATTTTTATTGAATGATAAAATGAAACATTAAGCTTTAATCTTAATGCTAACAGTCTACACTTAAAAGTAACTTTGTGAAAGTTGATTGGACTCATTTAGATTATTAATATTGAGAGAAAAAATATGCAATCTATTTCAAAGTTTTATGCTGTAAACTTCCATAAAGATATACAGCAGATTTTAGTATTAAAAAGATTTTAACTCATTTCAACTAGGGTTATAAATAACTCTGAGCAAAACACAATTAAAAGCATCTGCCTTAAAATTTATATTAAAATACAATTAGTAGTGATATTATATGACAATGTTTTATAGCAAGTTTCCTTAACCAGTGCTATTGTCTATAAAACATATAATGATGGTTTGTACATAAAAAAGTCTCAGATATTTTGTCTTTTTAAAAAAATATATTTTATTTATTTATCTTTAGAGGGGAAGTGAAGGAGAGAGGAAGGAAACATCAGTGTATGGTTGCTTCTTGTGCTTCCCCTGCAGGGAACTGGCCCCTGCGGGGAACTGGCCTGCAACCCAAGCATGTGCCCTGACTGGGAATCGAACCGCGATCGTCTGGTTCGCAGGCCCACGCTCAATCCATTGAGCTACACCAGCCAGGGCAGATATTTTGTCTTATACTCTTCAAATTCTCAATGCAGATATCACATGGTGACACCTTACTTGGTAGAATATTTTTTAATGTAAATACTTAAAAGGTTGGTTTTTTAGGAATGAGAGAACAGCAGCATCTGCCCCCTCTTCTGCCTGACGTGTGAACATTTTAAATATCCTTAGCCCTCAAAGTAATGTTTCAAGTGTATTGGAATCATATCCTGAAGTTCTTTTCTATAGTCTTATTAGGAAATCGTGCTATTGTATTTTCACAGATTCCTTTTTTCTCTTCAAACGTTTTTCGTACCTGTGAATAGCTCCGGTTTAGTAAAGCATTTGATAGGACCGTGTGCTTCTTCCTAAGTGTCGGGTGGCAGCTTGGTTTTAACGCTGTGCATGCACTCTTATAGTCAGATTTTAATTTTGTTTGTCTAACATCCTCAATACTATTGAGTTTCTGCTAAAAAGAAGCTGAGAGTTTTCTTTCAAAGCCTATGTGGTTGTATTTCAAAATGATTTGGAATTTCTGAAGTATTTATTGGAGTTTTATTACAAAAACACATTGAGGATCTGAATCAATTATATCATCATGGTAGGTAATCCCCAGTGAAAGATAGCTTGTGTTATATATTCCAGAGTTCAAGTGATTTACGTGTAAGTTTTAACACATCGTCTTACTTCATTTACTTTTATCAATGTGGTTGACATTTATTAGAGTCTGGTTTGTACTCATATTTGATATTTCATTTTGGATCTGATCCAATCTCATCATACAAATAGTATTTTTATTTCTTGTTTTCTGCTTTTAGTTAGAGAACTATTTCTAATTTTGAAAGGTATTACATAAAAATACAATTATTAGTATACCACAAATGACCATAAATGTTCTGTAGGGTGTGAATGCATGTGCATGCATAAAGTAAGAAACTACAAAATCATAAAGTGCTGATTTTCTTATATAAAATTATTAGGAAAAAAACCTGTATCTTACCTGTTCTTGTTATTAGAAATCGATTTTTCTATGCTGAGGACTTATTTCAGCAGAAACAGTTGAGTGTTCCCTGTTACTTACTAGGCATAAAGACTTTAAAATTTGAATGAAAATCTAAAGAATGGGTACAATTTGTCAATACAGAGAGAATCAGAATTGGTTCTTGGGGCAAGGAAAATAGTTCATTAAAGCCTTTAGAGGTGAGTTGAACATATTTTGTTGGGTCAGTGGTGTCTCAAGGTGAGGGTGTGGCAGAAGAGAACAGCCTGACTCTAACAGAACCTTCGAGGGTCTGCTAAGTCCTAATGATGGAGGGATAATGTGGTGCTAGGTTACTGGAAACTCTGAATGTCTATTGGGAGGAATTCAAATTTTAATTTTCTGTACGGTCATTGTCAGTTGAGAGCCCTTACAAGATTTGTGGTACAGAACTGATAAACATGAAATGATCCCTTCAAAATATGAGTTTTAGCCCTGGCTGGTGTGGCTCAGTGGATTGAGCGCGGGCCTGCGAACCACATGATCGCAGTTCGATTCCCAGTCAGGGCACATGCCTGGGTTGCAGGCCAGTTCCCAGCAGGGGACACAGGGGAGGCAACCATACATTGATATTTCTCTCCTTCTCTCCTTCCCTTCCTCTCTAAAGATAAATAAAATATTTTTAAAAATAGGAGTTTTAAAAAAGCAATAATTTTTAGGCAGCAATATGGATTCAAAAAGAGGGACTAGGTCAGAAGTGACATGACAGTGTCTTGACTGGGATGTTGGCACAGAGAAAAGAAAGGAAGCAAAATGCAAAATAGAGATGTTTTCCTAGATTGACCATATTAAAAAGAAAAGACTCCAGCCTATTTTCACATGCTATTTGGATGCCCTTCAGATTTGAGTATGTTCTCTTTTGTGTGAACAACAGCAAAGCCACTGCTCAGTAGAGGCGATGTGGCCTAGGCTCTGATGTTGTCCATCCGAGCAAACACACTGTGCTCACCATGCATGTGACTGACCAAGGACAGCCAGGACAACCATCATCTGCTTGTCTCCAGGGTCCAGACCTCAGTTCGCACTTTCACACGCCGGGTTCCACACCTGCCTTCTTCCTTCCTAACCTGAAAGGAGCTCCAACAAAGCCTTTGGTCAGAAGGAAGAGAAGAGCTATCAGCACACCATGGTCTCTGACAGCTTTTCCATTTGTATATGCAATTTCAATCTATTGTAAATCAGAGAGACAATAAAGCAAAACTCTTTCAGATTTCAATTTGCCTCTGCAGGGATGGGTGCCCTGGCTGATGTTTACAGTTCACAGTCTCATAATAACAGATGATTGTAGCGCCTTGCTTCCCTCTACATAGTTTCCTAAGGCTTCCAGCAATTTCATTAGAGTTGTTTTTTAAGATGGCAATTAGAATAAAATGGAAAGCTCAGGAGCCATTTGAAACATAACAAAAATGGAAATGTAATCTAACTTTGTGAGAACTTTATTTATTTATTTATTTACTTATTTATTTATTTATTCTGACATCTTCCCTGATTGCCTACTCAAGAAATTCCAGGTAACATTGGAGAATTTTTTAGGTTTTCTGCAACCACGACAAAGGAGCCATTCTCTAGCATATGTTCCAGGAATGGGGTTTTTCTCTTATCCTGTGTATACCTGTTCACGAGATAGCACTCTGCCAAATAATTATATCCTGTTGGTTTGCCCCAAATGGCTTTTACTTGGATCTATTTATTTCACCATCCTAAATCCACTGCCATTGTATAACATGAATTAAAAGTGTATCTGAACTTTATCCTCCTTTAAGAAAATGGGTTTATGTTGACAAGGGTCCTATTATGACCACCATTTTGTCAGTAAAGACTTTTGTTTAAATAGTCTCTTTCAATGCCCGATGGGACATAGTGTTGCCAGCTTGAATTTTTTTTTCAAGCGAAGAAATATTTGTTATGTTCAAAATGTATGTTTAAAGTAAAGTATTAAAACATAATACATATGTTTTAAACATATGTATTAAACATACATATGTTTAATGTATGTTTAATAAATAAATGCATTTATTAAATGTATTTACTAAATACATTTAATACATTTAGTAAATGTATTAAACATACATTTAGTGTATGTTTAAATGTATGTTTAAATGTACATTTAATTGGCTTAATAAGCCAGTAGGTTTATCATCTCTCAAAATCTCCTTTCCTATAAATGTAGATGGCTTTGTGGCAACCCCAAATGGAAGAAATCAGGTGATAATCAGTAAATAATATGATATTTTAATACATCAATCACAACCATAGTTTAAGAAAAGTTTCATGGAAAATAAGCATTTTTGGTTTCATCGAATTAGAAGTACTCTGTAGGGATCAGACCCTACTTGGAATTCACGTGCCATTTTGGGTACTGATTTTAAGGAATCATTCTTGAATAGCAGGCAATATAAAATCTACCAAATGTAGTTCAGGAAAAGAGAACTTCAAGCTCTCATAAAAGGTGAGCTCCAGGGTTCCCCTTGATTGAGGCACAGCTCTATCTAAGAGGTGAACTCGTACCCTGGAATCTTTCTCTCCAGGTCTCAACACCACTAATTTCTCTGATCCTCACTCTCTACAGTTTCTCTTCATGTGGCAGCAATAGTGGGCAATTTAAGCAATGTACATCCAACCTTCCAGGCTCGCAGTTTCTTCAGAAAATGGACATCTCTTTCCCAAGATTGACATAATTATCACAGACAAACCTGACTGGCTCATTTGGGATGAATTATCACAGACAGAAAAGGATCCTTTTGGGGCAGGTTGAGCCTTCAGAGCATTTACCATTCCAGATCCTGGGGAAGATGAGGAAGACATGATGTTCAGATGAAACCAGAGATTTCACAGTCTGCAGGACTCTTGCAAATAAGCAGCAACTATGTGGGTGTGCACTTTTGAGAGTGACAAAAAGACTAAGCCCACATACAGAAACAATCCAAGGAAGAAAAACATTTTTAGTAATACAGTGGCTCCCTTTATTCATGTCATCCTTTCATAAATATTTTAAAACTATTTATTACGTGCCAGGCTCCAGGCTAGGTGCAAAGAATATAATGCCACAAATAATGACAAAACAGTTATTGTCCTTTGGAAGGACCAGATAAAAAAGGGAGCACTGCAATTATTTTTCAGAGTTCATATGATATCATAGAATTAGAGAGTGGTACGTGTAAGATATAGGGAAATGGATTTTCATTCACTCTTGGTAAATATGTTCCAAAAGCAGCAGATATTCTCCTCAGTTACACAACATATGGCATTTTTTGTGTTGCTTCTCCAAAAGCTATTATTTCTTTATAATTCTATTCTATGACTTCCCCCTGAATTTCAGTAGATATTGCCAACACTCCTAGATAAACACATTTTTTCTAGTTATTTGATATTATCTTCAAGTTTAAAGTCTACCCATATGTAGACTTGAATTCCAATTTTATTTTTCCCAAATACTTATAAAAATATCCATTCAGAAATCAAACCTGTGAGTTTAGTACCAAACTGTTTCTTTATTGCTTCCTCTTAAAACTTTTTCGAACAATGGCATCATTTTATCTCAGACTCAAAATACTCACCTTCATCTTCAAATATACCTTTTAAAAAATTCTTTATGAATTCTATGTAAGTCAAGAAAAAAACACTCATTTTTAAGCCATGATCCACATGTTTATCACAACCAAAACCAATGGAAACCCTCCTAAATGATCACTTTTTCTTTCATGTACCAAGTTGTAATGTAAAACAAACACATTGTTTTTAGCTTAAGTGACACATTATTATGATCATAAATTATAGTTATTTTCAAATACGTATTTATTTAGTAGTGTAACTCATGAAATGAGACTTTGAATGAACATCAGTGGATGCACTGATTCTGAATTTATGAGTGAATAGCACATAATCCTTTCTAAACAACCATTCTTAGATCTTAGCATCATTTCTTTAACATATTTGATAGTAGATTTTGTTTTAGTTTTTTAAAGATTTTATTTATTTATCTTTAGAGGGGAAGGGGAAGGAGAGAGGGAGAGAAATATCAATGTATGGCTGCCTCCGGTGCACCCCATGCTGGGAACTGGCCCGCAACCCAGGCATGTGCCCTGACTGGGAATCCAACCGCAGTAATTTTTAAACTTAATAAATACTAAGACACACACTGGTTAACCTAGGTGGATACAGGGTCAGAGTCATCAACATCATTATCTTCTACCTCCATATCTTGTTCCATCGAAAGGTCTTCAGGAGCAAATAACACGATGAAACTGTCATTTCTTATGAAAAACAATGACTTTCTCTGGAATATTTCCTGAAGAACCTGCCTCAGGCTTTGCTTGAAAAGATGTCACTCTTTTCAGAATTTGTCCATGCTTTATTTTTTCTTTTTCATCAGTTTTGCTTGTCAGCAGGTAATAAATCATTAACAGTTCTCTCTATTAATGAAAACCTTCCCATGCTATAGTCTATGCTTCTGAACATTTTAAAGAACATGCTGCCCTGGCTGGTGTAGCTCAGTGGATTGAGTGAGGGCCTGCGAACCACACGATTCCCACTCAGGGCACATGCCTGGGTTGCAGGCCAATTCCCGGTTCCTTGGTTCTCGGCCGGGGACGAATGAGAGGCAACCATACATTGATCTCTCTCTCTCTCTCTCTCTCTCTCTCTCTCTCTCTCTTTCCTTTCCCCTCTAAGATAAATAAATAAAATCTTAAAAAAAAAAAGAACTTGCTGAGGTCTGCTGCAGCTTCCGCTGACCCCTTCACTGTGAGTTTTCTTGGGGTTTCTTCTATATCTCCTGCAGTTTCCTTTTCTCATGTTTCCTTTTTATCTATACTTTCCTGTTCCACTTCCAATAACACTGCATTAGTCATCCCTCTAGGAACCATCTATTGGTTCTTCTCAATGTCATCCTCATCCACACCTAAGTTAAAGTTGTTTTCCATTTTTGCCAAAACTTTGTGGGTCTTTGCAACCTCCTCATCTTTAGCAAATACCTTGAAGCTATGGGCAAACATTTTGAGTGTCCTCTTCCACCCACCTACTCATCTCTGTCTTCACTCTATCTATCCATCATCTGTTTCCCATCTCTCTCTCTTTCCCTCCTCCAACTCTTTCCTTTTGGCTGCACACAGAGACAGACTGGTTGTCACTTCCAAGCTGGCCTTAACACCCCCCTCACTTGACTGAGCTTTAGAGAGGCTCCTTCCTGACTCTAAGCCCCTTATCTCCCTTTTCTAGAGTGTTTTCTTGAGAAACTTTCTAAGTATATTTTTTCTCTTTGTGAAAGCAAACATTTTCGAAAAACCTGGTACTTATAACCCAGGAATGCCTTTTCCCTGGACCTGGGAGTTATCCATTTGAAATACAATCATCCAGATAAAGTTCCAATCTCCTCTTCTCTGTGAGGAATTAGGACCCTCACTGGGATGGGTGCCTCACTCCAATGTTTAATTAAAGCTACCTCTTGCAATGAAAAGAGGACTTTACTTTTTGTTTAGGTAAGACCAATTACCAAACACAGATGACCCACATTCCCTCTGCTCTAGCTTCTTCAACACACCCTGCCCTGCATTTCAGAGGCCTTTAATTCAGACTGAATGCTGACTTCTCTTCCCATTGCAATAGCCGTGAATAAAATGTTATTTTCTTTTCTTAACATTATCTAGTATAATTTTTGCTTTGGTACAATAGATAAGAAAGTCACGTAGTTGCTCATTGAAAAAATAAGGGCAATTCTCATTGTAACTATCAGAAAAGAAAACAGAAGTTGGAGACACTATTAATAATTTTAAATTTTTCTGAGCATAAATATTGTCAACTTTTCTTAAAAGCCCACTTAGGGTTCTCCTCATGTATTAGCTTTTAAAAGACAGTTTACTTCTGTTTAGTGACAGCAACATTCATATTTAACAGTTTGTAAATCAATTTGAAAAAGTTCAGTACACAGAGGAGCTTCCTTGAAATATGGGTTAGCTATTTATATAATCACTCATCTTACTCCACAGTGGCAGGTAGACATGCTTAGTAAGGAAGAGTATTAGGTTAGTGGGAATACCTTGATTATCTTTCCTAATGGGAGAGAACAGCAAATACCTGGATTGGTAATTTGTGAAACAGATCATACAAATTTCCCAGGTGTCGTGGAGACTATCTGTATCTGTTGACCTCTATCCCAGTTTAGCTGCATTCTTAAAAAAAAAAGGGGAGGCATTGAAAAAAATTATAGAATAAGAGCATGCTAATCATGACAAGGATGTTAGAAAACATGCAGTCTCAATGCCTTCCTGAATAAGAAAGTTGAGCTTCACAACACACGGGTGGCTTTTGCAGGCTAAAGGAGTCCTGAACTCTTCTGACTGGATTCTGTTATATTTCAGGTCTGCCCCTGAATCCATTGCATTTGAAGTTTAATTTCCCTTTGTATATCGGTGTAGTATTTCCTTAACTTCACTACTTTTTAATCTCCTCTTGGGTTGCTTCTAACATATTTACTTTGTTTTGCTATTTGTACAGCTACAATCAAATGCAGTATTTGTGAATCACACCAGTTCTCACACCATTCCTGCACTGCTGATGAGCATACCCTTTTGTGATTAAAGGTCTGTGATCTCTGTTCATGTGACTTGTAATCAATTTGTCATTTTGGTGGAGTATGATGACACATTTGCATGAAAGCCCCGATAGGGCACTACTGTGCCGGGTTGGGAGGGTGAGGGGCTGGGATTCTCAGGAGGTTCTCTGAAGGCTTTTGCCTGCAGGAAATATAAATGAGGGCATTTCCCTTCTGCAGCAGAAATTATACGGCAGGAACTCTCCACACAGCATGAAATCTCCTTGATGTCGTTACACTGTAAGACAACAGTACTCAAAATGTCAGTCATGACTAATATTATTATAATGATTCTTATTTTCAATATGTGGTTCTCTTTCTAATGCCCTGAAAAACAATTCTAAAAGAAGGCAGAATACATACATTTAATTCTGAAAATGTATGATTATTTTTCTCAGGCCTTCAAATGGAATAAGACCAACTGTTAAAGTCTATCTTCATATTCAATAAAGTATACATTTAGATATAATCTCATAATTTTGCCAAGCCTTAGTTTTCTCATCTTTAAATTGAAGATAATAAAAATGTCCCTTCTAAATCACCAGACATGTGACCTCCATATGACACAGTATAGTTAAAAAAGTATAACTATGAAAGTTATATAGATATTGGTAGCTTTATGGCTAGGAGTCTCAGAAATGACTAGATTATGACAAAGTTTTATAAATAAAATATATAACTAATAATAATCTTTCAAGCAAAAAGTATTGACATCAGCATTTACATGTATAGATTATAATGATTGTTCAAGTCTGAAAATACTATTTTTATCAGCATTTAGATTCTTTTTATTCTAGAGTATAAGATCTACTTTGATATGAGTTGGGTAACTTAGCCTCTGTAAGAGAGAATTCTTCATATTTGTTGCTAGACTGCACTACTTGGTCCGTTAAGCCCTAATAATTTTTCTGTGTGTGTTATATGTGTATTAAAATTGGGATATGAGTTTGCCATTAATTTATCTTAAAGGATCTTAGATTTAGAACACCTTATAAGTTCATTTAGTCTGCCTTTTAAATCAGTATAGACAATTTCAGAATTTATTTATAACATTTATTGATCATTTACTGTTAGGCATTATTTTAACAAAATATATTCTGACCTCTACCTGAATTTTTCCAGGGATCAAATGTTACTATTTCCACTGTAGTACTATTACTACTATTCATTTGAACAAAATCAGGGTAAATATTTACTTCTGGAACCAAAAATATATTAATCCATATTTTATAATCATTGGAAGCATCCACTGTGGATCCAATAACAATTTAAACAAAATGAATGAAAGAAGGAAAAAAGATTTCTTTGGATTTAAATGAGAATATATGTCTGGAGAAATTCTGTAAATCTGATGGAGTCAGAACTAGAAAATGGTAATCAACATATGTTCCCTCGTTAAACCAACAGAAAGGTAAAACTCAATATTTCAATTCTGAAATAATGACAAAGGTGACTTTTCTGGGTGGTTACGCTTTCCCTGAGAGTCTGATACAATTCTCTTCTCCATCCTGCTTCCTATTGCACCATAATTTTGACTCCTAAAGCTATACGTGATTGGTTCATAATATGTATGAGAACTCGGAGGGTATCCAAGAACCAGGCAGTCTGGCAGCACAGTGCCACTTATGCCCCTCTATGTGGTGATAGTTCAGGAAAGAATTAGAAGAGCAAAAAGGAAATCACTAAACTAATTTTCAATTTCTACCTTATCTAAATTGAAAAATGAAATGCTTTCTTTCCCATATTGTAGAAGCCGTATCATGGTACTGAATGGAGTTCAGGACTCTACAAGCAGTCTGTGAGTGGGTATAATGAGATTTTGCATTACAATGTGAAAGGTTTAGCCTTTCTGTTAAGGCTTAAGAGAGACAGGGTTATTTTCCTTTGTTTGTAAGAGAACTTGACTGAAGCTAGTAAGTTGCTTCCTGTAACTATCAATATGGCTTTATTGATTTTTCCTCATCCTAACTTTCTTAGCCTTATCCACTAGACATGTACATGTTTTATGAGGGGAGAGTCCTCACTATTATACACCTAGAATCCAGAATAGTGTTGAAGGTACATACAATGTTTGAATGAATGAATGGATTGAGTATCCAGTATGAGCAATTGGATGTTAATGGGAAGGAGGAAATAAAGACACTCCCAACTTTAGGCTGCACTGAGCTGAAAGATTTGAAGCACAGTAGAGGGAAAGACAGTAGCTAGATAACTAAGACTTCCTTACATTAACTAAGGAAATCGTAGATTGGATGACCTAGTTTATGCTTTAGAACAGAATCTTTGAGAATAAAAAAGGTTGCTGTCCGGATCAGATACTGAACAAAGGGCATAAAGCATGTCTGTTCTGGGTAAAAAAAAATGTATGACTAGTCTAGAAAAATAATGAATTTGTGTTTGAAAGAGTATGTACAATCAGTGAATTCTTAACAAGTGCCTATTCTATATAAGGCTGTGTTTAGTACTGTTACACATAATTGGTTAATTCCAACAAAATCATAAAGGCTGAAACAAGAATGTTCCTCATTAACACACTGTGAACCTCAAACTAGATAATGAAGGCTTGTCTTCTGTTATGAAAAAAGATCAGTTGGGTGATTATTTGCAGACCCACTAAAGCTCTGACTCCCCAGAAACATAAGTCAATATAACCATTTGAGGAAGTATTACAGCATCATTTGGGGCTCAAACTTTCAAATTAAACCAAAAGTAACAATCATCATAAGCCCAAAATTCTGACAGCCAACTCTGGTTTTCCTGTCATTTTTATTCTTCTACAAACAAATTTCAACATGAAACCCAAGGACAATTTTTATTCCACCAATAATTTATAAACAGAAATTTCACCAGCATTGAATTAATCTATTTTTTGATAGACAAATATAGAAGGTGTATAAATATAAAGTGCATTTATGTATTTATGTATACAGCTCCTATTGAGGCCTAATGCTTGGGGAAACAAACCACTAAACACATTTAAAGCCTTTTAAAGATGCACAAAACTAAAGGCAAACCTGCATGGCATGTACGAATGAGCCCTTAATGCATTTTGTTGGGTCACTGAGGAAAATGTTGACATAAGGTTGAACCTTGCACACTCTAGCTTCTTTTTGGTTTGAATTAGTCTTTGTGTCCCCAGAGCTTAAATTAGCTGTTCCTCCTGGTCTATCATGGACAATACTGGTTTATGTCTGTTTTTCTGGTTCAATTCTCAACAGTGTCACATTTTACAAGATATGCTGAGTGCTAATCCTCCCAGAGTCTGAAAAAAAAATAGGGGAATGCAATGAATGGCTGCTGATTGAATTGATAACTACATACCAAATAGAAAATTTGCTCTATGTTGCTAGTCTCCAAATACTATCTATTATTGAAATTAGAAAGGTTCTACACTGTTGGGACTAGTGCTATATAATCTACCTGGCATAGTCCTCCAAATAACCCATGCTTTATGTGACTGGTTGTTGGCTTGCTATTAACTTAGGATGCCTACCAAATCATTGAGAGGCATTCCTCAATATTAATTTAATTATGATTATGCAAATAAAAACACTATCAATTTTTGCTGGTTTGGTCATATTATGGGTAAGGATTCCCAAACTAATGAGTAAGAAGGCAGTGGCGATGATTCTTGTGGATGTTATAAAAAGAAATTGGGGAATATGAATTTGTCTGACTTCTAAACTGCCTGGAGCTTTTTGACCACAAGAGAGGGAAAATATTTTCATTAATTTGGAAAAGGTATTTGTCTGAAAAATGTAGATTCTGAGATCGATGACAAAAATTTCTTCTGATCTTCCAGTTCCCTTTTCCAGACACTTTACCTTCTGACTTTTCATTTGAAATCTCTCATACCATTGACCAACCAGCATTGTGCTCCAGTTGACTGGTTTGCAAGTGAGAATTAATCATTTGCCTTTCTAGTGGAACAATCTCTTCTGAGAGATTATTGAGTGCCAACAAGTAGGCGAGAGTATAATTGCTCCCAAATAAAATAAGGATCCTGAAATTGCAATAATCCACACTAGAGCTTAGATCATTTATGGCACATCCAAGTATACAATCTTGAGGCTTTAAGCCTGAAGCTGATTTTGATGTCCCTTACTTTGTCCACAGCAAGAGTGAAGTGGAAGGAAAGAGAGAGGAGAAAGGAAAAGCAAATGAGGCTATTTGGGGCTACATAATTGAGGATGGCTCTAAATAGTCTTTCTAGTGGCCTCAAAAAACTGCAGATTTCACATCCTGGAAATAGCCACCTCTGTGGTGCAATTGTGCCCTTGGCACCTTAGTGAAGAAAAATGGGTTGGCATAGATTACCTTTTTGTGCTTTGCTAGTCTTTACATTGTAGGTGCAGGAGATGTTATTCCCCACCTGCCATGTTACCCAAATGTATTAATAAAAATGCCATCTCAGTCTTAAGCTCTATTTCTTTCTCTCTCTCTCTCTCTCTTTTTTGAGTTTCTGTTTCCAAATTTGAGTTCTGTGGAATATTTAGTTTCTCTGACATCCAGTGACTAAGTTGTTAGTTTTTCAGTATGGTTTATCTCACTTGGAAAAGTAGGGCATGAAGTAAGTGGGATTTCCACTTGTTTCCTTAGACTAATCTCATTATTAGACTAGCCATGAAACTGGCTATATATATATATATATATATATATTTTTTTTTTAAATGTTAAAGAAAGTCTTTGTTGGTTTTTAATAGAGGTTTTTTTTAATGGTATATCCAAGACTCTCTCTTGCTGAGACATTGTATAAAAGTTTCTGGTTTCTAGCCTGGGGCCAGGTTGGATATTGTTAGCAAGAAAGCCATGGACAGGGAACACATGCGCCCTCATCCCACGCTAGGTGTGTGGGTATAAATTACATGACTAGTCTCTGCTCTCTGGGCAGCGCCAGTTCTTCTCTCCCAGGCAAAGAGCAGCACTGGGTAAAATGTCCAGAGCTTTTCCTTATTATTCTCTGATATCACTGACCTTATTTCTTTACCAGAAACATACTGTACTTATTTCTGCCTTTTTTTGCAACTGCTATCTCCCCTTGCTCAAATGTTCTGCTTTATAGAATATTGCAAGTAAGTAACATCTTACTATTTGATGATCATTTCAAATGTTACCTCACCTGAATTTTATTTTTTGATATACTAATCTCTTTGTGAAACTAATTTACTAATGTATTATTAGTCAATAGATAGATGGTTGAATGGCTACCAGCCATCAGGTAGAAGTCCATGTTTCCAGAATACAGAGATGGAAATACAGTGGTGTCTCTGCCATCAAGGAACTCAAATTGTGCACACAGGATAGAATGTGAGCAAATAAATAATTGTAGGGGTTGATAAGTGATATGACCAACATCAACTATAACTCTAACAGTAGAGCACATACGTAGTAATTGAGGATGCTCTTTTAACTAAGTAGGGAACAACCTCTTGAAGAGATTGTGTTTAAAATTGGATCTGAATTTGCAATGCTCTTGGAAACAAATAATTCAAGCAGAAGGCACAGAAGGTACAAAGGACTGGTATAACTGAGGAGGAGAATAAAAGCAAATGAATGAGTGGAGGGAGGTGAGTTCTGAGTGGTTGACAGAGGCCAGATGGTATGAGCCTCATACAATGTAGTAAGAGGTTTGCATTTTATCCAAGCTGAATAGGAAGCAAATGAGTATTTTTGAAAATAGGAGTGGCAAGATGTTATTTACATTTTTGAATGATTCCTCTGGCTGCCTCTGTGGAGTATGGGTGGAATTATTTTGCGGTATGAAAATTAAGCTTAGATTTGTGGTAGTAACACATAAACTATACAATTTAAGTGGCTAAACGCATCAAACAAAGTTGGTTCATTGGGAGGTAAAGCGGGGAAACTTCTTGACAGAGGACCAAGAGCTCAGAGGTGCATCAGACAGACAGGGAGAGATGTATGTGTCTGCTCACACTTGTTTGCTGGCATGCAGTACCGTGTTCAATCGGACTGCAACAGTGCTGGGAAACACGGGAGCAATTGATGTCCTTTAAGAAGTAAGTAGACGTGGCAAAGGCTGGGAAGAACGTTGGCGAGAAAAACGCTAGAGGAAGTTTTTCAATGAGAATAAGTAATCTGAAGGAAAAGGCATTACGATCATTGAGTGCTATAGTTCAAAATGAGTTTTCATTGTGTGTGCATCTGTGTTTGTTTTTAGTGAAGTATAATGGTATGAATGGATTCCTAAGGTGGAAAGAGGTAAAAATTTGAGATGCCATCTATGTGAATGTGGTTTCCTTTGCTTGTAAAAAAACAATATGTATTACCTAAATAATATTGTTCTCTATATTTATAGTTCTACATTTTGTGATTGGGAATATGCTCTTTTTCTATCTTGATTCAGTTATATTTTGTTTTGAAGGTGAAAAAATCTGTTTATTTCCTAATTCCTCTGTTGAATCTTTAAGTTCTATCAATATCCTTAATGGCCACCCATTTTTTCCCCAGATCCAGCTAGTTATTATTGTGCTGAGTGACCATACTCATCAGTTACTTTATGATGAACACATCGTTTTCCTTATTTTTTGAAATTTATTTGTTATTTTTCTCTGAACCTGTTACTTGTTGAGAAAAGATCTCCAGATTGGACACAAAACATCCACTTTTAGTGTAGCTCTGCCTCTCACTTTCTATGCTCCTTCACATAACAACATTCAGAGATAGTTATTAAACTCTTACTATGTGCAAGATGCAGAGAGAAAAATTGGAGATCAAAGGAGCAAGGGGAACGGCATGGTTCTTCTCTCGTTGGGCTTACATTAAATGAGAAGTCACACATGCAATCTACAAATGATGTATCATAGAATCGTACAATTAAAACCTATATAACTTTATTAACCAATGTCACACCAACACATTTGATGAAATAAAAGGAAAGGAGGAGGATACAAAATGAATGAACAAAAACCCCACAATAGTAGCCTCTCAGGAGTCCCTGGTTGGACACCAGGTGGGCTTGTTAAGAGACACAAATTCAGTATTTGTACATTGTAAAATCATTTACAAATGTGAAGTAGTTGTTTTTCATTGTTTCTTTCCAGTGGCTTGTATTTCGCTTTCCCTATATATCCTTATAAGTTTTAAGGGTTACTTTAAGCAATTTGAGATGGTGTACTCACCCAGCAGTGGTTCCTCCTTTTAGTGGCCCTTCATCCATTATTGAACTATGGACTTATGACCTGTAACAGCAGAACAGTTGACCAAATGCACACTGCTTCTTCACATTTCGTCATTTCAACCATGGTGGGTTTCTAATTCTATGTTAAAAAAGCGAGATGACTTGCAACACAGTCCCCTTGTGTCAATCCAGTGTGTGGGATTGCTGAGACCTGGGAGTAAGACACAGTGCATAAACACTAGGGTTCATTAACAAAGTGTGTGAGTATTCACAATTCGATCACTGAGAATTGACAGCAGTAAAGGGATTAATTAGTCTCATTATGTCTTCATTGATGGGGACTTGGAATGGGAAATTTTGGGGATATTTATGATAATATGCCTTTCTATACATTTGCCCAATATTTTGGTTTATTTCGTTTTCTGTCTATAGGCTCTAAAACACAAGACAGTAAAACATGAACTCCTATTTTTTTTTAGGAAGTGGGAACTTGTACGAAAAAAACTTTTAGGAAAATATGCATTTTCTTTGCGGAGCAAGGGTTTCTTAGCCAGATTGTTTGTCTGACTCCTGTTAACTTCTTACCCCTGTATCGGTTTTGTATTCCGTCAGAGAGTGCAAACAAACCAAAGGCGAATAAACCAAGATTTGCCAGGCTCTGCTCACCACCAGTCACATATGATCCTTGTTTAATCCTAGACATTTCCTCTCAGCGACATCACTCACATGGACAGAAAAGGCTCAAATCAGCAGCAGGTCTGATGGGGTTCAATGCTGCAGCAGCTTTATCCGTCTCTGCCTGCTTGGCTTTGGTTTTTGTGTCCTTTCCAAGACCCTGAACAGAATTCTGCATCCAATACCTGTCTTGGGGGCCTCTGCCTCCAAGCAACCTTTTGAATAAACTATTTATTCAGAGAAATAGCTTCCTTTATTCATTTGTCACAAAAGTAGCAAGCAGCTGTTGCTACTGCTGCTGTTGTTTGCTAATAGCCTTTTAAAATAGATTTTTATATACATATATGCAAATTTGTATGTGTCATATCATGCATTATAAATTATAACAGATTGTTATAGTGTACGCTACTATTATATATAGTTATATATATTCTTATCTTTATTATGTCAGTCTATTTTACTTAATGTCTTTATTTTATTTCTATAGCTTTTTCTCAGAAAGAAGCATCCCTGATAAGTTCTTATTCAAAATACAGAGGGGAGGCAGTATTATTCCACTCTCCCCGTCCATTGAGGTCATGTGCCATACCTCTCAAAAGCCTTTTCCCTCCCTGAAAGAACTACCATGAAGGTGAGCAGGGTCAATCTAAGTTCTTAGGAGGTCAGTCGCGTTATGTGTGATTCCTTCAAGAAAACATGGATTCTGCCCAATTTGTAGCTCAAGAAAACTGTCAGAATCGTGACAGCGCCACCTTGGGAAGGCAGGTTTCGAATAGTTTCACAGAATGATGTTGTTTTCTTCTTTGAAGAATGGTTCCATCTGTATATACGAGAAAGTAGGTTCGTGTACTCTAAACATTTGACTCAGAGATAAAAACAAAATGTGTTCGCCTCTGTTGAAAATCTCGGAGCAGTCTTCACAACGTATCAATGCAGAGAGAGTAGCTATGTTAATGGTGGGTCAGGTAGATTGACATTAATTTAGATACAGTAAATAAATTGTATAGTAATGTAGAAGACAAGAATAGTATTCACTCATGGACCTTAATGCAGAAGCAAGTCAATGGCTTGAGCCCTGTTAGCATTTGACTGATCTGAAGATACTCAGCAGAGTTCCTGAAGGTTTAAGGCACTAACATTGAACCCAGGTAATAAATACAAACGTTTTCACTGTACTCCTCTTCCATGTGAAGGAAACAAAGTAACAGCCTCTGTGCCAGGCATGGTTATTCCATTTAATCTCCAGAGCAAAGCTACTGAGCTGCTGTAACTAGTCATAATTTATAGATGCAAACATTCATCTAAGGTGTGTGAATTAACTTGCCAAAGTTCACACAGAAATGATTAAAATTTAATATTAAAACTAGTTTTGTCAAAAATGCATGCTGTCGCTGCTATGTAAGAATACATTTAAATTTTGTAAATGGAATTATAAGAGCTATTTGATTTTCTCTAATAACTAGCTTGGAGATTCTCACCATTCAAGTTTAATTAATGGGAGATGCTATGTTAATGTTGCTGTTACATATTGTGTTATAAAAGACATATTAAATAAAGTACTTTCATTTTTAAACCATTTTTAAATATAATTTCTTTCTAATTATGAATTTCTCTAGTACTCATCGTAAAACATTTGCAAATCGTGAGAATAAAAACATTTTCCAATAACTTTCATACTTAGCAATAATTTCACAAAGCCCTTAAAATGTATATATTCTAAATTTAATGCAACCAAAAAACTATAATATAGGTACTGCATTATTCACTTACTACATAATTTACTTTAGATATTTTCCATAATATTTCTTCCTATTCTAAGAGTATGTAATAATTTAATAAAGAGATTATGCTTGCCATTTCATATAACAATGATATAATTATTCTTATGGGAAAGAACAATTGCAATAAAGTTTCTTGAGGATTAAGCTCTTACTCTCTCATTCATTGCTATACTCAGTGTCTGGTACCTGACATGTAATAGACACTGCTTAACCATTCTTAAAATTATAAATGGGTATAATTAATTATTCTACACAATCTGATGAATTATTTAGTATAAATAACTTAAGTAAAATTGCTGCCTCAAAGCACATCCATATGTATTATAATTCCTTTATTCATATTGAGCATTTGCTTTCCAGAAAAACTATGTTAATTTTTGCTCAAACTAGCAAAATATATGGTGCCACTTTTTTTTGATACTTACTGTGTGAAGTGTTATTATTCTATCCTTAATTTTGTAAGTATACCTATATACCTTTTGCAGTGTAAGTTATTATTACCTCAACCCAAAGTGACTGTTCGTCTGATGGGCTGCCTTCTGAACAAAATTTTCTATTTTGTGGTCTGTGTTATAACAATTCCACCTGCCCATATGAAGGTGTGGCCTTTGCCCTTGGTTTTTGAGAGATAATCTCTAATTCCTTGGAACATCAGGTTTAATAGGCATGTCTCTGTTTACCTGGGGTCCTTGGGCCAGCCAGACAATAAAATGTGATTTAGGGTCGGGACTTTGATCTTGTCACATCAGTGCAGTCTCCCGGGGAGCTGGAAACCGAGGTTGGCCTTGTGGCTGCTAGTTATGTCTGTGTGATGGAACTCCAATAGAACTTGGGACTTCAAGGCTCTGGTAAGCTTCCCTGCTTGTCACTGCTCCATCTATATTGACACATGTCATGGTCAGGTGCCATTAATGCTGCTTTTGAGTTCATGAGGAGAGACAGCTGGAAGGTCCACGTATAGAATTCTTCTGGATAATACCCCGTACTTTTCTTCTCGTGGCTGATTTTAACTTGTATCTTTTCCTCCTAATAAACCATGACTGTGAATATAACAGCTCTTAGCGGGTACTGAGTCCTTTTAGTGAATTACTGAATCTGAGGGTGATTTGAGGAAGGCCCTGAATTTGCAATTGGTATTAGAAGTGAGGGTGGTCTTGTGAACTGTCCCCTAGCCTTGCAATTGATTGTTTTCGCAGTTGGCTTCCCAGTGCAATTGAATAGGCAAACCCTGCCTCATTGACGCCTGTGCTTTGGGAAGAGAAAGAGTGACTAGGGGGAGGATCACACACCTCCGATTTCTAGACTCGGCCCTCTGTGCTTCATCCTTTGACTGATTTTAATCCATATCCTTTAGCTGTAATAAATGATTAACTGGTGAAGTAACAACTCTCCGTGACTCTGTGAATCCTTCTGATGAATGATCAGACGTAAGGGTGGTCTTCAGAAACCTCTACCTTCACAGTTGGAGTCAGAAGTGAGAACAGTCTTGTAGACGGTGCTCTCTGGAAACTTCACAGGATCCCTGTAACTCTTCTCTTCCTTTGTTGCTTCATAATCCTGGGCTACACTGTTAACCCTTGGAATTGCTCTGTGCTCAGCTTACGGCCGTGTGAACCAGTGTCTGTCAAAGCCTCAAATTATCCTGAGTTGTGGATGCATTCTGTTCTGCTGGGACTCAAACAACTGTGACATCTCTCAGTCTTTCTATTTTAATTTCGTGGCTAGAATTAGAAATTAACATCGGTGTCTGTGAAATAGGGACATTATTATATTGTATAAGACATGAAGTGCTGCTTTTTTACAACGTTAAAAAAAGCTTTATTTAGTACTATAAATAAACCCCTTTGTTTATATTCACACACACACACACATGCACGTGGGTGTGGCAGGATACGGATTTTCTTAAAAACCCATTCAGTGGGATGCTCTTGACATGCTACTAACCCTTTCTAGGGACTGTACGACTTCATGTATTGCCATTTTATTATACTTTTTAAACTTCTACAATACATGGCTTTATGTAACGCTAATTTGAAACTATTTTGCAAATACATGTGAATTTATTTGCCTTGATGACTATTAATATATGTGTATGTATTTACATGCATGTTTAATACACATATATAAAAAAATTGAAACCAATTAGGACTTGGAAAGAACTGACAGTTTATACTATAAAAACTTTCCAACCAAAGCCAGTATAAATTATAATGCTTCTCAAATTTATTCATATCTTTCAATGGTATTTAGCTTCATTCTTTAAAAAGTATAAAAATTTTGCTGTTAAAATAATTTCTGAATACTTTTAATTTAACTGATTTTTATGAATATTTATTCAAAAACCTTTCTAAGACATAGGAAATATTTATCTTTGAATATTTTGGCCAACTATCTTATTAAACTGCTTTAAATATATGCAATCTGATCTTTGAAATTTATATACTATACACATAAAAAATGTTTCTTGCTTTTAAAAATAACTATTTCTCTCTATTTAAATTTTACTGGCATAGTTACTAAAACACTAATGAGTAATGGTGGTATTATTTAATACAGATGTCTTATCCTGATTTGAAAGGAAATGCCTCATGTTTCAACATCATCATGTTTATTATTGATTTAAAATGAATATTTTACATTGTAGAACTACCTAGAAGATGTTACAAGAGAGTGCTGGATTTTGCGAAAGTGTCTCTTTGTATTTACTGATACTCCTGTGAATGTCCTCCTTTGATTTATTTATCAGTTACATTATACTTAAAGATGGTAATAACATTAAAGAAAGCTTGATATTTATTGATTCTTAACATGAGCTAGACATGAGGGTAAGTGATAGTTTATTAATATTAATTTTTTTATTTGTGGAACAATGTTAATTGTGTTCTATTTTAATATCAGTTTATGTTATATACTTATTTAATATTCTTTTCATTTCTACATTGAATAGGAAGTCAGATATTTAATTTTTCTTTCAAAAGCAATTTAAAAACTAGAAAATATTTTTTTATATTAACCTTTTATTTATATAATTACTTGTTGCCCATAATCTTAATAGTCTATCTTTCCCACAGACAGCTTTCACTTGTAATATACTTATTTGTGGTTCACTTACCTAAATGTTAGTTAACCTAAGAAACAGGTTATTCTTGAGAGTCTATGTGCCAAACATGTCCAGGAGGTATTAGCATGGAGATTTGGGGGTCTCCCGGAGAATGTCTAGGTAGAATTGAGGCTTGCCACTTTCATTTAACTATCTGCCTCTTGCTTTGGTTTTGTCCACCAATCCCATCAAGCCCCAAATCTTTTGCATTTAAGGGTTTTTTAAAACCTGCACAACATTCCAGGGTTCTTTTGTCTATTTGCTGCTTTTGTTTTTTAATTGCTTTTTCTTGACCTCTACAATTTTTTCTTTCTCTCCATTCCTTCCTTTCTCCCTCCCTCCCTCCTCTCTTCCTCTCACCCTTCTTTCCTTCTTTTTCTTTCTTTCTCTTTTTTATTACTGTTTTGCACCCTCATACCCTTCCTCCCCAGCTACCTAACTTCAGTGTGTGATAGCCCATTAGAAAAAGGGAGTGGAGGCCCTGGTGATTGTCTCACTACCCACTCAAGGCAGCAGGGAGGGTGAGATGCACCCTCGGGCAGGCACGTACCCTCTGCACAGGAGTTACTGGTCTTCATGTCTGACATGGAGACACTGTCAGTCTCCATCAGGGATAACACCCCTGTCATATTTCACTTCAGCAAACCACGAAGAGTTCACAAGCATAAATAATCTAAACAAATAAGGAAGATCTGGTGGCATGCAAAATCAGGAGTTTTCAGTGAGCCCTGCCAGATATCTGAGAGTGGAGGAAGGGACAGAAGCACACGCATGCCCTTGTGAGGCGATGATGGTTCACGTATTATCATTGGCTTCTGAGTACATTGAAAAGCAGGTTACAGTGTCTGGACTTTCTGGTTGTTCCCTCTGCTGACAAAAGGCAAAAACAGTGACATATTTAATAGTGGTATGCTTAAGTAGAGCTCCAGACTGTACAGTTGCAAACACTTGAAAATATCATTAAAATAGGATAAATGCTACTTGCAATGTACATGCATGTGGGTGTACATATACACCCAGAGAAGCTGGCTGAAGAGAAATGATACCACAAATATCCTGTTAGAGGTCCACTAACAAGCTAAATTTCTGTTTTTAATGATGGTTAGAAGCAAATGTTCATAGTTGGGAAAGAATTTAAAGAAGATTGAATGTAATGAATACAGGATTCCCTTAGGCATTGTTGCAAAATCCCAGCTGTAGAAAAGGGACATAAACACAGCAGTCAAGTTTAGGTTTTCTCTCTGAATTTTAAAAAGTGAAAATTCTTCTCAATCCTCACTTGGCCAAAATGAGGCAGCTGAACTTCTACAATGGTCGAATTCAATGACTTGAAGAGATGTAACAGTAATTAGAATATGGTGAGAATGGGAATTCCTGAGTAAGATGCATAGGCAGATGACTGGTAGACAGATAGATAGGTACAATACAGTCCACATTGCTGTTAGTACATCATGACGATCTCACATACTACAGATGATAAACTTAGCCAGGTAGTGACTACGTGGATGCTTCTAACAAAGTACAAAAGCAAAATCTGGATAAGAAGCTTCTGAGTATTATGCAAATCTCAGGGTGTGCAGTTAGGAAGTTTAGAACCTCATTTTAATTCTGCTAACAACTAGGAGGAAAGAATCTTGGCCTTAGTGTTACAGTGTGTGAGCCATCAGTAATATTTGGGATCTTGGGCAAATCAACTCCTTAAACTGCATTTTCTTAATATAATCAATGAGGGAGATAACCTCGAAAGTTTTGTGACAATTAATTCAGACAATGTAAGGAAACATCTTAGACAAAGACAGGCAATATAATAAACATTCAAAAAGTATATCAAATAAACAACAACAAAAAAACAAAAACAAGTTAGGTGCCCTGCCTTTTAAGAGATCAGACTAAGGCTTTCAGAATACTGCTATTCTTTCTATTAAAATACCAGGCTTTTTTTTTTGATAAGTCCATTTTATTTCATTTTGATTACAAAATATTTTGTACAAAAATATTTTTAATTAATTATTTTATTATTGTTCAATTATGGTTGTCTGTATTTTCCTCCCACCACTCCCCTCCACCCCAGCCAAACCCACTTCCCTCCCTTGCTTCTGCCCCTCCCTCCCCGGTTTTGTCCATGTGTCCTTTATAGTTGTTCCTGGAAATCCTTCCCCCCATTATCCCCTCCCCCTCCCCTCTGGTTACTGTCAGAGAGTTCTTAATTTCAACGTCTCTGGTTATTCAAAATTTTGCCAAAATGCTATTGTGTGTTTGTGCATGTATACTTGTGTGGGTGTCTTTCAAGTAAACACAGGGAGGTGAGAAAAAGAACCTAGTGTTAGAAATAAATTTGCAGGAAATATGCTGAGCAAATATGGCCCACTCTCCTGGTTTACATATACTACTGTTTACAATTGTCATAGAGATTATGCTCATGATGCAAGTCAAAATTTATACATGAAAGTTGGGCTAGAAGAATACAAAATGTGTTCATGATGTCTGCAGCATAAAGATTTCACTATGTGCTTTTCTTTACAAATAATCCAAGACAGAATACCTTTGAGTCAGAAGGGATCTTAGTAACATTTTTCAATCCAATTACATGTCTTAGAATTTTTCTATTTAAAGGGTTCCTGTGAATATTTTCTACCTTATAAGGACCAGGTGTTAAGCAGTGATGAATGCAGTAATAGTGGTATGCTTAAATAGATTACACATACAAAAAAGATTTGTCTATAAGCAAAATAAGAAAGAAAATTTTCAAAAGAGGGTTTTATTACTGTAATGAGGATTGCTAAAATTCATGGCTCAGGAAATGTATAGTTTTCTCATTTTTAATAGCAGCTTTATCGTGGGATTTCTGAAAAATGATACATATTAAACATAAGCTGGGATTTTCAATATCCGATTAATTTTGAATCCAAGTTGGCCCATTAAAAACAGAGCCTATTTAGCCTAGTTTTAAACGTATCCTATTTTTGAGAATTAAAGAATTCTATTGTTTCTTAGTCAAAGATGACGCTCACTTGACAGTGGTATTATCTGTACATGAATGTGGCTATTAAGTCTGAATCACTCAAACTTTTCAACTGACTATGCAGAGAATGCTTTGTGTTGCTCTTCTATGAGAGATGCAGATATTAAGAAACTCTGAAAAACGTACAAAGACATAAAGTCTCTTTCCATGACCTATCTGGCACTCAAGCATGAAAAGAATCATCCATTTCAATTCAATTCAGTTTGATTCAATCTGCTTGTATTCAAATGGACTTGATCTCATCGATGTATACTTCTATGAAGGTGTGAAAGAAAAACCAAAAATCTCTGGGCTCTTCTAGGGTTACAGTGAAATACCACAGAAACCAAGAGAACTTTACCTCCAGACTGACACAAGTTGAGAAGGCCTCTTAAAATAGGTTGTATTTAAACTGAGGATGAAGAGAAGGTAGGGCTGACCCAGGCTGATGTGGCAGGCAAGTCATTGTTGGCAAATGATCAGTTGAAATAAAGCCCTGATTCTACAGAGAATGGGGATGTGCAGAGAAAGAAGTTAGACCTGTAGATACGGAAAACAAGTGGGCCTAAAGAAAGGAAGTTTTGAGACTCCAGTTTGGGTGGGCGCCAGATAGGGAGTTACACTTAGTTCTGGAGACCATTACCAGCATGAGAAGGACATGAAATGGTAGTGAAAGACTAAGTGGCAGTGGCATTGACATTGGTCCAGGCTAGAAGATGAAAAACCTGGAGAAGATCCTTTGCAGCCTTTTGCACCCTTGGCCTCTGGACTATCTTTGCTTATGAGCATTCATGCATTCATGCTGCTGTTCCCTAGCCTTTTCAAATCCCAACATTTCTCACCCTCTCCACAGTTACTCCTTCCTGTCACTACCACCTTGCTTAGGAAGTAGTTACATACTAGGTGTTCAAAAAGTGTGTTACATTAGATAATTTTTTTTCCAAAATGTTTCAGGATTCAGAGCTTACATTGCACAATTTCTGGAAATGCACTTTATTGTTTTTCATATCCTCATATTACATCTCAGAAAGCAACCTAAGTTGAGGGTGGTACTGTAGACTGAATTGTGCTCCCTCAAAATTTACACATTGCATTCCTAATAGCCTCCAAGTCCTTACAGATAAAAAAGGATAAAAAGGATAAAAAAGGAAATCTTATTCTTTGCAACAGCAGGGGTAGAGCTGGAAAGCATTTTGTTAAGTGAAATACCCAATCAGAGAAAAAAAGTACAATATGATTTCACTTGTATGTGGATTCTAATGAACAAAATGAACTAACAAGCAAAACAGTGACAGACTCAGAGAGAGAGAGAGAGCACGCAGGATGACTGCTCTTGGTTTTGGGAGATGGTGGAGAAGGGGTGGAGGGAGTGAGCAAAATAGAAAAAAGGAGAAAAAATTAAACGACATGGATGACAGTGATTGCTGGGGGAAAGGGGATGGGGGGAGGTAGAAGAGAGTAAAGGGGGGGATAAATCATGATGGAAGGAGACTTGACTCGGGGTGTTAACCACACAATACAATATATATGAGATGCATTTTAAATTGTACAACTGAAATGTATCTGACTTTATTAACCAATCATCCCAATCAATTCAATAAAGAGGAAAATGCATAGGTAATTCCTTATGGGCTATGGTGATTAGCCCAAGGAAAAAATCTGTACCACACTGGACAATATTTTTCTGGGATTTTTTTTGAATTGATAGTATAACATAGCAACTTCAAAGATAATTTTGAAGAATGAAAAACAAAACAAATTAACCATAACCCCACTATCGGCACGTTGTTGCAGATGCTTGTCTTAATTAATTTGCATTGCCAAATAGTATTCCACAACATGGATATACCATATTCATTCCAGAAACGATGAATATTTGCTTTCTTTCTAGTATTTTCACTATTATTAATAGTACTGCTATAAAGGATAATTAACATTGATACTATAAAACATGTACAATTTTCTCCTTAAGGTATATATTTTAAAACAGCATTGTTGGGACAGTCTGTATAGTTATTGAACTTTACTAGATAATACCACATTTTTTCCTCATTATAGTCTGGCCAATTTACATCTCCCAAAAAAGTGAATAGATATTCTAGTTGCTGTAATAAACATTATTTCTAGACTTATTTTGACAAACTGATGAATATAAAACAACATGCAACTGTTATTTTAATGTGTCATTTCCTATTAAAGTTGTTTATATTTTATTTTCTAATTATTTTTTACTTATGTTCAGTTTCAGTTGTCCCACCTTTTTTCCCTTTGCTCTCCCCAACCCCACCCCGCCCCCCACCTCCCGCTCCCACAGTCAATCCCTACCCCATTGTCCACGTCCATGAGTCCTCTATATTTTAAATGTATATCAATCGCTTATGTTTCCTCCTCTGCAAATTGTTTATTCAAGTACTTTTCATGTTGCTTTAAGAGTGTTTTTTAAACTTGTTTAATGCTTTAAAAATCTTTGTATATTTTGGGTTATTTTTTCAATCATATGGGTTCAGAATAGCTTCTTCCAAATTATGGATTGTGTTTTCACTGGGTATGGATACAGACATAGTTTTAATTTGCAAGACTTTTCAAATTTTGTGCTTCACAATTTTTGTGCTAATTTCTCATCACTCTCTCATTCTTCCGATGTCTCCTCTGAACCTAGGAACTGTATTTCCCAAGATCCCCTTCTAACATGGGTCCAGGACCTGTGGGCAGTGAGTGAGACGTAGGAAGACCTCTGGGAAAGTGGTGAGAACCATTTGCCCTGCCAGTTGTTAGGAACATCCTCAGAGAATCCTGGGAGTTGTGCCTATTTCTGATGAGCTTCTGAAAGCCACAGACTTTGAGGCTCCAGGTTGAGGTCTCCATAGTTTGCATTTATGACCTGCCAATTGTTGCTTCCCTAACGTTCCCTGGCACATTTCCTGACTTTCAATCTTCCTTCCTTTCCAACACTCCTGAATGACCTAATTAATTTTTCACTACCATAAAACATACTTTCCACTTGACTTACCTAGATTCTTTGTGGCGGTTGGATCTCAGCAGGTGGGGTATGCAGCACTCTGGAAACAGCAGTGTTTTATCCAAGAAAGTCTTTTTTAGTGTTCATCTCAGGAATGCGAAATTTGTTTAATATTTAAAAAATGATCAGTGGAATTTATCCTACTAACAAATTGAAACAAACGTCCACGGGTTTATCCTAATATATACAAAGGGAGGGTTTCACCAAAGGAAAACCCAATGACCATAAAACCTCTCAGTAAACTAGGAAAGAAAGGAAAACACCTCAGTCTAATACTGCTCATCCAAACGGTGATGCATCTAGCACAGCAGTTAGTGGGGGAAGTCTGACAGCTTCCTTCTTAAGAACAGAAATAAGACGAGGCTACATACTCTCAGCACTTCTATTTCTTCATGTGTAGTACACACAAGACTATGGGTACTTCCAGTGTACAACTTTATAATTTAATATTTGTATACACGACATAGTGTTCACCACTGTGAGTCTACCCATAGTTGCCTTTCATCGCCATACAGTCGATCCCCTTCACCCGTTTCACCCTCTCCCCAAGCCCCTTATTCTCTGGCAACCACTAATGGTGTTTCTGTATCTGTAAGTTTGCTTTTTGTTGTGCTTTATTTGGTTATTTGCTTTGTTGTTTTGTTTTAGATTCCACATATAAGTGAAATGATATGGTATCTCTCTTTTCATATCTGACCTATTTAGCTTAGTATAATACCCTAAAATTCTATCCATGTTTTTGCAAATGGCAGAATTTTCTTCATTTTATATATTTATTCATATTATATATAATATGATGGATGTATAATATATATTCTACATTCTATATTACATATACCAATATATATATTACACCATTATATATCTATATATATAAATATATCATTGTGTATATGGCATGTATATAATATATACCATTGTATATATACCCATATATATAATACACCATTATATATCCATATAATATCATATATTCACACACACATAATGGAAGTGTGTATATATATGCACACACACACGTTTATCCATGGATGGGTACTTCAGTTGTTTCCATATCTTGGCTTTTGTAAATGATGTCACAATGAACACGGGAGTGCTGATATGTTTTCCAATGAGTGCTTTCGTATTCATTGGGTAAAAATCCAGAAGTGGAATAGCTGAGTCCTATAGTTCTAGTCTCTCTCTTTTTTTTTTTTTTTGAGGAATCCCCACAGTTTTTAAAGTGACTATACCAGTTTACATTCCTACCAAAAGTGGGTTCCCTTTTTCTCCATATCCTCACCAGTACTTGTTATTTGTTGATTTTCTGGTAATAGTCATTCTGATGAGTGTGAGGTGATATCTTTTTGTGGTTTTGATTTGCATTTCTCAGCTAATTAGTGATGTTAAACATCTTCCCTTTGCCTATTGGCCACCTGTGTGTCTTCTTTGGAAACATGTCTATTCAGACCCTCTAACCGATTTTTAATCAGGGTGTTTGTTTATATGTGTTGAATTATGTAAGTTCTTCATATACTTTGGATATTCACTCATTATCAGATAGGACTTTTTAAAGGATTTCTTAGAATGCTTTTGTTTATGATGGCACTGAAAATTTCAGGAAACTAACATACATTCTGTCTTGAAAAATGCACAGTCATCCACTGATTCACACTTATTTGATTTCTCACTTATTTGATTACATAAAAAATGTAATTCTACACACAATTTCAAGAAATTTGTAAACAGCCTGAAGTTCAATCATAATATGAACACACATTCATCACCTGGTTTGGAACCCCAGGATTTCGTGATTTTAGTCATGACATTTTTCTTGTGCTTACATAGATAATTTCTGTCTAGATCCATTTAAAACCAGAAACTTCTCTCTTTAATGACTCCAAATATATCTGCATAGTCTATAATGTGCTCACTTTCCATTTTGTATATTATTTATTGCTCCCAGCAATACTTATGGAGTGTATATTTTTAATATTAACTATACTTTATAATTGAGAAAGATGAGGCTCATTGAGGTTAAATCATGAGTATAGACTCTTACTGTTAATAAATGAGTATGCCAACATTTCCTTCTTTCCAGCTTCCAACTCACAGAAGTAAAACATAGGAATCTCCCATAACTTCCATAACCTAAGTGAGAAGTCTTTAAAAACTAACAATGTGTTATTAACACATATATTGTATATACAATATTAAAAAGTGTTGTTAATATAAGTAGTATAGCACATACTGATAGAGATCCATGGAAGAAATTGTGTTTGTTGCTGCTGATTAAAGTTCAGTCTAGGCATTGGGACCCTTTAATGTGATTCTAATGTGCACCAGAACTTGGACTCCACCACCTTTAGCTCATTATGGGCCTCTGCAGCCCATTGACAAGAGGAAGAGGGCTCTTCAAAGTGTTTTAAATGTGTCTATGTGCATGTGTTTCACGTTTTTAAACATTCACTACCTATTTTGAATACTCAGATAGTTGGATTACAATAGTCATCAGAGGAAGCGTCTACACACATTACAATGCTCTCTCTTCTATAAAATCTTTAATTAATGACTACCCTTTTCATCTATCACTGAAAGCTATAATCTGGCCTACATGGGAAGGTGGGTTTGCACTCTTAGCCACCAGAACTTGACACAGACTCACAATTTATGGTACCAGAAAAATGGAAGGAGATACATCTTTCTGTTTAACAAAGAGTTCCTGCAGCTACACCCATTTGTGGAATATTTTTCTGTCCAAAGCCATCTCCAGCCATGAACCTCTGTCTAGCTGATATCCATATCTCAGCAACAGTTGCTCCTGGATTTTTGGATGCTTTTAGCTTTGCATTGCTTTATTAGTGAAATGTTAAATGAGAGCTTTTTGCTTTATTATTTCTAATTTCTGAAAGCTCTTTTTTGTTCCCTTTTCTTTAGTTGTATTAAAAAGTCTTTCACTGGAAGGTCTATTTAACAGTACCAAAAATAACAAGCATTATCCAGAAAATCGTGTTTAACAGTTGTGTGTACAGATACTATTCTTTAGCAGTATGGGAGTACCACATCTTCCCATTGCCTATAGACTAAGGAGTGTAGGTGCTTTCTTTTCAAATGTCTGTCACTCAAATCAAAATAATGGCAGTTTGAAAAAATATAAAACGTGCGTGTACTCTTACTTTCAGTGGATCTGGTTAAAGAATAAAATGTAACCTTTTTGACTTCTCTAGTTAGTCTGAACTTCATTTGGCTTAAGTTATATTAATTACAGACTGACACAAAACCAAATGGAGGATTAAATTCCACCAAGAGGCAAACAAATTACAGATAAGGGCAATTATTGTATTGTAAAAGCCACTAAGGAAATTAATGAGGGTGTGGCATAAGTTCTTTCTTCAGAGACTTTCTACAAACTAAATAAGATATTCCTCAAGCTCCCACTCCAATTTCTGTTTGAGAAGTTTTAGTACATGGAGTTCATAAGACAAAAAAGTAGCAAAATTATACAGCAAAGAGAGAGATGATCCTTCCATGAATTTATTTTATTTGCTGGCTTCCCACGTCATCCCCTTCAATTTGAAGTTTATAGCAATTTCTAGCCCTGTGCCCATGACATGTTACAGAATATGGCTCCTTGCTATCTTTCCACTGAAAACATCAACTGTCTTCATAATGCTTTAGCTGCTGTGTTCCCAGTGTTAGAACCTGCTCTCATCTCCCGGTTAGACATAGCCATTGTCTCTCTCAGGCCCACTCAGGCTGCCATAGCACTTGTCCAATTCCCTGCTATAGACCACACTTAACATTCAATGAATATGTACTAGGCAGAATTTTGACCCCAGTGATCTCTGCCCCCTACATGAAACCTGTGAATACGTTCCACAATAAGGGAAATTGCAAACATCATTGAGGTTACAGACATTAAGATTTTAAAAATAGCCTGGATTTCCCACATGGGCCCAATCTAGTCACATGAGCCTTTAGAAGAGAGGCACAGCCAAAGAGAAATCAGAAAGAGTCAGGCGTGGGGAGGCCTATGTGAACCCACTGATGGTTTGAAGATAAAGGAGGCGACAGGGTGGGGTTATAAATTGCTTAAGGAGCTAATATGACTCTTACCTAAGGGACAGCAGAGACATAGGGACCTGAGCCCTACAACCACAAGGAACTAAATCTTGTCCACAACTGTTATGAGCTTGGAAGTTGGGTCTTTCACAGATCCTCCAGCTAGGCGCACAGGCCAGATGACACCTCGATGTTGGTGTTGTGAAACATTGAGTATCCAGTCAAGTCCACGTGGACTTCCAAGTAGAAGAGAAATGGGTGTTATTTTAAGCTGCTAAATTTGTGTTAACTTGTTATGGCAGAAATTGATTATTAACATTGAATGAAATACAACTTATTGCATCAGAGTAAATTGAGCACTTTACACTTATAATTTTGTAGCCATTAATACATTTTTCTGTTATACTGCCCACCTCTATATCATTACTGATGCTTCTTTAGAGGATTATTATTGTTATGTTTCAAGGCTCAGTATCTGTTTACTCAATGAGAGCCAGATTCAAGTCTTTCACTTGACTTGAAAGCTCTGAGAGGAGAAGCCAGATTCCAGGTGACATAGTTTGATGGATTAAGCCACATTGACAGCTAGACGTTTTGGCCTCTTGAACCTCAGACTGAACATTCACTTTCAAGATCATTTACATGAGCTTTTTTGTCACATATGACACAAAGTTTTAATTGATACATAAGTATCTCTAAAATTTGTTTTAAAATGGTACTTACTAAACTTAAAGCACATCAGCGCCCAAACCACCATGCCATTAAGTATTGGTGTCTCGTCAGGTGTGCGTTACATCTCTCTTTTCTGGGAAATCACAAATGCCTTGAAGTCAGAAACTGTGTCTAATGCACGTCAGGCTGCGGTCAAGACTGCACTGCACTTGGGTTCACTCCATCGCTGGAGACAATCAGACAGAGAAATAAAACATCATAACGGAAGGCATTGTTTTCCTCCTGAGAAGTCCTCAAGCACTTCAGAACCAGTCACTTTCACTTAAGTGTTAGACTGAAAGTAAGACATAATGTGTATCCAAACTTAATGATACAGAAAGAAACAAGAGAATGTTACACATCTTGTGGTCGTTTGCTTTTTGTGTGGAGTGTGTTGAAGTTGATGAATAGCATGCTACTTGATTAGTAGAAACATTAGAGAAACATTTTCTTTTTTTAAAATAATTTTTTATTTAATTCTTGTTCAAGTACAGCTTTCTGTCTTATATTCCCAACCCTGCCCGCCCCCCGCCCCATGCTCCCTGCCTCCCTCCCATTTCCACCCCCACCCTTAGTTATTGTCCATGTGTCCTTTATACTTGTTCATGTGAGTCCATCCCCTTTCTATACCAAGAAAAGCATAACCATGTTAGTCTTTGTGGTTAATTTAAGGGAGTCACAACTATTTCAGTACTATATTAACTTTTAGAATCTATTTCAAGATATGCAGAATACCACCTTGAAAAGAATAATGCTGTCTCCTGAATTTACAAATCAGACATACATTTAACCAAAAATTAGTTGAAGAGTGTACTTAAATAATTCAACCTATGCAAAAAGTTGAGGAATCTTGATCTATTTCTATATATGCATTTGAAATCACGCCAATCTCATAAAAATAAAGGCTAAAAACTGTTTTCAAGAAACTGGGTTTGAAGATGCAACTATCTGGCCTGTTTTTATATACTGCCCTCGTTTACCCCTTAAGTCTATACTTCCCCTTTTGCTTGATTCTGGAGGACAAAGTAACTCACATATGCCGCTCAAGTGGAGTTGGTCATGATACATCAATATCTATTTATTGAAATGCACAGTACATACTATGATTTAACACAATTGTAGCGAATCTTGAGGTGCTGTCCAGGGAATATTTTGGATACTAACTAACAACAAAGTTTAAATGATCAAAGAAAACACCAAGAGTTATATTGTAGAGAGGGAGATATTCTGTCCTTGCAAAGGAGTGGACCGAATGTCCTACCTAGTTCTGAATACCTGGGAAGTAATGTACAAGGTCTTTGTTATGGAATAAATAAATGATTGTCGGCTAGTATGGCAAGGGATTGTCAGTTCTTTTTCTAAAAATTCCTACTTTTGTTAACAGAGAGTAAAATATATTTCACTTTTTTCACATGTATAACAGACAGAACTTTTAGACATTTAGATAAAGGCAATTTACTTTGACAGTGTTGTTGATCATTTCCCATTTCTGAGCAGATGATCTTGTTTGCAAGAATGGTTTCTCCTAGGTATAGTTTCTTTTCTCTCCTGCATTCTGTAAGTTGGCCAATAATTCTTTGTTTAAAAACATCACAGGTCATGACCGTAGTCGTGGCCATCACTGATGGAAGTTTGTGACTTTGTGACCAAATGAATTTCATTAAACCATGACTATATATATATATAAACTTCCATATATATATATATATATATATATATGACTCAATTCTATCTTTTGAAGCAATGATTCTCTTGTATATATGGATACCGTCATCTACATTTTTGAACTGTAAAGGTAGAAGGTATTATGCAAGTTTGTTTCCCTCATCCTGCTCTTAGGCAGGTAAAATTCACAGCCATCTGGAAGAGATTCTGTACTTTTAAATATTTTAAAGACACAAGACTAACAACATTGACTTGTATACAATTTCAGTATTTTTCACTAGTGTTGATCTATAGGTTCTTTTATATATTCCAGCAAAATTTCTCCCATGACTCTGTTTCCTGACATTCTAAAAGTAAAAATGAGCAAAATAGAGCAAGCATTTGCTTCAAGTCACCATTTCAAAACTTTATACTTATGTAATATATTTCTTTCTTTTTCATTTTTGAGGATGAAACCAAGTTTTTCCATGTTCACAAACATATCATACTGATTTTTATAAAAGTTTAACATAGTGTTAGCAGAACATAAGTTTGAGGATTTGGTTTCTGTCTCTAAGATACATAATTATTATTATAAACAAAAATAAATCATTTTTATTAGAGTATCTTATAGTCTAAAAGGAATTTGTATTCAAATGATCTCACATAGATCTCTCCCATCAATTTTTGTCATGGTTATTATTCCTTTTTTTAAAGGAAAAGATAGTGAGCAATAAAATAGCAGAAGCAATAGCTGGATTAAGCGAGATCTTAAATTCTTAGGGGTGAATTTAACATTTTATTCAATCCAACCACTCACTTACATGAGGAATTGGTCCAGAGGGAGTAAAATCAAGTAGTTATTTTATCCTGATCAAAAAGAAAATAGTAAATGAAAAGGGAGATTGGACTTGATAGAGACATCTTGTTTTATTTTAGTTTTAATAATTCAGAAGTGAGAGAGAGCATTTTCCATTAATGGCTGCAGTTTATGCAGGAGGTCTGACTTGTGTTCTTACCTCCCTTTCTTTGCTGCTGTTTCATTTGACTCTTTCTAGAAGCTGTGAACAGATGAAAAAAGTTGACACTTTAGAGAAAGTAGGATTCTTTAAAATTCTCAAGATTAAATTATGGAAGTACACAAATTTAAGGTTTTACTGAGTAATGTTTAATACGAAGCATGATAAGGATATTTTGCAATTGAATAATAGAAAGCTGTTTCAATATTTGTTTTTATGACACTAGATGAATGATTCATTTATTCTGTAGCCAATATGACTTCTCTTTCCCCTAGTTTCTCCCAGTTCCTGTATTTGACAAACCCTTCCTTACTTATTTTAAAACTCTTTAAAAAAATAATCAGAAGGCTGGTGCCTGAATTTTTAAGCTTGCATTTCCATCTATCTGGTTTCACAGTGAGCCAGGATCTCTAGTGCCGGTTGTGCGTCATCACAGAGGGAGGAGCAAACGTTAGGAAGACAAAGAAGAAGTAATGACTAAACTCAGTCCCTTCAGGCTCTATAGCAAAAGCACAGAAACTGGATGGCTTAAACAGCCAACATTCATGTCTCTCGGTTCTGGGGTTGGGGAAGTTCAAAATCAAAGTGCCCAAAGAGTCGCTGTCTGGTGAGGGCTCACTTTCAGTTTCACAAATGCTTGTCTTCTTGTTATGTCTTCACATGGTAGAGGAACAAGGGTGCTTTCTGGGGTCACTTTCATAAGGTCACTAATCTCATTCAGGAGAGCCCCACTTTCGTGGCCTAGCTGACTCTCAGAGACCTTACCTCCAAATACCATTTCATTGGGAATTAGGTTTCAAAATACAAATTTGGGGAAACACAACCATTCTATTGCACTAGAATAGAAATTTAACCTAGCAGGGCAGAAATAGGGCAGAAATTTGTACTGAAACAGATTTTATTATTATGTTTATTGATATTTTCATATATTTCTTATAAGAAAAATATTACAATAATTTTCTTTAGTGTTGTTATATTCACTATATTTGTTATGCAAAAGGGCTTAAGTCACTAACATAATGTCTGTTCAATTTTTAACAACTTGGGATAGTCAGGAGGACACCCTAATTATTTTCCTGTAACTGAAGAAACTATAGCTTGAGGGTTTTAAAAATGACCATTTCAAAAGTGGATGCTATATGGATACAAATAAGTCAGGAAACTATAGCTTGAGGGTTTTAAAAATGACCATTTCAAAAGTGGATGCTATATGGATACAAATAGATCAGGAAATATGCTGAAGATAAACATAGCTTAGGAGTCTGAAGATAGCCCGTATTTCTCAAAGCATATCTTCAAGAATAAGGTATAGAAATTTCTCAGAAGAAAATTTGAATCATGGACCAAAGTAGAGAATGAAGGGGAATAAGGTGCTGGCTCTGGTAGTAAAAACATTAGATTGAATTTTATACCTAGGACACAAGCCAATTCTAGAACTTAGCCTTACACAGGGTTAAACATAGAGTTGGGTGTATGTATCTATTTAATTAAGTAATCTGCATGTCCCTGGAAAGAAAAATTTGGGTAAGGAATTGGGGTAGATCCTAATTAAGTCCTTGAAGGCAAATATTTATTTATTTAACTTCCATGGAGTGATTATCTTATTTTCCTATGTTGCTGAATGGAACTGTAATTTGGAGAAGTATCAAGAGCTTCCCTGAAATTAAGAGGCATTACATCTCTTACTGTTTTATGTCTGTTGTTCAATTCTTCATCTCCTAAGATGCCAACATCCAGTACTGCTCTGCAGCTAAGTCAGTGAGGGTTCTCAGACTCGAGTGCTCATCAAAATCCCTGGGAGAGTTTGTAGAAACACGCAATGCTCGGATCCATCTTAAAAGTTTCATGTTTCATAGATGGAGGCCAAAAGTTGACCTAAATGCCTTTGCGATGCTGGTGCTATTAACCTGAGACTACATTTCTAGATCCACTGCTCAAAGAACTAGCGTCGAGTTGTTTGTGTTTATACTGAATAAAACCTGTACTTTGATGCAAAAGTCTGGGTGTTTCTAGTCATTGTATAGCTTTGAGTATAATAGTATGCAAGGCAAGAGGGAAATTTCTACATTTTTACTAAAACTAGTTTTCCTAGAAAGGGTCTTCCAGTTAGTCACTAAACATTCACTTGGAAATACATGGCAGAAGGTTAAGCTTTAGCAAATTAGAAACTACATTTCCTATGTATTTTCCCTAAGCTTTTGACAACTTATTTGCGAATGCTTAATAATTAAGTCTTTGAAATATTCATGAGATCCATACTCATCCAAAGGTAAATGATGATTATTACTCAGAGGCATCGTAGTAATGAATAATAATATCATGTAGAAGCCAATTACATAACACGTCAAAGGATGTTGGCCATTTATATTTGGGCTTATATTTCATGTCCCTTAAACTATCTTACTTAATTATCATTTTTCTCAGTTTGGCATTTGATAGGAACTGAAGAGCACATAATTGAAGATTAATTTCTGTTAAGGATCTGAAAAATTGATTTTCTGCATTACTGATTAAAGATTAAATGCCCTGTTTTAAAAACTGGTAGCAAGGTTGATAGTCTCTTGCCAAACTTAGGAAGTAGATCCAGTGTTATTATTTTACTAACAGAATTTAGAAATACTATGTTATAATATAATTTTTAAAATTTACCTGCATTTTGGGGGGGGCTCTAAAGGTGGAGCAAGTGAATAAGAACACTTTTTCCTAGACTGGCAGCAACCTGCATCTACAACTGTATGACTGTAATTAGCACATTTTTTAATATTACCTGTTTCCTGCTTCTCTTCAACTGGATTGGAAAGAGACAGAACTTCTGTTTTCCATTTTATTTTCTCTGGTGCCCACCCAATAGTAATGATTTAGTGATATTTGTTGAAGAAGTGACCTGAAAGCTTCACTCAGGTTACACAAATGAAACTTAGAAAATGGGATCTTAATTTTCACAGCTATCAGTTCAGCCCATCTTTGATAATTGCCACGACTGTGAAACAGGACGGTCATTACCACAAAGCAGCCCCGTCATTTTGTAGTGGCTCCACGTTGATATCCTGGTCAGTCTTTCCAGCTGTAATTTCCCACAGAGCTTCCCTGTGGAGATATATTGGTTAAATACAGCCTTTCAGCCATGCAAGCTACATAGGATTTAAGATTTTGTGGCAAATTTGGAAAGCATTAATTATTCTTTCCTAATTGCTGAGGATTAATATATAGGTAGCTGAGTTTAGACACAGTGTGCTGACTGAGAGGCAACCCCCTGGAAGAAGCCTGTGTGGCCGTCAGCGGGGACTGCCTGACGCGTCTCCCAACTGCATCACTGGCCATAGTCGTATCACTCAGATCATCTTCGTGATGCCAAACTCAAAGTCAGGGACAAGGAGCTGTGCCCAGTATGCCTCTGAAAATTGCTGTCTTTTTCATCTAAAGAAAGTATGATTCCGTGGAGATTTTTATCTCTGGAATTACATGTGCTATTGGAGTTTTGTGTCTCTGCAGTACTGCAAAGGAATATTTTCTCCCCTTTATTGAAAGATTCACCATAGCTAAAGTCAGATTCACAAGTAGCTATCATGAAGTCCAAGAAAATGACTTGGGCTTAAATATGTGTCCTCTTTGAGTTTTATCCTTTAGTCCTTAGCTAGTCAAACACCTCATAAAAAGCTAAAGTAACTCATATGAGTTGTTATTTGCTTATCACAATAGTTACATCTTTTATTAATCTCCCCCCCCCCCATTATGTTTCTGAAGCCTCAGTGGCCTCTCCTTTTCTTTAATAGTCTCTCTAGTACGTCCTTAGTGCCTTGGTGCTTGCAATACATTCTGCCCAGACAACTAATGCCTTCATGGCTGACATCATTTTGTCATTGTTTTTTCTTAGCTCAAATGCCATTCCTTCTCTGATTTATGTGTCTAAAATCTATACTCTCTCCCAGCCATTTCCAATAAGCATATCATCTCTATCTGTTATCTATTGATGCCTAAAAGACCACCTTCAAATTTAATGGATTAAACCACCAATTATTCATTATTCCCTACAGGTTCAAGGATAATTCTGTGGACTTGAGGATCTAGGCCATTCTTGGTTGATCTTGGCTAGGCTCTTTTCTGCAGCGATGGTGAGCTGGCCGGAGCACTGACGAGTCTAGAATGACTTCACTCGCATAGTTCATGGTTAGCTGACTGGAGCATGTGTTAATGCTGGCGTCTGGGCCGTACGTTTCTCATTACCAGGCAGGTCAGTCCAAGCTTGTTCCAAAAGTGCTAGTGAAAGCCCTTGAGAGCTTTTGAGACCCATCAACAGAACTGACACACTGTCGTTTCTCTCACATTTCCTGCCAGAACAAGTCACAAGGCCAGCCCAGAGTAAAAAGGTGGGCAAATAGGCCATAATTATTGATGGGAGCAACTACAAAGTCACATTGCAAAGAACATTGATATAGAAAGAGCTAGAGAATCAGGACAATTTTTGCATAACATTTATCACATTACCTTATCTTATTTTTTAATAAAATTTATCATTCCTTAGAGTAACAGAATTTTTCTTTTAACTTTGTTAATTATAATTTTCCTCACATGAATTTAAGCTCCATGAGGAGAGGAATGCTATTTGACTTATTATTTTTTATTATTATGTATAGACCCCAGTATACATAGGGTCTCAAACATTACTAAATTTTATTAACAAAAATGTTGTCCTAATCTTTCTCAATACCTATCATTCTTTGATCAAAAGAGACTCATCCTTGCCTCAGGAAAAAAATCCTTTGCACAGTAGTGTCTCACGGGAATTGGTGACATATACTATGAAAGGAAATGAAAATATGTGGAATTTTCTTACTACAACCTTAGGCATACAAGATCTGTCCATAAAGTATCCAGCCATACACTATGAAAAAAGAGACATTTATTGGAGAAGATAGAAGACGTAAAAAACCTTGTACATAGGACAATGATGCCCTAGTCCCCTTCAAAGTAGGCACCTTGAGACCTCACACAGTTCTCCTAACTGCAGCATGGCGCTCCTTCAGCTCTGGTAGCAGAAGCCACAGAACAAATTTTGCCAGGACACATTTCATGCCAACATCCTGCATCACAATCTCGTACACAGTCGTGTTTGGAATCCCCAGATCCGCTTCTAGTTCTCACACTGTCAGTCGTTGATCTTTGTTGGTCACAGCCGTACATGTTCAGCATCCTCAGGTGTTTTGCTTGCCGCAGGCCTCCCAGGATGTGGTTCACTTTCAACAGATACTTGACCATCTTGGAAGCATTTGTGCTTCATTTTGAATGTGATGCACACAGTACACATGCTCACTCAACAGCATCTACTACCTACCCTGACTAGCACAGTAAAGTCAACATTGTTCATGCATGTGCAATCCAATGTTGGCTGCCGGGTCACATCGATGTTGCACCAACTGTTCTCATTATATTAGCAATGGCTGGATGTTTTCCAGACAGACCTCCTTGTAGTCTCTTATTTTTATTGTTTTTGAACAAAAGTTTTATTTTTGCTTGCCTCATATAATTACCACCTTTCAGAATTCAGGAAAGCTAGAGAAAAACTCAGGGTTTTAAGGAGTCCTTAGGTCATAAACAGCCATGTGTAATCTAGACGTAGCAGCCAGAAAAAAAGCTGAAGCTTCAAAATCTTTGTCTGCCAAGAGGGCAACAGTTCAGGATGAGCCAGCAATGTGGAACACGCAGACACGTTATTTCTCCTTCTGCCTCAGTGTGGGCAAAGGGCAAGGCTTCTGCCATAGCTGAGAGGCAACAGTGTGTGAAGTGCTTTTCTGGGTGCTTGATCGAGTTCCCCGCACCCTCACAACAAAATTTATTCTGGAGCCAGTTTTGAAGGCACGGCTACAAAAGCAGTTAAGTACTGTGCCCGTGACTATGTGGCCTAAAGGGGAGAGAAAAGAAATTATTATACACAGGTGTTCTTTCCCATTGTGTTCCAGGGCCTAGAGAGTTAAAAATGGGAATAGTAAACCATATAAGAAGAATTTATTGTTTGTCAAAGAGAGAATTAATTAATTAATTAATTAATTTATTTATTTATTGTTTGTCAAAGAGAGAATTAATTAATTCCCCATCTTTCAGGGGAATTAACTAAAACGGCTAGATAGAGGTAGATAAATAGCCTGTTCTAAGATACATAGAATTCAATGAGTTTGAAGCATGGAAGGTAGTTTTTTATCAGTAGAATTAAGAAGACACATGGGATTAGAAATAGGCCCTGGCTGGTGTGGCTCAGTGGATTGAGCTAGGGCCTGCAAACCACACGATCGCGGTTCGATTCCCGGTCAGGGCACATGCCTGAGTTGCAGGCCGGTTCGCAGCAGGGGACTCACGAGAGGCAACCATACATTGATATTTCTCTCCCTCTCTCCTTCACTTCCTCTCTAAAGATAAATAAATAAAATCTTTAAAAAAAGAAATAGAAGTAATATTGATTCTGGGAATATTAATAAAGAGCCTTTGAAGACCGAAACTCCACTTTGTAAGGTAAAGTACCCGAGAGAGCACTGTTTGTGACAGTGACGATGAAAGCAAGATAAACAAGAAAACCAGGAATCCCGGAGAATTCATGATCACTATCTAAAGAAAACCCAGACGCGGCAATATAGTCTGAACACGTTGTTCAACGTGTCAGGCAATGGCAAATGGAGATAATGATTTAAAAGGATGATAATAACCTAAGATACAGTAGTAGCAGCCATGCTCTAGAGCAGGCTTGTCAAAATGTAATGTTCACAGATATAGCCTAAGGATCGTGGTAAAATGCAGATTCTTATGCGGCACATTGGATTAGACACCAAAAGCCTACATTGCTGGCAATTTCCACCTGAAGCCCATGCTTCTGGTTCAAGAAGCACACACTGAGTATCAAAAACGTGCTTGTGATAAAAGCATTTTAATATAATTATAGGGTACTTAATAAATGAAAATAAATGAATATTTATGGCTAAAACTCTGGAACTAACACAGATACACATGTATACACTCTCACACATACTTTCTCATATGTCTATCCATGTACATTCACTTCATCAAAATATATGGTAAAATATGCAATAGGATTTGGAAAATTCATATAATACTATTGCCAACCACCTAAAGAACTAAAATAGTTTTTGACCAGAATAAAGAACTGAAATACTTGGAAAATATACAAGTTAAATGGTTAACTTTTACCATTAGTGAGTGAAGTATATTATTATTTATTTGTATGTTTTGACTATTCATAAAAAGTGCCTTTGTTTCTCAAGGTTTTTCCATACGGGTGAAAGATTCACTGTATTCAGTTTTAGTGGGAGAAGAACTCACACACACTTATTGACCTCTCACACAAATGACTTCTTTTTGTTAAAGATTTTATTTACTTACTTACTTACTTACTTATTTAGAGAAAAGAGAAGGGAGGGAGAAGGAGAGGGAAAGAAACATCAATGCGAGAGAGAAGTATTGACTGGTTGGTTGCCTCTCCTAAGTGCCTCAGCCAGGGACAGAACCTATGACCCAGGAACGTGTCCTGACTGGTAATCGAACCAGCAACCTTTTGCTTTGCAGGGCAATGCCAAATGAACTACGCAATCCCGGTCAAGGCACAAACGTCTTCTTGTGTCAGGGAATTTTCTATAAATAGTTTTGGACTGCATATGGGTTACAGGGTTCATATCTATAAAGATTTCTTTCTTCTTTACCAGTAAAATCAATATTTTAAATTTGTCCCCTCCCATGATTTAGGATGTAGAAGATATCAAACTGAGGATAATAAAGAGAAATTAAAGATGATTTAGAGAAATTAAGATACCCCATCTAAAAGGTTAGAAATGAGTTTAACAAAACTAAAAGAACATCTGATTGAGCCTTGGGCCGAAAAGCATTGATAACTCTATATTAAATTATGTGAAGAAATGTTTGAAGAAGGATCCAGGACACATTTTCTACCTCTACATGAATTGCAAAAGTAAGTGCTACACTTAATGATAAGAAGATTTCACTTAGAATGAGAATTGACCACTTAAGCATGAGAATCCCTCAGGAGAGAAACTGGCCAAGGAAACATCATGGGCATGTTACCAGTGTTCTCTCAGGCTGTAAAAATTTAAACATTCTCAGGTTACCTTAGAAAGAATATTTTTGCCCTGGCTGGTGTAGCTCAGTGGGTTGAGCGTGGGCCTGCGAACCAAACAACCGAGGTTCGATTCCCAGTCAGGGCACATGCCTGGGTTGCAGGCCAGTTCCCACTGGGGGATGCACCAGAGGCAATCATACATTGATGTTTTCCTCCCTCTCTCCTTTCCTTCCCCTCTAAAAATTAATAAATAAAATCTTAGAAAAAAAAGAAAGAGTATTTTACTCTTAAGATTCATGGCACAGAAAAAAAAGAGAGAAAGAGAAATTGTTGAAAAGCTAGGATTCCCAAATAAAACGCACCTACAAAATATCGGCGTGGGTTATGATGGGGAAGTACTTCCAAGGGTAAAACAGTAGGGACCCTCACAGCAGCTGTCACAGAAGAAAGACACCAAAGAACCTTTTTCTTCCCTGAGACATGATAGCAAATTTAAATTTTCTCCACCCCTATTTTTGTTTTGCAGCAAACTGTCTGTTTACCCATTAGGACACTGGCCAGCCCTGGAGGCAGATCCCCAGCATTAGTCACATAAGCCAAGCCAAGCCAAGGAGCACATATGGTCCGCTTTCCTCAGAGGAAGTGTGGCATTGCAGGCACTCAAAGCAAGAGCTTCTCTCTGATGTACATTCGGAAGACTATACTTCGAGATCTTCAAAAATAGGACCGCCACCAAATGTCCTTGGGCAAATTAGATGGATTCCAAAGGGAAGAGAGAGGATGTCACGATTTGAATCCCTCTCAACTTCAACTCAGTAGTGATGAAGGTGAGGTGAGCAGTCGGTGTCATAAAGGAATTGTGTTAAAAGATTTCCACTGAGAGTGGCTTTTCAGTAACTATGCATTTCCTCCTCTGTTGTAAAGAGATGCATGCCCTGTAGTGAGTAGAATCAAACATTTCATAACTGAAAATAACTTTTGAAGTTATCCAGGACAACCTGTTTCTTTGCAGACTAACAAATTAAATCCCAGAAAATATGCTAAATATGTCTAATGATAAATACGAATTCATGGTCAACTCAGGTGTTTTTTTATTCATTCATTCAAAAAAACCCTTTCTTCAGAACTTACTGCATATATCCATTTTATTGATAAAATGCAACCTCTGTTTTTAAAGAAATTTTTTATTTATAATCACACAAAAACATAGGCTCCCTAGATATAGTGTATGGGTTGGAATCCTGTCTCTCCTATTTATTTGCATGGACCTTGGAAAATGTACTTATTCTCTCTACTTGTTGGTGTTGTAATCTGTACAATAAGGACAATGACATATGTTGTACTTTGTGGTTACTGTGAAGTTACATTAAATATTAATGCAAGTGCTTAGCACAGAGCCTGGGGCATAGATGATCAGTCTGTGTGACCTACTCGTTTAGTTTACTATGGATTCTCCTACACTTGCTTTCAATGTTAAAAGTTTAAGAAATAAAAAAAAAAACACAAAAAACAAAAAGGGCAGTGGTAATAATGATGATAATAATTTACATATGTTGACCATTATATGAAAAAGAATGGGCAAAGAGATTGAATGCAGACCAATGTCTGGTGCCCTGGAGGTATCAATGATAATGCAGAATTTATAATGCAAAATGCCTGAAGAGACTGAAGGATTATAAGATACAGTCAGAAAGGCTCAGTAACATGTGAAGAAGGAGCGATGCCTAGTATGCGAAGGGAAGGGAAATTTCCTACATTTATACGAAACATTATGATTTGATGGACGTAACTGTGATAGCCCACAGTCCTGAGTAAAAATCATACTTGACTGTGTGAGTCTTGGCAAGTTATGGAACTCTTTAAGCCTCAGTTGCCATATCTATAAAATGTGAATATTAAAAGTAACTTTCTTAGATTTTGGATAACTTAACAAAATACATGTAAAAATACTTAGTATAATATCCAGCACCAAAGATGAATTTAACATATGTCAACTCACCCTATGCTGCCTTAAAAAAAGGGAGAAAGAGAGGTTACTAAGAACAGTCCTTTGAATTCATGACAGCTTTGGCTCAGGTTCAGGTGTTAAAAATCTGGCTATTTCTTTACCTACTGGCAATACCTAGTTACCCTGACTGAGCTGTATACATAAAAGAAAAAAAAATGTGTTATTTTACCAGTTAGGAAAATATCCCTCTCCCCCGCAAAAAAATGAATTGTCCACATTGTCTGCTGAATTTCTTGCATAATGACTTCTTTCAGTGATCACTTTCATTGTCTTAAGTGTCAGGAAAACTATCAAAAGAGAAAAGTAAAATTTGCACAATGCTCACAATGTTAAAAAAAGAAAATCTGGTCAACATAATTGCAGCAAATTTAAAAATCAAACAAGGCAATTATAAAGGTAGAGAATCTACTGGGCAGGTCACCCTGTAAATTCAGCATCACCTTGTTTGAGGTTCCCAGAAATGCAAAGTATTGCCTTATGTTTATCCCCTACTGAAGAGATGTTATCTACATCTGAGATATCTACTGAGATGTTACTTACATCTCCGCATATCTGAGCGGAGGTTTTTAACTACCCTTATAAAGGAATATTTTTAAAGACTGCATATTCTGGATCAAAAGTTAAAAAACTAGATAACTATTGTTTCAAGGTCAAATAAGAGATAAAATCATGACTATACAATTTCTAAGTATTTTTAGCTTCCAAATTTGTCTTTAAAAGTACTCGTTTCCTCCCAAGTGATTATCCGTAAAAGCTTTGAAATTAAAACAAATAAATAAATAAGTTAGAACAAAAATATATTAGTGCTTATTTTAGAAATACCAAGAAAGAGGAATTAAGTAATTCATCCTGATTTCTGAGATGTTAAGATGTACGTAAAAAATTAAAATTAATGAAATAGAGTGTTTGAAAACCACCAGACTCCTTGTTTGATACATAGTATATTCTGTACTTCCTGCTCAAACTGAATTATACTCCATAAGCAATTTGGAGGAAACGGGTCTTCAGTTGCAATTTTCAGGGAGGAAAATGCAAGCAGGCTGAGTCATAGCATCAGAATCAAGGAAACTGAGACCTTGACTTTAGAAGTATCTCTAAAGAGTAGAGTAATATAATTTCTCTCAACCTGTGTGTGATGGCTCATAAACATCTATGAATGAAAACAACATACACATACATGCACACATGCATACATGCACATACACTCTAACTACAGAATAAATATAGTTCTATGGGCCTAGCATAAAGCTTAAGAAAGATTTCTTGTTTGAACTCTGGCTGGTGTAGCTCAGTGGAATGAGCCTGTGAACTAAAGGGTCACCAAGTTCTATTCCAGTCAGGGCACATACCTGGGTTGCGGGCTAGGAAACACACATCAATGTTTCTCTCCCTCTCTTTCTCCCTTCCTGTCCTGCCCTCTAAAAATAAATAAACCCTTCATTTTTTAAAAAAAATATATCTTCTTTAAAAAATAAGGATCACATAAAAAATAGGCTAAGATTTGGGGGGGGGTTAGTACAGATATTAGTAAACTATTCAGAGTTTAAAAACGATGAAACTTTGGAGGTATGCATGATTTTGTTTTACTTAGTGTTGCTTTGCTGTGGTAACTAGAGATGGAACTTTCCTTGGAAAACTCTAAGAGTGAACAGAACTATGAGAGTCTTGGAGATTCATTCTCTGCCTTGCATAGGAATTGAATTTCTAGTTGAAGATGTACAGTTCCATGTGCACTTGTAATTATTGATGGGAATGTTGATGGGAATGTTTCTATATTGTTCCTTTTATGGTGGCATTAGGCAGTTGCTTTGGTGTTAAAGGTTTGGACATTTCTTTTTTTTTAAGATTTTATTTATTTATCTTTAGAGGGGAAGGGAAGGAGAGAAGGAGAGAAATATCAATGTATGGTTGCCTCTCGTGAGTCCCCCGCTGGGAACTGGCCTGCAACCCAGGCACGTGCCCTGACAGGGAATCAAACCATGATCGTGTGGTTCACAGGCCCGAGCTCAATCCACTGAGCTAGGCCAGCCAGGGCTGGACACTTCTTTATCTAGACACACTACTACATTTCCTGACAGGTCCAGGTGTGCATCTCTCTTATATTAATATTAATCTTAACTGGGCTGTGTCCATGAGGAACTGTATGTGATTTAGGAGTGGGAGCCACCTGCCTCTGAGTCTTTAGAAATTCTAGAGCTATATACAGCCCTGTCTTGTGAAGGCAGCCTGAGTGAAAAGAGCCCCGCTTGTATTTTATCCTCCTGGGAGATAAATCTTAATTGTTAGAAAGAACACTGCCATCGGAAATTTATTGCCGAAGCATATAAAATGCCTAATATAAAGTTTAGAAAAACCAAGGGTTCTGGAAGCATATGTTAACTGCTAATTTAAGGGGAGAAAATACACTGCATCACCTGGAAAAATGTTAAGTATTAAAATTTGTCCTTTATTTTAAAAATCATCAGTATTCTACAGTTCAGTCTACCATCCAATTAAAAACTAAGGAAAGTACCTACATAGATATTTCTCCAAAGAGGACATACAGATGTCCAGTAGACATATGAAAAGATGTTCAATGTCACTAATCATCAGAGAGATGCAAATTAAAATCCTCATAATTTTGCTTTCTCTGAAATAGAATGCTTTCAAAGTGATACAAACCCAATCTTCTAGGTGTGAAGTAGAGTTAAAGAAATGAAAGCAAACCTATGTTAAGAGAGCATTGGGAAATGTCCTGTCTTTGGAATCCAGAACTATTTTTCATAAGGAAAAGGGGGAAAAGGACACATATTCTCAGGAAATATTAATAAAAATTGCTACCCAAAGTAGATGGTCACAATGTCTCAGAAGAAGGGTTTGAGATGGCCAAAAATTGGATCTTACTACAAGATGTGTAGGGTGATGTGGTATGAATGACTAGTTATTTGATAATGGAGACAGTTTGGCTTCTGGCAGTGACAGATAAAGAGGAAAATGAAAATGGGGTTAGTTTGGGGAGTTTCTATGTAGAAAGTGAGCCACAGTACCGTATGCTATGGATCCGGTTCAATAAACTTTCCTTAGAAGCATGATATACAGTGGGACCATGTATCTACCGCAAGATTGTAGGTCCTAAGAACGTAGTTCCTTGCATTTTAGTATCATACAAAAGCACTAACTGACTGTAGAGTTATCTGTATGTTTTCTAGTCAGCATTTTGACTTCTCAAGGAAAAAATATTGCATAGAGTGTACAAGTTTAATTTATAGGCTCAGATATATCTGGTTTCAAATCCTTATTGTTGGTCTCTTTTCTGTTTTTTGCTACTAGCTATACAACCTTAAGCAAGTTGTTCGAACTCTTCAAGTCTCATTTTCTTTTATAAAATAAAGATATTAATTATATGTGCATTATATATATGATTCTTATATATACCTATATGTATGTACATATATGATTCTTGTGAAGATTAAATGAGCTAATTCATTCAAAGAAACACATAGCAAAGTGTCTTGTACATTACAAGACAACAATAATACTAAGACTATTATTATTATAATTTCTTTAAACTCAAAAGAACAAATTCTGAATTCTCTTATTCATTTCAATCTTTGTCATTCTAGACTTTAAAAATACATTGATTTTTTTCTATTAGGAATGAATTTGATGGAGAAAGTAATTTAGTCTCTCCTTTGGCCCCCAGGAAGCCTATGATTAATATCAGTCTTTGTGCAAAAAGAAAATTATTCATTCTGAATCCATCTCCTATCAAATTTCCTAGTTTGCCTGACCCCATCTCCACCTGCTAAGAAACCTATGAAGACTTGTGGCACTATTTTCGTTATCATATGTTTTAGCTAAAAATAAATTCAATATAATCTCTATACCAGAAATTATTTGAATTGTAGAAATGAACACCATTCATTGGTGGCTCAATTATAAATCAGATATTTGGAGAGAGAACTATATCTACTGAAATCAAAGGGTCTGCTATTTTCAACAGACCAGCATTTAACACAGTTGATCAGTTATAAATTTCTTTTAAAAATAGTGACTCCATGACCATTTTCCATAGTCTAAATTTGATATCACTGAACATATCTAAAAATCTGTAAGACCAAAGGCAGCAGATCTCTTTGTTCACCAGTAAAGCCCTGGAGAGATATACCTGTCTATACCTACACCTATTGTGATATCTATATATCATCTATATTTATTTATAGCTATATAATTTATATCTATATCAATAATCTATCTCCCTTGCTCTATTTCTTTATATTTACCTATACTTACATGTATGTCTATACAAGTCTGTCTAGAAGCTATCCAGCCACATAATATGAAAAATAGAAACATTTATCGAAGAAGAGGTAAGACACAAAAAACGTTGTACATAGGACAATGATGCCTCAATCCCCCTCAAAGTAGGCATCTTAGGACATCATACAGTTTTCCCAATAGCCATCACTGCCCCATTATTTTCCTGAATCTTATACACAGTCTGAAATCTCTTTCCTTTCAAAGGTGATTTCAGTTTTAGGAAAAGCCAGAAATTGCAGGGCACTAAGCCTGGGATGCAGGGGGCACTGAGTCACCTGGGTGAATTGATATTTCACCAAAAAACGTGCAAAAAACATGATGCATGAGTGGGTGCATTGTCATGATGAAGCTGCCAATCACCAGTTGCCCACAAGTATGACTTCTGAAAAATCCAAACAGTTTCTTCAGAGGAATGTTCAAGCTCAACTCAAAATTGGATGCAGATTCATTGCTCTACCTGCTCTCTCAACAGCATCTACCATCCCACGGACTAGTACAGCGAAGTCCTCATTGTTCACAAGTGCACATTCCAGTCCACCCTCCTTGACTACCAGGTTACATTGGTGCCTGGCAAACCAGTCTCATTATACTAACAATGGTTGGGCTTTTTTCCAGACAGACCTCGTATATCCATCTCTAGTCTACATCTACATCTATGTCAAACTTATGTCAAACCATTTAAAAAGGAAAACGTCAGGTGAAGTAAGTTTGATCAGATAAAAACTTGGTTTTGTGTCTGTCAGCATTTTTTTCTTTTGTTCCTTCATGTCAGATGCCAACACCCCATACCTTTCATTTCAATCACTGGTTTTGTATTGGCTTGGCCAAAAAGTCCGTGTTTTTTTCTGATAAAATGAAAGACACATTTTTTCTTATCACCAATACCTTTATTGATTTGGATATTTTGAGTATGTTGGCTACTTTCCTCATAGTATAATGTTGATTGATCTCAATTAATGTCTCCATTTAATCACTATTAACTTCAATTGGTCTACTTAACTGTGGAGCATCGTCCATAAGAAATCTTCAGCACGAAACTTTGCAAACCACTTTTGACACATTCAATCAGTCACAGCACCTTCTCCACACATGGTGCAAATCCTTTTTGTGTGTGTGTTTCCATTGCATTTCTTTCCTTTCTTAAAACAACAAATCATTATATGCAAAAATGTTGCATATTTTCTCCCATGTTCAATATTAAAATGGCTACACAAATATTCACCAATTTTGATACGTTTTTTAATGTACACTGATATGAGAGCTGTTACAATACAATCTAACAAAACTGATGTTGAATGAAGTTCAAGAGCACTACTAGAGCACTAACTACTAGAGCACTAACTACTAGAGCCGTCTCATGGAAAAAGGCAAATCAATTTTTTGGCCAGCCCAATATAGCTGAAGACTTTCAGTGATCAACTTGTGATGCTAAGATACCTAAACATGTCGAATAACACATACTCTTATAACTAGTAATTAGAATTTATTTCTATTTAAAATTATCAAAATAAACAAAAGAGTATAAATACTATCAAAGTTAAATTTTCATGAAAGCTATTTTACTTTCCATTTTTTGGAAATGTGTAAGTAGAACTGTTCTTACTAAAGGCAGGAGTCTCCTTTCATTTCTTGTTCTGAGCAATACTAAATGAGACATTTAGTATCTTTAGTATCACTATACTGTTCTTTATATAAAATGGCCAGAGTGCCTATCCCATCAGATAATCATATGGCTCTATTTGGACAATGGATGCACATATTTTGTAAACCACAAGCCACCAGAAAATGACACATTTTCACTTTATTCTTTAAAGTCCCATTTATGGTTGTAAGACTACATTTATAGGTATGTAGTAGATGTAGGCAAGGTTAAATGATTTCTCATCATCAAATGTAACTGCTCCAGAACAGAGTAATGTGAAAGTTCAAAAAGGCCTATCTTCCTAAGATATCCTGTTTGTTTCAGGGGCTGATTAGACTACAAAGGTCACACAATATCAAACGTATGTCCTAAGGCCAATTTGACAGAGAAAAGATAACACCCCAATCAGGAAATAGGAATAGTGATTTCTTCTGCAGACATGGAAACTCTCAATGTAAGACAGATGGAAAACAGGAACACGTCCAGGTGTGACACAGTTTTGACAAGATATTAAATTTTACATTTCCTTAAATCATTGTCAATATTCTCTCTGGAAAATTTAAGCCTGGAGACAACTTATACCTTGTAATATATGTGCTTTGGAAAGTAGTCTGTCCCAGTGAGCAGAGTCCAAAAACTGGGTAAATCAATGTGTCTGCTACTTAATACTTGAGAAAAGTGTCAAGGATCTACACAGATCTTCATGCTATTTATTGGTTTACGTATTTTATTTTTTTAAGATTTTATTTATTTATTTTTGGAGAGAGGGGAAGGGAGGAAGAAAGAGAGAGAGAAACATCAGTGTGTGGTTGCTTCTCATGTGGCTTCCACTGGGGACTTAGCCCACAACCCAGGCATGTGCCCTGACTGGGAATCGAACTGATGACCCTTTGGTTTGCAGCCTGCCCCTAATCCACTGAGCTACACCAGCCAGGGCTGGTTTACATATTTTAAATTATGAACCAACTTAATAGATTTTGAAAAAAAAAGGATAAAGTTTTATCCTCCTAACTTGACATTTTATTACAATGAGTATAACATAAAACATATGTAAGCATACATGTGTGTTTTTTATTTAATTGAATAAATTGTTATTGCACATGTCGGAGTGTTCTGTTAATATGCCCATAATATTTTGAGTAAAACTATAAAAGCATACACACATAATAAAGTATAATATGTTTATTCCATAGCATTATTATTTTAATTTCTTGAGCAAAATTTTAATGGTGTTTTTATAAGTAATATCTTTCATAATATTTATATTCTACTGATATTAACTCAAAATTATAGAACCTTTATTGACTTCTAAAGTCTTTAGAGAGTGGCCCTGGCTGGTGTAGCTTCATGGATTGAGCACAAACCTGAGAACCAAAGGGTTGCTGGTTCAATTCCCAATCAGGGTACATGCCTGGGTTGCAGACCAGGTTCCCAGTTGGGGGTGAATGAAAGGCAACCACACATTCATGTTTCTCTCCTTCTCTTTCTCCTTCCCTTCCCCTCTCTTTAAAATTAAATAAATAAAATAAAAAACATAAATCTTTACATAGTTATTTTTAAAAATAACCAATGTAGAGAAACTTATAATTTTAAGCAATACATTTATAAATGAACAAATAATAATTTTATTATTATGTTTAAATGTTATTATAACTTACATATAATTAACTATCATCACCACAAGAAATATTACACAATATTTCAACTGATCATACATATTGCTATTATTAATATATTGTCATTTTACTGCACCTTAAGGTATTCTTTAGAGACTTGCAGTATTTTAAGAGTTATTTGTCTTTCAACATATTAATACTGACATGTTACAATAAAAAATAAAAATAGGAAAAAGTTAGTATGTTTAAACCTCTCTTTGATTAAGGTCAGCAATTAATTTCAAGATTTTTTGTGGTTTTGCTTCAAAGTTATGCAAATGCTTTTGTTTCCTTGCACTGAGTTTCTTTATACTTATTTGAAATGGTTTTTTTGTTGCATATATCACATGTAGCTCCATTTGATTTAGAACACAAATTTTTCCTCTAAACACTTGAACATTTTTTAAACATAATATAGTCAAATGTATATCTGCTTGGGTTGTTTTTTTAAGCATTTAAAAGATTTTTTGAACCAAAAATAAAGAAACAGACAGACAAAAAACAGTTCTGTGGGTAGGAAAAATTCAAAATTAAATTTATATTTTCTGCTAACCATGGTTTATTCTTTATCTGGGGAATCTTTCATTGTTTTGTTGCATTCTTCTCTACAACTTATATTTTCTCTGAATTTAATCAAATTTCATCAAAGGAAACATTTAGTCAGCATTTGCACCATGTCAAATTTTAAATGTGTTTCAGAAATATGTTTCATTTTTAGAGATATCCAGAAAATCTCATACATAAACTTTGAATTCTTTCAGAGGATGTCATCATCACTGGCACAGTGGAAGTGCTGTCTCTAGTAAAGTAATTCAAACTGTGAGCCATTCATAACCAGAGTGCTTTTGGATTTTGGACAAAATTCTGTCTTATGTGTCCTTTTTCCTATCCTATCATTTGATTTCCTTATCATGTCATATCATATGATTATCATTAAGGAAATCATATAGTTTGGAATATGTTTACCATATTATCATATCAAGACAATGATAATAATATAATCATCACTATCATATTTTACCCTCTTTAAAATTATTTAAAGGAAACTAAAATATTTTATTTATTTTTAAAATATAATTAAATAATGTTAAATATTTGAATCCAAAATATTGTGATTCTAGTGTTCAATGTAGTTCCCAATGTAAACACTGGCATCATGCTTCTCACATATCATGTCTAGACATACTTACACACATACAACCTTACAAATAACATGAATTGTTTAATAATGCAAATGTGCTCCAGGCACTATGTGCTTATGGGGCTAATTTTTGTAAAACTTTATTACCACAAATTAGAACCTAAACAGAAATAACAATTTGGGTGCTCAGTCGTGTTGGAAAATGTTACTTCACTTGGAATAACCAATTTTATTCATTTATCTGTGCTGACAGGTTAATCAATTTGCATTGACCGAAAAGTTTCTGCTACTTAAATCCTTACCACATTCCAAAGCATTTTCTCCGGGCATGGAGAGTTAGCAGTGTGTGAGACCCTCAAAAAACAGGGCTTTTTTGGGTCAATATCCATTTCAATATCCACCATGTTTGAAACCCTCAATAGGATGGACCCATGTGGATTGCGTGTGTGATGAGTAATCATTCTGAAGAGTGACATTTGAAATTAAGAATCCGGCTGCATTTTTTGTCACGCACGCCTTTGGTTAGAATATTCCAGCCAGACTAGGGCTCCCTCTCTGGTTTTTGATTCCAAGCTTGTCACCACCTTGCCAGGATGATAGCATAACATTAATGTAACTTTAATGTAATGTCACACAATTACTCCAAATGGTCCCTACAACAATTCTATTAAGTTGGCTAGAGTACCAATTAGCATTTATATTAAACAGAAGAGGAAAGTGAAACTTACCAATTAAGAAATTTGTTCCAAGTCACATGGTTAGTAAATGGCAAAGCTGGAATTAAAATTGAGGACACTTAAAATCTAGGCAGAACAAAATGGATTCACTGTATCATGTAGTCTGTGTGTGTCTATGTGTGAAGAGAAAAAAGATAGGATAGGAGGTTTTATGAGACAGCTTGGAAAAATAAAAACATAAATAAACATATTTTAAAGTAAATATAATTTATGCAACTCTCAACTGGAAACTTTCACAGTGCAAGAATAAAATAATAGCCCCAGAAATTTCTTGTGAACATATAGGTTGTTCAGAAGTCCAAATTTTGTATGTTAATATTTATGTAAATTCAATAACATGTTTAATATACTGCTTGGTTTACCCAGTATTGTTATTATAAATATGATTTTTAAAGCCCAAGTAATGTAGACATTGCAAGGTCAAATACATATTCTGATTGAAGACTCTTGAGTCCATGTTCCCTTATTAGGGGTTAGTTATTGTCCATCAACTCTTTCATGGAAGTATTCTGATCTGGTAAAGGGAGTTGAGCCATGTTTTATTTACCTATTTACCTTTTTCAAACTTCCAGTTTTTATTGGATTTTATATTGTGATTTTCATATTATTGTCAGGAAAGTATTTTATTTATTTATATCTAGTTAAATTTATTGGGGTGACACTGGTTAATAGGGTCATATAGGTTTCAATATACATGATCTATCATATTTTTTGGACTATAAGATGCACTTTCCACACCCTAAATTTGGGAGGAAAATAGGAGTGCATTTATAGTCTGAATGTACCTTACCTGGCTCATTGTGGGGGGTGTGGTAAAGCAGGGTCACAGATTATTAAATATTTTACCACATTTTTGCTTCAAAGTTATTTTTCTATTTTCCTCCTCTAAAACCTAGGTTCATCTTATGGTCCAGTGTGTTTTACAATCCTAAAAATATGGTATATATTGCATTATGTTTCTGCCACCCAAAGCAAATTGTTTTCCTAGCTTTTAAGGAAATGCAAATCAAAACTGCAATGAGACATCACCTTACACTTGTTAGAACGGCTATTATCAACAATAGTTAACAGCAAGTGTTGGAAAGGTTGTGGAGAAAAAGGAACCCTTATTCACTGCTGGTGGAAATGTAAACTGGTACCAACATTATGGAAAATAATATGGTGGTTCCTCAAAAAAGTAAAAATACAGTTACCATATGACTCAGCAGTCATTCTTAAGGATATTTATCCAAAAAGCTTAAACCTATTTATTGGCAAAGATTTATACACCCCTATGTTTATTTCAACATTATTCACCAGTGGCTGATCCATGCAGACAACCAAACTGTCCTTTGATACAGGATTAGAGAAAGCAGTTGTGGTGCATATATATACAATGGAATACTACTCAGCCATAAAAAGATGAAATACCGCCATTTGCAATAATGCAGTTGGACCTTGAGAATATTACGCTAAGTGAAATGAGTAAGTCAGAAAATGCTAAGAACCATACAATTTCACTCATATGTGGGACATAAAACAAACTTGTTGACACATTGCTTTGGTGGTTACCAGAGGGAAGCGGTGGGGAGATAATAAAAAGTAAAGGAAGCCAAATATATAGAGTGTTGATTTAAAAAAGCATAGCTTTAATAGTTTTTACATAGAATATTGGCTAAAGTAGGTAATACCTTTAGGCCTCAGTTGATTCCTTTGTAAAGTGGGGATTCATAGGGTTACACTGCAAGGTCAGTGGTCAGGACAGAATGAGGTACCATGTTTTTGCTGGGTATAATGCAAACCCACATTTCCGTGTGCATTATGCACAGGCTTATTATACCCATTATTATACCCACAGTATGAAATCATTATACCCATGTATAATGTGCATCCTTACTTTTCCTTCAAAAATGTGGGCAAAAAGTGTGCATTACACATGGCAAAATAGAGTATATTACCTAGCTTGAGCAGTCCTTAATTATGATGTGTGATGTTTAGACGTAGACCTTGCTACCTGTAGTTATGTCTCTAGGACATCTTGTCCTACCTCATGTCCTGCAGGATGCAACTAAAGAGAAGTCAACAAAGCTCGCAGTGTGAATTTACCAATAGATAACATTGATTATTCTTTAATTTTCATTTTTCGAAGTTCTAAAGAAAACACCTCTATATATTTATTTCATTTTTAACTGAAAATGGTTTATTTTTATTTTTTAAATAATTTTTTTATTTAATTCTTGTTCAAGTACAGCTTTCTGTCTTATATTCCCAACCCTGCCCGCCCCCTGCCCCAGTGCTCCCCACCTCCCTCCCATTTCTGCCCCCCACCCTTAGTTATTGTCCATGTGTCCTTTATACTTGTTCATGTGAGTCCATCCCCCTTTCCCCTATGATTCTCTCCCCTCTCCCCTCTGGACCCTGTCAGCCTGCTCTGTAATTGAGTGTCATTGGTCATATTTTGCTTGCTTGTTTGTTTTGTTTAGATCTCTGTTAACAGTGATATCATATGGTATTTGTCTTTCACCGCCTGGCTTATTTCGCTCAGCATAATGCTTTCCAGTTCCATCCATGATGTTGCAAAGGGTAGTAGTTCCTTCTTCCTTTCTGCGGCATAGAATTCCATTGTGTAAATGTACCATAGTTTTTTGATCCAGTCATTGACCGATGGGCATCTAGGTTGCTTTCAACTCTTGGCTCTTGTGAATTGTGCTGCTATGAACATCGGGGTGCATAGGTTCTTTTGGATTGGTGAGAAAACAACTCTATATATTTAAAGTGAGAGAATTATCCTGCCAACAAGAAAGCCTGGAAATTGGAGGAAAAAATCTGATCTTTATATTTTCTACTGAGAAACAAGACATATTCATGTAGATCATCTTTCATAAGATCTAAGTTGACCAAAAAAAATAGAGAATGATGGGAATCTTCATCTTGTAGAATGTAACTGTAAGACAGAGAAAATGGAGCATATACAAAGTCTCTCTAGCAAATGCCCAGCCATTGTTAATATAATGAGAATGGTTTACATGGCATTGATGTAACCTGGCAGCCAAAGAGTATGGATAGTAATGTGTGCATGTGTGAACAGTGATGATTTCACTGTACTGATCAGTGGGTGTGGTAGACACCATTGAGTGAGCATGTGTACTGTGTGGCCATCACCTTCAAATGACCTCAAAATGACTGAGTGAGTAGGGCAAGGAATAGCATCAACTTTTGTCTTAAGTTTGATCATTCCTCCATGGAAATATTCACATGATCCAGAAGGCTGTAGCTCTCGGCAGCTGGTGACCAGCAACATCATCACAACAACACACCCACTAATGCATCAGGACTTATGTAGAGTTTTTTTTGGCAAAACATAAATTACTCAGGTGATTTAGCCTCCCTACAGCCCAGATTTGGCATTCTGTGACTTTTGGCTTTTCCGAAAACTAAAATCGCCTTTGAAAAGGAAGAGATTTCAGACCACTGATGAGATTCAAGAAAATGCAACAGGGCAGCTGATGGCAATTGAGAGAATTGTGTGAGGTTCCAAGATGCTTATCTTGAAGGGGACTAAGGTGTCATTATCCCATGTNTGGCAAAACATAAATTACTCAGGTGATTTAGCCTCCCTACAGCCCAGATTTGGCATTCTGTGACTTTTGGCTTTTCCGAAAACTAAAATCGCCTTTGAAAAGGAAGAGATTTCAGACCACTGATGAGATTCAAGAAAATGCAACAGGGCAGCTGATGGCAATTGAGAGAATTGTGTGAGGTTCCAAGGTGCTTATCTTGAAGGGGACTGAGGTGTCATTATCCCATGTACAGTGTTTCTTGTATCTGGTATCTTCTTCTCCATTGTTCATATTACATGGCTGGATACCTTCTGGACAGACCTCATATACATAATAAAATATAATTCGATATGTATATACCACTTTACTAGATAACTATTAATATATTGCAGTGCTATAGAACTATTAAAATATTTATGCACCCAGTGTATAAAGTCTTCAAAGAATCCAACTCTTTTATAGGTAATCTTCTCTACTGTCACTTTCTTCATTTTTTTTCTTACTACACTGATGTCTATCTTAATATTGCAATGGTGAAAGACTACTTCTTTTTCCAATAACATGTCACACTAATGGATTTTGCAAGAAAGATAGGTGTAAAATATCAGCAATAGATAAGTATTGTATATACTCAAAGAGACTATCTCACCAGTATTCTGATAAACATCTGTTAATATCTCCTTCTAAATATAAAAGGCTGCTTCTTTTAGAAAATCAAGTTATATGTGTGTTCATTTGTCAGTCACCTAGCAGTTTTGTGTTGTTATGCATAGAAGCCAATATTTTCTATCATTATCAGTGAAGTGTGCATCAATATTATAAATAAGGGACATCTAGCTACAGAAAGGGTCAATCTCACTGTAACAATTTACCTCATTGGAATAAGAAATTCATTTCTTCAAAGCAAATATCAATGAACTCAACTATTCAGTAGGCAGATATTGGGTGCATATCCTGCGTCTAGCAGGACACATTAAAGGGAAACAATCTCTGATAGTTCTTCAATTGGTTCTACCTATTCCACAGGTGTTGCCATAATGTACCTTCATGATTAATCCAAATACATGTTGTATGCATGACTGAGAATTTCTAGGGAAAAAAATGGAGCACAAGGAATTTCATTTCTAAATATACTATCATTTTGTAAAGAGCAGAGTTGGTAGAGGAAAACACTGTCCTTATTTGGTCCTCTCTTTCCAGAATTCTTAAGGCTTCTTTAGATTTTCAGTAGTTTGAGACATTGGCAAGACCCGTTTTATGCCCTAAGCTCGTTTCCTTTTCTTTTCCCTTGTTACTGGAGCAGGGACAAAGGCTCCTGGTGAAGACAGCATCTCTCTTCCCATTCCACACTGCACTGCAGAGACAGGTTAAGAACTGGAATTTTTGCTAGAGACGAATTGGACTTTAATTTTTTTTCCCATTGAAGTGGCTGCTGCAGTTGACCTCTGTCCTAACAGATCCCGCTCTTTCCTTCCCCCTGCGTCTTCCTTGCTTGCGTCCAATGTGTCGGCATGCTATGGTACTTATTAATGCATGGAAGATGCTAAGGTTACTGTTAACATTTCTAGTTCCCTTGGAGAGGCATGCAAGAGAATACTTATTTTATCTGTATATAATAAAACAAAATACTAAAACCAATTATTTGTTAAGCTTTAATTCCACCGGGGTCAGGAGAATCTTCATCCAAAAAAAAAAAAAAAGTGACTTTGGGCTTCCAGTCAATATGTATGTCTCAGTAATGAGGACATATTTTACTAGACATTGATATTAAAACAGTGAGTCTTGACAGTGTTATGTATTTTGGCCAAAGTAAACATAAAGAATGTGGAAGTCATCTTTATAAGCTAATAAGTTAGCTTGCCACCATTTTATAGACATGGATAGAAGGCACAACTCCTGAGTCAGAGGTAAATAACAACTTATTACTCACAGCAATATCCATAGCAAAAAATAATCATTTTGCCTTATTTCCCTGAAGCCCATTTTCAATAGAACTGCATTAGAGAAGAAAGCCCTGGGTTTAGGAAACCTGAATCTTTTATAATGGGTGGTGAGTGTGTTTGCTCTTTGTTCTCAGGAAAAACATTATCTTTATTATACTGGACAGAGAGCGTCTGCCCTTTTCTCTGGAGGGAAATACTAACTTTATTTCCTAAAGATGTCTGCTATACAAAAAAGATGCCTAAAATAAGATTTTTGACATGTATTATTCCTATCAGATTATCCTCTTGAACTCTTCCGGGGCAGACAACCCATTATTTCATGATATAGGTTATTGCGTTTTTGCACAATAAATCTTTATCCAAATCCACTTTGCAAAGATTGTCTTCTGTCTATAACAATACTTACATTTTTTCAAGCGGCTCTACTATAATCTTGGCTCATCTTAAGCCTGTAGTCACCTATATTCTGAAATGAGTTTTTCTTAACATCCACTGAAGTTAAACTACATCTTCATTCTTTTTATATGAAATTTCTTTTTAGAAGCTACATGCAGGATTTGATAGTAATTCCTATTTGTTTCATCTCAGAAAGTCAATTTGCTGATCACTAACTGTAGTCCTATGAAGAAAAAAGTATCTTTCCCCATGGGTTTATCAGGAGACATTGGTAATTACTGCAGTGAGAAAACTTCACCATGTGCTAATGGGAAGCCACAAGTAAAACTTTTTATTTCATGTTAGTTTCAAAGAAGATTCTTGGCTACAAAAAGAAAAGAAAAGCAAGAAGTCCTTTTTAAATTGTGGTTATTATCTTACTTGATAAAAACAAACATTTAACTTCAAAAATACCTGCTTTCTTCTAAACTCCACAGACAAATAACTTTATTTAGAATGTATTATGAATTTAAGGTATGCTCCATTTACACATACAAGCACTTTTTTTTGTACAAGAAAAATATGCTCTTAACTAAAATACACATTGGACAAGAAAATTTTTGCAAAAAAATTTTTATGAAAGAGAGTGTACTAGATTTATATTATTTCCTTTAACAAGCTGGTTAGATGCTTTCTAAAACATTTCACTGAAAATAGTTCATTTCATTTTTTATCTGATTGGTGACTTTTAAATTCTCATTAATTATTTGAAATTACTTTTTTCCTCTTCCTATTTTATTGGTGAACCATTTGAAAGGGCAGTAAAAAGAAAGATAATTCTGGCTTTGATTTTGAAAATGGCTCTAGAAGTTGAATGTTTTTTACTTTGGTATCTACCTAGCATGATACGATGATGATTCGCTGTGAATTCACAGTTAAGACATGAAATAGTATTGAATTCACAGTATTTTCAGAAGGTTGATCACACGAGTTACATATAAAGAAATGACATTCTACAGTGTTTATGATTGCTAATTATGTGTGTGGACTTGACCAGACCACAGGGTGACCGGACGGTTAGTCAAACAATATTCTGAGTGTTTCTGTGAGGGCACATCTGAATAAGATTAACATTTGAATTGGTACACTGAGTAAAATAGATAGCCCTTCCTAATGTGGGTGGGTCGCATCCAGTCAGTCAAAGGCCTCAACAGAAGTAAAAGGCTGACCCTGTGGTGGCAAAGGGGGAAATTTCTTCTGCTTCACTACCTTCGGTGGGACATCAGATTTGTCCTGTCTTTGTACTCCAACTGACGCATCAGCTCTTCCGGGCTCCGCAGTCTGCCAGCCTTCACACCCGAGGTGTCCTGTTGACTCTCCCAAATCTCCGGTTGGCTGACTCATCCTACAAATCTTGGGAATTCTCATCCTCCACAACTGTATGAACTGATTCTTTATAATAATGTTTTTCTTTGGAAAACCCTGAGAAACACTGTGTCTTTTGTGGAGTCTCAGGATGTTATTGAAGTTCATGGGTGTTTAATCTATATGCCTCTGAAAGCTAACTTATTACTGTTAACTTTGAACCATGGAATGAAGACTGATAGGCAGGAATCAATAGAAAATCAATAAAACTGCTATAATATTCAGGGAGAAGTATTTACCACCCAGTGGGCAATAAGAAAGATTCAAAGAGGTGAGAGGACTTGGATGGGTATGTCAGATAGACAGACGGATAGATGGACGGATGGAAGTAGCAAAGGCCCAGACCATTAGAGATGTCTGAAAGAATACTAGTTTAGACAGCATGAGAGAAACTGAAATAAGTGTGACCCTAATAAGGTAATGTAAACACCATTCTGCTCAGACTTGTGGGTTCTCCTTAGACAAGTCACCAGATGCCGGGCGGACTGATGCTTAGTGCTAGTCAGATGCTAGTGGAGTTGCCAATGCAGGTTACGAAGGATTCTGTAGGCAACAAGGATGATGTCACAATGAGCCGAGTATATTGGAAATCTGAGGTAATTATTCTAAAGTGCTCATTTTGAATTAAAAGTTTGAAATATGATTTTTAAAAGATTTTATTCATTTATCTGTAGAGGGGAAGGGAAGGAGAGAGGGAGAGAAATATCAACGTATGGTTGTCTCTTGTGTGTCCCCCACTGGCAACTGGCCTGCAACCCAGGCATGTGCCCAGGCTGGGAATTAAACTGGGATCCCTTAGTTCACAGGCCCGTGCTCAATTCACGGAGCTACACCAGCCAGGGCTTGATTTTTCTCTCTTGAATCTTCTACATTTTCAGTGGCTATTTTATTTTGGCAAATAATCATCAAAGGGTATTCCATAGATAAGCTTTGACACTCAGAAGAATAAAAATCTTAGAATCAAGTGTTCAAGTGCTTTCGTAAAGAATGGGCTCTAATCATTTCCAAACTGACTGTTTCTTTTTATGCTTTCAGAGCAGTGCTAAAACAATTTTACTTTCCTTTAAAAGAGATGTTTAGAAGAGCATTAGATTTCTTTTCATCTTTCAGATATATTCTTTTGTTTAGGTACTGCTTCCAGATTGTCCAGCAGAAATCTGTTTACAAGAATGACAACTTAATAAGAGCTTTGTTGTGGCTTCCTACCTCATTACATTCCTTCTGAGTGTATTCATCCATCAGAACGTGTAATCTCCTCAAAAACTACCAGGTTCACCACCCAAAATAGTTGGTACCACTACCTCTATCATAATAACAATGATCATCATAATAAAAATAATGGCAGCTTCATTTTTTTCCTAAGTATTTTCTAATAAATACTGTTCTACAAAAATAAATTTCAGAGATTTATGGTCAAGATGGCATAGGTAAACATGGCTTCCCTCTTCACACAACCACAGCAAAATTACAACTAAACTAATTAAAACAACCATCACGGAGAACCATCATCAATTCAGTTAAATGGAAGTCCTACAACTATAGAATTAAAGAAGACACCACAGTGAGACTGCTGGGAGGGGCAGAGCTTCAGAACAAACTGATCTCACAACCATGTGTCGCAGACAAAAAATCTAGAGGGGATCTCAGGAATAAAGGGTCACAGCCCTACACCTGGTCCTCCAGCACAGAGTTCCAATGCCAGGAAGATAAGTCCCCATAACTTCCAAAATCAGTGGGGATTGAGGCTGTGGAAGACAGAAACTTCTGGAATCCCAGGCAGTTCCTCTTAAAGGGCTCACACACAGATTTACCTGGACTCACTCCCTCTGCTCCTGTACAGGGCAACAGATTGAAAGGTATTGGAAACTGAATTGTTGAGTTCAGGGAAACAGCTATGGGACAACTTTCTCCAATACAGAAGTGCTGGCAGAGGCCATTATTCCTTTTCTGAGCCCTTTCCCAACAGAGCCAGCTGGCAGGCGCCATATATGAGACTATATCAACCTGGATCAGAGTATTTACCCCACCCTGGTTATTCCCTGAGGCCCCATTCCACCCAACTTTTAGACCCACCCAAGCTTTCCAGTGTTTTTTGTTTGTTTGTTTGTTTGTTTGTTTTTTTAAATAGGAATGGCTTGTTTTGGTCCATGCTTCAGATTTTCCTAAATTTTCTCAAAAAAGTGATATCTGGTTTCAGGGAGCCTTGGACATCTCATTGAATTGCCCCAGGCTCAGCATTAGCAGCAGCCAGCCTGGATTCAAGCTTGGGCTCATCTTGGAACTTTCAATCCCTGCACAAGTAGCAGCCATCTTCATATTGCTTTGTAGCTAATGCTATGTGACCCTGGAGAGAACATAGGCAGTGGCTGACCATGGGTGTGCTAACAGCAATCAAGGCTCAGCTACAAGACAAGGGTGAATACAGCTCACACAGTGGGCACAACTTGAGTACCTAGCTGGGGTAGTAGGGACAGGTGTACCACTGGACACCTACTACATTAGGTCACTCTATCAAGCATGGGAAACATAGTACTTCCACCTAATACACAGAAACAAACACCGGGAGGCTGCCAAAATGAGGAAACAAAGATACATAACCCAAATGAAAGAACAGAATAAAATGACAGAAAAATAACTAAACAAAATGGAGAAAAATTATCTATGAGATGCAGAGTTCAAAACACTTGTTATAAGTAATCTCAAGAAATTTAGTGAGGACTGCAGCACCATAAAAAAAAAATCAGAAATGAAGGACATGCTAATTGAAATAAAGAATAATTTATAGGTAATCAACAGTAGAGTGGGTGAAGCTGAGAATCAATTTAGCAATTTGAAAAACAAGGAAGGAAAAAAACAACCAGTCAAAACAACAAGAAAAAAGAATTTAAAAAATAAGGATAGTGTCAGGAGCCTCTGGGACAACTTCAAGTTTATCAGCATTCACATCACTGGGATGCTGGAATGAGGTGAGAAAACCAAAAAATTTAAAACCTATTTGAAAAAATAATGGAAGAAAACAACTCTATGAAGAAAAGAGACATGCAAGTCCAAGAAGCACAGAGTCTCCCATACAAGATAGACCCAAAGAGGCCCACATCAAGACATATAATAATTAAAATGACCAAGGCTAAATACAAAGAGAGAATCATAACAACAGCAAGAGAAAAGCAGTTAGTTACTTACGAGTGAACTTCCATAAGTGTCAGTTGATTTCTCAAAAGAAATCTTGCAGGCTAAAAGGGACTGGCAAGAAATATTCAAAGTGATGAAAAGCAAGGACCTACAACCAAAATTACTCTTCCTAATAAAGCTATCACTGAGAATCGAAGGGCAGATAAAGAGCTTCCCATCAGAAAGGAGAAGCTAAAGAGAAAGCTAAAGGATTTCATCATCACCAAACCAGTATTATAGGAAATGTTAAAGGGTCTTGTTTAAGAAGAAAAAAATCTAAATACAAACAAAAAGCAGTAATAAACACATATCTATCAACATTTCAATCTATAAGACAAAATAAACAAACAAGCAGAAAAGAAACAGAATCGTAGATACAGAGAGTGTTTTGATGGTTGCCAGATGGGAGGAGGGTTAGGGGAAGGGTAAAAAAGGGTGAAGGAATTAAGAAGTACAAATTGATTGTTACAGAATAGTTATGGAGATGTAAAGTACAGCATAGAGAATAGAATAGACAACATATATCCAGGTCCCTTGGATATGAACTAATGGCTGGGATTGCCTAAGGAAATTGGGAGTGATGGGCGAAGGGGGAGAAAAGGGGAAAATTGGTACAACCATAATAGCATAAACTATAAAATATAATTAAAAATTATTTCAACTTGAATTTCAGGGGCAAAAATCAGAAATGTATGAAAAATAGATAAATGCTGCTGGAATGCCAACTGAAATCATGTTGAATTTATGTACAGTAGATATCATTACTGTGGTAGAGGGTTTAGACCTCTGAAAAGGAGAAAGGAGAAAATAATGTCTGAAGTTTCTGATTAGAGTGTGTAAAGTCTCTCTCGCTCTCTCTCATCTCTCATGAAAAGAATTAAGCTACTACAAAAATATTCTTACTTTCATACTGAACTATGAGAACCGACTCACAATGACTTCGTCCTGATATCAAGTGTAAATGAACTCAACGAAGTGCGATGTCTCAGGCAGGTTTAAAAGTTCAACCTCAAGCACACTTACACACTGAGCAGGCATTTTATAAAATATCCATGATTTCTGTGGACTTGAATTTTGTGCCACCATCAAAAGAAAAAAAAATAATCAAGCAGGCTCTGCTTTGAAAAGTTATATAATATTCTCTATGGATGTAAAACCCTGTGGGGGGTGGTCTCATCCATAAGAGGAAGATTCCACAACAGCCACCCAAATATGGTCCATTAATAGCAACATAAGTAAAGCACTTACCGTCAGTTACCAAAACTCTAGGCTGTTAGGCGTGTAGAAGATGGAGAAGGTCAGATTACATGCCAAGTAAAGATTCAGACAGGTTGTAACAAGTAGTAGCAGAAATTCAATAGATGGCACTCTTCCCCCTGATTTGAGCCTGATCTCCAGACCTTACGCGGGATCTTCTTCCCTGCCTCTTCAGCTTTTATCTCCAAATACTCAACTATATTTAACTTAGTGATTCAGCCATGGAAAACTAACAACTTATAAATGCTTTAATGTGCCATTCTCTCCTGGGTCCCTACTCTTTTTCAAAATGCATTTTCCCAGGCTGCAATATGTCCTCCCTAGTCTTTCTAATAACTTTCTCATCACCTTGACCAGCATCTCTTCCCTGAGACTTCTGAACTCCCCTACATTGAGTGTCCTGTCTCTACCTTTTCTCACTGCTCCCATAAGGCCATGCATATACCCAAGCTCTCACCTGTGTATATTGCACATACTATTAATTGTATCTTTCCCTTTCATGAGACAATGGGCTCCTTGAGGAGGAACCACTGTGTTCCTAAGGTCTGCCACATGGTAAACACTTTATAAATAGTTGCTGAATGAATGAATGAACCTGCATGTCAGAATTTTTTCAACTTCTTTTTATGTGCTAGTCACACTGTGTGAGAAAAGAGATCTTGGTGCTTTATCTGCACATCCAGTCCCCAAGTCTGTTGTGCTTGCTTATTTGTTACTTTTAAGGTTTTTTGCTATTTTTATTCACCATCTTAATTTTACTTTGTGGTTTTTTTCCTCTTTTGCTTGTTTGTTATTTTTGCTGCCATCTTAATTAAAAATTCTTGGCCAGTCTGATTGAGTACTTTGTTAGAAATTGTTCTTTAAACCATTATTTTAGATTATTTTTACTCTTTAATATCAAAATAGAAAAGAAAATATTTAGACATAATATTAAGTTTCATAGGTTATTGAAATTAACTTTTAGAGTTAAACACCTGAGTTTGAATTCTGGCTTTATTCGGTCCTTAGTTGTATAACTTGAAAAATGGTTTATTCAATTCAATTCAAATCAATTAAATTCAACAAACATTTATTGAATAAATGTTATGAGTTACCTCTTTGCTCCGTGAGGTAAAACTTAAATAAGATGAACTCAGATATTGTCCTCATAAAAATATTGGGGAAACATTCTTTAACCTTACACTTCAGGGATTCTATTCTCTCAGCTAAAAAATAGGAGCTACAAAACTTCTCGTACTGAAAAGAAATTAGGCCGAGATATATGAATACATATACATAGGCTGATGCATGGCAAACTCAAGGAGTTTAATGAGGGACAGCATCTTCTCTGATTTCCACTTATGATAGAAAAGGTAGCAGCATAATCCCTTTCTTTGGAGTTGTGTCAGACTATTCCTGATTCTCCATTGCTGTAATATAAATATATACATAAATCAAAGAAAAGTTAAATGAAAGTACTCTGAGAAAGTGGTCTAGAGACTAATTTCAAAATCTAATGTTATTATTTAACTTCTGCTAACTTTAGATAGCTTAAGTGTCCTCTCTTTGATTGTCTAACATTTGACGATAAGGCAGATACTTGGTTCTGAGCAAAGGCATTTAAGTGACTTTATAAGGCATGCATTACATTTATATACAAACGAACACCGATATGTAACACAGAACCTCTGAGCTATTTACAGACTTGTTTAGCACTCACATGAACTCACTGCAGTCTCGAAATTATTTTGTTGGCCTCAGGGCCTCCACTGCTTGGGAACCACTGCTCAGGATCATTTGATGATGGTGCACAGCTCAGACGGATTCAGTATTCATCTAAGGGACAGTTTCTGTTGCCCCGGGGCATAAAAAGTCTGTAGAATTTGGACTGCTCATTCTTCACCTCCTGTGATCTACTTAGGTACCCTGCATTGGACCACAGAAGGAGAGCAACTTTCTTGGGGTCAAATCAAGTTGAACTTCATATTTGTTAGTGTTGGTTTCCCAGGACACCAGGTCCCATAGGGCTATGATGTCAGGTTTAGCTAATAAAAAGAAAACATCAGGTTCAATTTAAATTTCATGATCAATAGAAAATATACATGTACTTTAGTATAGCTTTGTGTCGTGCAGTATTTGGGATACTCATATCTGGTTGGCTATTCCTTCCTAGAATTGCTTAATTATTCAACTGTTGCTATGGTGAACATCACACAGAAACTAGGAAGGAATAGGACATTTTCTTCATAGTGGAAGAAAATTCTTAGTGGAAAGGTGATTTGAGGGAAGCAAGCAGAAATGTGAGGGAATTTCAGGGGGAAAGGGAAAGGGTTTACAGGAACAAGTATAAAGGACACATGAACAAAAACAAGGCAGGTGGAAACGGGAGGAAGGTGGGGAGGGCTGGAGTGTGAGCTGGGGTGGGAGTAAAAGGCAGAAAACAACAATTAAAATAAAAAATAAAAATAAAAACACATACACTTAACACTCATAGATTCCTGAACTTTATTGCAGCTACCATGGAGTTTCCAAGATTAAATTGCATGAGAATTCACTTTAAAATGGTGAGCAAGTAGCAGCATTAAAGACAAATTGCTCTTTAATAAAAAAAAGAAATAATGAAGTGACAAGCATTGCTAAACCTTCAATGATGTTAGTAAGCCATTTTATAAAACTCATCACATGTTGATTTCCTGGGGTAAGCCAACTGCTTAAATGGCAAGGAACAGATTCAGAAAACCTGAGAAGCCGGGGTGGGTTATACACAGGTTAGAACTGGAATTTGGAAGCTCTGAGCATCAGAAAGCTCAGAAGACTGACAGTGCTTACAGGCTACGGCCTTGTTCGTCAAAGTTTGGTCCTTGGACTAGAAAAACTGACTTCATTTGGAACTTTGTTATAAAAGCAAAATGTCAGGCCCCAACCTGATTCTACAAAATCCAAACCTTCATTTTTAAAGATTCCCAAGTGATAGGTATGACCTTAATGTGAAGGAAAACCCAGATTAGCTGTCCTCTGTCATAGCATCTCACATTTTGTTTCTTTTTCTCACTCTATGCTGTCTCAATAACATCTCCTTAGTATTCAATCCTTACTGTTCAGATTCCAGAGAATTATGTTGGTTTACCTACCATATTTTTCAGACTATAAGACGCATGTTTTTGCTACAGTTTTTGCTTCAAAATGTTGCCCCTATTTTCCTCCTCTAAAACCTAGGTACATCTAGAGTCTGCACCTAGGTTTTAGGAGAGGAAAATAGGGGCAAATTTTTTGAAGCAAAAAAATGTAGCAAAAAAGTGCATCTTATAGTCTGAAAAATATGGTAATTACTATAACTTTATTGCGTAAAACCTTCTGTATCAGCTCTTTCCATAAGTCATTTTTAGGTTTGCTGAACAACCTTGAGTCAGGAACTCCTTGGTACTCCAAGGAACGACCACACATTTTAGACAAAAAACATAAAATAAAATAAGAGATGGGTATGTATTTAACTTTGTAAGTGTATTAGTTATCTATTGCTATGTAACACATTACCTTAAAACTTAGTGATTAAAAACAACAAAAATTTACTGTCTTGTATGTGGGTAAAGAATCTAGTTGAGTTATCTGGATGTCTCTGACTTGATAATTCTAACATGACTGAAATCAAAGGGTCAGCTGAGGCTTCAGTTGTCTCAAGAGGGGAGGAAGGAAGCATCCCCACGTAAGCTCGTTCACATGGCTGACGACGGATTGTCTTTGCTGGCTGCAGGTTGTAAACATTTCCTTGACACAACTGTCTCTCCATGGCTTGCTTCCCTAAGAATGAGGATGCTAACAGAAAGAAAAGTGCAGACGGTGAGCAGACAGAAGGCACAGTCTTTTTGTAACTTAATCTCAGAATTGTCATTTCATCCCTTTTGCTATATTCTGTTCTTTAGAAACAAGGCGCTGGGTCCCATCCATCTGCAAGGTGATGAATTCAAGGAGACGGGAATCATTGGGAATTACTTTAGAGGTTATAAACCAGCATAAGGCATTGGTCAATAGTTTTCCAAAGTATGTAAATTATTTTGCACTCTTATCCACAAATTTTGAGCGTTCAACTTGCCCCACATATTTGCCAGTACATCTTTACTAATATTTGGTATCATTCTTTTAAATTTTAGCTATTCAGCATTTGTGAAATGTCATCTTATTATGGTTTTAATTTTCACTTTTATAATGACTAACAATTTCGAGCATTTTTTCCTGTGCTTGAAGGCAACTTATGGGGTTTTTTTGGAGGCAGTGTTGGAGAAATGTCTCAGGGTTTTATTGCCACTTAAAAAAATAAAGTTATTCATTTACTTTGCATTAATTTCTATGAGTATTGCAATACTTATCTATTCTGGATACAAGTTATTTGTCAGAAACACATATCATGATTAATTTCTCCCAGGTTATAGCTTGCATTTTCATTTTCTTATTTAATGGTTTTCTTGGATGAATAACAGCTTTATTTTGATGAAACTTATTTTTTAATATTTTTTCATTAGAAGCTTTGCAGTTTTAGCTTTTATGTGTACAACTCACCCTTTTCAAATATATTTTTGTACAGGGTATAAATAATAGATCAAAAATTATTTTATGGATTAAGTAATCAATTCAGCATCTTTAAATAAAGTATTTTTATCTCCTTTGTAACTGTCAAAACGATTTGTTTTTCTATGTGTGTTGTTTTATTTTCAGACCCTCTAATCTGTTCCACTGATCTGTATGTCTGTACTTATGTCAGTACCATACTGTCTTAATCACTGAAACTTGATATCAGGTGGCTAGAATAAATCCTTACCTTTGCCTTTCTCCTTAAAAATGATATTGACTATTCTGGTCTTTTGATTTTTTAATACAAATTTTAGAATCAACTTGGTAAGTTTTACTCAAGAAACTTTTAAAATGTTGATTAGTATTGCACTGATTCTATTTATTTGTAATGATTAATGTGTGAAAAATATTGCCTTTTCTAACCCATAAGCCTGGTATATTTCTTCATTTAACTAGGGCTTCTTTACTTCCTATCAATGATGGTCTGTAGTTTCTAGTGTGCAGGTCTTGCAAAATATTTTGTTAAAATTATATCTAAGATTTTATGAGTTTTGATATATCAAACTCTTGATATTTGATATTTGATATTTTTTAGGAATTTTATTTTCTAAGAGTTCAGTAATAGCATATACGCATAAAATACATCTATGTTTAAAGTATTTTCTTATTGATTATGCTATTATAGTTTTCTCAATTTTCCTCCCATTATTCCCTCCTCAGCTCTGTACCCGCCCCACCAACCCTCCAGCACTCCCCCCTTAGTTCATGTCCATGAGTTTTACACATAAGTTCTTTGAGTTCTGTTTTCTATGCCATATTTTATCTCCCCCCACTATTTTATCCTACTAATTATCATTCTTCTTCCCTATACTTTTTCTCCCCTATTCCTCAGTAATTATTTTTTAACACACAATTACATTAACCCAAAATATGACAATTTAGGTTCTTTCTTCTCAAACATTGTACTTATTCCTTGCTTTATTGAACTGGCTAGGATATAACAAATAATGTTAAATAGAAGTGACAAGAGGTGACATGCTTGTTTTGCTTCGTATCTTAATAGACTATTGTTTAATATTTCATTAAATGTAGTTTAATTAGATTACTTCATAGATGTCTTGTCAAATTGAGGCTTTTCCCTTTTATTTTTAGTTTGTCAGTACTTTTTATGATTAATATTGAATTTTGTTAAATGATTTTTCCTGTATCTATTGACACAATTATATAGTTTTATTCTGTCAATGTGAATTATTTCATTGGTTGGTTTTCAAATGTTGAACGAACATTGTATTTTTGAGATAAATCCTGCTTATTTATTATGTATTATCTTTTAGCATTCTAGAATATTTAACTCATATTTTATTATGAATTTCTGAGTCTTCATTCCTAGAGGGCATTATTTTATATTTTTGCTGTGTAAAATTTTATTTGAGTTATATTTTTAAAATGTTCTATCAGGTTTATTCTGTCTTAATAATTAAAAAAAAAAAACATGGAAAGCTTTCCTCCTTTAAATTTTCTGAAAAACTTTGACTGAGGTTGATATTACTTACTCCACATTTGTGTGATGGAATTCACTAGTAAAATTATGTGGGCCTATAATTTTCTTTATGGAAGGGTTTTAAATTATAAATTCAATTTTTTCAACAAATATAAGATGCTTAGCTTCTCTATGTTGTTTTGTTTAATATTTGGTAAATAGTGTTTTCAAGAATTTTTCTGATTTTGTGTAACTTATTGAATGTATTGGCATAAAATATTTTATATTATTTTCTATTGTTTTTATATTACCTGTAGGATTTCTAGGAATATACTCTCTATTATCATTATTTTTGGAGCACAGTTATGCTCTAATAAACTTAGGTCCAAATAGTGTCTTTATCGGTGGTTGAGTGCTTTAGACATAATATTGAGGCTCAGTGTCCTCCTATACTACTTGACATAATAATGTATAGATATCAGGGTAACTGAATTTATTAAATAGGGTATATATGAAACTACTGTAACGATGCGTTCACCTTTATAAAGCTCTATTGGATTTTATACTTCATAGTGGACAGATTCTAAAGTGACCCTCAATTCCTTTGTGTCTCTTGGTGTTTTCACCTTACATAATCCTCTCCCTTTAATCGTGATAAGACTTAGGACTTGATTCCATCTGATAGAATATGGCAAAGGTGATGGGTGTCCCTTTTGTGACAGGGATGTATAAAATGATGACTTCTGTCTTCCCAGAAGTATCTTTCTCTCGCTGGATTTGATGAAATAAGCTGCCATATTATTGTGAGTGTCCTTATGGAGAGACCTATGTGACAACGAACTGTGAGTGATGTGGCCAGTAGCCAACAAGAAACCGAAACCCTCAGTCCTACAGTGTGTCCCAGGAACTGAATTCCATCAACAGCCCTGTCATCCTGAGACCATAACTGTGGACCTTTTGCCCCTCAAGCTCTGAGCATAGACTACAACCATGACTTGGCATCAGCTTTCAGGTGGCACTCTGAAGCAGAGCACCCGGTGAGGCGACATTTGGACTTCTTACCCACACTGACCAGGTAACAAATATGTGCTCTCCTAAGGAGCTGTTTGTAAAACTGTTATGACATGCAGATAGGTAAGTAACACAAACTCTAAGAAATCAAAGATCTTGAGGGATTGCTCATTATTATATCTATTACATACATTGCAATTTCTGGATAAATGTTGATTCTCATTATTTACGGAATAAATAAATGAAAGAGGTACACATACACACTTCCATCTTATCCATGTAAGGAGGACTTTCAAATCATGTGAAGAAGTGCCTTATAAAGAAAATGCACTTCAAAGAGGTCCATTTTCTCAACTTGTGTCTAAGCAGATGGATTCATTATTCTAAATGAATAACTTAAAATGTCCATTTTATGGGTCAAGTGATAGGCCAAGGGATATGTCAGAATTTAGTTGTTCAGTTTTGAAAGACAACTTTTAGCAAGTTAACAGAACTGGCATGAAGGAGGGGGTGACATACTGTTATTGGAAACTGGCATTTTGTGGTAACCAGAACAGTCTTTTGAGAGCCTTCACTCCAATGCTTTGCAAAGCTGATCCATGTTAATTTCAGAGATGCTGAAAATGGCCTCAGGGAGTTATAATGGCCAGGGAGGGCAGAAATTTGTCAGTTCTTCTGTTCTGAGAGGCAGCAGAGAGAAATTTAAGTTTCAGAATTAGACTTCTTCATAAGCATGTGAGTAATTAGCACTCTGCCAGAGGGCAAGTAAAGAAAGAAAAAGTGACAATTAAAACCAGCCCCGTGGTAACTTCTTAATAGGTTCTTTATGGCAAGAGACTTTAAAAGATTTTCTTTGAATTCCAATGACAATATTCTCTATACCTATAGCTGCCATTCATAGAATGCCTTACTGGGCCAGCTCTTGTACACATCTCACTTACCCTCACAGTAGTTGATGGACTAAGAATTATAGTATAGTCCTTTTTTTTCTTTTCTTTTTTTAAAATTTATTTAATTATTTTTCAAGTACAGTTTTCTGTCTATTACTCCCATCCCATTCCACCCCCCGTTTCCACCTTTCTCAGTTGTTGTCCATGTATCCTTTATATATGTTCCTCTAAATCCCTCCCCTATTTCCCCTGAAATTCCCTCCCCTCTCCTCTCTGGTCACTGTCAGCCTGTTCTCTATTTCAGTGTGTTTGGGTATATTTTGCTTGCTTGTTTGTTTTGTTGTTTAGCTTCCTGTTAAAGGTGAGATCATATCGCATTTGTCCTTTAACACCTGGCTTATTTCACTCAGCATAATGCTTTGCAGTTCCATCCATGAGTATAGTCCTTTTTTTAAAAAAATGAGGCAAGTATTATAGTATAGTCCTCTTTTTTTAAATGAGAAAAGTGAAGTTTGATCATCAGAGAAGTTTAATGATGTGGCAAAGATTGTGGAGTGCCTACCTGACACACCTGCATCTGAACCCCTCATCCCAGCATACTCACCTTTTGCCTTTATTTTGTGTCCTTCAAACACTAAAAATGTATTAACATTTAGTTTACACAGAACACCAGTGGAGATCCTCCTATTCATCTTGGCTGTATCTCGTATTTCGAAGCAGATATCAAAACCATGTGTTTCCAGTCCTGGAGAAGTTCCGTGATCCATATGCTAAAGCTAATCTGCCGTGACAACTGTTATCCCACACCTTTCTGTGCAGACCAGATGTGGCAAAGTGAACCATTTACATGCCATAGGTCTGGTCTATTCCTGACATATGGGATATTTCCAAGAACAATTACTTACAAATGAGGAGAAAAATGATCCCTGGGTCAGGATCAGAAATGTTTCACAGATTAGAATATTGACATCTCAAAGAACAGGCTTTCCTCAGTGCCGCCTCTTCTGTAAGGGGTTTAATCACAGTCCTGCAATGCTGAACTGGGATGCAGCTGTTCAAACGGCTTACAATGTCCTAACTCTATTGAAAGTAATCTATTCTCATTTATCTTCATCTAATGCAAGCGATTTTTGATTTCGACCATTAAAAACAAACCATTTAGCCCCGGCCATGTGTCTTAGTTGGTTGTCCTGTACGCCAAAATTTTGTGGGTTCCATCACTCCTGATCAGGGCACATAACCTACAGTGTGGGTTCAGTCCCTGGTCAGGAGTGTATGGGAGGCAACCAATTGATCAATCAATCAATCAATCAATTTCTCTCTCCCCTTTCCTTTCTCACTAAAAATCAATTTAAAAAATATTTAAAAACTTACACTTGGGTAAAGATTATTTTTAAATCACCTAGATTTATAATTTTCTACTTTATACTTAAGCTTCTGATACATTTTGAATTGTATTAGGTATAAAATGTAGGTCAAGGTTTATTTATTTGTTTGTTTGTTTGTTTTTGCCAATTGATGTACAATTGCTCTAATACCATTTATTGAAAACATTTTTCTTATCTATTGAAATGCTTTTGTTTCTTTGTCAAAACTTAATAAGACATATTTGTGTAAATCTATTTTTGTGTTCTGTATTCTTTTCTGTCACTCTCTGTGTCTATCTAGCCAACAGCACCCCACTATTTTGATTACTACAGCTATATAGTGTATTTTAACATTGGGAAAATTGGTTCTCAATGTCTGACTGGCTCTTTTTTTTCAAAATTGTTTTGTCTATTCTTGGATCTTTCACTTGCTGTTTGAATTTTAGAATAAGATTTCTTAGTCTTTCTATATAGACCATCATATTACTGCAAATACAGGTGATTTCATTTTTTAAAATTTTGTATTCATCTTTTTTTATTTCTCTGAGTCAGTGCAGTAGCTAGAACTTCCAGTATTATCTTAAATAAGAGTCATATGAGCAGAATCCTTTCCTGTTGCCTGATCTTAGAGGGAACATATGTAGTCTCTCTTCTTTAAGCACTATGTTCTCTGTAGGCATCCTGTGGACACTCTCGATGAGGTTGAGGAACATTGAAGAAAATCTCTAGTCTTTGCTAGACAAGGAGTTCTTAGAGTTGACATCAAAGTATAATCTATAAGATTAAAAACTGATCATTTTAACCTCATCAAAAATTTAAAGAAAATTTTCATTTGTGACACAATGAAAGAGTACAAAGACAAATTATAGACCTAGAGAAATATATTGCAACACACATTTTAATATACTTTATTGATTATGCTATTATACTTGTCTCATTTCCCCCTCTTTATTCCTCTCCACCTTGCACCACCTTCCCGGATCATGTCCATGGGTGTACATATAAGTTCTTTGACTTCTACATTTCCTATACTATTCTTAACCTCCCCCTGTCTATTTTATACCTACTAATTTATGCTTCTTATTCCCTGTACCTTTTCCCCATATTCAACAAAGGTATTGTACTTAGAATATATAAAAAACTCTGAAAATTCATCCAATAAAATTACAACAATTCAATTATAATATGGGCAAAAGACAAAGACAGACATTCCATGAAAGAGGATAGACAAATGGGAAATAAACACAAATTAACATTATTATTCATTAGGAAAACACAAATTGACTACAATTAGATACTACTATGCAAATACCAGAATTGATAACATAAACACTGTGATAATACTAAGCGCTGGCAAGGATGTGAGAGTGTTGGTTCACTCCAAAATTGCTGATGATAACACAAAATGATACAGCTGCTTGAGAAAATAGTTTGGAAGTTAACTTTAAAACTAAAAATAATATTACAGTATGCCAGAAATTGGACTCTTAGGCATTTATTCCAGAGAAACTAAGACTTATTTTCATATAAGAAGTTATATATGAATATATACAGCAACTTTATCCATAATAGCTTTAAATTGGAAAATATTCAAATGTCCTTCAATATGTGAATGGGTAGACAAACTTTGGTATACCCATGTTATAATCTATCACTTAGCAATATTAAGTACCAAACCTTGATACGCATAACAACTAATCTTATCAAAATTATGCTGCATGTGTTAAAAATATTTAATTTATTTATTTTTCTAGAGATGGGGAAGGGAAGGAGAAAGTGGAAGAGAAACTGCTCAATCCACTGAGCTACACCAATCAGGGCACTGCTGCATTTTAAAAAGCCTATTTCAAAATGATGTATACTGCATGATTTCACTTTTAAAGTACTCATTTAACATAACATAATGATGGAAAAGATATAATTGGTTGCTAGAAGTTAGCGATAAGGGCTGGGGTGAGTGTGTCTAAGAGGGGTAACAAGAGTGAATTCTGGAGTGGTAACCCAGCTGAATATTTTAACTGCAGTAGTGGTTACACAAGGCTACTCCGATATTACCATTTTATAGAGCCGCGCACAGACGTAAACAAACACCAATGAGTTCATGGATAATGGATGGATCCTAAAGAAACTGTAAGTTTTACAAGCATCAAATGTCTGCTTTTGATACGACACTGTCATATCAGTTGTTAACATTTGGAGGGGCTGAGACAAGCATGCACAGGACCACACCGTGTATTTCTTTTCGACCTCCTATGAATCTATACTTATTTTAAAATAAAAAAGTGGTAAATTAGTCTTTTTATCTTTCACAAAATACACTTCAAAGAATTGAAAGGAAAAAAGCAAGTTCAGAGTTTATAAGTTTTCTCCAAGGAAATATTAATTATAATTGGGAATTAATGGGTAACTTGTCTCTGCTGCTTTTTTAAATATCCACTTGTCTACCCTGTGAGAGCTAAAGTATGACCTTCAGCCCTCTGACCAGACCTGTAGGAATGGAAATAGACTTTTGCCTGAAAGCACATCAGGTTCATACTCTTGGGAATTTGAAAGTATGTCACAGAAATCCCAGAAGACCCATGTCAGACAAATCTGTGACCCTGGAGCTCTGGGCCATGGCTGATCATAACACAGCCAAGAAGGGCCAGCCTGTGGCAACATGCCAACAGTTAGCCGTGGTCATTAGCTGGTTGTCCCACTTTGCTCTGAGGTTGGTCCGTGCCCCTCATGGGAGAAGGTAATATGTTTTGTTTGCTATTACTTGACATGGAAAGGTTTTAAAGCCCTTTTTCCTTTGCGCAAATTTAATCACAGCTATGTTCTCTTGAATTCCATAAAATCATTCCTTACAGTTACAGATTTTAAGAATTTTGATATAAAGTACATTTTTGTACCTAATATATATTTTGAAAAGAAAATAAACTCAATACTCATGTATACGCCAGAGGGGCTGTCAGCCGTATCAATGTTACCCAAAGAGGGTAAATGTTTTAAAATGCGCGTCCTTTTTAATTCAACATTGGATCCTACAGAATTTCCTAAGGAAGTGCAAGAAAAAGCTTTAGTGTGAAGTATACTTTTGTAGCATTGTTTCTAAATAGCAAAGGACCTAAATATTCAGTATGAGAGTATCAGCTTATGTTTAGTAAACATATACCAAACAGTGGAATAAACTCAACAAGTAATATTTACACGGTATATTTTTTAAGATTTTATTTATTTATCTTTAGAGGGGAAGGGAAACAGAGAGGGGGATAAATGCCAATGTATGGTTGCCTCTCGTGCATCCCCTGCTGGGAACTGGCCTGCAACACAGGCATGGGCCCTGACTGGGAATTGAACTGTGATCCTTTGGTTTGCAGGCCCACCCTCAATCCACTGAGCTACACCAGCCAGGGCACATGGTATTTTTTTTTTAAATGTACATTGTATCTGTTCAGATGAAAGCCTGGAGTATAGACTAAGTACATGTGCTGGATTCCAGAGTCAGTTCTGTTAGTTATTCATAGTAAGCTATTTAATCCTCCTCTATTATTATTTTTTCATTGTTCACATATGGTGTACCATTAACAGTAGCTCTAGTAGGACACATTTATTATCTTAGCGTTTCTGTGTGTCGGGAGTTCATGCAAACCTTAGAGGAGTCTTTTTTTTTTTTAATCTATTTATCTTTAGAGGGGAAGGAGAGAGGAAGAGAAACATCAAAGTATGGTTGCCTTTCGTGCGTCCCCTGCTGGGAGTTGGCCTGCAGGGAACTGGCCTGCAACCCGGGTCTGTGCCCTGACTGGGAATCAAACCATGATCCTCTGGTTCGCAGGCCCACGCTCAATCCACTGAGCTACACCAGCCAGGGCTCCTAGAGGAGTCTTTTGTGTGATGTCTCACAAGGTTGTGAACTCATCTGAGGCTTGATGTTCTCTTTTAGGCTGTGGGTAATTAGCAGAATCCAGTGTCTTGTGGCTGTAGGGTGGGGGCCCACCACAACTAGAGGCTGCCTGTCGATGTGACCCTCTTCATAAAGTGGCATTTTGCTTCTCCAAAACCAATCAGAGAGTGTCCTGGTTGCCTAGTTTAGGCGCTCCCAGGATAATCTACCTTTGATTGGATTAGTTCAAAATCAACTGAATTGGAACATTGGTTATATCTGCAACACCTGCCCACCCCCATTGCCATTTAAAATATCCTAATCATGGGAGGAAAATACTACCCTTTTCCTGCTCACACTCCAGAGAAAGCGTTATAAAGACAGACTGTCATGGGGAATCATCTTAAAATTCTGCCTACCAAACCGCTAAAGCTTAATGTGTTTCTTTTGTAAAGCTGAGGCAATAATTTACCAATTTCACTGGAATTATTTAACAATTAGATAAGATAAAGGATTTGAACTGCAAACCTTGTGTCAGAAACCTAATATCTGTGTTATTATTCTTATAACTAATATTACTAGTACTACTAATATCAGTATTGAAAAAAGCACTTGCAAAGTATGTAAGGCAGCATCCTACAAAGGCAGTGTATCAACATTTTATAATGACTATCTCTGGTTAGAAAAGGATCATGGATAATTATTATTTTCTGTTTATATCTATGATTGTATTGATATTATTAGTCTTTCACATTTTGTGCAACAATTACTGACACAAGTATTTAATATGTGCCAGGTTACTGTTATCCATTCTTTTCATAAATTAACTCATTTAGTTCTCGTGAAATCCTATGAGTTAGGTACTATTAATATCCTTAGTTTATGGCTGAAGAAACTGAAGCTAAGAGAGGTTATGTAATATGCTCAAGGTCACCTAGATATTAAGTATCACAATCAAAGTAATAATTTACATAGATTGGCTTTTGGTCCTACGCTGCTTTGCCTTCCGATGAACATCCATTGTTTTAGTGATAATAAAAAGAGTGCAGATCAACACTGTTGAGACAAAAGACAAAGTTATAGCAACACAAGGGCAGCTAGAGTTTATTAACAATCAGAGAGAGAAACTGAGCTTGGAGCTCCCTGAATCTTCCTCCATCCCTGATTTTTTTTTTAATATAGTCTTTAAAAGTAAAGCTTCAAACATTTGGTGAGGAAATCAGCACTTTCTCAGCAGCTCAGTGATTGAAATGGCTTCATGTTTGTTCTGGGTTGGTTTGCGTCCTCTCCAAAGGCCGTCCTTTTCTTTTCTGTGGATTTTTTTTTTTTTTTTTTTTTTTTTTTTGCCGTTGCAAGATCATTTGGCACAGAACTCCCACATTGATGTGTTTCATCAAAAAGGAAAGGGGGGAAAGAAACCAAACCCATGCCCCTGCCAAGTGGCTCCCACCCAGTCAGACACGGGAATCATCCAACTTGTTTGACTTCCCGCCGCAGTTGCTGTCTGGGTAGGTTTTGGAGGACGTCTGACTCAGGCAGCACCTGCTGGCGCGCATTAGGACTTCTGCAATGAGGCATGATCTACTCGCCTCCCTTTCTGTGCATGTGCAGCGGGTTAAGCAGTAAACCAGCTTCGGTCTTGTGCTTCGTTGTGGTTCCGGTGAATCCCCTTGACAACAGCTGCTCTGGTTTGTTCATCCTTAGTCACTCCCGTCAGAGAGAACCCTGCTTTCCCTACAATTATGATTTTTTTTAACTGCTCCCTGCATTGTTTCCCGACCTTTCTTTTGTCCTTTGCAAGTACATCTATTAAAATAAAAATACCAAGACCAAATGCCTCATTCTTGTTCCCTCAGAGCACGCTCTGATTTAGGTTTTTGTTGGACTGGGCTTGAACTCTGTCTGGGTGTTGGAGTGGATGGAGGAGGAGGAAGAGGAGAGAGGGGCACAAAGATGGCTCTCATCTTTCCCTTCTCTAAAAACCTTCTTGTCTTTCTTCTGTCTGTACCCTGACGTATTCACAGAAGCAGAGTGGGAATTCATTAGTTTGTTCATTCATTCACTGATGTTTACTGTGCTGCACAGGAGAGCTAAAACGATATACAAAAAATTGGGGGCCAAAGCACCAGAGTTAGGATCAGAAGACCTTGGTTCTACCTGGTACTCGGTATTGGAAAAATCGGCAAGGTGTTGAACGTTGGACAAATGACAAATATTTCTTGATGATCAGTGACCTACCAGACCCTGTGCCAATTGCTGGGGACATGTTAATGAACGATATGGAGATAATCTCAGTCTTCGGGGAGGTTTTGATGCAGGGAGGTATTTCATCTCTTTGAGCCCAGGTCAGCACACGTTGAGCTTCTATCTTAGTTTTCTCCTACACTGTTTACTATAGTTCTTTTTTAGTCAGTGGGCTCTATTCAAATGCAAACCTGCTCCTGCTAACCTTTCCCCTAAAAGACCTCATTCACTGATACTGCTTACTGTCCTCCTGATCACCTAATTTCATCCAATTACACCTAAGTCCACAGAGCAAGGAACATGTAGAATGAAGCAATCCGATGCCCACTACATTGTGGAATATACAGTACCTTAATACCTGCATCACCTTTATTTTCAATCAAGAACAGGACAACTCTCAAGTTATTAGATTTCTAGGGACTGTAACAAAGTAGTAAATGTATAAGCAGTCAGAGGGAAAGTAATTTAATGCAGGCAGCTAAAATACACGCAGTTTCTATGTGCCTTGGGTCAAACAATGTTTGATTAGAGAGAAAACATCTAAAAGGCATGCGCTTCCACCTTTCATTCAATCAGTAACCTGAAGCACGGATCCTGGATAAGTAGTGGAAGAGAGTGTGCTGATGAAAAAGAGACAAAATAGCTTTAATGTACTGAGCACTTACTACATGGGCGTGTTAAAATATTCTGTGTGGAATTATGTCATTGAATTACCAATAATTCCATAAGTAATGATGGCATCTTCGTGTTACAGATGAGAAAATGGAGACTCAGAATGGTTATGTGCATGCCTAACTAAGAAAGAGTGGCTATGTGGTCCAGTGAGCTTACAAACCTAGGTGTCTTCTGGATTTCCTCTAAAAATACACACTGTTCCAGGTGGGACCTATGTTCCTGCCCTGCTTCATCCGTGTGCCTATCCACTGTCCCAAATAGTTCATAAACTGTTCCTCATTTGCACACGGGTTTTTAATCCCTTTATGTGTGCCCATCAATTTTTAAAGAACCCCCCCTTTTTTTTTTACACATCATGAGCTTCTTTTAGTAGCAATGTGGAGTATTTTACATTTTTTAAAAAGTTACAAGTGGTCATTGCAATTCTATACTTTTCTACAACTGGTATAGAAAACATTAGTGTTAGGATTAAGTTAGGCTATTTCTTAATATCAGTGGGTTAAACAAAATAACATTTTATTTATTTTTTCAGGTAAAAGAAGTCTAGAGGTAAGCACTCGTGTAAAAAGGGGGGTTGCCTGCTTCATCTTCAATAGGCCCTCATCTCTTCCTATCTGCTCTGCCTCCCTCGGTGCATGACTTCCATTTTTCAGGTTGCCCCACATTTCCAAGATGCGTACTAGAGCTCTGGCCATTGCTTCCACTTTGCGTCAGCAGGAACAAGACGTTCAGTTGGGTTGGGAGACTTTAAAGATCTTTCTCAGGGTCAATTATGAGTTTGAGTTTCACTGCATTGCTAGCTGTTGCAGACAGCTCTGCCTGGTTCTAGGAGTTGTATCTCAACCCCTTGTGGCTTAAGGCCAGGGACGACCTTTGGAATGTGAGTCGCAGGAGACAAAGCTTGTCTCTGGTAGGAAATGCTGCCTCAGTTTCCTCTCCCTACCCCCAAACTTGGTTAGGAAGTCAATGATGGGTAAGACCCCATCACAGGGTGGGGCAACCTAAGCCAGACTTGATCACTTGGGAGGCTTTCATGGAAGGACTCGNATAGCATACATTTGAGGTTCTTCTGTGTCTTTTCAGAGCTTGAGAGCTCATTTCTTTTTAGCACTGAATAATATTTCTTTCTCTGGCTGCACCACAATTTATTGATACATTCACCTGCAGAAGGATATCTTCGTTGCTTCCAAGCTTTGGCAATTGTGAATGAAGATGTTATAAACCTCTATGTGCAGGTTTTTGTATAGACATAGAATTTTGACTTCTTTGGGTAAATACCAAAAAGAATGATTGCTAAAAAGATGCTAAGATGCTTATATTTACAAGAAACTACAAACTGTCTTTTAAAAAGGGTGTACTATTTTGCTCTCCTACCAGCAATGCTTGAGTTTCCATTGCTCCACACCATCACCATCAGTTGGTATTGTCAATGTCCCAGATTTTGGTCATTCTAATAAATGTCTAGTAATATCTCATTTAAAAAAATGTGTTTCCCTGATTACATATAATGTGGACTGTTGTAGACCGCTCTGCCTGGTTCTAGGAATTGTATCTGGACTCCCTGTGGCCAAGGGCTAGCAACTACCTCTGGAATGCGAGCTGAAGGAGACAAAGCTTGTCTCTGGTAGCAAACGTTGCCTCTCTCTGACCCCAAAGCTTGGTCAGGAAGTCAATGATAGGTAAGACCCCATCACAGGGTGGGGCAACCTAAGCCAGACTTGATCACTTCGGAGGCCTTCATGGAAGGACTTGGGGGGCTGCAACAAAGAGGGAGCAATGGACTCTCGCCGCTCCCCACCCGGCTTTGATATACCCTGAGTCCCCATGTCCTCTGGGAGAAGCGCTTCCCGGCTCTAATCCCCTTAATCCTGAATACCTGTTGGGGACAGGTGCAGCTCCTTGCCTTGCTAGAGCATGTTCTGGGGAAAAATCTGGCATCACAAAGACTTCTTGATAAATCTGTGAAATCTGCTCTACTAAGAGTGCTTTCATTCATATGTTAAGGGTTCAAGCAGGAAACCCTAAAACTCTGTTCCTGACAGACTCTGACTCATACTAAACCCTCAGATTTCTTTGAAACGTTATCTACTGTTTGATCCTTGCCACCCTGTATTCCTGTGTATTACAACTTAATAAAAGCCCCTGGAGGAGGAGGCTTAACACCTTTTTCCCCTGAGAAACTGGCCACTGTTCACAGCCTTTTTCCTCTGGGAAAATGGCCACCTCTCCTCCCCAAGCAGATCACATCATGTCTTAGTCATGTTTACCGTCATCCGTGTCACATGGGAGGACTTGAGAAGAAAGTCACCCCCACAGTGGACCATCTTTTCATANACACCTTTTTCCCCTGAGAAACTTGCCACTGTTCACAGCCTTTTTCCTCTGGGAAAATGGCCACCTCTCCTCCCCAAGCAGATCACATCGTGTCTCAGTCATGTTTACTGTCATCCGTGGCACATGGAGGGACTTGCAAGGAAAGTCATCCCCCTAGCTAGCTACATCAATAAGGCTGTGTAGCAAATGTAGACTTGAACTGAACAATCCATATGCCTTCTTTCCTCCAATACAGGGGTTCTGTTAGTAACGTAGAAAGTGCGCGCATGTGTGTACATACCTGTGTGCAAAATAAATTACATTATAAATAAACTTACCCAAATAAAATATTAGACAAATATTTTAGCTTAAATGTTCAAAAATTATCAAAGGTAGATGTAGACAGTGTTTGGGACATTAAAATTAGTTTTAAAACATATTTAATAGTTAGGAATCCATGGATTTGCCACAGGTGCTTCTTGGGTTCCATTGGTGCATTTTGTGGAGGAATAGGAGGTGGAGTAAGAGGAAAACAATCCCTTCCTGCAACCTAGCCTAAGTAAAAAAGGGATCCTGATTTACCGATTCCTGTAAATCGATTTTGTAACTGAGATAAGTTTGATTTCCTTTGGGAGAAAAAGACGGATACTGTTGCCAAAAAATATGAGTGGAAACTATTTGTACATAACTACTCTCTCTTATTTTAGTCAAAAGTGACTTGCCAAATGAATCCATAACAGGTGTGATGCTAAAAAGTCCAAGTCTCTTGAATATCAATGTAGTACTCTTTCTACTACACTTCATCAGAATTAACTGGAAGGATTCACATACATGTCCCCAAGCTTTGGAATCTGTGTTCTTTCTCCAGCTCGTGCTCTATGGTCCTAATCGATTTATTGATTTATTCAATAAAGCAGACACTGCACGTAATGAGCAGCAACTATAAACACAAACGAAACCAGCACGGCTAGAAGAAATCCTTGTTCTAATGTAATGCATTGCACATGAGCCCATGTATTAAAAATTATTCTTGTATTAATAAAGTTTGTGAGGCATATGGAAAAGAAAAAAAGTCACCCTGTTACCTTTAAGATTTATATAAGACTATTCTTATTGAGATAATTTTAGGAGAACTTCACTTTTTGAAATTTTTTTTTCTAATTTTTATTTTTATTTAATTCTTGTTCAAGTACCGTTTTCTGTCTTACATTCCCAGCCCTGCCCCCCCCAGGACAACCCACCTCCCTCCCATTTCCGCCCCCCACCTTAGTTATTGTCCATGTGTCCTTTATACTTGTTCATGTGAGTCCATCCCCTTTTCACCCATGATTCTCTCCCCTCTCCTTCATTTTAATGATGTGCCCAGTGTTTAGACATCCATATTGTTTCTTATTTATTATTGTTCTCATGTTTGCAATCAGGAACCGTATGCTTAAAACAATTTGCCAATGGTCACATACTCTGTGGCTAGAAAACAATGGATTCAGGAAAAGATGACCACTGATGTCTCTACGCTCATCTTCACTCTGGAAACACACAGCGGTAGTGTTTTTCAGTGTCTCACATGGTCCTCCTGCTGGTGTACTGTGATCCGCCATGCTAGTTTCAGACGTACACACACATGTTTGTGTCCATGCAGAAGAACCCTGGGATTTCAATTCCTCCCTTCTTCCTTGGGAAAAAGGGACTCCTTGTCTTGAAGCAGTTGACTAGGCTTCCCAGGGCAGCCACTGCAGGTTAGTCCCCTGGCCCCATGGCTTGAATGTACGTGTGTCTGCCCAACTGGAGACCTTCTCCTCTTTGAGCCATGCTCGTGGTTCAAAACTTTTCATGGAGCAGCTCCATCTGGTCTAACTAGAGATGCATGGAGTTGAACCAGCGGCCCATGTTTTTCCCTGAAGGAAATGAATAGCTCTTACTGTGTGTGGGTGGTGTTTCAAACACAGTGGGGCAAAAAAACAGCCCTCAGTGATTAAGCTTTTACCCTGGACAGATTTATCTGAAACTAACTGTTAATTCTAAAACAAAACTAAACTAAACAAATCCCAATACCATTCTCTACCTCACTTAACTATTTTTTTCAGGCTGGGCCTATTCTCTTGGTTTCGTTTCTGTTTTGGCATTTGGCATCATGATCCCCTGATCACCTGTAGTAGAAACGCCACACTCCCAAAGTGGAGACTGAATATCCCACATTTATCACACACATGCAAGTTGGGCAGCCACTGCCTAGCCCTACTTGAAGGACTTTTTCTTTGCACAAGAATCTTTTACTTTGGTTATTGCATAAGATAAACTATTTGTTATTGTGTACTATACATTCTGCTTGTATGTCCACAGACAGGTATAAATGTAATTTGTAGTCTATCTAGGTTGGCTTTATATCTAGAAATAAAGGTAGGACATGAATGCAATGCAGCTAAAGTAACACTGTATATGAGGTTTCAAGGAAAATTTTGGTCCCTGAGCAGGTGGTTTCTACTTTTGTTACCTCGAAAAGTTAGTCAACAAAGCATTGTGGATTTATTATACAGAGGAACAAAACAGAAATAAAATGGTCTGTTCCATTAAAGATTAGTTTACCACCAGCTGGAGGGTTCAAGAAAGGAAAAAAAAAACAATACAAAGGCATGAAAAAATGTAGGTAAAAATAGAAGCAAGCAAAGCAAGTATATGTATAGGTAGGACATGCAGATGAAACATGTAAATACGTATGTGAATATTTGGGTATGTTTGCTAAATGAAAGTATTTATTATTTCTCTTAAGGCTTCCACTTCCTATGAAGGCCAAAAACTTTCAGTTTAGAGTTTTAATTATCCATATCTAAGTCATCTTTGATTTAAAGCTAAACTAGCTTAACTGGCAATACTTGGCCATTTTCTCTAAGGGTCAATTATGAGTTTGAGCCTTAGTAAATATGTCTAACAACCTGTCTGGTGTAGCTCAGTGGATTGAGTGCAGGCCTGTGAACCAGAGTATCGCGGTTCGATTCCCATTCAGGGCACATGCCTGGGTTGCAGGCCAGTTCCCAGCCGGGGAAACATGAGAGGCAACCATACATTGATATTTCTCTCCCTCTCTCCTTCCCTTCCCCTCTAAAGTTAAATAAATAAAATCTTTTAAAAAATGTCTAACAATTTTGAGCCTTAGTAAATATGTCTAACAATTTTTGGATTCCCCAAATACTAAGATCATAAAAAACTATTTGACTATTTTGCAAAATATTTGTTCTTTCAGTATGTAAAGAGAGACAAAAGAAAATTATTAAAGCCATCAATTAGAGATTTCTTTAATTTATTTTTTTTACCTTGGAAATTATTGTTCCAATATAAAGAAGTAATAAAAACAGTTTAAGCTCTATTCCTTCTATGAATCACTTTTGCTTTACTTTTTAAAAGCAGGTTATCCATCTAATGCTATATCTTATCTATCTAAACAATTGTTGTCTATCTTAGATATTTAGGTTCCATTCGTATCTGTGCATACTATTAGATTAGGCTATATGAAAATAAAGAAGTTTGTGCATTGTGTTTCATTTGTGAAGGTCATGAGAGTAGGTTTTTTACTACTATCATAACACATTACCACAAATGTGGCAGATTAAACAACACAAGTAATTATCAGACGGTTCTGTAGGTCAGACGTTTGACACGAGTCTCACTGTGCTAAAATCAAGCTGTCAACAGGACTTCCTTCTTTTCTGAACCTCAACTGGAGAATATTTCTGACTTTTCTGGCTCTGAAAGGTCTTCCTAATACCTTGGCTCATAGCAAGCTTCCTCCATCCCCAAAAGCAGCGAGAGTGTGTCGAATCCTTCTTGTGCTGCCATCTCTCTGATTATTTGCAGCCAGAATGGGTCTCTGTTTTATGGACTTATGTAATTAACTTGGGCCCACTTATATATTGCAGGATAATCTCTTTATGTCCAAGTCTTCGACGTTGATTATATCTGCAAAGTGTCTTTGGCCTTGGAAGGTAGCATACCCACAGGTTGTGAGAATTAGTCTGTGGACATTTTGGAGGCCATTATTCTGCCTACTACTAAGAGTGAGTGTTAGGAGGAGAAAGAAAAATAGAGACTAGACAGCAGACTTTTTTCTTGGTTTGTTAAACAAGTGGAAAGGTGAAAACCAAAAGTTTCTCTTAGACTACACTTATAGACAATGCTGTAGACGTATTAGGAAAGAAGGGTTCAATAAATCTTTAGGATACTCTCTGATAGACTTCTGCCACAAGGCTTTTGTATTTTGTTTTCCCTTGAAATGGTGAGCCATGAGCTATCAATTAAAATTCAAGCATTTTAGTCACCAGTCACTTTAGGATTTTTCCTGGAGACATTGGTCCAATTTTCCATGGTAATCAAAATGGTAAGCAAGAAAGACATACAGATGACAAACCAACATATGAAAAGATGGTCCACTGTGGGGGCGACTTTCTTCTCAAGTCCTCCCATGTGACACGGATGACGGTAAACATGACTGAGACATGATGTGATCTGCTTGGGGAGGAGAGGTGGCCATTTTCCTAGAGGAAAAAGTCTGTGAACAGAGGCCAGTTTCTCAGGGGAAAAAGGCATTAAGCCCTCTCCTCCAGGGGCTTTTATTAAGTTGTAATACACAGGAATACAGGGTGGCAAGGATAAAATAGTAGATAACGTTTCAAAGAAATCTGAGGGTTTAGTATGAGTCAGAGTCTGTCAGGAACAGAGTTTTAGGGTTTCCTGCTTGAACCCTTAACATATGAATGAAAGCACTCTTAGCAGAGCAGATTTCACAGATTTATCAAGAAGTCTTTGTGATGCCAGATTTTTCCCCAGAACATGCTCTAGCAAGGCAAGGACCTGCACCTGTCCCCAACAGGTATTCAGGATTAAGGGGATTAGAGCCAGGAAGCGCTTCTCCCAGAGGACATGGGAACTCAGGGTATATCAAAGCCGGGTGGGGGCGGCGAGAGTCCATTGCTCCCTCTTTGTTGCAGCCCCCCGAGTCCTTCCATGAAGGCCTCCCAAGTGATCAAGTCTGGCTTAGGTTGCCCCACCCTGTGATGGGGTCTTACCCATCATTGACTTCCTGACCAAGCTTTGGGGTCAGAGAGAGGCAACGTTTGCTACCAGAGACAAGCTTTGTCTCCTTCAGCTCGCATTCCAGAGGTAGTCGCTAGCCCTTGGCCACAGGGAGTCCAGATACAATTCCTAGAACCAGGCAGAGCGGTCTACAACAGTCCACATTATATGTAATCAGGGAAATAAAATTTGTTTAAATGAGATACTACTAGACATTTATTAGAATGACCAAAATCTGGGACATTGACAATACCAACTGATGGTGATGGTGTGGAGCAATGGAAACTCAAGCATTGCTGGTAGGAGAGCAAAATAGTACACCCTTTTTAAAAGACAGTTTGTAGTTTCTTGTAAATATAAGCATCTTTTTAGCAATCATTCTTTTTGGTATTTACCCAAAGAAGTCAAAATTCTATGTCTATACAAAAACCTGCACATAGAGGTTTATAACATCTTCATTCACAATTGCCAAAGCTTGGAAGCAACGAAGATATCCTTCTGCAGGTGAATGTATCAATAAATTTTGGTGCAGCCAGAGAAAGAAATATTATTCAGTGCTAAAAAGAAATGAGCTCTCAAGCTCTGAAAAGACACAGAAGAACCTCAAATGTATGCTATAAGTGAAAGATAACAATCTAAAAGGACCACATACTGGGTTTGTCCAACCATATGATGTTCTGGAAAGGGCAACACTGTGGAGACAATGAAAAGAACTGTGGTTGCCAGGGGAGTGGATAGGAGGAGATGAATAGACAGAGTGCTGGGAAATTTTTGAAGAGTGAAAATACTTTGTGATATAATGGCAGATATGTGTCATTACACTTTTGAACAAACCCATAGAATCTACAAGACGAAGAACGAAACCAAAGGTAAATTTTAGACTTTGGGTGAGTATGGTATGTCAGTGTAGGATGCAAAAGAAGTGTAGTACGCCATGCCAGATGCAAAAGAAGCTTACCACCAGATGTTAACCCCCTCCCGGTCAATGTCATTTGCAGCGTCCCATTTTCCTTGGTTTGGAATCGTGCAAATGAAAACATAATTGGAGACTTGTCTGAAACTCTCACAATGATCCCTGACTCTTCCCTGGGCCACACTTGTACAGCAGAAGTCCCTACACTCTCTTGCTAAGGTACTTTTTGATAACAGAATTGCTTTAGATTATTTGTTGACTAAATAAGGGGAAGTCTGTTCCATAGCAAATGCCTCCTGCTGTGTCGGAATCAACACCTTTCCTGTTATGGGAAGTCAAATACAATAAATTAACTGACAAGCCACTTCTCTAAAACAGGGTGATATCTTTTCAGACACATTCTTTGATGTACTTGGTATCAACCGGTTTCATTCATGGAGGCCCTGACTAAGGAACATACACATTGGATTGGCCAAAAAGTCCATGTAGTTTTTTCCATAGAAGTCACATTTTTCATCTTCACCAATAACTTTTACTGATTTGGACATTCTGAGTATGTCAGCTATCTCCCACGTGGTATAACATTGACTGCTCTCAATTAATATGTCAATTTGATGCTATCAACTTCCACTGGTCTACATGACCCAGGAGCACCGTCCAGTGAGAGTTCTCCAGCACGGAGCTTAACAAACCACATTTGGCACACTCGATCAATCACAGCACCTTCTCCATACACTGCACAGATCTCTTCTTTGTGTTTCAGGTTCATTTTCACCTGTCTTGAAATCATGAATCATAATATGCCAAAATGGTGGATATATTCCATCTTCAATATTAAAATGGCTACACAAAAATTCACCAATGTTGATAAGTTTTTTTAATGCATGCTGATATGACAGCCGTCACAACACAATCTAACAAAATTGTTTCCAATGAAGTTAAAGGCAACTAAACACTATTAAAGCCATCTCCTGGGAAAAACAACAACAAACAAGCCTTTTGGCCAACCTGACACTTGTCCTCCTGATCCTCACTGCTGTAGTCTCTCCAGTGCACTGGGTTCGTTCTCTCCAGGGTCTTAAAGGAGTGTTCTCAACATCAGCAGGCCATCACATTTTCTCACTACACTGGAAGAAACAGAAGAAAGACAGGCAACAAGATAAACAGAAAAAGTATTTCCCTAAACATGGCAGCAAAACCTACGAGATTTCTAATGAAGAACAAATTAACCCCCACGGTGACTGAGAATGGCACTGATACCAACTTTCTGGTCAGTCACTCACATGCAAGATGATGACCAGAGGGAGGCGTTGCTAAAATAATTAAAAGAACATCATTACATGGAGGCGATTCTACTGCCTTAATAGCCTGCCTAAGGAAACTTGAAATCTAAACCAAAATCAGTGAGAAACGCACTCGTATTAAAAAATGACATGTAAGAATGGCCAGTCACAATCACCCAACAAGAAATTCCTAAATTAGGCAACTGCTTGAGCTATAGTCAAATGATTTTCTTGCTCTGGTTCTGCATCTGCTCTATGAGAGCCTTCTTAGCTTCTGTCCTCAGAGGGCTTCTAACCTCTTTCAGTTTAAGAAACCTAAGCTTATTAATGTGCTTAAGGTTATGTGTTAACATGGGTCAGTTCAAGATTGCTCTTTTTCATCCTAAGACCTTCTGAAAGCCTGAAATTTCAAACTGAAATATTTAGAAGGATATAATAAAGGGATGTGCTTATACCATTGATTTTTCTATATGGTTGGGTGGTAGATAATACTTTAGCCCTAGACTCAATACAGAATTTTGTTCAAACCAGATCTTTATTTACATTCATGCTCGCTTTCATTTACACAGTCAGTTTCCACCTCTTTCTAAACAATGCCTCTTGGAGAGCCACAAGAAAAACTTAGGGTTTTGGGAGATGCTCACATCCCCAGTTTCCTTTTGGTTGAATAAGTTGTAGAGACAAATAGAATTTAAATACTTAAATTATTTTCCTATAGCTAGTTCTTAAATATTTCTTGTGTTAGAAGCCTTTTGTTCTTTTCCGATTATCTCTATTCCAGATCTTCATTCCCAAGAACAGTTTTACATAAACCCAGGAAATCTGTCAAAAAGTAATTCAGAGTTTTGAGTTTCTGGGCAACTGGTATAATTTTTTCAAAGGAAAATAATTTAGTATACCCAAATTATCCATTGATGGAGAAGCTAAAACTAGTCCTGGGAAAAGAGATTTGGTGAGATTCTACTTCTGATGTATCTCCATTAAATCACAAAATTTTATGCAAAAGTACAAGAGAACCCCTCACTAAAGGCCTTCAGCATTCCTTAGTATTTCCCAAGAGCATTCTTTATCTTCTCCTCTCTTCTTCCTTCTTTCCTCTTCCCTTTTAACTTCCTTTTCTTTTCAGTAATGGAAAAAAACATACATTGTTTAAAGTATACAAGTGTATTTGAAATTACCTTGGGGACGCTGAAGGATATGCTTCTAAAAGAGTGTAACTTAAAAATGCCAGTCACTGAAAGACAAATACAACATGATCTCACATATGTGCAGAATCTAACAAACAAAATAGTAATAAACAAAATAGAAACAGAGCACTAGATACACGGAACAGGCTCACAGCTGTCAGAGGGGCAGGGGAGGGCAGAGTGGACGGAGGAAGTTGAAGGCATTAGTCAGAGACGTATGTGCAGGACCCATGGAAACAGACAATGGTGTGGTCACAGAATGAGGAAGGGGCCCGAGAGGTGTAGGGGGTGGGGACGATGGCTGGAGGGAAGTGGGCAAAGAGGGGATAATGGGGGCAACTGTAATCATGTAAACAAAAATGAAGTTAAAATAATGAAATAAAATAGATATTTAAAGATAACTAATTAACTAACTAAATAACTATGTCAGTATTGGGTCCCACGTAGTTGAAGAGAAGGTTCTAGTCAGTCTGTCCAAGCCAGGCTTTTGGAGCATCAGACACTGTGTATCAGTCTCTTTTTCTGAATGCTGGCATAACAAGTAAGGAACTTAGGAAAACACTATCAACAAAGTGTTTAATCATTTCCATTCTTTCTGGTGATCTGATTTTTCTTTTCAAAAAAATATTTTCTTACTAAGGTCTCAGGTGTTCAAATGCCATTAAAATTGTTCAAAATTTTTATCAGGTTTCTGTTAAAATTTGTCGATTACATTGTATTGACTGATTGGGCTGGGACCTTTTTTCCCAGAAGTGGACTGTTAAACATTTGAAGATACTCTACTGATATCGAACAAGTGGTTTTACTCAATCCAGGTATCCTACCTTGCTGTAAATCTTAACTCAGATATCAGTTGGTAAATAAAGTACAATATAAGAGGAATATTAAAAATTACATAGAATTTTCCTTTTCAATCGAGTACTTTTTTCCTTTACATGCATTCTAGCAATGGAAGTTTGCATGACATTTTACTTTGTTCTTTTCTGAAAATACTAGTCAAAACTATTTGGAGGAAACTATCTTAATGTACTGCACTTTTAAGGTGCCTCAGCTTTCCTGCTTATTTTAGGTGTGTAGCAAAAACAGCATATTGCATGGAATAATCAGAAAGAAAATCCTGCAGAAAAAAACAAAAGCAATTGTCAAATGTTATTTTTTAAGTTCTCAATCTCAAATTTTGTAACACTTACTTATACAGAATATACATGGTTTTCTTAAGCCATACCCGAAAGAGATACATAGATTTTTATTGAAAAAAAAAGATAGTATAAAGTCAAGGAAGAAAACTAGTATTCTTAAAATGCAGTCATTAGCTTTAAACAGCACTTTAAATTGTTTTATTAGACAGAAGGTTACTACCAAGTATTTGCTAAAAATAATAATGCATAACTTCCTTAAGAGAAATACTTTGTTTTTGACAAAGCAATTCTGACTTCCTAAATTGATTGTATACCCTGTAAGTCTGTTCCGACGTGTAAATTAAGCTGTAGAAAGCCACATGTCAACACCGAGGGACATCATTTGTTGAAAGTAGTTTATGTTTATCATTTTCTTTGTAAGATTGATTGCAATAGCCATAAATCCACCATTTAGATCAGTTACTCTGAATTTTGAGTGTACTTTACAAGCACCAGGAAGGGCTCGGTAAAAATGCAATGTGCTGCCTCAGCTAGTGGCAAGTAACCACTAATTGAACACTGTACTAGGAGTTGATAAACTAGACCTTCTGGTAAAGACTGGTTCAGACAATATACAATAATAGAACAAATACTGGCAATATTTGTTTACAGTCCCAATTCCCACCAAGACATCAATGTGGTTGGAGTTGAGAACATATAATAGACACTCTTCTTCTTTTCACAATAATAAGAATAAGGATGGCAAGGTTGTTCTAAGCCTTTGCACCACTCTAGGAAATTACTTTCATGTCATGCTTCCAGGAGCCTCAGGTGGACAATTACGACTGTTACATTGCTCAGGACTTGCTGCGGGAGAAGGAAGGTGAGGAACGTGAAACGTGGCAGGGGAAGGCTTTGGGGGGGCAGCCTACCCCCAGACTTGGATTCAGTCAGAATTTTTCCATTATTGCATTTTGATAGCATTGTTTTCCGTTTGAAATTCCATTTGAAGAAAACGGCCAGAAGTTGTGTGTGTGTGTGTATACACTTTACTTTATGCTGAAAGGATGAAAAACAGTTCTTTTACTTAGATGATAAGACAACATTGTTTCCATACCTTCCTTGAGAAAACAAGCATAATGATTTATTTGTAGGGACCTAAGCCAGGGACATTCGGAAATATGAATCCCCAATAAAACCTGTGCCAATTAAATCAATGTGTAACATGTACTAATTACAGAAATGCCTCAAGGTACATTCCTCCAGCAAGTGTGGCATATCTATGAAAGGAAAGTGCTAGAAAGCCCAGCTTTGCATATAGAAACCAGGTATCGATCACTCATGACTGAGAGTGGTTTCTGGGTGATCTCTAAATGAAGTAGTGAAAGAGACCCAGAAATCAATTTCTTATCAAGTGTCTCTGGCTTTAAATCCTTTCTTTTCACCCATAAAAATAGGATCAGGACTCGCTGGCTTCACAGAGGTCTTTTTCCTATCTATCATGTATTAGCCACAATCCTTGCCTTCCCAAAAAAGTTTTTTTTCAGGGGTAATTATCTAATGTTGCTTCTTCCTAGACTTTTAACCCCTTGTGCATTTCCTCCAGGGTATGTTGCAATCTGCCGCTATCTGGTTGGTGGACTGTTTGCGCGGCTTGTTAGTTTATTTATCTACTTTGTTAATTGTCTGCAATTTTGATAATATACAACCATGACAGGTGACACTCCCAGAAACTCAATTCTCCCTGCTGACACAGTACGGAATTACAGATCAGCAACTTTATTAGTGTGCAAGCAGGGTTTATTGGTGATCAGTTCTCATGAAAGAGAACAGGTCTAGCTAGGGTGTGGGGGTGAAAAGGTGTACATTCAGGGCAAAAAAGGGTAAAGTCGGCAAAAATAAGGGTGCCAAAAGCCAGGGTGGCCAAAGCCAAGAGCAACAGTCCTTTGTTCTGAGGACTTATATAGTTTGCTGAATGGGGGTGAAGAAGTTACTACCTGTTGATTGACAGGTAAAGGTGGTTGGTGCCAGCTTTCCCTGGGGTGAGGGGTGGCCTGTGAATACCCATGGATGCTAATGGGCTTCTTCCTTTGGGCACTGTGATCCCTTTCTGGACTTTCAGGCCTTTGAGTGAAAGCACCCTTTCAAAGGCTTTCTCTCCTAGATCATGGAGGCGACACTTAGAATATCAAGGACTGCCCTCCTCCCGTGTTAGCCTGGTGTTTCTTGTGATGTTGGAACACCTGGCAATGTCATCAGACCAGGCTCAGGCCTGCTGAGGCAGTGGGTGAGACATGTCTCCGTCCTCCTTTCTGCCTTGGTGTGCTATCCATCCTACCCAACACAACCGCCAGGCAACTCGATTCATGTACTTGTTTACCAGCCTCCTCTACAGAAGGCACCCGCAGCAAACTCAATAAATAAGTGTTGACTAATGGAAGGAATGAGTATTTTTTAAGGTACATTCAGTAACTTAATGATATGGAAGAGGATAAACTGTATCTTGTTCAAAATAATGTTGCTTGAAACAGTATCTTCTTTGGACTGTGCATCTTAAACGGGGATGTAAGGCCCCGCCCAGGAGAATGCACACCAAATGGTAAATTGATAATTTTTAAGCAGATTTCTTCCTCAAAGATTAGAGGGAACAGTAAGCTAACTTATTTAAAATATATGTTTAAATTTAATGTGGATACTACTAAGGAATGAAGTGCAAATTTACATAGATCTTTAAGGTAAATTTGAAGGAATTTGTTGTTACCTGGCTAGATCACACGAGAGCTATGTAATGTCTTTCCTCTCAGTAAAACAGTAATGGATAAAACATTCTGAGTAGTATTTTTAGGGCATTTGTTCTCTCTTCTACATCAATTAAAACTTCTTAGAAGAAGTAAAACTTTATTCCCTTGGAAAACCAGCCAGCTATTTTCAAGAAGATTTATTATAATGTACAGGGATTTCAAGTGGCACAGTTTTACTGTTTCTGTTTTTAAAAATAGAAGCATCTAAAAGCCAACCGGTGGATGCAAACCAACAGGTTATTCATGCACGCTGTCTTAAAAGGGCCAGATTTCTCACTGTTAACCTGCACTTTAAATGGCCTTTGCTAGACTTGTAGGAATTGCCCTCCCAGGGCTAACAATATGAAAGCATCCCTGTGTTTACGGCTGCAGGAAATGTTATTGTTCATGTCAGTTTCTAGCTCTCCTTTAAGCAGCTGCTTGGCCAGTTTGAAATGTTTTGCTCAGGGAGGACTAGGGTAAGACTTTGAATGTGTTTTTCTCAGGAGAAATCATCAAACATCACCGAAGAGAAATATTTCTGAATAGGAAATCCTTATTAAGTCATTTTCACTCCCATTTCAGTCCTGTTTATGAAGCCTGGTAATCACAGAGGAGGGGAAGAGCAAGGAAAGTTAAAAGTAAAAAAAAAAGAGAGAGAGAGAATATATGCACGCTGCAAAAAGAAGTGAGGTGGGAATATGAAAAAAGGGGAGCACATGGAAAGCAAAAATAAAGAAAAATCGGGTGATTGAAGTAGAAGCTTTGAATGCAGACAGTCAAATGGATGCTGAAGGTGTTTCCCGAACTTCTTAAAAAGGATTATTATTGAGAAAGAGACATTGTTAGCATTACCATTCTGATAAAGGCCCCATCACAACACGATGGCAGCACACATTTGAAATCCTTCTAAGAGCCCTTTGTTATTTCAAAGTTCCACAACAAGGACAATATAAATAGTTTCAGAGGGGCTATATTTTAAGAAGGAATAAGAAACAGGTGTTACATTCTGAATTAAGAACCTTCACTGAAGTTTGACCAAAGATAGTGTATGACTCTTCTATGTAAATTCTCTGCATAGTTGATGGAGACTTGAAAAAGACTTTGCTGTAGGTACCTTCCCAGAATGTTGACGCCACGAGTAAGAATTGTTGGCTGATTCAATCCCAGAGTCTCTAGGAAGATCCACGAATATGCATTGCTCTTCCCAGTTACCATAGACAGTCAGTCTGAGCATGGGGCTGCCTCCCCCACCAGCCAGGATGGTGGCAAGGAGAGGTTCTCACACTGAATGTGCTAAAAGCTAGACATATGAATGGATAGAGCTCAAGCTTGCACCAAAAAGGGTGAAGATGAACGCATAGAGGCCTGAGTACCCTGGAAGACCAATGGATAGGGCCCCCAGCGTGGGGAAAGCTAGAAGGATGAATGGCTAGGGACCCGAGCACACCAAAAACTAGCAAGATGATTGGATGGGGAGGGGGGTGGAAAGTCCTCCCCTCCCTGCCTGTATAAAAACTGCAGGCTTGAGCAGGAAGAGAAGATGGTTTTTGAGACGGGAGTCCACCATTCTCCCAGGTCCAATGCCGCTTGAAGAAACCTCTTTCCTTTTGCACCCGCACCGGCCTAAAGTGTTGGGCTTTTGTTGTGGCAGGCGGTCGAACCTCCATTTGTCTGTCTCTGCCCAAGCACTTCAACTCTATGTACAGACCTATTTTTTGCGTCCTACGGAATGATATGGATAGTCTGGGGTCAGGCACCCCAACCAAGGTCCTTCTGTCCAATGCCATTTGTGTGACTAAAATGAGACTCAGCTCAGTGAAGCAGAGCAGACACTTTATTCTTTGATCAAGGGATGGAGAAGGAGGAGCTCATGTTCTAGGGCACCTTCCTCCTGACTGGGAAGGAGCCCTCTGTTTTTCAGGCTGTGGCATAGAGTCTTTGGCTTCCTTTAGGCATGGGTAGTTGCCCCTCCGTGGTACTCGGCCCTTTTGTAGGAGGTTCTTGATATTGGGCCAGGAACCCCCAAAGACCCTCTGATCCCTAGGCTCTGCCAGGCCAGGTGGTAGCTACACGTGACTTGATATATTCTTAACTGGTGATATCATGCAAATTGATGCTTATTTAAAGAGGACGGATATCTCAGGCGCTCAATACTGGAAATGAGGGTCCTGAGTTAATGTCTGATTTTGATTTCATGTGTAGGCGCTGCACTCTATTCAGCTTCTTCACAGCACACCCCGTAAGCCTTAGCCCTTCCCCTTATTGGTTGTTCAACCCCTGAAGCAGCCAGAAACAAGGGTCATGATCTCCCTGTTCAGAAGGTATGGGTTTCTGTTAAGTTAAAGATAACAACTTGACCTAAATTACGTTTCAGCTCCTAATCCCTAAGATGCATTGTTACTGTAGGCCGTTCACTCGTTATTAATAATACAAGGACTACAGGGAACTAGGCGATAAAATGAAGAGCAGGAGCCTGTTTGTTCATGCCCAAGGGGATTAGCACTCCTCGCTTCCCCGTACCCCCTCTGGTACTAGCTCATTGGGGGCACAGGACGAGGTCCTTGTCCATAGAGGCCTGTCAATCTAACTAGGGGTTAAACCCATGAAAAAGCCATGAAAGCGTAGGCAGTTGATTGTTCATTTTTGAAAAAGCACCTGGTCCATCCCAAACCTAAGCTAATACAGTCCAAGGGGAGCAAAAAAGCTCTCTCTTTCTCCCTCTCACTGGGGAGCCCATGACCACGTAGGCCTAGCAGATAGCATGGGCTCCAGAGAACTAAGCTTTAATATGAAACAGAAACTGAATTCTGGCCTTTGTTTTGTGGCCTTCTGGAGACACAGTTGGACTTTTTCCATGGCAGGACAGAGGGAGATGGTACATTGGAAACCCACAGGGCAGCTTCTATTTCCACCGGAATAAATCTTGCCACATCACAATTCCTTATGCATGAGTCCTTGGAATGCTTTTCTCATAATCTCGTGAAAGAATCTGAATTCCGCTGACAACAGAATGACCCCCTGGCAACTTTTTCATGAAACCAGAGAGTGGAATGCCAGAACAGCCCTCGCAGCTGCATCGCAGGAGCTCTGGACTGGGAAGCTACTTAAGTGTTGGCAATCTTCTGATAAAACCCCCTGGAACAGAAGTGTTGCTTCCACGGGTTCCAGCCAGACAACCCCCAAGAATTTGACAGAGAAAGCAGATAAACAAGGTCATTGACCCCCACAACAGCTGTCCTTAAGACTCAAAGAAATGGTTCATTACCTGTATCTCACCTCTGGCCAATCAGCCCCCTGGATATTCCTGAACACGTAACCCACTGTGCCCTGTGATTTTTGCCCTGTACAGTCTGCATCCTACATGCCACTGGAGAGTTTGGGCTTTGGCGAATTTGCTTCCTGTTCACCTGGGTGGAGGCATTCATAATAAAATAGCCCATCTCTCTCGACTGCAATTCTGATACAGGGTGCAGCCAAGGGGGGGGGGGGCAGAAAAGATTTGGAATGGTGTCCAGAACTCAAAGTGTACAGAAATATTGGAGGAAATATTAGGATGTCCTCACCGCCCCCCGCCCCCAGGTGTCAGTTGGGGGAAGGGACGAATAGAGCAGGGCCATTGAGAGCTGTTTTGCATAGCAACAGTTTTGCAGCTAACCTCTGGAACGGTCATTTAACATATCTATAACCTTTAACTGGTTTCATAGATATGTTAAATAGCTGTGGCCAAGTTTTGGGCGAGGGAGAAGGGAGTGGCGGGTAACCAGGCTGGAATTGGGAACTGGGGCTGCGGCTCTGAGAGAGTGCCTGCTGGAAAGCCATGTGGCTTTAGGAGAGTGAGGACCCCCTCTTGGCCAGGTGAGGGGGAGAGCCACCCTATTTAGAAAGATGTAGACCCCTGTAGCCATTAGGAGGGAGAACCATGCAGTTTCAGCAGAGTGCAGACCCCCTCTTGGCCAGGTGAAAGGGAAGACCACGCAGCTTTGCCAGAATGGAGATCCCTGCGGCCAGGTGAAGAAGAAAGACGCGGCTTTGGTAGAAGAGGCCCACTCGGCTTTGGCGTGCTCCCTTTGGCTGAGTGGCCTGGAAACCAGGAGAGACTTTGACTAGGACTTGGTACAAAGAACTCTTGCCGGTGAAAGGTGCCACATGACTTTGGATTAATTGGAGATCCTGCCTGGACAGACGACACAGCTCACATGCCAGCGACCTGAAAACGGATGTGTGCTCTTTTCCTGATTTACGGTACCCGGAGTTGGGACAGTGGGAGAAGGGAGCGCTGTGTGTGTGTGTGTAGGTGTATACCCTTAAAGACTTTAATATTTTAAGGAAGGCATTAGGCCCGAATAGCATTAAATAAACATTTTGTTTCCTTTTCACAAATCTCTGGCATTGAGAGATGTGTTTCCAATTGGCGGCGGACAGAAGAGCCCTATAGATATTAGTGTATCATCCTTGGGAGGGGCCCCTGTTTTCTGAAGCAGTTTTTGGCATCCCTTGGTGGGCCAAGTATTGCCCCCCCCTCGGACCCTTTGTTCGGTAACAATTCTGAGGGTTTAGTGTTTGGCTCTTCTAGCACTGGGCGGAGTTCTTTCTATTTGGTGCCAGCAACAATTCAGGGCTGATATTAAAGTTCCGAATGTAATTAATGGGGAAAAGGTGAGAACCTGGGAGTTGTAACTCAGTTTGCCCAAGTCATTTATTTGAATGAAGTAGACTAATAAGAGTCAGAAAGGTAACCAAAAATCTGCTGTTTTCCATTTATTGGGGTATTTATTTTAAGATCGATTCCTTTATTGTACAAGAAAAGATATTTTTGTACACATCATTATTGTGCTTTTGAAAGATATAAAATTGACATAGAAAAAAAACTGTTCTCTTTATTTATGGAGAATACCACTGTATGAGCAGTAATAGCTTCTGTTTGGCTTCCACAGCTCAGTCCAGATTGCTTAAACCTGCTTAAGGAAAGCTCAATAGTGCATTAAAGGAAGAATCAGACGTAACCCTTATTTCATTTCCTACTCACCAGGAGGTCCTGCAATCCCAGGGAGACCCTGAATGAATGATTCATGCCGCATTGATGACCTTATGTCCGTTGAGAGGTGGTACTTTTGGTTGTTATTTACCAAGGCGACCTCCCACAAAGAGACCTTGATGGGGGTGACTCCTCACTCATCAAAAATCTCCCACTAAATCCCCTCTGACATTAAAAACGCTGTGTCCTTTCTTGGTGAGTTTTCAAAACTGCAAACCCAGCACCTCCTAGTGAACAGCTACAACCACAGCTGCGATAAAAAAGAATCCAACTGTATTTTCCAAAGTGTGAGCTTGAGGGATTTTTTCCTGAGATCGGTATATAAATCATATTTTATAAATACATTCTACATAGTCTTGTTGATTTTTTCCTTGCCATTGAGTACCTGAACCTCCTGTAATAACACTTGAAATGTTTTGTTTCTTAGAAGAAAAGGATGTATTCAGTAACTTACGGGAGGGTCTCAATTTTGTGGTGCCAGTGCCCTTATTAGAATTCTTTATGGATGAATCAAAAACCTAAAAATAGCCTGTTTTTAGTCATTAAAGATTTTTCTCCTCAGATGCACGTTTGTGGTGACATCCAAACTCTTGCCACCACCCCCCCCCCCAATAAAAAGCTATGGATTTTGATTATTATTCAGTTAGCACGTAAGCTACGCAGTGTGCATCCAGAAGATGCTGTAAGTTTGAAGAGTATTCTGAACACTCACAAGGAAGCCCAGCTTACTGACCCCCGGACCTTGACCTTGACCACTGCCGTGTGCATACCACCTTACGGTGCTATCAGCACTCTCACATTTCATTTGTTGTTGCTCTCGTTCTTCTTTACACCCAGGCAACCCATCTCCCTTCTTCACTGGCATCCTGGAAGGCTTCTCTCAAGAAAATAGGGCACAGCAGAACCCTGTGCAAAGCAGTTTTACTAAAACCCTACATCCATTCAAAGGCTTTGTCTCGTCTAAGGTTTGCATTGACACACACATTTAGAAATTTAAATAATTGATTTTCAGCAGTCCTCACTTCTACTGACTTCCCACTTAAGCCACTCTCCGAATTAAAGTTCGAAAGAAAGAGTTTTCATTTATTTGACGAATATAACGCATTTTCTATTACTGACGATATTAGTAGGCATGGCTGTTTTGGCAAGACTCTTAACTGCGCATTTTCATTGGGCGAGCTTACAGAGGAGAGAAAATTTCTAGCTAACCACAGAAACTCTAAATAGAACCTTTCTGGAACAACTGCTGTGTGTAAAATTAGCTTTGTTTAAAATTCACATCCAAATACCATGCGAGTCTATTTATCACATTATCTTCCTTTTCCACATCTAAAACTCATAAAACAACTCCAAAGCAGTAATTCTCTTTATCTCCGTTTTACAATCAACTGCATAATTTGCATTAACAAGCTAAACAATCACCATTTTATAGAAACAAAAGCATTTACAATAAAAATATCTGTAGGCCAACTATTCAAAACTGAAGTATTGATGAAGACAGCTGTAGAGTAAAAAAGCAAAAAAAAAAAAATCTGTAAGAGATAACAGTTTTTACTCTGGGAAATTTTCCCTACTTTTCTTTTTCTAATTATTACGTTATCTGTTACTCTGTAAGGGAAAACAACAATTCTTAGTGGCTCAAAAGAATCACTTTTTTTCTTCACAATTTTTAGGGTAAGGTATTGCAAAAGAACTCACCTAACTAGTTTGTCTCTGACTTACATAGTGTCAGCTGGGCAGATTGGGAATGGGGTTGCCGATGTCACGTGGGTCTTCTTCACCCCATGGTGGAATTAATATTTAGCCAATTTGGCCTCTCCTCTCCCCGAAGCATCGCATCCTTCAGGGTGTCTCTTCACACTTGCACATTTCTTCTCACAGCGTGGATGTCTCAGAGCACTTGGGCTTCTTACTTGGTAACTGGTTTCCAAGAGCAAGTGTTTCCAAAAAACAGCCAGTAGAAGCTGCCAAAGCTTTGCGGCTCGTTCTTCAAAACTGGCACAGCATCACTTCCCACTTCTTCGGGTTGTCCAAACAGACAGAGAGCCCTTACAGAGATCAAGGGGTGGAGAAATAGACCCCCACCTCTCGGTGGGAGAAAGGTCAAACACAGTGGCCGTCATCGGTCTCCCATAGCAACAGATTTTCACACTAGTCTTTCCTGTCCTGAAGAATGACTCTAAATGAGAACTGATAAACCGCAGTTAAATGTTGGAAAGCTTTTCTTACAATTGTCACCTTTAAGAAAGGACTGCACCAACAGCTTTCAATGCTTATAATTAGCTTTGACAGAGCCAAAATCATGAAAAATTTCAATATAAGTGACTAGAGAAATGTAGTCATTCTTGTTCTTCCAAAGAGTAAATAGCTTGCCAATGACTTAACACACTCTCTCTCCCTAGCTCTCTTCCTGCCTTGCCCCTTTGCTTTTATGTCCTTTTCCTTTGCCCATACTTGCCCAGAAGAGAAGCAGTCTGCAATTTTATTTTCAATCTACTGCCAAAGTCCATCAGATACATAACTCCAAAGCTCCCTACCACTCTGATGCAGTAATCCCATAGGTCAGCGTGTATCCAGCCCAGAGGGCAAAGCCAGTCTCCCCTTTTGACAAGTATTTGCCAGGAAGAGGGAGAAACCCTTTTCTTTTCTCTTCAACGTAGCAGAGGGAAAAGTTTTGACCCTGGTCTCCTGTGCCTGCAGTTCAGTCTTTGCTTCTTCACGTAATTCCTCTTTTAAACAGAAGCTTACAGTAGGTAATTAATCTTTGGATTGCAAGATATTATCTAACCTATCTTTACAATATGGAGATGTATAATGTCTACTTTTCTTACGTTGGAGTCAATATTCTGAGTCCATATTCTGTTACATCAGTCTGAATCTCAAAGGAGTTTGGTCTAAAAGTCTAGACTATACCTAGATGGGATTTAGGGCCAGAGTAAAAGTCAAAATCACCTAGAAAAGTTTTTTTTTTTTTTTTTTAAGAAAGACCTATGAGCACATACTTAGAAATGCCAGCATTTATATTTCTAGTGGGGAAGGGGAAGGAGACCAAATGTGAATATAGCTATAAGAAAACAGGAGAGTGTTGCATCATGGAAACGATAATGATTAAGATTCTCAGTTGAAGATAATTACATTTCCGTTAGCTTGTCTAATACAAAGGGGAATCATTAAAAGTATTATGTGGTTTACGGTATTTTGGTATGATGACAGAATTGAGGTTAGAGGTAGAGCAGCCCTAAAGTGATTAACCAGAGAAAACGCCCAAACTCGTCTTGATGTGCTAGCGTTGTTATCACACTAGATGTGGCAGCTGTGGCTTTAAGGGGAGGAAACCAAAACCTCCACCACACTCACCCAGAAGAAGCAGATTTGTCTGCTACCCAACTTGTCTCTGCACGCAATATATAAACCATATTCTTGCCTTACACCTGACCTTGAAAGCCTAGAGGTCATCTGTAAAATAAAGAGCCATTTTCTTTTATTGGAGGGAACAGAACCTACTCTGCAGCTTGTCAAAAGGTAAATAGAATATGAGAGTGTGGATTGTATAATACTCCAGAAAGATCTGACACCAAAGCGAGTCGAAAATGGGATCGTAACTAGAAGCAGGCATTTACTAAATAAATATTTGTTTTCCTTTGCTTTTATCATATATGATAAAAGTTAGCATATATGTATGTACTGGTTAAAATACTTGAAAAGAGAGTGCAGATAATAAGGCTAAGTTTCAAAATTCTTGAAAAGGCAAGACATTTTGAGGAAACACCATACTGTTTTCCACAGTGGCTTCACTGGTTTGCACTCTCCCCAACAGTGCACAAGGGTTCTCTGTCCTCCACATCCTCACCAGTACTTGTTGTTTGTTGATTTTTTTTAGGGTAGCCATTCTGGCAGGCGTGAGGTGATACCTCACTGTCCTTTGAATTAGCATCTCTAGCCCATGGACAGAGACAACGATGTGGTGAAGGTGGTGGGGGGCACAGGGTGGAGGGGGGTAAAGGGAGGAAAAATGGACATCTGTAATAGTGTCAACAATAAAAGAACAATAAAATAAAATGATTAATTTTGTGTAAATAAGGCAAGAGGCAATGAGAAAAAGATTATGTATTGAGCAACTGGCCTTTGATTGAAAAAACTCTTCCTTGGGCATGGAAAGATGAATGAAGGTGAAAATATGCAGTTATTTTCTTAGTTGAGGTTAGGAAGATAGAGCTGAGATAATTATACATATATTAATTGTATTAAATGTGAATTATTATCTTCAGCTGATATAGTGATGGAAAATAGAAAGTTGAAGTAAACGTGGAGTTCCTTAAAAAAATAGTGCTAACATTACCAAGCTATATTTAGGGTCTACTTGTTACATGGAATTGATGATTTTAATGTTAATCCTGTCTTCTTGGTTATGTGATTTGAGTGTGATTGAAATAACAAATCATTGACTAATCTGGATAAAATGGGAAATGAAGACAGGAGGTTGTTGATAGATAGAAAGACATTGATTATACGAGTCAAGTACATGTCATTATACATTAAAAAATATTTAAGCAGAAATACTTCGGTAAGTAGAGAGAAAGAATAGAGAACTGTTATGATAAAACGGAATGCATTCTTTCAGAATTTCGAGACTAGTTAGAATTTGGTAGTGATAAATCCTAAAATGCAACCTTGGAGTTGAGTGTCTAAAAGAAAATGTGTTGGGAAGAGAAAAGGGCATTGATAATGGATGAGAAGGGAGTGAATAAACTGAGACCAGAATCCTGGCTGGATTGTTCATGGGGTGTTTTTGGTTCCAGGAAGGAGTGCTGGAGTTCATAAGAAAAGAAAATCTGTGAACTAGTTTGATAACTACACTTTTCACTGAATTGGTGGGGTGACTTGTTGAAATCTAGGTACAAGATCAAAGCATCTGGAGATGAACAGGAGAAAGAGTCTGATATCTCTCCTTGCTGTGAATATCAGGCAAGCAGACTTTATTTTATTTTATTTTATTTTATTTTCGCAAGAGGACAGAAGATTAGAGTTCTGAAATATCAATGGTGAAGAAGGAATGGAATTTTCTACCCAGTTTCTGGGGGAAAATAATACTGGAGGGGCTGGTCTAGGCAATGTCCCAGGCCACAGCCACACATTTTAGTTAAAGAGATGATGGAGATATTTTGGGGGTGTAAGTGAAATGTAGGAGAGTTTGATGATCATGTTTTAGGGATGCAGAGGGCTGACTAAAAGGGTTTTTAAAGAAATAAATAGTCAGCTCACATTAAGAGATGGGAATATGAGTGAATGTTGGGAAGACAATTGAATAAAGGAGCAACTTAGCTTCCAGCAATGACTAGACTGAGCAGATCTGGGAAAAATGGCCGTCTAAACCCTGATAGTCTTTAAAAGTTATTAGCATCAGTCTGAGTCCACTGAGAAGCACATGTACTGGGACAGAATTAGATGTGAAGGGAAACTTGTTAAGGGAATGCCTGTGAAGGATAAAGAGGAAAGCAGGCAATTAACAGGCAGGGGAGAATCTTCAGATCTTATTGTGGGTCCAGCCTGCTCAGTGAAGGATAGAAAGAGGAGAAGTTTTTTTTGTTGAAAGAACCTCAGACAGCAGCACAGCAGAGAAAATTTTGGACATAACGATTGGGAGACCCCCACAGAAGAGATGGCCCAATTAAAGGAGTCCTATCTGAAGCAGAAATAGTGCAGTTCTAGAGCCGACCATTTCTTAGTTAGTTGCTGGCAACATCGTCTCAGCATATGGAAGGTACCAAGGAATCTTGGCCTCCAGCTGAAGTCCTTGCAGAAGCACGGCCTGTAGAAGCACTAGCCACATACCTCCATGCCTGCCACAGCTAGACATTCAGTTCCATTGCCATCAGATGGACCGACTTTGTTTGGGGGAAGCTTCTTTGGAAGATGTTCCCTGCGATAGCATTTTTCTTCCTAGAACAAACCATATCATAAACTGTAAAGAAGTTTCTATTACACTTACATTTTTTAGTGGAAAAGACAGGAAAGAAGTATTCAAAAAATACATAATGTAATTATGCAGCATAGTACGTTCTATGAAGTGTCATTATAATGTCTTTGAAAAAAAAGATGAAGACAAATGACTGTTGTTGTGCAAATTGATTAATTTACAACTTTTTGAATAGCCTCGCCCTCCCAAATATTGAATTATTGATCAATGTTAGCACACAGAAAACTTTCAAGTGACATTGAAGACTTCATCTTTAATTGTATCCCATTCAACTTTAATTTTTTTTTAATCAATGACTTGAATATATGAAAAGACAACAGCAGGTGGTGGGAAGCTGATGGGGGAATGAATGTTTTGGTTGCAGCAGATGAAAAAATCAAACTCTCCAATGATCTCAAGTGTCTGGCATGTCAAACTAGTAGAAATTAAATAGAGAAAAGATTTTTGTCACAGTTCCAACATTCTAAGTGCAAGACGGTGCAAATCACATCCCATTCTGCTGTGTCCAGAAAGAACACTGGAGCCACTGCATTCAGGCTTAAGTGTTACATTTTTTAAATATTATTGAAATTTGGAGGAGCTTTCACAGGATAAAAACAGGACGAGCAGGTAATTGGAAGCTCTCATATACTTAATGCCAGTCAATAGAAGCTGGCATGTCACTGGTCTTAGAATTAAATTGTATACTTGTGAGCATGTTCCACAAGGCCACCTATCTACTTTTCAAACACCCTCCTGCCTCATGGACTTTTAAACTTCTCTCTCCCCGAACATTCTTCTCCCTCTACCCCTGACATCAGCACAGCCAGTTGCCTCAGTGCTCCTGAGGAGGTGCAAAGGCATGTGTAAGCACATGCATGCATGTATGTATGGAGAAAGGCACATACACACACATACCTGTCGTATTAAGACTTGCTTCACATACCACTCATCCAGAAAGTGTTTATTCAAGATTCAATAAGATGAATATTTTTTGAAGAACATCCTTAACCTGACAGAAAGAAGACTGTTGGAAGATGAAAGTAGAAACTGAGTAATTGTTTAAAATAGTTGGAAGGCCTTTCTATAGAAAAGGTAATTAAGTTGTTTGGGAGAAATAGCAGATGGCAGAACTGAAGGGAATAATTTAAAGCTACTGGGTCAGAGTTTAGCTCAACAGTTGGCAAAGCTTTCTAAGGGGAATAATTATCTAAAGAATAGACTATTTTTTGAAATACTGCATTGTCTGTCACTAAAAATGCTCAAACACCTTATTTTTATTCCTTAGGAACATTTCCTTTTCACATTAAAATGTCTCTGAATTCAAACTGTTTCTTTGATGTCATACTTTTTAAAATTACTATTATATTTATAATTTCCCATATATTACTGGTCATCAGGAACTACCAGCATTACAGTTGAAGAAAGTTGTCATTTGACTGAAAGATAACCCGAGTGTAACCACTGATGAATCAAATGGCTGCAGGACGAAGAGTGTTGGTGGTGATTAGAAGTTTAGTAACATTCCTGTCGCCCTGGCTGGTGTAGCTCAGTGGATTGAACGTGGGCCTGTGAACCAGAGGATCACAGTTCGATTCCCAGTCAGGGCCCATGCCTGGGTTGCAGGCCGGTTCCTTGTAGGACAACTACCAGCAGGGGACACACAAAAGGCAACCATACATTGATGTTTCTCTCCCTCTCTCCTTCCCCTCTAAATATAAATAAAATAAATACATAAAATATTTTAAAAAATGTTTGTCAAATAAAGAAAAAAAAGAAGTTTAGTAACATTCCTGACATAGGCTAATAATTTTATTTTTCCAGTGTTACTGGTAACACAGAGGATGATCTTGTGCAGACAAAAATAAACATCTTTGACTCTTGAGTTGGTTGACTCCAAATGATAAGATTTGGGGAGTGCAGAGATTTTAGAATTATTTACCAAATCATTTGGCCCGTTTTTGGCGTATGCACAGAAGGAAAATATAAAAATGCATACCTAATTAAGTCTAAAAGAAGGATTTACTAAGTGTTACATCTCAAGTGCTGAGAAAACACTGTGTTGCAGATTGATTGGTAGTTTTTTTTCCCTTTCCAATGGCATATAAACGAACACATATTTAGCAATCAATTTGACCGTATATCTATAAAGTATGATTTTGAATCTACACTATGCCAGCCTATAAAGGGGTGTTGAAGAGCATACATTGGAATTATAAGGATAATTGAAACCTAACATATTTTCAATTGTATTTTTCCTTAAATTTTATTGCTGGGTGTTAAGGATTAAACTGTGACCTACCAAAAAAAGATGTTGAAGTTCCGCCCCCTGTCCAGTTAGTGGAACCTTGTATAAAAATAGAGTATTTGCGGATATAATCAAGTTGAGATGAGGTTATATTGAACTAGAGCAGGTCTTAGTACAGTATGAATGGTTGCCTCATAAGAAGAGAAAAGAGAGACACAGGAAAGAAAACACCATGTGAAGATACAAAGATACAGAGGGAAGAGGCGCATGTGAAGATGGGGGCAGGGATTGGAGGTATGATGCCAAAAGCCAGGAGCTACCTGGAGCTAGAAGGGGCAAGGAAGGATCCCCCCCCCGGCAGTGTGGAAGGAAGCCTGACCCTGCCCAAACCTTGGTTTGTCATTCTAGTTTCAAGAACTAGGAAACAACGTACAGGTATTTCTATTGCTTTAAAATGTGCATTAGTTTCTTAGAATTGCCATAAAAAGAATAAAAACCGAATGGCTGAAAACAGTAAAGTTTTATTCTCTCCTGGTTGTGAAGGTCAGAAGTCTGAAATGAAGGTGCTTGCAAGACTATGACCTTCCAATGGCTCATTGGAGTGTGTTCCAAGCCTTTCTCTTAGCTTCGTTGCCTCCAGTCTTCTAATGGTTTACTTAGCAATGGCAAAGCTCCAATCTCTGCCTCCATCATCACATCCCTCTCTTCATATCTTCTTCCAAAAGGACACCAGTCATTTCTGATTAAGGGCCCAGGCTACTCCAGTAGGGCCTCAACTTAATTAATGTACATAAATATATATGACCACCCTACTTCCAAATAAGGTAACTTCCTGAGGTATGGAGAGTTGGGACTTCAATGTATTTTTTACAAGACACAATTCAACTCATAACACTTCATAAGTCTGCAAAAATTGTTATTTCCTATATTTAATGAGCTAAAACATCTCAGAAGCATATTTTTGGTTTTATGGTATTGAAAACATGGTTTCTTGTGCGCACCTTTTAGTACATGTTGTAAGAAAAAGTGTTGAGCCCTAGTTGGTGTAGCTTAATGGATTGAGTGCCAGCTTGTAAACTAAGGGATTGCTGGTTCAATTCCAAGTTAAGGCACATTTCTGGGTTGCGGAGCCAGGTCCCCAGCTTGGGGTAGGCAAGAGGCAACCACACATTGACGTTTCTCTCCCCCCCCCTTTCTCCCTCCCTTCCCTTCTCTCTACAAATAAATAAATAAAGTCTTTTAAAAATACTTTAATAAAAGACAAAAATGTTGTTTTATGGTTACAAAGTATCTACATCACGTATTTTGAGCCTTAAACACTCACAAATGTAAACTATGTTATTTCATCAGGAGACTGACATCTTAATTTCATTATGATATCACTGTCCCCATAACAAAAAATAATAAAAATATTTCTATCACACCATAATTTTAATATTTGAGTTAATTCTTAATTATTAATGAACAAGGCAGTCATATTTTCTCATCTCTTAAACAGTGAAATCATTTTTTAATTTTATTTATCTTTTTTAATTATTTTATTTTAATAGTTGTTTAAGTACAGTTTTCTGTCTTTTACTCCCATCCCAGCTCACCCCCCCAGTGCTCCCCACCTCCCTCTAATTTCCACACCCCTTAGTTTTTGTCCATGTGTCCTTTATACTTGTTCTTGTAAATCCTTCTTCCCCATTTCCCCTGAAATTTCCTCCCCTCTCCCCTCTGGTCCCTTAAATAGCTAACTCAAAAATATATGATAATTATATTATTTTCTTTTAAATAATCATATTCTAACCCAAAAATAATAAGCTGTCAACCTGTTGCAGTCATCATATAATATTGCTTGAACCAGTTATTTTCAAAGATTAAATTGTCCGCTGGTATTCACTTATATTCCCAGTTATAAGAGTTTGAACACCTAGGTCTCATATTTGTAATGTCACTTTCTTTCCTGAGTTGTTAAGTGGTTTGATTTTTCAGTGTTGTTCTCAATAAGTACCATGGCTTATATAATGGCAAATATGCATCTTTCCCAGCATGCTTTGGAAACTTAGTCGATAGTATTCTATATGAGCGTAAAATGCCATTTGTGATCACCAAATCTACCCACAGTAGGACAGAAAAACAGCATTCCATTCAAAAAGTAACATTAGTGTAGTTTTATTTTCATTGGTGAGGCACTGCAAATTTCCCTTCCAGTAGACCTACCACAACTCCAAAGACCTTCCAGTAGATGTATCACATCTAATTGGAACACACCATCTCTTACCTAGAAATGAAATGCCTTGTGTCACGTTGATCAATTCATTTCTCAGGTCTGGGATGAAGAAAAACCACTAACATAATTCTTAGAAACACAGAAGCTTCCTAGGTTTTTGGGTCTATTTCTTGCTTTAAGGTCAAATCCCTGTCCTGCTACAGAATAATAAATAAATAAACAAACAAACAAACAAAGAGAGTTCATTTCCCTGGAGGAGATGAGTTGTGTGGGAAAGGCACAACACTTTTAAAGAATGGTTGAACTGTGATAAGGGAATCTCGAAAGATTTATCCAAAGGCTGTGCCATCCTGTGGTCCTGCAGAGAGAGAAGCATGCAGTTGTTTTATCTCTAAGCTCCTGTAGAGGGAGGATGCCCTTCAATGACCTGAAAAAAGAAGTGACAACACTTTCTCTGACGTCCTGTTGTGAAGACTAAGGGCCTGAAACGATTCCATTTATAAACTGGTCCTAGGACTTCAGCAGGTCCCATGCACCTTCACTAACCTGGCATTAAAGAAATTTAAGTTTCCTTTTCCCCAACCGGAAATACAGAGGCTAGCCACATTCATTACAAGGTACCCTGTAAGGTGCAGAACACCAAGTATGTTTTGATTAATACTTCTAACAGAAATGCCTTTCTCTCTGAAATGTCAAGAGAGTCCCTCATAAATCACAAACTTTCCTTGGAAATCAATCAGCAGATAAATTGAATATTAATATAGATAGCCTTTATTTGTTTTCTTGAGAGATTCTTATTCAAGGACATCAGAAATACTATAATCTATACTTTTCACCACTCAAGGGGGTCAACAGTGAGAGTAAAATATCCTATTGATTATTACCATCTATAGGGAGCATATAGCAAGGATATAACCTGTTCTATAGATTTTCGAAGAAAGAGCATGAATTATTGTACAGAATCTATGGAAAAAAAGACTAGGCTTAAGGAAGGATAGGATTGGGTACTGTCTGAAAATGAATTCTTAAGAATGGATGCTTCAGGTAATATTTTCTGCATTAGCTTCTTTTCCCTTTTCCAACAGCTTCTGACTCTTTTGGTGTGGTCAAAGGGAGGGTCCATGTGGTTTCCCAGCAGTCCTCCGGGTGCCTAATGTGTGATCAGAATTAGGTAAATCATTGACTCTGTTCTAGGCCACGGTGATTGGTGTCTCAGGATCTTTTCTGGGAGTTTTCTGACAAATGGCGTATGACCATGGATACAGTGTAAACGTAGAAGCACAGCTGAGAATGTAGACTGTGAATACATTTTTGCTACATAGAATGGGGCGATGTGAGTGGGCAGGAGGAGAAAGAAACTGAAAAAATAGAATAGAAAAGGACTTGGGACCTTGAAAACATGATTAATCTGTGGATGGAATCCTACCTGAAGTAACATGTGTCTCTAGACTTAGTGACTGTGTGAAAAAGTAAATTTTCAATTTTTAATGTAAATTTGAATTAGGCTTTATGTCACTTTGAACCAAAAGCAGGCTTATGACCTGTTACTTGACTTGCACCAGAGAGATTTTAGCAACAGCATCATGACAGATTGGCTACTTTTATGGTTTCAATTACTAAAATTTGGAGGGATTTTCTGTTAAAATAAAAATGAATGTAGAATTTATTTAATGACATCACTATCATTTACTTGGGAATGAAAGGTGTATGTTATTAACTATCATGGCAAGAATTGCACATAACTCATACATTTTCTTTGATTGTCTTAGCTGTTAAGTTCAAGTGTGTTTATTGGCACTGTGAATGTAACTCATCATGTATTGTGGAGAGTAATAGTACAGCTGAAAATGAATGATGTAGGTAGGGAACTGCTTCTGGAGAATAGTTTCAAGGGGATGAAACTATGGGCAAAAACAGTAGCACTAGACTAGCAACCTAAAGACCTACAAATCCAGAGATCTGTGATGGTAGGATGCCTATCATTGAAAATTAAATCACAAAAACTGGATTCTTCTTGTTTTCTTGTCTGTATGTTTTTATAGGAATACATTTAATCTATTTTTATTCCTATTATGTCTTTCTACACTGCCAATAAGTGTGATTTTTACTTCTGAAGATTGTAATTGCCTCTCTAAAGATTCATTTCTGTTTCCTGGCCTGTGAAAAAGTTCAGTTCATTTTGATGTCAGTTTCAACATTTGGGCAACTTCAGGTTGTTGTGAGTCAGCTTTCTGAGTGTAATGGGAATCAACACTTTTTGCATAGGTTTTTACCTATTTTGAAAAAGATCAGGCAACTAAACTGCCTAGCACAGAGTGTGGTACATACCAGGCACTCAGTGCTTGCTTCCACGTGTATGAAATGAGTCTGACACAGTATATGACTAGATAGTTTGTGGTGTAACCTCAAATTTTCAAGGCTATATTGAGACTGGAGAAGAAGCATAGCTCGTATGGACGTATTACAGATTCCAAAATATGTTCACACGTACCTTTTTCTTTATCCAGCATAGAAATGAGTTCGGCAGCATTATTCTCAGTGTACAGATGGGCGAACTAAGTAAGGCTCAGCGAAGTGGCCTGGCTGCACACAAAAGAAAGCGCAAGGTTCAGAACCCGAACGCTCGTCTTCTGACCCTGGGCCCAGGACCCTTCCTGCTATGACCTCGTCGCGACTCTTCTGCGAAAGGGGTCAGCAAAGATCTGCACAAATCACACGTGTAGTGATGACAAAGGAAGGGCTTGAGCACCCTAGGACTTAGTCGGAAACCCATGCTTGACCAATCAAGAGTCAACATGAATATGCACGAGCAAAGTCCAATGAATATGGTACACTTATATTCACCACGTCTGGAAAATAGGAAGCCTTGAAGAATCGTGGCACTTATACTCTATGCGTAGACTTGGTTAAAGAATATGTTGAGATTGAATATAATCATAATTACAATGAACATTTTTGTATTAATATAATACCTTAATGTTTTCATGGCCATTTTATATGTGTTTTTGTATTATTGTAATTTGTAGTACTGCTTTATAGTATGCTCCAAAATATCTTCAAATGTAAAAATGTAAAAGAGAGAGAGAAACATCAATTTGTTGTTCCACTTATTTGTGCCTTCATTGGTTGCTTCTTGTATGTGCCCTGTCCTGAGATGGAACTCACAACCTTGGCCTATTTGGATGATGCTCCAACTGTTACCAAACAGAGGTCCAAGGAGGGGGGCAATATTTGGCCCACCTGGGGTGCCAATAACTGTTACAGAACAACAAGGGCCCCTCCCAAGGACCATATACTATTACCTACTGGGCTCATCTCTCCGCTGCCAGAGGAAAGACATCTCTCAATGCCAGAGATTTGTGAAAAGGAAAGGAAAAGTTTATTTAAAGCTATACAGACTTAAAGTAGTGACCCAATGTCCCCATTAATATATCAAAGTCCTTTAGGACAACCACAGATGCCCACAGTGCTTCCTTCCCCCCTGCCCTAGATCAGGATACTGTATCTCAGGAAAAGAAGCACACGTCCGTGTTTCAGGTTGCTGGCGCCGTTAGCTGTGGAGGCGGGATCTTTAATTATTCCACCAAAGTCATGTGGCACCTTCTCACAGTCCACTGGCAAGAGTTGTTTCACCCTTCTTCCAGGCAAAGTCTCTCCTGCTTCGCAGGCCACATGGCCCAAAGGAGCACCCCAAAGCCACGTGGGCCTCTTCTACCAGAGCTGCAGGGGTCTTCAGTCTGGCCAAAACCACATGGTTCTTTTCTCCACCAGAGCTGTGGAGAGGGCAGGGCCACCGCTGTGGCACAGCCAAGTGGTGGTTCTCTGCTAAAGCCGTATGGTGATTCTCTCTCACATGGCTGCCGGAGTCCCCATTCTGGCCGAAAGTGCGTGGTTCTCTCTCACAGGGCCAAGAGCAGGACCTCACTCTGGCAAAACCATGTGGCTCTCTTCCTCAAGGGCTGCTGATTCTGCATTTAAATCCCTACCCCAGTCCTCCTTCGCAGCCCCATTCCCGACTCCTCCTACAATTGGTTACCCCTGCCCGGATTCCCAAATCTCCCAGATTTACTGGCTGCCATAGTGAGTCTGGGCAGGCGTGGGCCCATGGCTTGGAGCCAATCACCTCCAAGCTCTCACGCAGGTGCTGTAAGCTGGGGGTGTTGCCTCCCAATTACATCCTGGGTGGAAGTCACTCCCTTCTCCCTGGCTCCAAGTATAGCCACAGCTATTAGCATATCTATGAAACGAGTTAAAGATTACAGATATGTTAAATGACCATTACAGAGGTTAGCCGCAAAACTGTTGCTATGCAAAACAACTCTCAATGGCCCTGCTCCATTTGTCTCTTCCCCCAACTGATGCCTGTGGTGAGGGGGGAGTGGGGTAAGGGGTGAGGACATCTTATATGTCCTTCTAATATTTCCTAGACACCTTGAGTTCTGGACCCCATTCCAAATCCCTTTTTTGTGCCCCCCCCACCCCTGGCTGTGCCCTGTTACACAACCACCTGAGCTACCCGGCCAGGGCTCGGTACTTCTAGTACCNAAGTGCGTGGTTCTCTCTCACAGGGCCAAGAGCAGGACCTCACTCTGGCAAACCATGTGGCTCTCTTCCTCAAGGGCTGCTGAGTCTGCATTTAAATCCCTACCCCAGTCCTCCTTCGCAGCCCCATTCCCGACTCCTCCTACAATTGGTTACCCCTGCCCGGATTCCCAAATCTCCCAGATTTACTGGCTGCCATAGTGAGTCTGGGCAGGCGTGGCCCCATGGCTTGGAGCCAATCACCTCCAAGCTCTCACGCAGGTGCTGTAAGCTGGGGGTGTTGCCTCCCAATTACATCCTGGGTGGAAGTCACTCCCTTCTCCCTGGCTCCAAGTATAGCCACAGCTATTAGCATATCTATGAAACCAGTTAAAGATTACAGATATGTTAAATGACCATTACAGAGGTTAGCTGCAAAACTGTTGCTATGCAAAACAACTCTCAATGGCCCTGCTCCATTTGTCTCTTCCCCCAACTGATGCCTGTGGTGAGGGGGAGTGGGGTAAGGGGTGAGGACATCTTATATGTCTTTCTAATATTTCCTAGACACCTTGAGTTCTGGACCCCATTCCAAATCCCTTTTTTGTGCCCCCCCCCCGGCTGTGCCCTGTTACACAACCACCTGAGCTACCCGGCCAGGGCTCGGTACTTCTAGCACCATTTATTAAAGCTAATTTGCAGGCTACAAACTGCTATTAAAATTTACTGTCTCTCTTCTTTTTTTTTTTTTTTTAAATTCCATTTATTTTGGTACATACACCCAGGCTCTCTATCAGGCCTCACAAAGGACTACCCCGGGAGACGTCAGTAGTGAATGTTCATTTAATCCCTCAAGTATATAAAGTAGCTGAGAGTTCTTTTCTTCAGTTTTCCGAGAGCTGCTGTTGTTCAGCGCTGACAGCACCGATGTGTTTCCTCTCCGTGTTGTCATAATTAGAAACCCCCAGCCCTGCTGTAAGAAAGTGGAAATGATAAGGGACCCGTTAGACAGTAACTGGCTATGCAAGTAGGCCAGAATACAGGACATTATGTCAATAAAAATGTTATTAAAAAGAAAGAGCTTGACACAAAGACCAAAATAGCACACAAAGTTGACAGTTAAATTAAAATTTCTGGTGCTTTACACCCTAAACATAAAATATCTCTCTAAGTTCAAAAGACTTTTTAAGATTTTGTTTATTTATCTTTAGAGAGGAAGGGAAGGAGAGAAGGAGAGAAATATCAGTGCATTGTTGCCTTTCATGAGTCCCCCACTGGGAACTGGCCTGCAACCCAGGCATGTGCCCTGACTGGGAATCGAACCGCGATCCCGTGGTTCGCAGGCCCACACTCAATCCACTGATCTACACCAGCCAGGGCTCAAAAGACTTTTTAGTACAGATTTCTGCTTCAGTATCTATCCTAAGCGTCTTATGGTCATTCACTAAATGTTGCTAATTGCACTAAGGCGCTTTGACCCTGTACCTCTCTAAAATTCTTTTTTTTTTGAAAGATAAATAGTAGCCTCCAAAAATCTTTGAGATGAGTAAGATTTAGCTATGCCCACACAGCCCTATTCCTGGTAAAAATGCAAGCCTTATAGAGCAAAATTTGTCCCTCAAACAAAAGCGTATGAAAGAAATATTTATTAGCAAACTGTTGGGTAATATCCTTGCACTTTGTCCTTTTAGGAGCTCCAATTTCACCTTACATAAAAGTTTATTCGTAAAGGGGGTAGAGAGGGGCTCAGAAAGAAAGCCTTCACAACCCTGGCTTGGGGGATCTGAGAAGCAGAGGGCAGCCATCTAGAGATATTTTGCATATCTTTGACAAATGGGCTAGTTTTATAGTTATGCTAAATAGCTGAGCCTGTTGGGGAACAGAGAGATGGGTGTGACTTTAACCCTCATTGTAGCCAGGGTTTGCTGCACCTACCAGTTGGAAATGGGTTACAGGATGAGGAGCATGATGAGGATTTAAATTCAAGAGGAGCAGCCATTCGTGCTCTTGGTCATGAGGATTGGGAAGCAGAAGGGTTCTTGGCTCTGTGGGGAGTGGTAGTGAAGGAAGAGCTGTGCAGTCTGTAGTAAGGGATGTGTGCCATATGGTTTAAAAGAGAGTAGGAGAAGAAGTAAGCAAGCAACTACGTAGTTTACAGTGAGGAAGGAGGCCATGTGGCCTGGACTAATAAAGAAAAGATCCTGCTGCCTTTGAGCTGTGATCGTGCCTGCTCTGACTGACTCCAGAGCTGCAAAGGACTTCCTTGCAAGATCCTAACCTGCTACAACTGGATTTTACCTGGACTCTTGAACTTGTGCTTTTCATTATTACACAGAGGCTAATGACCACATACCCCAGATCCTGAAGGACAGAGCGGCTGTGTGAGGATGGCAGCTTTGGTACCTTCCAGAGGGACTGTAGAACTGTATGTACATCTGGATTAAGACCTGATAAGAACACGGGAAACTTTGGGGGATGTCTGTGGCCAGTAACCTGGTGGGGAGCATGAAAAGTGCCCGGTCTCCTGGGAAAGGAGAACTCCAAGCTGAGGTGCTCTAAGCTCTCCCCAGGTTGTAAATAAAGACCTGCTCCTCCAGCATTAATTGTTGGGTCATTCACCAAGGTGCCACGTGGACAGGCTCCATTCTGCTCTATAACCTTGTGGCACATACAACAAATTTTCTCAGGCAAGGTTCTGCGCCTGACTTAGAGTTGACATCTGGCGTTGAGGAATCCTGCACAACTGGACACCTGGACCAAAAAAACCCTGAATACCTTTAATTTTACTAGAAACATTCCATCTCTAACATTTATCATACCCATATATCAGAACACCGTCTTTACTGATAAAAAAACTTATTTTGAATATACATTATATACTGAATAGCAAAACATTGGATTTAAATTAAGAAATGGATAATACTGCCTGTGGAGTGTGCTTTTTTATAGCATGTTAACTCACCTGGATTATCCCTTAACCTAAATTGCACACGTAAAACATTTTAGAAGGTAGTAAATCATGTACTTTAAAATAAATTATAGACAGTACCAAAAAGCCCCCGATTTTAAACAGAGAACATCAATTTACAGTGATAAGGCCAAGACAAAAAGGCTTATTAGTTGTTTGCAGTATATCAAAGACTAAGAAACTTACATATTAAATTTGAAACTCTGTACTAATTCATAATCTCTTCTGTTTGTGAAGCCTTGCAGTATTGTTAGAAGCATCAGAATTCCCAAATCAACCAGACCATGGACTAACCTTGAGGAATGGCTTTGGGAAACTCCTTGACCCTCAGACTCAGTTTACTCACTTGTTAAATGGGTTAAAATTCTCACCTTGCAAGACTGTTGCAAGACTTGTGTTCCAGCAGGATAGAGTTCAATGCAGGGGTTAGCCCTACCGTGCCGAATAAACATGTTTCCTTCCCTTTTCAGAGCACAGAATTGTTGCTACAGAATAATATATAGTTGAAAAAATGCAAGAGGTGTAAATGAGAAAATATCACCTTAGAGATTCTGTTTAATTGAATAAAAGCCATAACCATTTGTGTTTCAGGCTATCTCAAGAAAGAGAGCAAACCAGACAGGAGAGACGCGTGTTTCAGTGAACCCTAGTGGGAGAAGTAACAACTTGCATTTAAGTCCGAAGGGCTTTGAGCCACATCAGGTTCATGTGGTTCTTCCTTGCTGATAATTTCATCACTAATCATTGTTTTTTTATTATGTATTCTATTATTCTGAAATTACTTGTGTAACAAAAGAAATAATTTCTTTTTCCTTCTTCCCCTTTCCATTTAAAAAATTCTTTAATGAAACGGAGCTTGGAAAAGCCTCTTACTGATTGTTAATAGTTGACAAGCAAATGTTTGCACCTGTGTCTTTGAATTGATACATATAAAATGGGAATGATACCGCTGAAAATAACAGTTGTTAGAATACCTGCATAATTCTGAACTCTAAAGACATTCCTTCAACCACGTGGGAGAAACAACTCAAACAGGAGTCCTATCAAGAAATATTTTTGTAAAACAGATATTATTCCATTTCCTTGAAGAAATTTTTAGCCCTGGCTGGTGTAGCTCAGTGGATTGAGCGCAGACCTGCAAACCACGGGATAGCAGTTTGATTCCCAGTCAGGGCACATGCCTGGGTTGCAGGCCAGTTCCCAGCAGGGGACTCATGAGAGGCAACCATACACTGATATTTTTCTCCTTCTCTCCTTCCCTTTCCCTCTAAAGATAAATAAATAAAATCTTTTAAAAAATAAAATTTTAAAGTCCAAGGAAGAGCTTCTATTCAGAGACATGTAGGGAACCACATAGGCCTATACAGAGTCTCTGATAGATTTTTACCCAAAAAATTACCACTAAAATTGCTCGAGGAATTTAAGTTTGTTTAAAGACAGCTTATTATTATTGACATTAAATAACTGTTAAATAAAATGACCAGATAAATTTAAATTAAGTGCTGGTGAGGATGTGGAGAAAGGGGAACCCTTTTGCACTATTGGTAGGAATGCAGATTGATTTAGCCACTGTGGAAAGCAGTATGGAGAGACTTCAAAAAATTCATAATGGACCTGCCTTTTGACCCAGCTATCCCACTTCTGGGAATATATCCAAAGGAACCCAAAACACCAATTCAAAAGAACATAAGCATCCTTATGTTCATTGCAGCGTTATTTGCAATTGCCAAGATATGAAAGTAGCCCAAGTGTCCATCAGCACAAGAGTGGATAACACAACTATGAAATATATACACAATGGAATACTACTCAGCCATAAAAGAAGAAAAAAATTCCCTTTGCAACAGTGTAGATGGACCTGGAGAACATTATGCTAAGTGAAATAAGCCAGCCATAGAAAGATAAATTACATATGATTTTACTCATATGTGGAATCTAATGAACAAACTGAACTAACAAGCAAAATAGAGACAGACTCATAGACAGAGAGCAGGATGAAAGCTAGTTGGGGGTAGTAGGCTGGGGGTAGAGGGATTGAGCAAAAAGGAAAAAGGACTCGTGGACATGGATAATAGTGTAGTGATTGTGGGAGTGGGGAGGAGGATATAAGTGAACTAAATAGTAATGGGAAAATACAATAAAATGAAAGAAAGAAAAGATGGGAGGGAGTGAGGAAGGGAGGAAGCAGGGGAAGAAGGAAGGAAGGCAGGAAGGAAGGAAGGAAGGAAGGAAGAAAGGAAGAAAGGAAGAAAGGAAGGAAAAATTTTACTTCGGTCTTACAACTAGAGGATTTTATGTGTGTGCATGAAGAAGACAGAGTTGAAATAAATCAGATGTTATAAGAGTATTTACAGTACCTTTCACCTTGCAGATTATTGTCTAAAATTTACGGGAGCTCAGATACCTTCTTCCTTGGGTCTGCACAGTCTTGCAAGTTTCTAAACAAGATTATAAAGAATATTAATAACCAGCAACTACCAAGCACTTACTGGGTGTCAGGCACTCTTCTGAGCAGTTTGCTTGGGTTACCTCATTCAATCTCAGTATTAAATCTGGTCATGAGTAATTGAGACTTTTTACTCTNAGAGTTGAAATAAATCAGATGTTATAAGAGTATTTACAGTACCTTTCACCTTGCAGATTATTGTCTAAAATTTACGGGAGCTCAGATACCTTCTTCCTTGGGTCTGCACAGTCTTGCAAGTTTCTAAACAAGATTATAAAGAATATTAATAACCAGCAACTACCAAGCACTTACTGGGTGTCAGGCACTCTTCTGAGCAGTTTTCTTGGGTTACCTCATTCAATCTCAGTATTAAATCTGGTCATGAGTAATTGAGACTTTTACCTCTATTTTATCATTTTTAATCGAGGAGTTGAAAACCTGAACCTTGAGCTCTTTACATTGTCCTTCATGGACTTCAATTTTGAGGACACTCTTTCCCACATCTTTTAAAACCAATTCTCCAAGCTGAGTTTCTTAAAAATGTTCTTCAAATTTGATTTCTGAATTAAGCTCTAATTTGCATTTCTTTGTTTTAATATTTCTCCCCTCTTTTCTGATATCTCCCCCCCTTGTTCTCAACCTCTTATTTCTTCTTCTTGCTTCATTTTACAGTTCCTATATCTTTTTTTATATCTTCCTCTTTATTTTTCTCCTCCTACACTTTCTTCTATATCCTTAAATTGTGTTCTTTCTAAATTGTTTTCAGTTTGTTTACCTTGCATTTTTCCCTGAAATCTTTATGGCAATTAACTTGTAACTAATCCTTTGACGTTGTTAAGTCATATTTACATAAGTGTTTTGTCTCATATGTTGTTTCATTTATTTCAAGATCAACTCGTCTAATCAAGGATAAGTGATACTAACCCCAAATCCATTCTGTTTAGGAAGTTCTTGTTCTAAGGAAACACGATGCGCTTGTAATGGTAAGCCACAAGTATTCAATATTAACACTTGTTTCTATTTCTCTGTAGCAAATGCCAGTAAATGAGAAAAAAGGGCACATAGCTTGAGAAGGGGAAATCTCATCTAACTTGAAGCAACTCCTAACAGTGACACATAAGTTCTATTGCAGTGTGATTTCCTTTCAGCTATCTTGATTTTATCAAAGTCGAGAACTAAAATGAGTGAATTAAGAAAAATTTACACATTGTTATTTTATTTTATCTGAATCTATTTACTTCTCTGACTTCATGCTGCCCTGTTTTGAGAAATCTGATTAACCTGATCACCATAGCTAGGAAATCTACATAATTCAGCAGGTTTGAACCCATTAATCTTTCTGAGCCTTTTCTGCCTTGATGTAAAATGTGAAGATTGCCATCTCACTTTTCGGAAGGTCATTGGCTGTTTCTTGATGGATAGTATGCACACCATCTACTGCATGCGGTAGTAACCTGATAAGCAGATGTTTAAAGCTTGATAAAATCCAACAGCTTGTTATATTTCTACCTTTCATAATTTAATAGTAACAATGATTTGATACCTGTTTTTATTACAATATTAATATTGAGGGAGTGGGAGTGTGTGTGAATCAGAGATAGAGTTCAGTTATGTCTCAAAGGTAAACTGTTTTGTTACATATCATGCTTCAATTTTTAGGAATGGGTTTTCCACCTCTCAGTTCTTATGTTGGTTTATATTGATCCAGTGATTTTTACATGGAATTTAGTTAACTGGTATAGTTCCTAGAAAATAACTCAAATGAGATTTCAATGATAACTTTTTATTATCTAAGCCCTTTTCCCTGATTAAATTTTTATGTGTCTTAATACCAAACTCACTTTATCATTAATATATCATGTTGTTTTCCTATAAAGGAAAAATAGTTTTATTTGACTTAGGTATACTGACTAATTTTAAAATAATTCTGTTTCATATTTTTAGTTGAGTATATAAAGTTTAAATAAGAGAAATTTTTGTGGTAACTTTTAATAAATTTTTAAAAAATGAACAGTGTTTAAAATTAATTCTAAGTTATTTTCTCATCATAATTTCCCTATCATGCCTTGAATGATCCTACTTCATTGTAGTGTCTTTACCATCCAGCTGATCTCATACATTCGTGCCTACTTATTTTTAAAACATAATTCATCAGCCAAAACTGGCTCTCAATTTTTCAGCAAACTTAAAAACTTAGTGAAGTGATATGTAAATTGTTTTTCTTTCCTTTTTCCTATAGTTATAACATTAATATGGCATCTTGCTTGATTTTCTCTGCATACTCTGCATACACTAACTACTGTAGATAGTGTACCCCCATTTTAAAAATATTGCCTTGAACTTGGCTGCACAATGTACTCTAGCCTTAGTGTCCAAAATGTTTACATTTAACCAAATGTCCTTGGGTATAAATACTCCATGACATTTATTTGTACATTTTGTCGACAAGATTAATATATGAAAACTATCATGTTTTCTTGGACCAGTAATTGTATCGTGTCTCTACTGCCAATAACCCCCCCTTTGCTTTGGAAGCCTCACTGGTAGTGGCACATGGAGTTAGGTAGACAGGTTTGCATGGACCAGTGTCTCTGGTCCATGCAATGGAAGGAACATGCAATGGAAGGAACATGCAATGGAAGGTCCTTCCATGCAATGGAAGGACCAGTGTCTCTGGTCCATGCAATAACCCCCCCTTTGCTTTGGAAGCCTCACTGGTAGTGGCACATGGAGTTAGGTAGACAGGTTTGCATGGACCAGTGTCTCTGCAGATGTGTGGGTATAAGACCAAATTTCAGGGACCTTTGACCTGGACCAAATACTTCCATGAACTATGTATTATAGGACCAAATATCAGGGACCTGTTGGCACAGATCAAATGTCTCTAGATATTAGGATCCTCTGTTGTGCACCAAACGGTTTTGTGAACAGTTCGTTACTGGAAGAGCAAATATCAAAGGCCTTTTAGGTGTAAACTCAATGTCTCTGGGTATTTTAGATAGGACCAAATGTTCGCTATTCCAAACAACCCAATTAGAAAATGTCATTGGACACGAAAAAGTAATTAAGTATAGGGCCCTGGCTGGTGTAGCTCAGTGGACTGAGCGCGGGCCTACGAACCATACGATCGCGGTTCGATTCCCAGTCAGGGCACATGCCTGGGTTGCGGGCCAGTTCCCAGCAGGGGACGCACGAGAGACAACCATACATTGATGTTTCTCTCCCTCTCTCCTTCTCTTCCCCTCTAAAGATAAATAAATAAAATCTTTAAAAAAAAAAGTAACTAAGTATAAACATCCAATGATTGTGGCTAAGTAAATTGGCATAATCACATTGGGGAGAAATATAGCAATATGTGACCAATTTATATATGAACATATTCTTCAATTCAGCAATTATACTTCTTTGTTTATTCACTAAAGTTCCACATATGTGAACAAGGAGACATGCACAAGATGGCATTTGTATTACCAAAAACTGTAAATAAATTGTAATGGTCGTCAAGAAGAGAATAACCCCAAAACATCAGAAATATTCTTGTAGTGATACACTGTACAGCAATTAAAATATGTAAATTAAAGTTATAGGTTTTGATATGGATAAATCCTAGGAATTCATGCCTTAAAAAAACAAAGTGATAAAATTTTATAAAATTTATACATAGTATGTATAAAATACTTTCATTTAAGAATAATATTAAAACATTCAAAGCAATACATATATAAGAATATTATAAAGATATCCAGGTAATTATAAGCACCAAAATCAATGTAATGAATTTCTTTGAGTGGTGGGAGAAGGAAATATTGAAGAAATAGCACATAGTAAGGCTTCGACTGCTTTGGAAAAGTTATGGAGATGAATATTGCATATAGCATTTCTAAAATGCTATATGCACCCCCTTATATAAATGTTAGCCCCCTTATATAAGTGTTAGCTATATAAGGGAGTGAAAGATTGGATGAAAGAGGAATTTTTCAGTTTATTCACTGAAAAAAAAAGTCTCTAACTGGAAGGGAACATATTAAAAAATGTCAGAGACATCATCGCGTTAAACTGTGAAATTTCCCCTGAGATTCAGGGAGCACAATACAAGAGAAATGGCTGGGTTGCCATCGGGCCACTCTTTACCGAGTGCTCTGCAAATAGTTAGTTACAAAAATTCTTAAAATACCTCTCCCATTCTATTGGCATCAATCCTTTTTTCCTGGCATTTTGTAAAAAACACTTATTTACATGTTGCACTTATACTTCAGGGGTGAATTTTGTGAGCTTCTGAACAGAAATAAATATGTTGGAAGATTACGTAAGCTCAAATGTTATATTTAAATGATCAAGAGGCACTGAGGCAAATGTCAGCGGGATTCACCATCCTTCGCTAGGCAACTAGTTCCAGATAGCAGAAAATACAACCGCAGACCCATCTTCCACTGGAATGTAAACACAGTGACATCCCTAAGTTTCTTCTAAACTTTTTTTCATAAATGTTGAGCGGTACCTGAGCATGAGGCTGTTGCTAAAATTGTGTTGTTGCACATCGGCATGGTGATGACTGGAGGTCTTAGCATTCAATGCCAAAGGAGACAAAATTCATAACCAGAGATCCGTGTGGAGAAAAGCAAGGTAAAGCAGAATCAGGAAGGAGAGAGTAAGATGTGTGGCCAAAGTCCAAGGCAATGATCTTTTATTCCTGGCATCCGGCATTGTGAATCACTGGATCGGACCCAGAAAGTTCACATTGGTCTGAACCAACTTGGAAAACCTATAAAATAGGGGCAGATTATTTAGTCACTGAGAGATGCCTTAGATGGCAACGCTTGCATTTTCTAGTCTCTTTATACCTGAAATGCACTTTATTATAATGAAGCACCTGCCTATATTTACCAAAGAGTGTTCTCTAGTCATATATCATTATACTTTCGGAGACTTAGGGGAATGGTAAGGATTACAGCTGCAGGCTGGGAGTAATAGAGCCTGACATCAAATCTGTGCTCAGTCACCCACAAACTACAGACCTGACCAAGGGGTAACTTCCCTAAAAACTCTAAGTTGGTTTTCATCATCAAAGTGGGGACAATAAGCATATCTACCTGGTGATGCATTGCATAGACTGAATTATATAGTGTACCTGGGATCTACCTTGGACACACAGTAGGAAGTGAAAAGACATAGTCATTTTACCAATAGCACTGTTATTTCAAAGTGGACCTAAAATTTAAAGAAAGGTTTATCAAATTCTAGCTCTTCACTTGATATACATATTTACTATTATTCTGTTTGTAGGAAAGAGGTAATCCTAGAGTAGTCCCCTCCCCTCCCATCCCAGCCATCTCCCTGTCTTTTTCCCTTAATTCTACGAAGAAATGGCCTGTTCGATGTCACTGGTCTCAAGCCCTCTTCTACCAAGTGATTTTTCGGTGTCTGTGAGAGCACTGGTCTGCCTTGCTATGATCAGACGGAGACCCCAAACCTGCCCTTGTGCCCTGTCCTGATATGCATGTCAGAGCTCCACAGAATTAATTATTTTAAACACCCGTTTATTGTGAGGTTCTCTGGCGTCCTCTAAGAGCCCACTATCACTATCACTATCAAGAACTTATCTCAAGTATATAGAACTTGAAATGGAGAAAGTAGTTGGAGAGGGAAAATCTTCATGATAATTATGCATATTTTATTGGAATATCATCTGAGTTGGATTTAGTTAATGAAATTTAGTTTCCTGATCATGAAAATAAGCACATTCCCTTTGATTAGCCGCATTTTAACTATCTCTGTTTTATTCAGGCTTTGGGAGGATAAAAGGTAGGGATTGGGAAGAATGAAATAAAGGTATATGAAACAATTGGCAATTTATAAATAACAGACTCCAAAATTATACCCATAATGACTGACCTTCCTATTTAACTTCCAGTACTTCTATTGAAAACAGTATTCACATTTACATTTTTTGTTGTTTAAAATGAGGAAAGATACATGAATTAACATAACAGGTTGGAAAATAAATTTATACATTGCAGAATTCTGTGAAGACATACTATAAATTCTAATTATATTTTAAAATGGTCACTACCCACAAGATGATTTTAGAAGAGGGAAGGGAGGAAAGGAAGAAGGGGGAGAGAAAAGGAGAATAAAATTGTCCTGGATTATTTCTCTAAGATTCATTTAAAAGAAAGGTACCATTGAGGATAGACCAACCAGAACACTTTTCTAAAAGACCTATGTTTCTTTTCCAGAATTTGTTATTTAAAAATTATTAATTAAAATTTTATTTGCTAAAATTTCTACGTTTTATTGTATCATAACCAAGAAATTTAAAATTACGTACCAGGACTCATGTAATTGCTAATATTCCAGTAAAATTATTTGGAAGCTGAGCACTAAAACAAAGAAAAAAACAAAAGAACCTTAAATTGAGGGGTTTTTTTCCCTTAAATACTCTAACTATTTGTAAATGTTTTATGTGGGTAAGTTCTTGTTTGCTACATAGTGGGTTGTTTTGAATTTCACTCACCTGCCAAACATCTGGGCATAGCTGTGACCCATGAGCATGATATTTAATAAAATATGAGCTATGGATTTTATACTACTTTGGGTCCCACCAATGCCAAGGTCAGCTCTACTGGGTAAGACTGCCACTATTCACTATAGTTTGTCTTCACGGGTGGCCTTGCTCTCTAGTGAGGATCTATAGTTCAGTAGACATTGCTCATGGCAACAAGGCTCAAATTAAATCAAATGACGGGGATCAGCTGACTTCATGTTTACGCACAAAAATACTTCCTTCAGAGAAACAAAGAAGTGAAGAAACTCTCACATATTCAACTTAGAAACTTTTCCTTAATTCCATTTAGCTTCCAAATATGACTGGCAATGAACTCATAGAATTACTCTCAGTAGGATGAGTTTGATGAGCTTGAATAGACACCTGAAAAAATATCCTCTCAGAGACTTTTTTCTGTTTACTTATTCATCACCCTTTGCATTTCTAAATGCGAATTCTAGGAAGAATTGTCTCAGTGTGGGGCTCTGATAGCTTTTAGCCACTGTGCACAGTGCGTGCTCCTGGAGAACACTCTGTAATAATGGACACAGTGCTAAATTTGAAATACATATTTTGTTTCAAAGCTGAAATTGATGGTCTCAAAACTATTTCACTTCAGGTAACTCATTGAAGTTGTGAGACTCCTGTTTACTGGTCTCTAAAATGAATGTCATGCTGTCTCACTCACAAGGTCATCGCTTTGTGGTGTCATTCTCATCTCCCAGGCCTTCCTTAGCCTAGAGCAGTGAGAGCTCCTGCCTCAGCTCCCTGGTGCTCAGGCCACAAGGCAGGGGCATCCAAGGCTGCTGGTGTATGTTCAGGATCCATTCCTGCAAGCGCAAAGGGTCTAGAGTTATTTGGGGTCTGAGTTTTCTTGTATCTGACATCACAGAGCTAATGTTCGTTTTTTTATTTTAACATGTGAGTTATTCTCACATAAAAGTCTTTCACAAGTCAACTCTAATGACTGAATAGGAGCAGACTGTATAGATTGATTGTGAAAAGTTTTCAATATAGCTGTATGCCAAGTCCAGGAAACACATATCCTACTATTATGTAATTTTAAGCAAAATTTAAAATGACATATATTATTATAGTAGATCATTCAGGTAGAACTGGATTTCAAACACTCAGCACCCAAGATATATGATAAAACTGATAGAATGTGAAACTATGAAAATTTCTACTCTATGTTACATTCTGTCCCACGAACGGTGTTTTGAGTGGTGCTAGGAGTAATATCCATGATAGGGTGTGTCTATTCTGACTTTGTCATGCAAGCCCTCCATCGACAATAATTTATGCAATAATGTCATCAGCTTTTCCTCCAGGACCAGATTCATCAGCATACTTTCAGCCTTGAGTTACTCTAATGTGTTTTAGGATTTTAGAAATGTAACATATCCAATCTAAAGAACAAGAAGAAAACCTTTCTGTCTGTTATCTCCTTACATTTTCTCTTCAGGTTTTGGGCCACAGCATTATGTATTGTTAGGCTGAGAGTATAAAACTACACCTAATATAGGTCAGTAAAACTTAAAACCTTCTTCCAAATTATGATTGACATCTAGATTGAGCCCCCTGACTCAGCAGCTTTTGAATTCTCCTCTATGTGGTCTAGTAAGTCTTAGCTTTAACTTTCATATTCCGTTTTCAAAATCATTTTATTTGTTTATTGTCAGAGAGAGGGAAAGGGAGGGAGAGAAACATTGCTGAGTAGGAGAAGTTGCCTTTTGCACACGCCCCAACCAGGGACCGGGCAGTGACCTGGAATTGAACCGGCAACTTTTCCCTTTTTCTTTGCAGGACGATGCCCAACCAACCCAGCTGCCAACTGAGCTACACCACCGGAGCTACACAAGCTTACATGCCTACAGGCGATTGTTGAACCTGCCCCCAACTGTGCAACACAGCCCCAGTTGTTTCTTAGTGCCTTTTAATTTCCTTCTATTCTCTCTGATTTATTAGATCCAGGATATAAGAAATATATTGAAAGTTTAAAACTACACACATTTTTTTTGATGGTTGGGTTATTAAAAAAGTGTTTTGAGGACATTTTAGTTCACTGTATTTTGTGAAAATCAACAAAGGAAACCAGATTTAAAATGGAGCCAAGAATCCCCAAAGGGGGAGATTTCATGCACTACTTTGCAGACTCCAAAATGGGGAAAGCACACTTACCTTTATCAACAGGAAGAAGCTTACTTTACTACTCTAGCCAGGAGAAGGAAGATTTCCTCTTTGCCTAGCAATAGGTCAGCCAATAAAATACCACACTGATTCAGCCAATGGGAACGCACTACACTTCACACTCCTAGTTTCCTTCCATGGACATTTGGTTTGTAATAACTCCTTTCAACTCGCCCCTTTTTTCTCTGTAAAGTAATATTTCTTCTTTCTTTCCTTTGTTCTTTGAGCTTGCCTATGGTTTGATACAAATTGTCCCAAATTGCGTTTTCTCTGCCATTCCTAATTATACTCATTTTGCAGGTAAATTAACTGGCTATTTTATTTTTAAGGTTGACAGTTTCTAATTCCTTTGGGCAAAGTCAGAATTATCTTTCCATATATTACATAGTCCTATTGTTGGACTATGTAATATTCTGCTGCTGAAGGAACTCCATTTCTACTTTAGGAGAAGAGGGCTGTAGTCACTAATTTTGCACCCAAACAGCCTGAAGGTTGGATTCTTTAACTGTCCTTACTTTATTTACATTCACTCACATCCAGTATTTACCTTATAGTATTAAGTATAAGTATTAAGTATAATATAGTAAGTAATATATAGTATTAAGTATAGTATAAGTATTAAGCTTATATATATACATACACATACACACACACACATATATATATAAAACCTTAAAATTTTTTGTCCTTATGTAAAATCTTCTCTCTGAAAGCCATTTCCTTGAGAGTGGCACTTGCAATAATGGGGGGAAGTTTAACAGCAATGGCTATCTACCTGACTGTCTGCACCTCTGTGAACAGAAGCATCAGTGATCAGAGCGCAAATGCGCCCTCTTGTCCCGTCCCTCCACCCCATGCCCCAGTACTTGGTCATTTTGGACTAAGTCACCTGACCTAAGTCAGATGACTAAGTCATTTTTGCCCACCTTAGTTTTCCACAGGCTGTGTGCAGGGTGCTCCAAGAATACACGCATGACCACCTGCCAGGGGGCTGGAGCTGAGGGGTGGGTACCTGTTACAGTGCTAAGTGCTGAAATTGACCAAAATTAACCACAATTCACTGTCCAAATCTTCCCCTGGATGTAGCAAGCCTTCAACAGGTGTTAGAATTCCACAATAATTACATCAGAAAGATTTTGCCATTCTAATTGTTGTCTGGGGGGAAGACAAATTCCTGGTACTTCCTACTCCATCTTCCCAGAGTCCTCTCTTGAGTTTCTTTCTAACAAATATGTTTTGAAGCAATTGCAGCACAAGCAGTAAAACTACATTTCAAGCAGAAAGTTGATTGCAGAACATGGATTAATCATTTCTTTAATGCACACTGTTTTTAAAATTGCATAGTCTTGAAGCCAAGCAAACAATCCTATTAAAAAATGAAAAAGAAAAATTAGTTCCTAGACTATTCAGGTACAGTTCGTCATGAAAATAATGTGAGGAACAGTCTGTATGATTGGTGCAGCTTTGGACCATAAACACAGACAATAAAATAGGTAGCAGACAATTAAGTTTATAATAGTCATATTAACCAAAATTGGAAACAAAACAAAACAAAACAAAACTGTAGTCTCCAGGGACACATTGGAGTCTGGAGACCTTCATTTTTGTCTCCACGTTCAGGTTACCAACAAAGCAGTTAAGTCCGGGTACTGTCTTCCCTTAGTCCTAGAGAGCTGTCCGCCACTGGCTTCTCCGAGATAAACAGAAAGCAGCTGGTGTCTCCAGGATGGCTATTAATCTCCTCAGAAGATGAAAGCAAGTGGGAAAGCTGAGCAATGCTTTGTAATTAGTGACTCATACACTCCTAACCTAAGAATAAAAGATCTTTGAAGCAGTGTCTGCTTGGAAGTGGGATGAGTTTTAATTGGTACATAGTTACCTTAAGAAATTAGGCTTCACAAAATTAAGTCTAAACTTAATCAAAGCTTATTATTTGTGGGGAAGGAGGGGGTGGGTGGAGGTGGAAGAGTGTATAGGGGCATCGACGGCAATGGAAAAAATAAAATAAATTGAATTAAAAAACTGAACTCAGAAAAAAATTTCCAAAGTATATTGGGACTTTTATATTTAAGTGGAATTAAGAAATCCCAGTTAACATTTTTATATTAACCAAAGCATAAAGTTTTTCAAATTTAAGAGTAATATCTTTCTTTTTCTTTACTACAATGTAGAATTCTGTATTTTGTCTCATAAAATTATATATTTTCACTGATTACATGTATATATGTGTGTATATACCACTGCATTACCTCATTGTTGACATAATTTACTTTTTTCCCAATGTTCTGATTAGTTGATAAAGTTATAAATTCATAAATTTAATATTGATGTATAATGGGAAAATAGTGCCCCTGCACTGACATTTGTCATTTCTCTACAGAAGCACTTTTATTTACTCTAATTATACAAGTTGGCAGAGATATTTTTTGTAAATACTTTGGCATTCTGAAGAGCAATATATTGATCAAAATATTTTTAGATTCAATAAACTTATATCTCTCACATAAATGTTCTGATTCTTCTTATGCCCAAATGACATGGTGATTATAAAAGTACAGTTTTACTTGAACATAATCTTAAATATACAGCAGTTTTTGCTCATTTTACCTTTTCTAAATTAAAAATACTGCAGTGTTTGTGCACACACATGGAAAGCTGTGAATATTTTATAGTCCACAGATACTCAACTGTGAAAGACATGATGATCATTTGAGTTTCTTTCTCCTACTATCATTTCCCAAAGCCTTTTCACAGAATTTGTCAGTGGCGATAAAGGAGGGAAGAGTGCCTTATTCTGTATTGGCTGGAATGTCCTGATTAAATTTTAAACTGCAAAGATTGATACACAAATTGAATCTTTTCTGTAGGAAGTTGACATTGATTTTATTCGAAGCTGCGGAACTATAATCGTAGAAGCTACATCTTCTAGTAAAATCATACGAAGACAATTGTGTTGACATAATTGTGATGACTTCTGGGGGTCATCAAAGTGTTCTAGATCTTCTGGTCGAGGTTACGCCTAATTTGAAAACTATGCATTTTACAACACATATAACAACTAGCTCTCTGGGGTTATTGTTAGGATTGCAATGATCAGACCTCAAAGGCCTGCCTGCTGAAGTTAGATGGTTGGGTTAGAGCAGTGATTTTTAACCTGTGTGCCACGGGAATCTTAAAATATGCCGTACTTCACTATTTAGTCAGGGGCACTGACCTTTGTTATTGGTACATTAGACAGTCAAACAAAAATATGAAAACAGAAGCCCTGGCTGGGGTAGCTCAGTGGATTGAGCTCGGGCCTGCGAACCAGCCGATCGCAGTTCGATTCCCAGTCAGGGCACAAGCCTGGGTTGCAGGCTGGTTCCTTGCAGGCTAACTACCAGCAGGGGACGCACAAAAGGCAACCATACATTGATGTTTCTCTCCCTCTCTCCTTCCCCTCTAAAGATAAATAAATAAATAAAATCTTTAAAAAAAATATGAAAACAGCCAATGCAACAACAACCATCGAAGTGAGTGAATCAAAATTATATCATTGTTTGTCAGATCAGCCAAAACTATATTTTGGTGTGCTGCAGAATTTTACTAATTAGTTCACGTGACCCACAAGATGCAAAGGGCTGGATATTGCTGGGGGAGAGAGTTAGAGGACGGTCGCCACCCACTTCTTANATGAAAACAGAAGCCCTGGCTGGGGTAGCTCAGTGGATTGAGCTCGGGCCTGCGAACCAGCCGATCGCAGTTCGATTCCCAGTCAGGGCACACGCCTGGGTTGCAGGCTGGTTCCTTGCAGGCTAACTACCAGCAGGGGACGCACAAAAGGCAACCATACATTGATGTTTCTCTCCCTCTCTCCTTCCCCTCTAAAAATAAATAAATAAATAAAATCTTTTAAAAAAATATGAAAACAGCCAATGCAACAACAACCATCGAAGTGAGTGAATCAAAATTATATCATTGTTTTGTCAGATCAGCCAAAACTATATTTTGGTGTGCTGCAGAATTTTACTAATTAGTTCACATGACCCACAAGATGCAAAGGGCTGGATATTGCTGGGGGAGAGAGTTAGAGGACGGTCGCCATCCACTTCTTAGTTTGCTTTGAAGTTTAGTTGCACAGATGAGACTTACCATGATGATACATTCAAAATGCACTACTGTTATTGGGACATGAATGACACTCTTAAAATCCATTCCTTAACTCATTTATGTAGAGACAACTTCTGAATGCCCCAACCACACCAAGAGCTAGACTGTTCCAAAAACTTGCATTTACTTATTGGAACCATGCTTACCACACCCCACCGCCACCTGTAGAATGATTTGCTGCTCTGGCTTTTTGGGGTTGTTGTCTAGTTTTCCCTGTTCCAAATTATATAAATCAGGGAGTGTTCTAAGATTACTCCCATCTTTATTTGTTAAACAGCCCCTTATTTTGCTAGCGACTAGCTGTGCCGTCTCTACCACGGTTTATTGGGCCGTATGTGTTCAAGTTTGTGGGAGGCACTCGCTTTGTTCCATGGGTCCATTAGTTCATTCCTCTACAAATGCATCCTGTCTTAATAAACTTAAAAAAAAATAACTTTTTACTTAAACTCATTCAAGAAGATACTTTGATTCCTTCCTCTAATTCTGTTCCAGAAGAAATACAGACTTCCAGGTAGGGTGCCCCACAAAAGGAAAAGGATGTATTCTTTTTAAAAATGAACAGAAGTCATGTTAAAATACTATATAACTGGCTGGCATTTGAAAGAAAAATGAAACCAAAGAGGAATACAATTTTATGTACCAGCACTGGAATCTCAGTACTTCATTAGTTTTGTAAAATTGTGTATAGAGAAATGGCTTCAGTTCAATGTAGAGATCCTCAGGATTTTTTTTTTCCTTGTCAGGTTGGCACAACTTTTTACCTAGACTGCTTTTGTTGTCAAGTAGGAAAGGTTGAGAAGACACAAAACAAACCGAGACAGAAAAATAAACTTGTACAGGAAGGTGACGAGAGGCCCTGAGGCATTCAGGACAAGAGGTTTCATAACCCTTGAAAGAGGGGAAGTATGTTGAGGGGAGTTCAAGAATCCACTTTGTTTTTCTCCTCAGAGCCCTTTCCAAGCCTTAAGTGGCACAGAATGAAAAGCTAAGAAACATGGTAGATGAAAATCAGTGTGATGCAGAGAAGCCACAGAGCTTTCAGCAATTTCACAGAAAAAAGGAGGAAGGAAAAAGAAAAGAAATTTAGTCCTACCTGCCTCAAGCAGACAAAACTTGTGTAGCTAAGATCCTGGGGAGAAGTGTGGAGATGCTTAGACATGAGACTGCCTGTCCTTCCCTTCACATTATTTTCTAATTGTTAATGTACCCTGGGACAAATGCTAAGAACTGTAGTTGAAAGTAGCTAAAATATTAAACGAAGCTTTTGAGAGGCTCATGTTGCTGAACATTCATTTAGCTTTTCTGAAAATAAATTGGTGTTTGGGTCCTGGCACGTTAGAAACGGGTGAATGTGAAATACAGTAGATCACACCAATGTCTAAACATCAGGTGTATGAAAAAGAGCCTCTTAGTTGATGATAGACTAGGGTGACTTCCCCTAATATAGAAGCCTGAGAAAGGATTGGGTGAATGTTTTCTGGAGAGAGATAACATCATCCAAAGTCTCTACTATGTTTCATAACACAATGCCTTACACACAATGGAGTATTCTCAGGCAAGTTCTAAGGGAAGGGCTAAGAAAAAGAAATAACGGAAACTTTTGTGAGGTGGCCCAGATACTGAAGTGTTCAGACATGAACTCTATTAGAATTTTGATTACTATGTTATAGGAAAGATATGAATAGATAAAGAATTTCACCAGATTACTTTATTATATATATAAAAAACATCAAATGGGAAATTTATTTTTTAAAGATTTTATTTATTTATCTTTAGAGGGGAAGGGAAGGAGAGAGGGAGAGATGTATGGTTGCCTCTTATGTGTCCGGTGCCGGGAACCGGGAACTGGCCTGCAACCCAGGCATGTGCCCTTGACTGGGAATCAAACTGCGATCGTGTGGTTCGCAGTCCCGCGCTCAATCCACTGAGCTACACCAGCCAGGGCTCAAATGGGAAATTTAGATCAGAAGATCAATACAGTGAAGGTAAGAACTCATGCATGGGTTTAGGAGCTCACTGGAAAACAGGAGGTCAGACTTATGAACTAGAATGGGATAGTAGAGACTATCCAGCCTGAAATACAGAGAAGGCAAAAAAGAAAATACAGAGATGAATGCAAGAAACATATGGGATATTGTAAAAATATGTAATTTAGCAAAAGAATGAACAGAAGTAGAGGTGAAAAAAATGGAAAAATAATGTTAAAAAGTTAATGGCTAAGAATTTTCCAAAGTTGATGAAAAACATAGAGCCTCAAATGCAAGAAGCACAACAAACTCTATTAAAGATAAATACAAAAAAATCAAACCTATATGCATTGCAATGAAACTGCTAAAAATCAGACAAAAAATACACCTATTAAAATCAACAGTGATAAAAATGCATTATATTTAAATGAGCACCAGCAGTGTATGAAGTTAGTAATCATCAAAAAAGAAATAATTTCACTTCTGAAAAGCTCATTTAAAATAACTATTTAGAATTCTATCACAAATGAAAACATTTTTCACAGGTGAAGATGAATAGATATATTTCTAGTCAACAAAAATAGATAAAATTTGTCACCAATGATTCCTCACCACAATAATATTAAAGAGTATTTTTCAGACAAAAGAAAAATTATGGCAGGTTTGCTACAGAAATGTAGAAAAGTAGAGCAAGTAATATTAACTACAATAAAGCTAGTGGTATCTAAGAGTAACTAATGGTAAATCTAAATATTAGATGTAGAAAACAAGAATCATAATGAATTATAGAGCTGAAAAATGTGAAAATAAAATGCACAAAGATAGTAACACCAAAGGCAGGAGGTGTTTTTAGTAACACTAAAAATAGATAACGTGATCAAAGGTAATGAAATTATCTGAGAATTGATACTAGTACTTATTTATATCAGAAACTAATAATCCAAGAGTGCATGTTGTACACTTGTAGGATTAGCATTAAACAAATAATAACATATTTTACATTAAACAATCTAATTGAAAAAATGTAAAAATAATGATTCTCTAAAAAAGGAGAAAAATGAGAGAACTAGTGTGGCTGATAGTCCCTGTTCCTGGGTACCAGATTGGTGGACCCTGGCCAGCAGAGTCCACCTGTTGTGGCTGACGACGAGAATGAATGCACAGGCGACAACGATCCTGTGAAGAAAAAGGGAACAGGCACCACTACTCTCTCAAGGGGAGAGTGCCTATGGGTGCCTCGGCCACTCCCTCAAGGGAGGAGCACAGATACCCTTGCCTAGACAGACTTTTATTGTTTTCCTGGGGTCTTACATCATAGAAAGATTTATTATCTATTGCATAGAATATTATTGTCTACATTTTAGGTACCATCAAGAAAATGAAAATAACATGCAGAGGGGAATGGCAATGAGCTTATTAGCTCTGTCCTTGGGAGAACTCAAACAGGCTTTGGAAATTACCTTGAAGAGAGACAATACACATTTGTTGTTTTAGACCAGGGTGATGGAGTTTTAGCAAGAGCAAGCCATAATAATATGTATGCATTTTCTAGGCCTGATTACCACGGGACAACTCGGTTTGAAGGTCTGGCTCCTGCCCACCACTTCGCTTCTGTAGGTTTTCCATAACTGTAGGTTTTTACAGAACTGAGTCACATTTGCCAGGCCAAAACAAATCGGTCCCCTACAAACTAGAACATATTGAAAATAAAGCAAATAGCAAAATGTCAATTATAAATATAAATGCATCAACTTACATAAAAATAAATGAACTAAGTACTTTATTATAAAGTTAAAGCATATTCTGTATAGGATAAATCATTTAAATCAAAAGAAATAGGAATGCCTAAAATAAAGTATAGAAGAAGATTTATCACTCAACAAAGTTTTTAAAAAGAAAATTTGGTGGAGCCACAAACATAGAACAAAATAGACCATCAGCTATTAATTATTTCTAGAGATAAAGAAAAATACTTCATCATATTCCTGGGGTCAATAAACTAAGAAATGTAATGATAATAAATTTGCCTGCAATTAAGAACATAATGTCATAATTGTAAAGCAAGAACTTGCAGAATTCGCAAATAGATTATCAAAATGAAAGATAAGAACTTGTCTCTCTTAGCAAATGACTGAGTAGACAAAAAATTAGAAAGGACAAGAAATATCTGAACAACCTAATTTGCTAAATTAACTTCAGTAGTATGTGTAGAATATACAATGCACCTGTAGAATATGCATTTATTTGAACTACATAAACATGTTTAATAAAAATGCATATTAAATCTGAGGTACATTTCAATAATGAAATATGTCATAATTCATTGTCTTAAATGCATATGACTGAATTATCTATTGTGGTAAAATAAAGCACCATAGCTTAAAACAATAAACATGTACCTCCTAGAGTCTCTGTCTTGAAGTTCTTTCAATATGGCAGTTGGATTTCCAAAACAAGAATTCCAAGGTTACTGGTAATTTTATTTTTATCAATAAAAATTAACTTATATCAATAATAATGCAATTCTCATTTAGGAACTCAGTAATTCATAACAAATTCATTTTTTTCAGTTCACAAACTTCTGAAATCAAGAACTATAATGCTACAGATAAATACCGGACTGCTGTAATCAATGTCACAATGCATAGAAAACAAAACCAGACAATCCACAGGAAAAATAAAAGTACCTTTGTTACAATGGTCTTCCTTGAATTTCAGAATAAATATTACATATAAATTTATATAATTAACCTTCTTTGCTTTAATGCATATAAGTTTTTCACCTCACCTGTATAGCCACAGCCAGATTTTAGAGACATTTAGAGTTCTAAATTAGTTTGAGTTACCACAGCTTGGTGCACTATAAAAAACAGAATGCATTTTATTTTGTAGAGTTTGAAAGGTGTGAGGGAGGCTGTGGTGAATGGAATTTTTAAAAAGAGGAGTAGTAATTTTATTTATTTTTATTGTGGTACTTCAAAAATTAATCTTTTATTTGTTCCATATATTTAGATTGAGAGTTAAATTGTAGCATTGACAGAAAAGGCGGTACATTTTTATCTTAATAAATATACTTAATGTAGTGCCCAAAGTTATATAATATTGGATTGCTCTGAGTTCCTTCCTATCTGCCTTATTAATTAATTGTGTTGAATTAATTTTCTTAGGAGAAAGTTGAAGAGAAAGGGAGATAATCATACTAATGTAATAGCATAATCAATCGTTTGGAAGTTTGCATTTATTAATTCAAAGTGAAGGTAAAAAATGATGTTTATCTAACTTTGGCTCTCTTAACTTACAATTTAAAGTTCTAACCTTTAGGATTTATTCATTTACTGTCTAACACATATTAAAATCATTATAAACTGTCTTCAGCATCAGTAAACTTACAGTGGTAACACTGTGCTTTATTTTAGTCAATATAATGTCTATTCTAAATGAAATATGACTAAAGTAACAGCGTTTCCCTCCCTTGAGATCAGATTTCGATTATAAAGTTGACCTTTAAATGTCCCATTTTGTTAGGCAAACAACATTATTTGAAATTAGTCACAGGTTTCTTGTTTTGTGCAAGCGAATCTTGATGACAAGCCTTTCTGTAGAGCGTCTATTCCGTTTAATAATTCACACTTCTCTGCTTATCAGCTTTGGAATGCTAAAGGAGGCATTTGCCTATAAATCTTTCCCCCTGCTGCATTTTATTTTAATGCACAGCAACAGAACACTAACATAATTGGTGCAATCTGTTATTTACAGACACGCGGTGAGACGCAGGTGGCAAGCTCTCTTTTTTCGTGTTGTAAGGAAAAGGGAGATCTTCATGACTTGAGTTATGTGAATGAAGATTGAGGCCGGCTTAGGATAGCAGCCATTGTCACTATAGGTGTTCTCTAATTTCTGCAGCAAATCTTTTCCATATCCTTTTCAACTCCGCTCTGTACCAGATGCTTAGTTTGTGTTAAGAACATCTATTCTCTAAAAAGTAGCCCCATAAAGAAGTATTGTTGGGTTTTATATTTATAATCCTAAACCAAAATCCAGAATAAATTGGTTTATGATTTTGTTATATTGAAAAATTTCTATGAATGCTTTCTGAAATACATGAATCACACCACAGGTTTTATGCCTAAAACATAACTTCTAAATTTAAAAATATCAAAATTAAAGCTTAGATAGTGGCTCCATTTGCCACAAACACTTTGATGCGTTTCCATAAAATGGAAATGTTTAAAATATCACTCCAATAAACATTCAACAACTCTCTGACAAATGGACTCAGTTGAAGGTTAGATAGTCCAAGTTCACTCTCAATTAACTACAGTCCTTGGGACCATATATAATTTGAAATTCTGAACTTCCAAAATTGTATAAGGTAAAGTGGTCATATATTGCACATTATATTACAACTCTAGCCCTCATAATTGTGGAACAATTACGTACAGATATTTATTTTGATTCTGTCAGGTTTTGCGTTGATTTCTACTTTTTGCTATTTGGAGTTTAGGGATTGTAGATAAGTGACTACATTCCTTTTTTTTAAAGTATATTTTACTGATTATGCTTTTACTGTTGCCCCAATTTGCCCCCCTTTGCCTCTCTCTTTTCAGTACTTCCCTTCCCTCCAGCAATGCCCCTCCTTATTTCACATCCATGGGTTGTACAAATAAGTTCTTCGGCTTCTTCATTGCCTATATTGTTCTTAACATCCCCTTGTCTGTTTCGTACCTACCAATGATGCTTAATCCCTGCACATTTTCCCTCATTCTTCCCTCCCCCCTTCCAGCTTATAACCCTTCAAATGATCTCTATATCTATGATTCCATTCCTGTTCTAGTTGTTTACTTAGTTTGTCTTTGCTTTTGTTTGTTTAGATTCAGTTGTTGATAGTTGTGAGTTTATTGTAATTTTAATATTCACAGTGTTGACCTTCTTCTTTTTCTTAAACAAGGTCCTTTGACAATTTGTACAATAATGGCTTGGTGAGGATGGACTCCTTTAGCTTTATCTTGTCTGGGAAGCACTTTATCTGCCCTGCAATTCTAAATGAGAGCTTTGCTGGTTAGAGGAATCTTGGATGTGGGTCCTTGCCTTTCATACCTTTGAATACTTCTTGCTAGTCCCTTCTTGCCTGCAAACTTTCTTTTGAAAAATCAGCTGATAGTCTTATGGGAACCTCATTGTAGGTAACTCTCTGCTTTTCTCTGGTTGCCTTTAAGAGTTTCTCTTTATCTTTAACCTTTGGAATTTTTATTATTATGTAAGATGGTGTGGTCCTCTTTGGGTCCAACTTGTTTGGGACTTTGTGCTTCCTGTACTTATATATCTATTTCCTTCACCAAATTAGGGAAATTTTCTTTCATTATATTTTTTCAAATATGTTTTCAATCTCTTGCTCTTCCTGTTTTCCTTCTGGCATCCCTATGATTTGTATATTGGCACTTTCAGAGATCTCCCAGAGTCTTCTTATTTTCTCCTTGCTTAAAAAAACCTCCTATTTCTCCATTCTGTTCTGGTTATTGATTTCTTCCTTATGTTCCAAATCATTGATTTGAACCCTGGCTTCCTTTCCTTCACTGTTGGTTCCCTATGGATTTTTCTTTATTTCACTTATTATAACCTTCATTTCTTCCCCAATACTATTGCTGTATTCAGTGAGTTCTTTGAGCTACCTGATCACCAGGGTTTTGAACCTTTCATCTGACAGGTTGGCTTCTCCATTTTGCCTAGGTCTTTTTCTAGGGCTTTGTTTTGTTCTTTCATATGGGCCACATTTCTTTGTCTCCTAAATTTGGCATTCTACCCGTGTTTGTTTCTGCGTATTAGGTAGAGCTGCTTTGACTCCCTCTCTTGCCCACCTGTTAAGTTGTATGGGGTGGAGCCTTAGGTATTCACCAGGGCAGGTCCACCCACTTTTCGGCTTTGTGGGTCTGTATGTGGGGGATGGGTCAGAAAAATGCCACTGCCTGGCAATGCCACTGCCTGGCTACTGGAGACTTGCTCAGCACTTGCCCAATTTCCAGTCACTTCGCCTCTTTCCCTTATGCGATGGGTGCCCCTAGCTGCTGCTCCAGTGGTGGTTTCCAGAGTGGGTGGGTTTGCATATGTTCTAGGACCATGAGAGCCCTTTAAACAGACTCTCCTGAGAGACTGGGAGTTTCTTCCACTGCCCCAACCACCACTGGTTTTTATAAGCAGAAATTGTGAGGCTTTATTTTCTTGATTCTGGAACCCTGGGCTGTGTGGTCTGGGCTGGGGCTGGGATTGCTCACTCCCAAGGTATTCCTTTCCGTTTTTATACACACCTGTAAATGTGGGACCACCCATCCCACCAGATGACACCACACTGCTTCCTCTCCACCACAGCTTCCCTTTCCACTCCTCCTACCCATCTAGATGAAGATGGCTGCTTGTAATCCTTGCTTGTTGGACGTCTATACAGTTTGATTTTCTGGCAGTTCTGGGTATTTTTTGTTTTGAGATTAGTTTTCCTTCTTCTTATGGTTGTGCAAGGAAGTGAAGCATGTTTACTCGTACCTCCATCTTGACCGGAAGTCCATGAGTACATTCTTTAATAAAAATAAGTTGCCAATACTTTAGCAAAAGCCATATGTTTTTATACTGTTGTTTTATTGTTGTTGTTCATTAACCTATATGGAGCGTCAGACTAAATAGTTATTGATACTTATTCAATAAATGTGTTGAATAAACATGGGAGCAAGTTGTATTCATTGTCATTTCTTGAGTAAATAGCATTATCCAAGGAACTGGGGAACTAAGATGTATAATAATATAATAGAGTGAAAATATAAAATGATAAAAATGACATTTATTGAAATTTACATTGTGCCACTGCTTCTATCTTGCGGAATTTTCAGAACAAGTTTGGTGTAATATGCTTATTATTAATTGTATTACTTTGTGTGTATGAGAGCTGAGGCTTAACATGGATAAGACACTTGCCATTATGTCACAATGGTAATATCAAAACTAAAATTTGAACAGAGGCAATTTCATTTTGGATCTCATAGAATTAAGGAACTAGACATCGGGAACATGTCAGAGAGTAGATAATAAAAATGTTACATGTCATAAGGGTAAAAAATCTACTGAAAACAAATGTTTATACAGAATAGATTGCAATTGCTCTAATGATGAGAGATGGCTGCACTGAGGTGGCAGAAGAACATAATTCTTGGTGTATAGATGTAGCATTTAGAGAGTCTGCGATATTAAGAGAAATGATGAGATAGACTCAAACTCCTGAATGAGCTATTTCTAAGGATGCTACTATGCAAAGCTGCAAGAAAATCCTGTATCACGGTGCTGATGAAAGAAAATCCAATTTCCATCAAATTTTAATTTTATAAAAAATAAATACAAAAACAAATATAACATAATAAAACACTTTTATTGACTCCATATCCTCCGTATAGTTGTACTTATATATTTTCTTTTATGTAAAACCTGTGAATGGAATATGTAATATTGTCTGTGTTTATCACCTCATACTTGGAATTGCTTCCTAAATATTGTCACCATCACTCACTATTGTCAGGATCATCAATTATGATCATTTACCAAATCCAATAATCAACTCTAGGTCCCCATTTCGTTGTCTCTCTCAGTAGTATTTGATATATTTGGTGATATCCTTCTTTAAATTTAGTTACACTGGCTTATTATATGCATATCTCTGCTCTATTTTTCTCCTCTTTCCCTTGCTATTACTACTCCATATTTTTGTTGGAATCTCTCTATTTATTCCTAAATGCTGGAGTAGACCATGCTCAGTTCTCTAACCTCTTTCCATACACACAGTCACACACATATTTGTGTATTCCCTTTTCCCTTTTTTACTATTTTATCCAGCCTCATTACACATAGTTGATTTTCAAATTTATAGCCTAGTATGCTACAGAACCTTATAATCAGGGACTTTACAACTAAATATCTGTTGACACTTCTTTTAAATAATCTCAATATGTCCAATACATAACTGATTTCTAGTATAAACAAAGTGTAGTTTTCCCATCTCAGCATTTACTTTTTAACCAACTCAAGGAAATTAGGAAGTCATCCTTGATTCTTTTTCCTTTCAATCTCATCCTGAATCCAATTCATATGTCTTGGAAAATCAACTCTTAAAGTGCATATTGAATCACAACACTCGTCTTCTTTATTATCATGATCACCTCAGTCCAAGCCACCATCATCTCTGACAAGATCTATCTACATCAATGGCAACCTTAGTAGTTTGTTTATTTCTAATCTGATCCAGTCTCTAGATAACCACAAAAAATGTCTTTTAAAATCTTAGATTAGATCCTGTACTCCCTGACACAAAATTCTCTGACGGTTTGCATTGTATTTAGGAAAGAATCCATCTTCCTGACTCAGGTTGCAAGGCCTCATGTGATTTAATTTCCAACCAACCTAAACTCCTTCCTGCTTCAGCTATGCATACTCTTCTGCCTCCTTCAGACTGGCCTTCCTTAATTCCTTAACACACATCTAGCTCCTTCCCAACTCAAAGACTGTACTTGTTATTTTCACATCATGGTTTTCTTCTTTCTTGTCCACATGGTGCCCCTCTCATCTACTGTTCATTGAGGACTCTCCTTAAATATCACCTCTTCACAGAGGCCTTCCCCGACCAATTCATACAAAATAGAAAAACCAGCACAATTCTATCACTCTCTGTTTCCATAGTTTGTTTTGTTCTTTCTTTATATTATTTATTACTACTTTAAATTACCTACGTATGCCTCCTGATATAGTGATTCATCTAGAAGTACCTGCTGCTCAGAAGAGGGGCTGTCCATACTTTGAGAGATAAAAAAAAAGTTTTAGAAAGCGTTTTGGGAATGGGTATCATTAAAGCTATGATGTCAGTGATGTGAAGGACCATGTGCATGTTAACCAAGATATAGATCGATGTAACCTTCCAGAACATACCTAATTCTAGTAACATTAGGTCAGTAAATAAATAAATGTAAAGTAATATCATGACAATGTTTAGTATTTTAAATATGTATATTTCCCTAATGCTTATAAATTTATTATTGTACATAAACTGAGTAATTATAACATTGTTTTTATTTTAATAGATATTATACAACTCAAATGTGCCAAACAAGAGACTAGGTCTTAAAAGGAAAATATAGATACCCTTCCCTGAGGTGCTCTTACAGCAGTGGAAGTAAAATAGTTGAATATTACTGGCAACTCATGATATGAACAGGGTACTAAGAAAACATATATTTACATACAAATTTCAAAAGACTGGGATTGTGCAGATCTTGATGATTAAGTATAATGAGAACTCTTAATTTCAGGCTTTAAAAGGACTTACAGTTTTAAGAAATAGGTCTCGAATTATAATTTATAATTCAAATTAAGACATTCATTTATATAACAACGTATCAGGCCCTGGCTGGGTAGCTCAGTTAGAGCATTTCCTGACGTAAGACGGTTGTGGGTTCCATCTGGTTCCTACCCCCAGTCAGGGCACATACAAGAATCAACCATAAATACATATATAAATGGAAAAACAAATTGATGTTTTTTTCTCTCCTTCCCTTTCTTTGTCTCTCTAAAATCAATAAATAAAATTTCAAAAAATAAATACATAAATAAAACCCATCGGTGTATGTGAACTTGTATTCCCAAAATATATTACGGTAATTACGGTACAATTCCACAAGAGCAGCCCAGGAATAATTACCTTGGTTTACACGCCATGGAAGAACTGTTGATTTTTGCAGGTTACACTCAGAACATCTTGGAACAACCGCCTAACTGCTCCAAACCAGAATCTGAAACACCTTGTTACAGGTTGGCATCTTTGTTGATGTCGGCATTGTAAAGAGAAATGATCAACATACCGACAACAAATAACAAATAGTCTCTGGTTCTGCATAATTCTCATAAAAATGTATTATTTCTATTTTAACCCATTTTTGTGAAATGTGTTATTTCATTTAAGGTGCCATCGTAGGAACAGTCATGACCGTAACAAACGACATTCCGGGGTTTTGCCACTGTTCTCACATGGAGATCTCTCAGAAGAACCTGATTTATTTTTCTAGCTCTCTCCAAAAGCATTCTGGGTATGAGCAGTACGTCTGCATTTCTTCTGTTACGTGTGTCCACAAGAGTTGAATACAACTCCCCCTTCTCTATTTTATTTAAAATAAAAGTTTGTAAATAAGTTAACACTTCAAAGAACTGAAGACTACCTTTTTATCCATAGAATATTTTAGAAGTAGTTTGAATGAGTTAATATCTAAAATAAAGATGGATCATAGATATGATATAATATTTTCACCTTGTCTTTAAGCAAATATAATATTAAAATAAGAAGTATAAGTAAAAATAAAATCAAGGACAAGTAAAGTAATTATTGCACCTCTTATTAAGCACATATTCTATTTTAGGCATTGGTTAAGTGGTTTATAATTTCTCCCCATTCAATCCTTATAACAACTGTGATATATATTTACACCAAGTTTGTCCCTTTTCGACAGGTTAGGAATCTGAGGCATGGAATAATTATGTGGTCGCCCATAATCATTAAACTGAAAAGGAGATTGGTATTCCAATTCAGATAAGCTGACACAAGAGTCGGTCTTAACTTCTACACCTTTCTTTAATTCCCATTCATTCATTCATTTATCCATTCACATTTTCTTTCTGTTAAGATTGTATTTGAGACCATGTTCTCATGTTCAGGTTGTCAATAGCTAATTCTCACTCTGCCCCCTTTTAGCTGAGTGTTCTTGGACAGATTATATACTCTGCTGGCTTTAGTTTCTTCATCCACAAAATAGGGACAGTAAAAAGAATGCTCCACATTGGACAGTTAAATAAGGTAATAGATGTTAAACGATGCATGGCATGAAGAATTACTCAGCTAGTGTAGGATAATATTTTTCATTTAAGAAATGTTTATGGGGCGCTAACAAGACACCTTGTTTATCACTAGGAAGGAGACAGTTACCAAAATCACTTGTGTTAATGACACATATTCTTTCTGCACATTTTAATGTCTCCTTCTATCTGTACTTAACATTTATTCAACAAAATCTCCTGAGCACTTAATATGCACTAGCTCCCAGAGACTGAAAAATTAGATGTATGTGTCCAGACCTACTATTAACATCTACTTGGACATGTCTGGAAAACTGATTGGGCAAATCTATTTCACATCCATTTATACGAGGCAAGGGAACATCTTAAAGGAGGAACAATATCTAAAACTAACTGGCTGTTCAATAATGTCGGTTTTATTTAAGTGCTGCTCATGTATACATGCTAGCCAATTTAATCCAGCCGACCTCTCTGCGAGACCCATGCAGCATGAATGGTTTGCTCAAGCTAATGTATTGATTATGTGGTGAAGTCAGTACCCAAATGGTCAGACGGACTGGGTGCCTACACGCTGAACCACAATACCATACCATTGTGGACTGGGAACCATATGTCACAATCCAGGGTTGAAAAAAGTTTCTGTGTGTAGTATGGTGTGGGCACCTAGTTTTATTCTCTGTCAATATTCCATGGACTTCTGCTGAGGTCTAGTGAGAGGGCAGTATGCATAAAATAATTTCTTTCTTTATTTTTATAGGATGTTTAGTACTTTCTCTTTTTCTTGTTGCTCAAGTACAATTTTCTCCATTCCCCCTCCCCCGATGCCCTCCATCCCACCCATCCCCACCTTGTACCCTCAAACCTACCCCTTTTGGCTTTGTCCATATGTGCTTCATACATATTCCTCAATGCCCTCCCTGTTATCCCCTGTTATCCCTCTCTCCCCTCCTCTCTGGTTACTGTCAGACTGTTCTTTATTTCAATGCCTCTGGTTGTATTTTGCTTGCTAATCTGTTTTGTTGATTAGGTTCCACTTATAGGTGAGATTATATGGTATTTACTTTTGCTGAAAATTTTGTAAGACTGGGATTCAAGAAGCCGTTCTATGCAACCAGTTTCATGGGATGCACCAACCAAATCAGAGAGGTATTCTACTTCTACAGTATTACAGAATGTCACTCAAACTCAAAGAAGTATTACAGTATTACAGAATGTCACTCAAAAAAGGCTTCTGTGGGTGTGGTGTCTGGCTGGAGGAAGCAGTGCCTGGGAAACAGAGGAACTGTGTCCACCATAGACAGCAGTGGACATTTTGGCAAATCTGTCAACAGTTGCCCAGACAGAGCAGCATTGGTGTCATATATGTCAGTAATTAGCAGAACCCATTGTGATATGTTAAATTTAGCACAGGGAAAGGAGATCAAAGCTGAACAAGCAAACCATAAATAAATTAGGCCTCATGGCAACTCTAGTGAGTCAGACGTGTTAATGAGCTAAGGTGTAACATCCACCAGGATTTTCAGAAATATTCATGGGATTATTATAGCAGGCAGAAAAAAGCCTTTGAATACAATGCCGATTTTACATATGCCTTAGTGTTGTCTTGTATAACAATGTTTCAGTCATCTACAGACTGCATCTATGCGATGATAGTGGTCCCATAAGATTATAATAAAGCTGGAAATTTTCTATTGCCTAGTGACATCATAGCTGTCCTAACATAGTAGATCCCTGTAATGTTGTAGCCAAAGGTTGCTACAATCAAGAAAGCTGTGGTAAAGATGGCAAACATCTTTAACTTGGGTGTGAAAAAAGTGGACATTGAGGGGCTCCTAGAGGTGGTTCCTGATTGACAAAAGAGGAGTTGTTGGAACTGGACTAGAACACATAGAAGAAGAAGAGTCAACAGGAAAGGAAACTGCAGGGGAAAAGAAAAAGAACCTCCAAGAAATTCTTCAGTGAAGGATTTAGCAGAAGCATTTGCAGATCTCAACAAGCTCCTTAAAAGCTTAAAAATATGTACACCAACACAAAAAGGTTTTCACGTATAGGGAAGAAAGTTCATGGTGACCGCAGGCAAATCTGTAAACAGAAAAAGAAGCACACTTGGCAAACCGCCGTGGATACACTTCTGGAAAAAGTGGTGCATCCTCACGAAGAGCCTGAGGCAGGTCCTTCAGGAGGCTCTTCCAGAAGAAGGCATTGTTTTTGCAGGAGATAATAGCTCCACGTGTGCTATTGTCCCTCGAGACTTTGCAGAGAAGATGTGGAGGAGGAAGGCGGTGATTTTGATGATCCCGACCCTGGGGAGGCCTAGGCTAATGTGTGTGTTTATGTCTTGGTGTTTAACAAAAAAAGTTTAAAAAGTGAAAAATTAATACATAAATTTATAAATACAAAAAAGCTCCTAGAATAAGGCTATAAGGAAGGGAAATATTTGTGCACAAGTGTACAAAGCTATGTGTTAGCATAAAAGAGTCAAAAATTTGAAAAAAAAATAAAGTGAAACAGTTACATTAAGCTAAGGTTAGTTTATTATTAAAGACAGAAAAGTTTTAAGATAAATTTTGTGTGGCCTGACTGTACCCTGTTTATAAAGTCTATAGTCATGCACAGTCATGTCCTCAGCCCCAGGGTCACTGACACCACTCACTGACTCACCCAGAGTCACTTCCATTCCAGCAATTCCCACTTACAGGAAGTGCTGTATACAGCTATACCATATGTTTATCTTTTAAACTGTATTTTTGTATTGTGCTTTTTTATGTTAAATATGTTTAGAGAGACAACCACTGTTGTGTTATAATCGCCTATACAGTAAGGAATACAGTGCCATGCTGTATAAGCTTGTAGCCTTGGAACAACAGGCTATACTATACAACCTAGGTGTGTAGTAGGCTAGACCACCTAGGTGCGTAAGCACACTCTACAGTGTTTGCACAAGGACAGAACTGCCCATTGATGTATTTTCCAGAACACATCCCTGTCATTAAGTGATGCATGACCGTAACCAGATTTCATAAGTCAGGGATAGGCTGCTCCCTTAAGAAATCCACAGTCTCTTTGGTGAGACAGACATACAAATGTTCACTAGAAATGTTGTGTAATTGAGATCCACACAAAGTTCAGTGGTAACACAATCAGTGAGGAGGAGGATTGACTTTCTATTCAACACTTCTCCTTGTTGGCCATCTCTCTACGAACTCTCCCTTTATTTCTATAACTGCTGCTGGAGTGTTTATATTATATACATTAGGCCTAAATCTTAATTTGTGAAAGCAAGTTTCTTCTGCAATTATACTTTTGCTTCCTCTCTCATTCTATGCCATTGTGAGAACAGAAAACAGAGCAGAAGAAACAGAGTTAATTTAAATTTTTTCTATTACTAATGTTTTATGGAATCAGATGCATTATCCATATTTCTAATGTACAGATTTTGTAAGGCGCATAACAACCTTTCCGTGCTCTGGGACACTAGATGGCACTTTACCACCTCAGTTGGAGGTCACTTTAAACAACAAAATTACCCCCGCAAAAGCAGAAAAATGCAAAAGATGTGACAATTAAGCAACTGCAAGAGATATGAAAGCTAAACACAGATTTTTGCCTCGCTCAACCTTAGCTGAAAATGCATGACCAGGACAATGCAAAATTTCCCTCACAATGTGCACTTCAGTGAATGAGTTCAAAGTATCCCGGATATTGATTTGGGGGACCCAAATACATTTTAGAAAGTGGATGAAGTTGCAAATACAGTAACCAAAAATAATGAGGATTAACCATGTTGATCAAATAATATCATATAATTAATTTCCAAAAATATTTTTGCTGAAAAGATTACTGAGACCTTAATAATAATTAAAATCAAATATATATTAATCAGTTAAATGAGATGTCTTTGCTCACAGCTGATAACGCATTATAAAGTGATGCAGACCCCAGCTGCTGGCATCCACAACATTGTGGATGGGGGAAAGACATTCACACAGACTACCAAGTCCTGTGGAGGAAAAGGACGAGCGTGGCTTTTTCTCTCAAGAGGAGCAAAAAGCCCTGGCCATGACAGGCCTTTGTTGGGTTTCTCCTCACAGTGCACGATGGTCCTCATTTACTAAGCACTGGCTTGCTTTGGGTAGTTACCTTTTACAGAAAACAAAGGAGCCAATGCTGCTAATCACATCACTGAAGAGGGATATTTGCAAATGAAAAGGATAAAAGTGGTTGGTCCAGTTACACTGATCCTAAGAAGGTTTAGCACGGATTTTAGAAAGCTACTTTTCAGTAAATGTTTGCCACAAATTCGGGTGAGGGAGTTTTTAGCAAAAAGCAAGACTCAAAACAGCCTAGGCACATTGTAGTCCTGATTCCCCATGGGAGAACCCATCCATGGGCGTGGGTCCTGTGCATCTCTGAGTGGGAGCTGGGCCCACGCCACGCAGAATGGTCTCCTACAGTAAAGCACACAAAATTCTTTAAAATCACTTGTTCATCACAATATAGTAGTGACTCATAATTTACTTAATATTATATAATTAATGAGTGTATGTGGATCACAGAGATGTATATGTATATATGTATATGTATATACAGTGGTATCTTGGTACTCATCTTTAATTCACTCTGGAACTCATAATGAGTGCCCAACAGGAACCATTTTCTCTTGTGGGACAGCGCTGTGACTCATACAAGTTCTAGCAAGTGTGACAAATCCTGAGCAAGTGCTGAATGCTGAAACTTTTTTCCCCCCAAATTCAATGAATTACAAGGTTTGATGAGTTCTGAAGCTGACAAGAACCAAGGTATGACTCTCTCTCTATATATGTGTATGTGTGGATATATATATATATATATATATATATATATATATATATATATATATATATCTTCTGAAAATACATGAGTTTAGTATTTTTATCAAATAAGTCCCAAATCTATTCAGTTCCCTTCTAAAGAAATTGCTCCAAATGCTTTTTCTCAGAACAAATTACAATGATGTATCATGTTCATACAATGGATTATAACAAGAATTGATTTTTATTCAAAGATAGCCTGGTTAAATGGATCATAATAAAAGCCAAACAACTGCCTTTGAGGTGGCTTGGTACACAAATGTTTCTAATTAGGTGGTCTATATTAGATGGTGATAAAATTGCCTCGTCATAGACATATCTTGTCATTATTAAAATAGGTTCATATGAATAGTGTGAAATACTATATTTCTGGCTGTACCCGATATGATGTTTAATTATATTTTCTATTTTTCTCTTAGCTTTTGTCATTGCAGTGTTGAAATTCTGAGATCCAGTCCATGTTAAAATAGTTAACACAATTTCCTATATCGTGACATTTCAACACAGATCCTTATAATAAACTCTCATCAGCAAAAATAAATTGTGTCTTTCTGTTATTGGCAATAGGGTTGTAATTGATGATTGCCAAAGCAATTAAGGTGCAAGCATCTGAGAATTGGCTAAGGCCACACAAAGGTGACCTAAGGCACGAACCCAGTGTCCTGATTGCAGGACTTCTACTCATGCGTAATGCACAGCAGCTACTCTGTTTTGTTCATGTGACCACCATTGAGCTCACAACATCAGGACAGGTTCCAGACGGCTCCAGTGAAAAATTAAAGTTATTTGCATGTTGGAAACCCACCAGAGGAGAAAAAGTTTTACCCTTAAGCATGGACAAGAGAAAGAAGAGAAATTATTTCAGTATTTTCATTGTGTTTTCTGTGTTTATGTAATCTTTTTAATAGACAACTGTTAAATCGGAAGAGATTCAGCGCACTCAAATTGATTTGTGGGGGGAACAAGAGTTCCACTGTCGACAAATGGGAGATCAGATACTCACAGATAAAAACGCATCGTTAACCTCAGGCTTACTATGGAAAACCTTACAAGGACAGAATACTTGACTTGGTATTAAGGAAGAACCAGGCTTCTTAGGCAGAAGAGACCTGATGAGGTTGGACTCGTGATATAATGCTTGTGAAGTACCTTGAAATACTGCCTGTCCTGCTGAGACTCCTGATGCAGCCAGTTCGGATGCCAAACCTGCTGTTGCTCCATGTTACCCTCTTGTTCCCGCTACTTTATGCTCATGTCTGATGAGCCAAGGAACACACCCGAAATCTATTTCTTCCAGGGACATAAAAGCATTTGTAGCAACCAAATTATGAAATGCCAGGGCTCAGAATCAGTAACCATGATTGATTATCCTCCAGATCTTGTGTCTGGAAAGCGGCCTCCAACAAACAAACAAAAAAAAGCCATGAATCTGGAACCAAAAGACATTCATTCTCTAAAGCATTAGACGAAGAAACAAAAATCGAAGGCATCTATGTAATTTGAAGACTGGCACAATATTTTAGTGGTAGTCATCATTGCAATTGTATAAATGCTATCTAAATACAGATACAAGAACTAGATTAGATTGAGAAATAGAAAAGTATATCCTATTTCATACTGTCAGGTAAATATGTATCTAATTGATTTTACAACTTATTTATTTATACAGATGGAGATGTGCATATTATACTTTAAAATTCTAGAAATTTTCTTAGCTCTGTTAATATTTTCTCACTTTATGTTGTTATTAACACTAGAAACATTTTGTGTGTATATTTATTATACTGTTTATTCATTCAGGCATTCTAATTATTGAATTGAATCCATGTACTTATAGTTATATATTTAGTACTTATTGTGGAGTGTATACTATAAAACCCTTTAATAGTATAATGATGTACAAAGTAGACATCGCCCTGGCTATCAAATAAGTTATCATTTAAAAGAAGAATAGAATTCCTAGAAAAAATATATAGAAAAGATATATAGCATTGAGTAAAAGTAGGTTTACACTTGTGTATGTGGAAAATAACACAATAATTAATAAAAATAGAGGAATAAACTCTGTTTCATGTATTCAGAACTGTAAACTTCTTTTGCCCCACAAGTTGTATTAAATTCAGTAATGATGTAAGTATAAGGTGTATGGAATTACTTAACAGGCATAAATTCAGTCTTTTGAAAAAAGGGGCTTTTTCTAGAAGAGGGTAAAAGTCCTCACTAAACCCTGGTCAACTTTAGGATCCGTCCAAATGAAGAAATATGTTGGAGAAGTCACAGGAACTGGGTTACTGCTGTGCTCAAATATCCGCAGCTGAGATTATGGTACGTTCAGAAAAACCGCAAATGACTGCAATTGGTTGGTTGCACAGACTGGTAAAGTGGGAGAAATGAGAATAAAAGTAGAAGGAAAGAGAGGCTGCAGATTGATGGGTCTGGAGAGGAGATGAGAGGAAATTCATTAGTACTAAGCTATTTGGTCTCTGGCCTGTAAGCAATATGGAAAAGCAACTGGGGGTTTTAAGCAGGGATGAAGATATTCAGATTTCATTTTTTTTTTACCTGAGCCCATGATTTATTTTATTTTTATATTTATTTTTATTTATTTTATTTTACTGTTTAAAATAAAATTTATTGGGGTAACCTTGGTTAATAAATAGATTTGATTTTTATGGTAATCACTCTGGTGCATATGAGTGGGATGAACTGTGGGGGGCAATGCTGGAGGAAGTCTTCCCATTAGAAGAAATTGGTGGATATTTTGCGGAAACCTGAGCCTAGCGAGTGGCAGTAGAAATTAAGGGAAGGAGTCCTTATTTAAAAAATACTTTAGATTTAGGATAAATGACACTGAGTGATTGATTAGAACAATGAATCTATTGGGAAAGTATGGGATTACTTAATATTTTTGAATGTCAGTTTCCTTGTTTATAGGATTAAAGGTATAAAAGTACCTATGCCATATGGTTCCTGTGAAAGTAAAATAAGAAAATCTGACTTTTCATAGTCTATGTTTGGAAAGAGTTATACTAGGATAATACTCAGTTGTCCAGTTTAGGCAAATAGCTGGTACTTTTGTGTAAAGCAGAAAATGCAGAGAGAAAAGGATCCTGAAGGAAGATGATGAGTTCCATTTTACGTTTTTTAAATCTCTATCATTCTCATTTCTACCCAGCCTCCCACATTTTGATTTCCTAACTGGAGGCCTGGGGAGAGCCAGGCATCCTTTTGCACTTCCAAAATAATAGAGATTATTATTATTCTCTAGAGAGTAACAGAGAGAGTGATTTTAAACAGGTAACAGAGAGAGTGATTTTAAACTCAGTATCGGACCATATAACTCTCTGATTTCAAAAGTGTCAAATGGTTGTTCTTTGGATCTTTAATATTTGTTTAGAATGAAATAAGGCCTTAGGATTAGGATTCAAATCCTTGGCATGGCCAGAAGGCCGCTCCAAACTCCACAGCTTCATCTCTCAACTTTCACGAGAGAGTCTAACACTGTTTTCCAGAGCTTTCTATGTTTTCTACTATTTCAGAGTCTTTAAAATAAGACATGATTCTACTTTTCATCACCCTTAGGCCTTTTCTTGGAATTTTCATGTTTCTTTATTTGTTTAACTATTTTTCATCCTTTGGAGCTCTCCACATTTACATTTTTATAAAATTTTTATTGAATGCTTACTGTACACTAGAATTTTCCTAAGCACTCTATATGCCATCTTTATATAATACTTACAAAAGTATATTAATAAAAATAATTATTATTTCTATTCTAAATATATAGAAACTGAGGTGGGGGACTTAAGTAACCTGTGTGAGGTCATGCATATGCTGAGAGTTAAATAGAGATTTTGAGTAGGAACAGTATATTTGGATAGTCTCAACTATCCAATATCTTCCCCAAGATATTTATTATAAATGGAAAATAGAAGCTTTTCCATAAATGGAAAATAGAAACTTTTCCCAGTAGAGGAACCCCCAAAATACCGTAACCAAATGATTAAGTTTAACAATGTAAGTGGTAATATCCAACATGATGTACTGGGAAGGGAATGTCATCACATCTTTGGGATTCTTGTTCAAATGTGTGCCAGTCTAATAAATGGGGAAATACCTCAGACACACCCATTCCAAACATTCTACAAAAATAACTAACCAGCACTATTCAAAAGTATCAAGGTCACGAAAAGAATGGGAAACTGAGGACATATCACAGATTGGAGTAGAAGAAGGAGGCACAGTCATAAAATGTGGGATTCTCAAATAACAAAAAAAGAATTTGTAGGGGAAAAAAACCAATAAATTTTGAATAAGAGCTGCAGTTCAGTAGTGAGTGGTACTTTACCAAAATTACTTTCCTGGTTTTGTGAAAAGGTAACATTAGGGCAAGCAGAAAGAAGTGTTTGCCGGGACCCACATTAGTTCTGTTAAGTGTTCGTAATTTAAAATTAATTAAAAATTTAAAGTTGAAAGAGAGAGAAGAGGAGGAGGAAGGAAAAAGGAAGAAGAAAGAGAAGCCCAATTGGAAATTAAATGAAACCTTTTACATTGGACTCATAGACCTAGCAGAAGAATAAGGATTCACATTGGCAAATATTCCCTTTTTAAATACTGACATTTAAAATCTTTATTACTGACACTATTAAACAATATAGAGGCTTCTTTAATCCGGTAGTGTCTGAGACAAAAATATTCTACGAAAAGGTACGCTTCTGAAAATTATAAATCCTAAACAATCCCCCTCTTCCTTTTACAAAGCTCTGAGTCCCTAAGAGACAGACCCTCTAATCGGGAACGCAGGCCTTTTCGTATGGTTGGTCCTGCTTCGTAGCTTTGAGACTTCAGCCAAGTTACAAACAACAGCTTCTTTGAAACTCAGTACATTGAAAATGACAATATCTATGGTACCTAGTAGATTCTAATTAAAAGTTACCCCTGGCCTTACACACTGATATTAACTCAATGCAAAATTTATAAACACTTGAGCGTGTTTTCATATGAATATTTACCCATACAGTATATTGGTATGTGTATAGCTTTCTTATCCTTACACTAAATATTCTCAGTTTGTTACAGTCTTTGTGTTTTGTTCTTATTTTTAATTTTTTGTCTCTGCTTTGTCTCGGTTTTTTGCCATCAGCTTTATTTCTGGTCAGAGTTATCAATGTGACTTTCATCAAGGAGCATTATTCAGTTTTATATCGGTCACAGCCCAGGGGGAGCACTCAAGGATTTGGCAAGTGACTGAGTGAATGAAGAAGCATATTAATGAATGAATTAATGCTTCCAATAGTTCATGGATTGTGAAACTAATACGAGGAAAATTCAAAGTTCAGTGAGGCATTGGGTAATATGTCCAATTATGCATTTCAGAGGCCATTTGTACTTTCTTGTGGGTCCTTTATTTTATATCAGAAAACTACCTTTGTTCAAGAAGAAATTACTATATAATTAGCAAATACATTAATGTAACATTGAAGTTGAACATTATATTAAAAATATAAAAATTATGTCATTTAATTATAATTATCCTGCCCTTGTATGTTCTGAATTTTTAAATATACATCACAGTTAAACTCTTGATCTAAAAGCAACTGCATTAATTAAGCTTTACAAGTATGTTTTTATGCTACAAAAATATAATGATGTATAAGTATTTCTCTCTTCCTCAGAGATATAAATTTAGAAAGTAGAAGACCAGATTTAGAACTATAATGCAGATCTTTTCACTGATTTTTTTATTATATTTTGTCATTTCCAAATATAATCAGAGAAACTGAAATAAAGAACAAATTAACAGTAAGTGGAGGGGAGGGGGAAGGAGATAATGGGGAGAAAGGGGAAGGGTCATCAAGGACCCATATATGAAGGACACATGGACAAAGCCAAAGACAGGTGGAAATGAGGGTGGGGGGTGGGGATGTATAAGTGAAAAGGTACCATAGATACTGTCATTTTCAATGTACTGAGTTTCAAAGAAGCTGTTGTTTGTAACTTGGCCGAAGTCTCAAAGCTACGAGGGAGGGCCAACCAATACGAAAAGGCCTGCCTTCCTGATTAGAAGGTCTGTCTCTTAGGGGATGCAGGGGGTGGGGACAGTGGTGGGGGGAAATGGAGACAACTCTACCTGAACAACAATAAAAATGGGAAAAATATTGCACATCGATAGTTTGGTATTTCAGTATAATTCTTGGCTCGTGGCTGCTTTTATAGGACCCATCACTGCACAACCACCTTCCCAATTCCATCCTTGAATTCTTAGTTTACTCAGCAAAGTCACATCTGTGTCTCCTGGGAATATGTAGGAAAGTCCTTTTACATAAGAGGGACAGGGTCAGTACCACTTGTCTTCTCTAACTGCTGCTAATGCCCAGCATTTGTTACATCTTCAGCATTTGTTACATCTTCACAGCTCAATTCAGAGTTCAAAGGTTATGAAAATCGATTGCTTGTCTAGACCACATCTCTCTACATTCTTCAATACTCTCTTGGTCTGTGGGCTCTCTTCAAACCAGTGATTTTATTTTTAGAAGGAAACATTTGTATCTGATATTCTGACATTAATGTCTTTTATTCTCTGTTCATTCAACCCCCACTCTTTTTCTCTTCTCACTTCTTTTCTGGAGCTCTGCTTTTCCAGAATGAATACCAGACGCCACTGCATTATATTGTAATAGTTTGAGTTTTGCTGAAAAGCCATGGCTGTTGTTTGGCTACCAAGAGGCCATTCTATTGCTGTAGCTACGATGTAACGTTTGGACTGGCAGATGGGTGGAAAAGGCTCTGCCTAGGATGGGGTTGTGTAACATATCGATCCCTTTGCCACCTACGCTGGACTGTTAAACAGAAAAAGCAAAGGGAAGAATTGGATATGTATTGTGTTTATTGTACCAAACTCCCAGTACGTGTCTTTAATAATATTTGAAAGCATTTTTAATAATTCACTCCATCCAAGCTTATGGCATGTGATTTATATATTAAGCAGGCTACCAGAGTCTTGTAAAATGCAAGAGTCAAGAGATGTGTCTTTTTCCATGAACCATTGGAGTAAAGTGTAACTACATAAAAGGCTCTTGGTTACTTTTTATACCAGCTTATTGCCATATTGATAATTCTAAATAAGCCCATTTTAAAGTCTCTATCACTGAGGATGTATAGTATAGGAGGATTCAGTCAGGTGATTGGAACAAGCTTCTACTTTAAGCTCTTCTAAGTGTCAACAAAATGATCTTTCTAAAATAAAAATCTAGTCATGTTATTCCTTGTTTGCCACCAGTAACGGTCCCCTCATCATATCCAGGATTCAGCAGCTTTAGTACTTCACAGAGACGTACGCTACTTTTCTATTTTTTCTTACTCACTTCCCAAAAGTCTGCGGATTCTACTCCTGAGCCCACTAATTCACAAATAAATAATTTTTACTGCCTACAATATCAAGCTGTTGCATGCCTGTGTTGATTCAGTTCTACAAAAATGGTCTCCTCTTTGCCATTGCTGGGTGGCTCAGTTGGGTGGAGCATCATCCTGTACACCCATAGGCTGGGGGTTCAATGCCTAATCAGGAACATACCGAGGTTATGGGTTCAATCCCCAGATTGATATTTCTCTCTCACATTGATGCTTCTCTCCCTTTCACACACACACACACACACACGCACACACACACACACACACACACGATGCTTCTCTCATCTCATTCTCTTTCTTTCTAAAATTCATAAATATATTCTCTGGTGAATATTTTTTAAAAAATTTGGTCTCCTCTTTTTCCTCCTAGTGAAGTTCAACAGAGTTTTCAACATCAGCTCCACAGAGCTTTGAAGCTTTCATTGAGCCATCTCTGTAGACAAAGCTTGTAACAATCAGATTTATTTTGCTTGGATTTATAACTATTTTTATCATTGTAGTGAGTGAACTGTATTGGAAATTGAAGTATATATTTCAATTTTAGTATGTAAAATGTTAATTTAATATATTTCTCTCCTATTAAGTAGGAGAAAACTACTTTTGGTAGTATTTGTTATTTATCTATTATTCTATTTCTTGCGCCCATTATTGAACCTAACACATATTGAATTGTGCATAAAATATGTTTGCTCTTTATTCAACTTAATATATATATACTATTTGAATTTATTCTTATTGTGGTATGAGAAGGTGGTCTAGTTTCAGTTTTCAGCACATATCTGTCCAATTTTCCCAACACCATTTATTGAATAAACTATCTTTAGTCCACTTTATGTTCTTACTTAGTCTGTTGGATATTAATCGACTGTAAAGGTATGGGTTTATTTCTGGGCTTGTTAGTCTGTGCCATTGATCTATGTGTCTGTTTTTATGCCAATATTATACTGTTTTGATTACTATGACCTTATAGTATAGTTTAATATCAGATAGCACGATTCCTCCAACTTTGTTCTTCTTTCTGAGGATTGTTATTGCTATGTGGGGCCTTTTGTGGTTCCATATAAATTTTTGAAATATTTGTTCTGTGAAATATGTCATTAGAATCTTGATAGAGATTGCACTGAATCTATAGATCGTTTTGGGTAGTATGGATATTTTAATGATGTTAATTCTTCCTATCCATGAACACAGTCTGTGCTTCCACTTATTTGCATCTTCTTCAATTTATTTCCTCAATGTCTTAAAATTTTCCAAGCACAGGTCTTTCATATTTTGGGTTAGGTTTATACCTAGGTATTTTATTCTTTTTGAAGCAATTGTGGATGATATTGCTTTCTTAGTTTTCCTTTCTGTTAGTAAATTACTGATGTATAAAAATGCAGCTGATTGCCAGATATTATTAATTTTGTATCCTGCTTCTTCACTGAGTTCATTTATCAGTTCTAGTACATTCTTCATGGAATCTTTGGAGTTCTTTATGTACAGTATCATGTTTATGCAAATAAAAAAGTTTTACTACTTCCTTTCCAATTTGGGTGCCTTTTATTTCTTTTCCAATTGCTGCAGCTAGGACTTCCAGAAGAATAAGAGGGGAGAAAGCAGACATTCCTGTCTTGTTTCTGATCTTAAAGGGAATGCTTGTAGTTTTTGCCTGTTGAATATAATGCTGCCAGTGGGGTTGTCATATATGGCCTTTATTATGTTAACATATGTTCCCTCTATTCCCACTTTGCTGAAAGTTTTTATCATAAATGTGTGCTAAATTTTATCAAATCATTTTTCTGCATCTGTTGATGTGATTATGTGGTTTGTATCCCTCATTTAGACTTGAAACCATAACAATTCTAGGAGAAAACATAAATTGCAAAATTCTTGACATTGCTCAGAGCTATTTTTATCATATATATATATATATATATATATAGATATATATATATGTATATATATATATATATATATATCTATCTCCAGGCACCAGAAACAAAAGAAAAAAATAAACAAATGGGACTACATCAAACCAAAAATGTTTTGCACAGCAAAGAAAATCATCAACAAAATAAAAAGACAGCCACAGAATGGGAGGATATATTCACTGCTACCTCTGATAAGGAGTTAATATCCAAAATTTATACAATACTTACAAATATCAACACCAAAAATACTAACAGCCCAATTAAAAAATGGGCAAAGGACCTGAGTTGACACTTCTTCAAGGAGGACATACCAATAGCCAATAGTCATATGAAAAGATGCTTAACGTCTAATAGATACTCATAAGATAAATGAAAAATAAAACTGCAATGAGGTACCATTTCATACCTGTCAGAATGGCTATCATCAGTAAATCAACAAATAATAAATGCTGGTGAAGATGTGGGAAAAGGGGACACTTTTGTACTGTTGGTGAGAATGCAGACTGGTGCAGCCACTGTGGAAAGCAGTATGGAGATACCTCAAAAAATTAAAAATGGATCTGCCTTTTGATTCAACAATCTCACTTTTGGGAATATATATGAAGGAACCCAAAGCACTTTTTCAAAAGAACATAAGCTCCCCTATAACTGTTAAGATATGGAAGTAGTCCAAGCATCTATCAACAGATGAGTGGATAAAACAACTATGGGTCATCTACACAATGGAATACTACTCAGTCGTAAAAAAGAAGAAAATTTTACTCTTTGTGACAATATGGATGGACATGAAGAACACTATGCTAAGTGAAATAAGACACTCAGAGAAAGACAAATACCATATGATTTTATTCATAAGTCGTATCTAATGAAAAAACTGAACTGACAAGGAAAATGGGGACAGAGTCATAGATGGAGAGCAGGATGACAACTAAGGGTGGGGAGGTTAGGGGATGGGGGGATTGAGCAAGAAAGAAAAAGCACTCATGGATATGGACAACATGTGGTGGTTGTGAGTGTGGTGAGTGTGATGATTTCTGGGGGGGCAGGGTATATAAGGGGACTGAAGAAATTAAAAAATAATAATAACATTGTGAATTAAAGTTATATATATATTATTTGCCATAAAGTGTGCCAAAATTTTCAATTTGCGATATTGATTTGACTTGAGTACTTGGACTTCAGAAGAAACATCTTTCAGTGACTCTGTAAGCCTGTGGTGTAAGTATGTGTTTATTTAATGTAGGTGCTTACCTACTGTGGTAATTTCCTTTTTCTCTTGAGAATATTAACAATTTAACCTTGCTCTCAAAATCTCAGTCTAATTCTCTCCCCACAACTAACACAATCACTATGCATTTGATTAATGGGGTGAGCTTCTTATTTTATTGTCAATTGGCCTAAAATAAAAATACATAAAATTCTGATTTGTACAATAACTTTAGCCTCATTTTCACCCTATGGAGCACATTAAAAAACAAAATATTTATTTTTTGAGAAAATAAAAAGAAATGCTGAATGATGGAATGACTAATAATTTCTCCAAATTATGTAGCTCCATTGATTCAGACTACAACTTCACTCCTTTTGCATGTCATATATACGTCTGTATTTGTTTTTCTAGATAATATTGTGTACACCAAAAATATTCATTCATATATATGTGAATGAATGAATATATATGAAGAAAATTTCAAACATATATATATATATATATATATATGTTTGAACTTTTCTTCACCAGTTATTTCATTGTGAAATACTAGTAAATGAGCATATCTTTATGGTTCTCTTCATTCTGATCAATAAAAATGAATATCTCTTTCATTTAAACATAAGATAAATAAGTTAAATCCAACCATTCCATCAATTGTATGAAATGACTTTATGCACAAAAAATATATCAGTTATAGTGTTCTTTAATGACTACAGCTTATTAAAATACATGCACCTCATTTTGAGTTAAAACGCACTTTTGCTTTTTTAGGAAGGAGCAACATTCACCAAAATTTTTCTCATGACTTGAATTTTATCTTTAAAGGTGATTCAGAAAGTGACCTTAAAAAAGCATCAATGTTTTTATGTTGGTTTTAATCTCTTTGTCTTGGCCCTAGCCAAGAGCTCTCATTTTACTTGCAAACAGTTCTAATAATTTTTATTCCAAATGTGTATGTGTGATTTTCAAATGTCACTGCAGGAGACCTCATAAGAATGGGTAAGGTTCAGACTTACCTGAGTCTTCTCAAATATAAAATTCCTGTCGAATACAAGGACACAGCCATATTCTGTTTGTAAGCTTTCAGAATGACTGTGGAGGCTTACTACACATTTACTTTTGGTGGATATCATCATCTCATTATCAGTTTCACTGTGTGAAGCCTCAGGGGGAAAGCCATGACTGTCAAAATTCTCAAGGATTTCAGGACATCTTGAATTTCATATACAGCAGTCCCTCCCTAACCGTGTGGGGGATGTGTTCCAGGAACCGCAGCCGATACCTAAAACCTTGGATAGTACAAAACCCTAAGTGCAGTAAGTTTTTTCCTACACAAACATATCTATGATAAAGATTAACTTATCATTGAGGCGCAGTAAGAGATTAAGAACAACGATAATAAAATAGAATGATTAAAACAATGTAATAAGAGTCATGTGAATAAAAGCTATGTGAAAGTGATGGTGCTGCCCTCACCTTTTTTCTTGTGATGATGTGTAACACAATTCCTGCATGATGAGATGAAATGAGGTGAATGATGTAGGCGTTATGACCATGTTAATCTGCTGTTGACCTGTTGATAGTATGTAACACGCACTTCACAGCTCCTTTTCGGTATACCTCAATTGCCAGCATCACTACCCTTGCGCTGTGGAGCTTTATTAAGTAGAATAAGGGTTACTTGCACATGGACCAAGATACTGCAATAGTCCGGCTGGTAGCCAGGTCAGCTAAGTGACTGCTGGGTGGGTAGCACACACAGTGGGGATATGCTGGAGAGAGAGATGGTTCACGCCCTGAACAGGAAGCTGATTTCATCGTGTTACTCAGAACCGCACACGCCTTTAAACTTATAAACTGCTTATTTCTGAAATGTTGCATTTAATCATTTTGAACCAAGGTTTATCACAGATCAATGAAACCAAGAAAAGTAAAACCATGGATAAAGAGGGAATAATCTCTGTGTGTGTTTTTGCATTTCTAACTAACTTTTACCTTACTCTACTATCTTTCTCATATTACTTCTTTTCAACGTTCAACATTTCTAATTAAAATTATATTTTTAAATATATTACACGGTAATTAATTAACTGGTGGCTGTTATAAAAATAATGAATTATCTTCCAGAACTTACATATTTTTGTCTTATCCAGAAGTTCACATGGGTCTAGCCATCGTTGGAAGCCAAAACTCAATTACACACCAATACAGCATGAAGATAAATTGGTTTCTAAAAAGCAGTAGATTTTGTATAATAAAAAATTAATAATTCACACATGAGTAAAGTGACAAGCTAGATGAGCCTCTGAAATGTGTTGAGGAACATTGTCTTCTCTCTGGGGCAGTAGCTCTACCAACAGGTTCCCCAAAGGCAAAAAAGTACCCACATTGGCCGTCACTCACAGCGATGTAAGGTAACTGTTCCCCATCTGCACCCCCTCCCCAAAAGAAAACAAAGCTTGACCTATTTCAGCTCCTGATTTAATTTTAAGAGTACAGAAGTCCAAAATTTCACCTCAGGATTACTGAAATCTGATATTCCCAGCTGATGCTCCATTGTCATTTAATGTTCCTTCTTGGGACAGCTTCCCCCAGTTTGAGATGCATGGCATTAAAATGTTGGCAAAATATCTACTAATGTTTATACCATTTTGATGTGAATATAGAAGTGTCACATTTGATGGCTGGTTAAAAATAGTATTTGTGTGTTGTTTGGGTTTGATATTTCCATTTGCTCTTTCCTACATGTTTCCTCTCTATATCTGTTCATCAGCTTTTAAGATTTGTACTTGGAGCATCTTTGGCAATCAGAGACAGTATTCCTGTCCTTACGGGAACTTGAAATCGAGCAGTTCTGTGAAAAGGGAGGAGTAGCTTGTGGCAGCAATGTCACGACTGTGAAAAGAACACATTACTGTTGTAATTTTGTTTCTCTTTACACCGATTTAATCAGGTGTCTTGATTTTTTTTTCCCAACTGATATGTCTTGGATGAATCTATAGTGTTTCAGAAATACAGATCTGCAATAAACAAAGACTATTTAATCCGATTGTCTCTGGTCGCAGGTGAGAAAGCTGACTCCTAGAGGGAGAAAACTGAAGCTGTTTGCCCAAAGTCTCATACTTTCTTGTAGAGGTACTGGCAAGTCCAATAAAACCCTCAAGAATACTGATTCCAGTCTATCAATTCTCATACAACATGGATTATATTACTAGTAATAGAAGCAGTTTATATTAAAGAAAAAAGATCTCTAAATTTCAAAATAATGAGTTAAAAATGAAAAATTCAAACAGTAATCTATTTTTGTTTTTAATTTTTTTTATTTAACTTTTGTTCAAGTACAATTTTCTTTCTTGTATTCCCAGCCCTGCCCCCCGCCCCCCCAGTCCTCCCCACCCCCCTCCCATCTCCGTCCCCTGTCTTAGTTATTGTCCATGTGTCCTTCATACTTATTCATGTGAGTCCATCCCCTTTTACTCTGTGCTTCTCTCCCCTCTACCCTCTGGACCCTGTCAGCATGTTCTGTATTTCAGTGTCTTTGGTTACATTTTGCTTGCTTGTTTGTTTTGTTGTTTACATTCCTGTTAAAGGTGATATCATATGGTATTTGTCTTTCACTGCCTGGCTTATTTCACTCAGCATAATGCTTTCCAGTTCCATCCATGATGTTGCAAAGGGTAGGAGCTCCTTCTTCCTTTCTGCAGCATAGAATTCCATTGTGTAAATGTACCATAGTTTTTTGATCCAGTCATCGACCGATGGGCATTTAGGTTGTTTTTAATTTTTTAAAAGATTTTATTTATTTATCTTTAGAGGGGATGGGAAGGAGAGAAGGAAAGAAATATCAATGTATGGTTGCCTCTCGTGAGTCCCCTGCTGGGAACTGGCCTGCATCCCAGGCATGTGCCCTGACTGGGAATCAAACTGCAATTGTGTGGTCTGCAGGCCTGTGCTCAATCCACTGAGCTACACCAGCCAGGGCTGTTTTTAATTTTTGATTAGTCAAAAGACCAAGCTATTTCATTTATTCCCTTGTCTTAGTCGAAAAATAACTCAAATGGCAATGAGTTGGAGAGAAACCTGTATGAATTGCTTAATACGTATATTATTAGAGAACTTGAGCTCATATATTTATACACAAAAAGGCAATACATACAACAATAATCCACACATTTTATTAAACTTATAGTAATTAAAAGTTGATATAAGTTATACAGTGGACTTCATTTTATTTAAAAAAACACAGAAACAATCATAATCAATGAACTATTTCAGCTTAAGAATATTACATTTTATCAAGCACTAACTTTAGAAAACTTGCAGCAGTAAACTCTTTCTCTGCCTCCTAAAGAGGTAAATCTTCTGCAGCTCAGGAAAGTCTTTCTCAAGGACCTGGGAGGCACCCCTTTGCAACATAGTCACCAGGAAAGAGGGCCCCTGTGTCCCAATCTCTGTGTGAGAACCAGCAGGAACCTAACCTCCATAGGCACCAACTAGCAAACACACCCGCTAACCATCGCCCTAAAATCTTCCAGTTGTTTTCCATTACCTTACCCGAGCATTTAACAATCCCTCTGTCTTTTGCTTCAGAGGAGTCAAGTTCAGTTTGTCACCCCTGTTGCAATACTCTTGAACCCTATTGAAATGGTCTTGCATAAAGTCCTTCTCAACTGTTTAACTCCATCTGGTACAATTTTTCTTTGACACTAGAAATAACTTCGCTGTTTGTTAGACATAAATCTAATAACAAACTGTTTTTACTGGTTTCCTTTTGACATCCACAAGTTGAGTCTTGGTAGCTTGATGTCAGTGTCCTTCTTTGATACCAAATAGAAACATTTTAAAAAGCACTTTGTAAATATGAAAAACATGCTTTAAGTACTTCAGTAGTAATGACGATGCTATGTTGACACCAGATAAGAACAAATATTAGTGATGCTTATATAAAGATAAAAATACAAAATAAACATGAATGTACTAGGTTTAAGGCACAAATGTTCAACCTCTCGCATTACCTAGACCACTATTTCAGGAAGGTAACAACAAAGCAAGCATATTATAAATAAGGATTAAAGCCACGTCGACTTGTTAGTCAAATACCAATGTGTTAACAATAAAAGATCACGGTGGTTTTATTCATCAGAAAGTGGTTTTCTGTGTGTGAGTGTGTGTGTGTGCATTTCTGAAAAAGCTTAGCGAAAGTGATAGTATTAAAACTGGAGAAAACCACTTCTGCTCAAAGGATTAAGTATCTGGAGATGACCCCAACAATGGTGTGATTGACAAAAAAATCTCACAGGTTTTCTTCATTTTTGTTTAATAAAAATTGATTGTGCTTATCATGGCTTTATGCTACCACTTTATTGCAGCAGCTGAGATGGCGTTTCTGGATAAGTCCTATTTGCAGCCACTTAAAGCTTTCAAAAATGTGTTGGCTTGACATTCATCATCATTTTTCTCCTCATTCCTAAATGAGGGTTTTCGTTGAAAGTTTGGTGAAATTCCAGGCTCCATTTTTTGAGTTACTGAAGCAATAAAATTAGATATTTTTCACCTGCATGTTATTTCAGGTACAATTTGGAGTATTTTTCTGGTGAAGGTCATTGGAAAAAAACTCTGTGTGAACATAGTTCCAAAAGTGAAACTTTTTTTGGACATTATATATGTAAAATGTTCTGTAGGCAGTTAGATTTTAAAACCAAATCCAAAAACAATAAAAAAAACTCACATAGAAATTTCTGCTTATTCCTCAATGACAGCATCTATATTTGTCCATTTTAAATTCGTGGTGTAGTCCTCAGCATCACTGTACACCAGGCTCTTTATCTATAAACAGTATAACTTGGACAAGATGACTTTTAAGCTCCAAGAGATAGTGGGGGAAGATAGAACTTGGAAAGAAAATATGTAAAAAATATTTTAAAAGTCATAATATAATCATTTGATCATTATGTATTCTTTTATAAATATCTAGCAGTGAGCATTGCAAGATGATAAATATAATGTTAGGAGAGCATGTCGTTTCGATGATGCCCTAAAGATTTTCGATATTGTGTTAATTCTTTCATGTATATTTTAACATACTAAGTTGCGTCGAGATAAGTTTGCTGCCACCAACCTAACGCCAAAAGAAGCCCTTCAAATAGGGAGCAGAAGAGAAGATACCTTATTGAAGAGAACAGCTTGCAAATCCAGGACAGGCAGTCACCAGGGCAACACTAAAGTGTGCTCCCCTGAGACAAAGGGAAGGCCCACTTATATAGGGACAGTGTCCACCCTGGACCCTGATTTTTCTCTTATATGCTGACAGAGGAATCCAAGTTTGCACAATTTGATTGGTCCAAATACCAGTGTCCTGATTGGTTGGAATAACCCATTCTGGTTACCCATTCTGGAGCTGCTCTGGTTAGTTGGCAAAGATGCAAAAGAGGATATATTTGCACAGCTGTGATTGGCCAGGGTAGGTCTCAGTTCATTGGTTAGAATAGGATTCCAGGAACTTCTTTATAATATTCATTTCAGAGAGCAGAAATGTAATTCAGGAGGCGTGGCAACTCGATCTGTTAGTTATTCCTGATATGCGTGGCGTGTGAGACGCCCATGTGAACAATGGCTGCCAGACCGATAATGACTTTCGGCCCAGTTAACCACAAGGAATGCTTCTTGGCAAATAGTTCCTTCTCAGGGTTCACAAATGATAATGGGACATAAAATTGTAATTTAATTCTTAAACATTTCCTGCTAAATTACCTGTATTAGGTGACCTGGAAATGTGAACATCTGAGATACGACACATTTACTTTAAGAAAATTTGTTTGGGGTCTATTTTTTTATTCTCAAAAATGGTAAATATTGGGATTTTGCCTTGTCTTTGTATTTTGCCATCAGTTATGTAGATCAAGTTTGACATCTGAGCTGTTGTTCCCAAGCGAAGTACAGTATGGATACAGCCCTCTGCACTTTACCTGTTTTCTCTCTGTAGCTTTCTGTGTCATTTATTAATAACATAATAAGTCAACACAGGACAGATGTTTTCTCTCTCTTTCTCTCTTTGTGCCTTTTATTCCTATTAATTCACTGATTGGTAGATTTTCATGAATCCTTTATTCAAAATGGTTTGTGTTACATTCGAAGAGCGAGTAACCAAATGTCCAGGCACTTAGAGCATTTAGATGTTATTTATTGGCCAAACTTTTAACCTGCGCAGGGGCGAACTTCCCCAACTGTGACCGGAGTCACCGTAGCTCCTCAGAGCTACAATATGGAAGTCGCGCCTGGCTTACAGACTAAAGGGTTTTTATAAAATACTGCAAGCAAGCAATATACAGAAGCAGATGTGGCTGTTAGCGATTGGTGCCATTGAACAATAGCCTCCTTACTCATTGGTGGGACCCTCTTGTTGGAAGGCAGAACATATTTTTCTTTTTTTTTCCCTCCTACTGGCCTTCCACATTCTCCTTATCTAGCTTCATGCCTGACTGGCCTTGTACACTGAATACATTCTGGGGCGGGGGCCTAACTATATCCTGTTGGAATTTCTACTTGCAGCTGGCTCTTATCGTAGCTGGCTCCTACAGTTTGATAGTAGTTACTTTTTGTTAGAGACTTGAAACCAAGCTTTATACTAATTTTTTAAAATAAGTATACTGTTTCAAAACAACCCAGCTTTATCAAGAGAATAAATCTAGGCTTGAATCATGTGAAGGTGGCCTAAACTCCTCAGATAAACAAGATGGTGTGGAATATCAAAGAGTAAATTTAAAACATCATTGAGGTGAATGAAAAGCCTTCAATTGTCTTTAGGGAATTTCTATTATAAATTTACTATGGTTCCATAGTCTGAGGAAAATTAAGAGAGATGAAGATGTGTTTATTTCTCATTCTTGTATAGCACACAGAGAGAATCAATAGACAGTTCACAGAGGTGATGATTTGTCCAACGGTCAAGGCAGCAAATCTGTGATTCTCTTCCCCACCTAAAGTTCTATGGCAGATGTGGTTATTTATACATGAACTTCACATTTAGCCCTAAAGTGCTCTGTGCTTGTCTCATTTCTATACCTTTAATTTATTTTACATAATTACACATGTTAAGCAATCTAACTACAGTGCTCACAAATCTTACACTCTAAAGGGTTACTTTAAGACCCAGTTTACCCAAACAGTTGCTTCTCTTTTTTATCTTGATACTATTTTCCTTAGCCATGCAGAAGCTTTTAATTTTGATGAGATCCCATTTGTTTATTCTTTCCTTTATGTCCCTTGCTCTAGGGGACGTATCAGTAAAAATATTGCTACATGGAATATCTGAGATTTTCCTGCCAATTCTCTCCTGTAGGGCTTTAATGGTTTCACGGCTTATAGTTGTCTTTTATCCACCTTGAATTTATTTTGGTGTATGGTGTAAGTTGATGCTCGAGTTTCATTTTTTTTTTGCATGTAGCTGTCCAGTTCTTCCAACACCATTTGTTGAAGAGGCTATCTTTACTCCATTTTATGTTACTGCCCCCTTTGTTGAATATTAATTGACTGTAGAGATTTGGGTTTATTTCTGGGCTCTCTGTTCTATTCCATTGGTCTATGTGCCTGTTTTTATGCCAGTACCAGGCTGTTTTGATTACAGTGGCCTTGTAATACAGTTTGATATCAGGTATTGTGATCCCTCCTACTTTGTTCTTCTTTCTCAACATTGCAGCTGCCATTCGTGGTCTTTTGTGGTTCCATATAAATTTTTGAAGTGTTTGTTCTATGTCTGTGAAATATGCCATTGGTACTTTAATAGGTATTACATTGAATCTACAAATTGCTTGGGGTAGTATGGACATTTTGATGATAATTCTTCTAATCCATGAACACGGTATATGTTTCCATTTTTCTGTGTCTTTCTTAATTTCTTTCTTCAGTGTTGTGTAGTTTTCTGCATACAGGTCTTTTACCTCCCTGGTTAGGTTTATTCCCAGATATTTTATTTTTGTTTTTGCTATATTGAATGGGATTTTTTTTTCTTGATTTCTGCTTCTGCTGCTTCATTGCTGGTATACAAAAATGCCTTTGATTTCTGGATATTGACTTTGTATCCCGCTGTTTTGCCAAATTCATTTATTAGTTCGAGCAGTTTAATCTCCAAAATATACAAAGAACTCACATGACTCCACTCAAAGAAGACGAGCAACCCAATTAAGAAACGGGCAAAGGACTTGAACAGACACTTCTCCAAGGAGGACATACAGAGGATCCAGAGACACATGAAAAGATGCTCAATATCCCTAGCTATCAGAGAGATGCAAATTAAATCCACAATGAGATACCACTTAACACCAGTCAGAATGGCTATCATAAACAAAGAAACAAACAACAAGTGCTGGAGAGGTTGTGGGGAAAAGGGGACTCTAGTTCACTGTTGATGGGATTGCAGACTAGTACAACCACTATGGAAAACAGTATGGAATTTTCTAAGAAAACTAAAAATGAACATGCCTTTTGACCCAGCAATTCCACTGTTAGGAGTATATCCTAAGAACCCTGAAGCACCAATCCAAAAGAACCTATGCACCCCTATGAACCCTGCAATGTTCATAGCAGGACAATTTACGATAGCTAAGAGTTAGAAGTAACCTAGATGTTCATCGGTAAATGAATGGATCAAAAAGCTATGGTACATTTACACAATGGAATTCTATGCTGCAGAAAGGAAGAAGGAGTTCCTACCCTTTGCAACATCATGGATGGAACTGGCAAGCATTATGCTGAGTGAAATAAGCCAGGCAGTGAAAGACAAATACCATACGATATCACCATTAACAGGAATCTAAACAACAAAACAAGCAAGCAAGCAAAATATGACCAAAGACACTGAAATATGGAACAGGCTGCCAGGGACCAGAGGGGAGAGGGAAGAGAATCACAGGGGAAAAGGGGAAGGACTCACATGAACATGTTTAAAGGACACATGGACAATAACTAAGGTGGGGGGCAGAAATGGGAGGGAGGTGGGGAGCACTGGGGGGGGGCAGGGCTGGGAATATAAGACAGAAAACTGTACTTGAACAAGAATTAAATTTTAGAAAAAAGACTCAGTTTAATGCCGTAGAGCTTGCAGACCTGCAGACCTGCAGACCTATACTTGGGTTGATCTTTGCTGACTTTTATTGTTTCTTGTTTTGACAGCATAGGGGGTCACGTCATTATGGTGAAAGAAAGACCACAATTCTTAAGTGAATACTTCTACTTCTTGATATTGTACACAATTTTGTTTGCATTGTGTGTGTATGTGGTTGTGAGGAGGGGAAAGAGAGAGAGAGCTGGCATACAGCTTCAAAGATCAATGTCTGAGTGGCATCGCTAAGTTTCTCTATATATGGTACAGTAATCAATAGTAGAATTGGATATGGCATTGCCCTTTTGCTACACCAATGAAATTACGTTCACCTCACATATGGGGGGCATCGGTGACTCCATTTATGATGGTTATGAAGTCACAAATTGATTTGGACCATTGGAATTTCAAGGCAAGAAATAAATGATTCAGGGGATATATTAGTGTCCTGGGGATCCCATAGCAAGGTACCACTCACTGGTTGACTTAAGTAACAGAAAGTTATTGTCTCACAGGTCTGGAGGCCAAAAAACCATAATCAGTTGTCAGTAGGCTTGGTTATTTGTAAAGGATGTAAAGGGGTCACTTCCGCATTCCTCTCTCATAGCTTCTGGTAGTTTGCTGGCAATTAATGGGCGTTCTATGGCTTGAAGATCTCTGCCTTCATCTCAAAATAGTGTTTTCCCGTGTTGTCACAAATCAATGTATTTCACATTTTATTAGGTCTGAGTAGTAGCCATTGTGCATATATACCTCATCTCCTTTACGCAATCATAAATCGAAGGACATTGGTTGAGAATATCATGCTAAGACACATAAGTCAGGCAAAAAAAACAGGACACATATGATTTTACTCATTTGTGGAATATGAAAGTGAAAGCAACAAATAAACAAACAAAAACTCAGAGGTATAGACAACAGTATGGTGGTTATCAGAAGAAAGGAATCTGGGCTTCAGTAAAGAGTAGAGGATGTGGCCCTGGCTGGTGTAGCTCAGTGGATTGAGCACGGGCCTGCGAACCACATGATCGCGGTTCGATTCCCAGTCAGGGCACATGCCTGGGTTGCAGGCCAGTTCCCGGTTCCTGGTTCCCGGCAGCGGACGCATGAGAGGCAACCATACATTGATATTTCTCTCCCTCTCTCCTTCCCTCCTTCCCTTCCCCTCTCAAGATAAATAAATAAAATCTTTTTAAAAAAGTGGAAAAAAAAGAGTAGAGGATGAAATGCAGAGTGAGGCAAAAGGCAGTTTACAGTTGTGTTTGCAAAACACAGAGTAAATTCTTGTACTATAATTTTTTAATTATTGCATTGTTTTCTATATGAACGATGGTAAACCTCCTTTTGCCCTGCCCCCATCCTGTATATGGTGATGGATGGAAGTTTTAAATCTGAGTGGTGGGCAAAGAATACAATATACAGAATTATAAATCACAGAGTTATACAGTTGAAACCTATAGAATTTTATTAACAAATGTGATCCCGATAAGTTTAACTAAAAAGAAAGTAAATAAATGATAGATAGATAGAGATAGATAGATAGATAGCATTCTCCAAGTGCATGTGTTTGTTTCCAAATGTCCCTCTTTTATAAAAACATTTGCCATATTGGATTTAGGGACTCATGACTCTCCTGTATGACTTCACCTTAACTAATTACGTTTGCAAAAATTCTACTTCCAAAAAAGGTCATATCCTGAAGTCATGTGGGTCAGGACTTCAACAGAATGAATCTGGCAGGGACACAATTCAACTCGAAGTGGGAGTTTTCTATCTGGTTTTCCAATTCTTATTTTTGAAGCGGCAGTGTGGGCAGACCCCAGCAAAATTCAAATAGAAATATCAGAGAATCATAGGGGAAAAGGGGATGGACTCACATGAACAAGTATAAAGGACACATGGGCAATAACTAAGGTGGGGGGAGGAAATGGGTGGGAGGTGGGGAGCACTGGGGGGCAGGGCTGGGAATATAAGACAGAAAACTGCTCTTGAACAAGAATTAAATAAAAATAAAAATTAAAAAAATTTTAAAAAGAAAATATCAGGGATAGAATAGAATGTTCAGGGTAAGTGAAAATTAATGACAATGTTTGTAAAAAACATTATATTTTAGAGAAATTTTAAATTCAAAGAATAATTAGGAGCCAATACTGAAGTTTCCCATAGACCCTAGTGCCCCACACATTGTGTAGCCTTTCTCACTATAACGTCTCTCACCAGAGGTATGAGTGTTACAATCGACACATCATAACCTGCCAAAGTTTACAGTTTACTCCACAGTTTACTCGATGTTGTACATTCTGCGGGTTTGTACAAATGTATCATGACATGTACTCAATATTATAATATCATGCAGAATATTTTCACTGCCCTAAAAATGCTATGTGCTCTGCTGTTCATTCCTCTCACACCTACTCACTGGCGATTACTAATTTTTCAACTGTTTCAACATAACATGTGAAGCATCTTTCCATATACCCATTTGCCTTATATATATTTCCTTGGTGAGATGTTTGTTTATGGCTTTGGCCCATATTTTAATCAAGTTATTTGTTTTCCTATTCTTGAATTTTAAGTGTTGTTAGGCTACTTTGGATAACACTCTTTTATCAGGCATGTTGTGCAAACATTTTTTCCAAGTTTGTGGCTTGTATTTTCATTTCTTTGATATTGTCTTTCACAGAACAGATTTTTAAAATTTTAATGAAGTTCACCTTATCAATTTGTTTCTCATGGATATTGCTTTTGGTCCTTTATATAAAAAATCATCACCAAACTCTAGGATGCTGAGATATTCTATTAGTAATTATCCAGAAGTTTTTAGTTTTGCATTTTACACTTAGATCTCTGACACATTTTGAGTTATTTTGTGCGTGTGTGAAGGGTATAAAGACTCTGTCTAGATTTATTTATATTTTTCCATGTGACTGTCCTATTTTCCAGCAGCATTTGTTGAAAATACTAATTTAGTTCCATTGTATGCTGTGTTCTTATATCAAAGATCAGGTGACTACATTTACATGTATGTAAATGTAGTCACCTGATCTTTGATATAAAGATCATGTATTCCATACATGTAAATGTAGTATATTTCTGGAATCTATTCTGTTCTACTGATCTATTTGTCTATTCCACATTGTTTTGACTACTGTAGCTTTATAGTAAGTCTTGACGTCTAGTAATGTCAATTCCAACTTTTTTCTCCTCCTCCATTGTTATGTTAGCTATTCGGGGTCTTTTGACTTTCCATATAAACTTTAGCATCAGTTTGTCAATATGCACAATATAACTTTCTGGGATTTTAATGGAGATGCATTGAAATGGAGATGCATCTCTAAAACAAGTTAGGAAAAACTGAGATCTTGATAACATTGAGTATTCTTATCCAGGAACACAAACTACTTCTCTACTTAATTCTTCTTTGATTTTATTCATCAAAGTTTTATAGTATTCCTCACAAAGATGTTATATATTTTTTGCTAAAATTTACCTAAATAATTCATGTTATGTCAATTATAACATAAACAACATTGTGTGTTAAATTAAAAAATCCCATTTGTTCATTGTTTGTATGTAGTAAAGTGATTGCCTTTTGTAAATTAACCAATATCCTGCAACTTTGCTATAATCACTTTTGGCTCCAGGAGTTTCTTTGTCAAATCTTTTGGATTTTTCTACATAGATGTTCTTGTTATCTGTAAACAAAGAAGTGCTATATCTTCCTTTCCAATCTGTATCTTTGTATTGTATTGCCTTGCCTTGCCTTGTCTTGTCTTGTCTTGTCTTGTCTTTTGCACTAGATAGGACTTTTAGTACAATATTGAAAAGGAAGGGTAAGAAAGAACAGCCCTATTTTGTTCCTGTTGTTAGTGGGAAAGCTTCAAGCTTCTCACCTTTAAGTATATATTGGTAGCTGTAGGTATTTTTGTGAATATTCTTTATCAAGTTAATGAAGTATTCCTCTATTTTAGTTTTACTTAGAGTTTTTATCAAGAATGGATGTCTGATTTTGATGAAAGATTTTTTCTGTTTCTACTGATATGGCCATGTGATTTTTCTTTTTTAAATTTTTGATGTTTTGTGTTTCACTGATTTTGAATGTTAAGGCAACCTTCTGTGTGTGTGTGTGTGTGTGTGTGTGTGTGTGTGTATTTATTCCAGATATATATACATATATATCTGGGATAAATCCCACTTGGTCATAATGTTTAATTGTTTTAGAACTATGTTAAATGTGTTATATTAATATTCTGTTGAGAATTTTTGCATCTATGCTCATGAGAGATATTATTCTGTAGCTTTCTTTTCTTGAAATATCTTTGTCTGTTTTTGATGTTAGGGTAATGCTGGCCTCATAAAATGACTTACAAACTATTTCCTTTGCTTCTATTGCTGAAGGAGATTGTGAAGAATTGCTCTAACACAATCCTTAAAAATGTAGTCTAATTCGCCAGTGAACCAATCTGGGCTGGCTGCTTACAATTTTGGAAGGTTATTAATTATTGACTCAATTTCTTTAGTAGATACAGGTCTAGATGTATTGTCTACTTTGTTTTTCATGAGTTTTGTAAAATTGTGTCTTTGAAGGAATTGGTCCATTTTATGTAGATTATTAAATTTGTGGACGTAGAGATATTTCACTGTATTTTATTATAAACTTTTAAATGTACATTAAATCTATAATAAAGTTATATATTTCATTTATAATAATTGTAATTCATATTTCTCTTTCTCCTTAGTCTGTCAAGAATCTTATGAATTTTATTGATCATTTAAAAGAAACACCTTTTGGTTTCATTGATTTTTCTCTATTGATTTTCTATTTTCAACGTAATTGACTTCTACTTTAATTATTATTACTTCTCATCTTCTGTTTAATGTGAATTTAACTTGCTCTTTTTTTGGTTTCCTATGTGGAAAAATGATAACATTTTAAAAATATTAAATGAGACTTTAGGACTATATAGTTTGTGTTTTCTCAATACCCTTAGACTAGTTAATTTTATGATACTTTTATAAAACTCAGGTCATATAGAAAATTCTATATGATCTTTTCTGAAATGGTAGAAAGATAAAATAGCAGTGTGGATGAGAATGGAGGAGAGTATATGAGAACAAGAAAGAGTCATTGCCTGACCTGAATACTTTTTTTATTTTAAGCATAATGTGGCTCAAGTATTGAATCTGATAGGAGTTTCCCTCTAAGACATAATTCACATTAATCTTTTTCTATTCAGATACACCATACAGTAGACAGGAGTAAATGTTATAATTGCTCTCATGAAATGATATGAAAACATGCTGTTAATTTTGGCAGCTGTAAAATCTTACTGCAGTTACGTAGAACTAAAAATAAGAGCTATTATTTTTTAGTTGTAATTTTGATGTGTATGCACTTTACACTTACTTCCCAGATAGTTAGCATCATGGAATGTCACAGAGTTGACATATTGTTTTCCATAAGCCCCCAGATAGTATTTGCAATTCAGGAGACATATTCTATTATAAAACTTATCAATAAAGTTAATTAATATAAAATAATTTAATTTGGGGATGACATTTAAAACAAATTCTCCTTAATTGGATGTTGTCATTCCTGATCTTATGTCTGGGTATAGCTTTGAATGGCTTAACTCTTTCTTTCTTCCCATTTATATGTTTTTAACTATAGCACAACTTCCTTTCTTAATGTTAGGTATTTTAGTTCATTCTTCTAAGGCCAGTCACCAAATCATACATCTTCTTTCTTCTGAACACCTGGACTCTCATTTAGAGAAATTCCCTGAAAAAGGAGAATTTTTTATGCTAGTTTTTTTTTAATAACTGTATGTGTGGTACTGCTTTTAGAATTTATCTGATTTTATTCCTTTACCGCTAGTTTCATATAATAGATCTCAAAGTTTCTCAGTCTTTATACATGTTTCAAAACCATAATTTTTTTAGCTTGATTGAAAGGTACAAATGCATAGAATATGATCACGCTAGTCACTTTTTAATTTTTTATTCTTTTAAACATATATTTTATTGATTATTCTATTACAGTTGTCCCGATTTTCCCCCTTTGACTCCTCCACTTGATACTGAATTCTCTCCAGAAATCCCCTTCCTTAGTTCATATCCATGGGTTGTATATATAAGTTCTTTGGCTACCCCATTTCTTGTACTATTCTTAACATCCCCCTGTCTATTTTGTACCTACCAATTTGCACTTCTTAATCCCTGTACCTTTTTACCCATTCTCCCACTTCCCTCTCCTAACTGTAACCTTCCAAATGATTTCTATATCTAAGATTCTGTTTCTGTTGAGCCACATTAATGTGGCTTATTGTAGAAAAGCACACCTTTAAGTTGACTGTGGTGGAGTCTTAGGTAACAGTCAGGGCAGGGCAACCCATGTGAACCAAGCTGATGGAGTCTCCGATGTTGGGTTACCACTGTGTCTCTGTGTGAGGGAGGGCTCAGAAGGGGCACTATGGCCACCTCCTGGTCTCTGGAGGTTTGTCTGGGAAGAAGCTATCCCCAGGAACTCACCTTAATGCCAGACACTTAAGTTTCTCCCTGTATTCCACTGGTGCCCTGCAGCTTCTGCCCTGGTACTGGAGCCCAGAGGCAGTGAGTCTGTGTAAGTTCCATGTCCATAGTGGGTCCTTTAAGAGGAGATGCCTGAGAATCCTGCAGTTTCTTCTGTCACCCCAACCCCCACTGGGTTTCACAACCAGAAGTTATGAAAACTTATATTCCTTGCACCGGAACTCTGGCTTGAATGGTCTGGTGGGGGGCTAGGATGCCTCGCTGTTGAGATGTTCCTCCTGATTTTATCCACCATATGTGGGCGTGGGACCGCCTGTTCCTCATCCTTTTGTCTTACCACTCTTACCCTTTAGATGAACGATTTATTTAATTACTTGTTCATCAGACTTCCATATGGCTCAATTTTCTTATGATTCTGGGTGATAGTTGTTTTGTAGTTGAGTTGTAATTTTTGCCGTGTTTGTGTGAGGACACCAGCTGTGTTTACCTATGCCTCCCTGTTGACTGGAAAACCACACTAGTCACTTGATAGTGGTTCTTCACTGTGTCGTTCTTTGAAGTTGAACTCTTTATTTCCATTACTTAAGGTTTCAGGAGTCAAAGTTTTTCCATATATATGAGAGTTTGAGACTTCTTGTCTTAATTTCTTTCTCTGACATGACCATTTATCTTAGTACTCCATCCAACAAAGATTAAGATAATAATAAGTCATGTCATTTGTTATAAAATATTACCATTAGATATGATTTGACTATACTCATGTAAAGAATTTTCACTAAGCAATCTTCAGACTCCTTTCTCTGTGGTATTTTCTGCAAGGCATGACAAGTCTTCTTAGGTTGCTTATCGGAGAATTATAATACATTTGATTTTGCTGTGTAACTGAAAATCATACTGCTATAGTCATTCTAAACATTGGTATATCATACCATACACCACCATGAATTTCATGAATTTCAATTTCTGAAGGGCTAAGTGTATACCATCATACTAGGAATAGACACAGGAAGTCCTAAGAAACAGAAGTAATAGTCAGAAATAGACAGTCTTTCTGAAATTACTATTACTCATTATGCACATATAACTGTTTTAAGTAACATGAAATTATATATTTTGAGTTATTACGTTAAAAAATCTCAAGCACTTTCTTAGCATAGCTATTGGAAATACCAATAAACTTTCTAATGAAGTATAATAGTTTTGCTTAGTGTGGATCCCACAGTGAAATTAAAATCTAACAAAGGCTCCATTGCGCACCAGGCTTGCCTCTGATGTCACTAATTATGTTTTCATTCACATCTCTTACTGGCTTGGGAGAGTTAAAATAGTTGCATTTTGGAACTATGATCTTGTTTAAAGGACATTTCTAGTGTTCATTTCCTTCGGTCTTTGATAAACCCCTTATTTAGCCTCTTGAACTCTCTCTCTAAATTCTTATGGGCCCTGTTCTATGACTTTTCCAGACTAAATAAGGAAGTTGTATGTTTGCTTTGAGGACTCTTTTTCCTACATAATTAAGGCTTTGCTTTTCCCTTATTCTCAAATAGAAATAGCTTCTTTGTGTTTCAAATTGTTATTCATCAAACCTTCAACCCAATTCCATTTTATATCTTTTCTGGTCTGTAAAATTATTGCTCATGACGCAACTTGTATCTGGAAAATTATTCCTACCAACACAAAAGTGTGTGATCTAAAGCACATTTTAGTTTTATTCATGGTAAAGAGTAGGTAGGGAGACATCATAAAAATTTATACCCCTTCACATTCCTAGAGAGGTTCATCTTTGTTATTTTATTTGGAAAACTACAACATTTTCTATTAAAAATATGATGAATAATTTTTCTAATTTTAAAATTTGTTCTCTAAGGCTTAAGTTGATCTTTAAAGAATCTGGAGAAAACTAAATTCCAATTAAATTTAGATTAAAATATTTTATTTCAGAGACTATCAGTTATCTAAACATCCAAACCCCTTTCACTAAATAACCGTTAGATGCAGCTTCTATAAAAACATTCTGTTCAATTGTTATAGCCTTTCACTAACATAAATCTAACTTCTAGGTCTTTCAATATCTTTTCCATCATCTACTATAACTCTTAATCTTGGCAAACATCTCTTTCCTTTTTTGGTTTTCATAATTTAGTTTATAGGGAACTTTAGGGAGCCTTCAGATATGGGGAGTATTTTAAAGCTGTAACTCCATATATTCACTTAATTCACACATAGACAAAGAAAATAATTTTATTACTCTTGGGTTTATTATGTGCTTCATTTCCACTCTCTCCTATAATGACAATATGGTAAAGTAAAAACAATAAGAGAAAGAAAAAAATAATAATAATTAAAAGAGGGAACAAAGACAAGTCTGCACTGAATAAGACAGCCATAATTAGGTGCATTAATTCATGTGTTATATTAAGTAGTTCCCCAATTAAGCTCCAGAATGCTCACTTCTTTTTTAGAGAAAATTATCTAAATCTAAGTGACAAGAACATTAGTCAGAAGCAAATGTGAAATAGTTTCTATTGGCAGGGATTCAGGAAGTGAATGCCAATGTTTCTTAACCTTGATTGTAATGAAAAGGATAAGTAATCCCTCACACAAAAGTTTTAGCAGAAGGAGGAGCATATTGTATGTGCCTAATCCTTATGGCATAAGCTACAATTATTTGTCAAAATTATAGACTTTGACAATACAGCCTTTAGCTAACGAGATATTATTGGTTAACTCCTTATAATATGTTTATGGCAGACTCCTCAACATAAGATGGTGTACTGTGCTCACAGGGCGAAAATATGCTCCCGAGGGTAAAAACAGAAATAAATGATGACTAGCAGTATTAACAAAAACTTAAGAATTAAAAAAAAACAACCTAAATTTGGTTAGACCGATATTATACCTGGCAAGCACTGAGAAAAAAAGTGTATCACAGTTTCATATTCCATGGTTAACCACTGTTAACATTTTGGTATAATTCTAGAGATTATTCTTATCATACTGTATATAGACTTCTAATTCCTTCATTTTTAAGACTATAAAGTGCACTTAATCTTTAAAAGTTATGATGCTTGGATTATATTGAAGTATGCTTGTATATCATAACTTACTTAACTGTTTTCCAAGGGTTGGATACATATGAAGTTTCTTTTTATAAAAGTATACAATTACCTCTCAAAACACAATCTGAAAATAAAGATGTGTTTTCTAGATCTGGAATATTTTATTAGATTAGTGGTTATGTAATGAAGTAATAGTTCAAATCTCTAAGTTGTGTGTTGCCAAATTGTTTTCTTAAGTAGTCATATTAATTTACCTTCCCTCAATGATGCAAGATGTATCACACCAATGTTAAGTATTGTTATTTTTTACTTTTGATAATTTATTGGCAAGAAAATGTATATGGCTGTTTTATTTTTTCATACGATTTAATTTTTATTTTATCACATGCTTTATTTTTGGTAAATGATCTCATATTCCACTGTTTTCTCTTTTAAATTAATAATGCTTTTGCTTTTTTAAACATATATGTGTCTCAAATTTTAATTTATTTTTTTTTAGAATTTTCTTGTTTGCTTTAAATTGAGGCTAGTTTCCTCTAGAGATTTCATAATCACTCAAATAATCTACATATCAAGGTTTTTATTTTATTATTTATCTTTATCTAAAATTGATTTTATATGTGTTCTTTAAATAACAATTTATTGGATAACAGTCTTTCATACATACATGAAATACTTAATCATATACCACATAAGTTATTTTATATAATGTGGTTCATTTCAAATTTATCCTATTAGTTTCCATTATTTTATGCTGGTATCATCAAACATGTCTTGAGTCCTTATCTATACTCTACTACTAAAATATTCACTGCCTTGTTCCTGACAGTTTTACTAGAAACCTGTGTTATTTCTAGGCTCTGGTTATTTCGAGACTTGACCATTTGCTGACAGAATTACCATTTTAGCTCCTACGAAGAAAATATAAATAAGTATTTTACCTACTATACCTACTATGCAAATGAGATTGAAATAGGTGTTCTAATCTTTCTTACATGAAAGATTGGAGAAAACAAAGATGGAACTTCAAAATATCTATTACTTAACTGAGAGATTTTAATAATAATAACGAAGTGTGATTGTAAAAAAATCACATATTGATTGCTGAAAATGATTATATTCCTGTAAATATGAAGTAGAATATTAGCGTATCAATTGAGAAACCACTCAAGAGTAATGAAGCTAATTGTCACAGCTGATTCCTTTACAACTGACACTGCAGAAATCAAAAGGAACAGGCAGGAGGAACCTGTGATACTAAGGGTGTTTAGAATACTAAACACCATTTCAAAGCAACAACACTTGAGTTACAGGTATTTTTAAATTCAACATAACTTTACCTTTTAACCCAAGGGAAATCAACCCTATTGATATGAACAGTTTTGGGGGTTTTGTGTTCAGCTTAAATTTGGGGGTAGATGGCTTTTGAAAAGTATGCAATGGACGAGTTAAAACTGGATGAAACTTGGTAAAATTCTAATCAATATAAACAGGGAGGAGGAACAGAGAGGAGGAGAGAAAGGGAATAAAAAGAGGAGAAGAAGGGGAGAAAAGAGGGGAGAAGTGGAAGGGGGGAGGAGGAGGAGGAAAAAGAGGAGAAAAAGGGACACTTAAAATGTCTTTTGACTTTGCTGAATTTATCTATTCTTCCAAAGCCTATTCTATTCACCTAGCACAGACCAACTTTTATCTCAGTTTCAAAGGCACAATGACCAACTTTCTTGACATCCACAGCTGAGTTATTACTTCTCATGAATTCTTATTTTAACCTAGTTCCCGTATGAATGGGAAACTGCGTCTTTGACATTTATTGACTATTCGATCCCTTATGTTACTGGATCTGATTAATTCCTGTTTGCTTACGTGTGCATCATATTTGATTTGTTTCCCTACATTGTGGTAATGTAGGGAATTAGAATTCCAAAATCAGAATCTGATGACAAAATGTAACAATATATGCTTTTTTCTGAGAGAGAAAATACATTTATTGTCTCGCAATATTCTTCAATATTAGACATCTTAAGTCCTGTCTAGGATTAATTTGAATCATTCTATTTTACCAGAAAATATAAAAATTAAGCCTATTTTGAAATTAATAGAGAGTTATTTGGATCACTGTTATCAGTGAAGTAAACTTACAGTTCTTTAAGGAAGATAGATTGATGATAGATAGATAGATAGATAGATAGATAGATAGATAGAGAAATGGCATAACAAGGGCACAGGCTACAGTTAAACTATATGTTAGGTATAGTGTTAGAATGTAGAAGTTATATGAATAGCTAACAAGAAAGATTAAAAATGATTACCATTGAAGTTGGCACAATAAAGGAAACCCTTGCTTCAGAAGTTCCATTGTATCTGTGCAAGTCCCCAAAGACATTTTAAGGGTATATGGTTCTATTGCCAAGTTTCACTCTGAGGCCTTAAGTTAAAATACTCATAACTGAGTTTCAGCTATGCAGAAATCCACTGATGGACAATTTTCTAACCCAGAAGAGATATATAGGTTATTCTGAGAGGCAGAAACAACGGAAAAACATTAGAAAAACAACAGCTGGCAGACAAGATAGAGGGGCAAAGAAAGGGTAAGACAGGTGATGGAGACGGATGGAGAAACCAGGATAGAAAAATGGTATTAATACAAGTATGTCAAGGGCACAGATCCTGTAATTGATGAGCAAGTCCTGCAAGTTAGGTATGGAAGGTATTAACATTATTAAAATGTAATAAAGATGCTGCTGCTGAGTGACAGTGAAAAGAGAAGCTGGGAGATATTAGCAAATATATGAAATGTAGATAAAAACAGAATAGAGGGAAACGATATAAAAGGAAATGGAATGATGCATAAGCTTTATGTTCCCTCAGTAGAAGAGCCACATTTGAAACAGGATAAATAAAACATGATGCATGGAGATTGTCCTGTGTGTAACAGCATTTAGATAGATAGTCACATCCCATTCAGATAGGCCTGAATATTTTCCATTACTTAGAAAGAAACTGAGATCCAATCTGTTTTAAACCTATGAAGGAACAGTTCTGTTCTGCTTAAATCTTTCCCGAATTTTTATACAGCATACTCCTCTCATACTGAAAATCAATTTGTGAGTTTCTACATTTCAGAGCAATACTAAAAATACCATTGTTCATATCCATAAGAAACCAACCATTCAACAAATATTTACCAAGTTATTACTATGGGCCTGATGTGAGCTAGGCAGTGAAAATCAGATCAGAAAAAAAAATTGGGGACAGAGGAGGCGTTTCTATTCTTATGTAGCTATGGTACAGTGAGGGGGGAATAAAGAAACAATCCCACAAATTACTGTACTTTGTATGAGTCTAATAGAATTCACAAAGGAATAGTCCAAAGTGCTGTGCAAGTAGAGAGCAAGGGAATGTAGGACAGCGCTAGGTTTCGGTTCTGGTGGCAAGGCTGATCCGAAAAATAGTTTGATCCAAGGTCTGAAGGATAAGTTGGAATATGCAAGGAGTGGGGAAGATAGGGTAGGATGATGGGGGCTGAAAGCCTAAGATCCACAGGTCAGTGTGGGGCCTAGAGGTAACAGACCCGTCTTGGAGCAACAGAATGAAGCAAATAGACTAAAATCTGATGGAGTGTATGGATGTTGGATGTAAGAAGAGACTAGAGGAAGGGGGGTAGATCATGAAGGCTTTTGAAGACCATGTTTCAACAATTGGGTGGTAACAGGTATACAAATTCTAGTGAAAAAAATCTGAAAAGATTGGCCAGAAAGTTGCTAGCAGAATCCTAGTGATGGACAGTGCTGATGATATCATTTTACTGATGAGTCACTGAAGACTTCATAGAGGAGGGCACATATGTGTGGGGCCTTGGCAGAGAGATGTTTTAACTGGAGAACTGAAATAATACAAACAGGTGGAAAGGGATAATTGATATAAAAGCACAGGATGAGGTATAGCTTGAATTGTGGTAGTCTATTTTAAAGGATGTAGCTGGAGACAAGGCTGAAATTGTACACTAGCCAGATCCTGGAGGACTGTGAATGCTGCACAACGCTGGTCCCATGAAAACTTTTTTTAGTTTATTTTTCCTTGTTCTGTAAGCATTGAGGAAATATACCACTCCATTTAGATCATGAGCTTTAGGTTTTAGTCTACGCTCTCACTTACCAGCTGTGTGGATTGGGGCAATTTACTTAACATCTCTTTGCCTATTTTTCTCATTTCTAAAGTTCTAGCTCGGGCAATCTTTGCCACTTCTTTTTTGTGGTTACATTTGAGAATTGGAATGATGTTACCTTATGATACTATTTTATTCTAGAAAATGACTCTCATTTGCTTCTGCCTGTCATCCGTGACTTTTAGAATCTATATTTAACTTAATCCAGTCACAAGGTTTGAGATGTTCTTGGCTATTTATACTGTTTAAAACTGGACTTTGTTACGTACGAAGGCTGGTTTTATTCCATTCATTTTTACCTTAGCATGAAGCCTTTGGGGATCCAGGGGAGTTTACCAAGGTCTACCTTACATACACAAGGTGAATATCAAGGTCAGTTTATTCTTGATCTCACAGGGGAGGGATACAGTATGGATATGAGTTACCATGCTGCTGTTGGGCAGAAATAGATATATTACTTTTTAGTCAAAGAATAAGTCTTGGTTGTTAAGGATGCACCTAAACACAATGCATTATAAAGCTGATGAAATCATACAACTCAAACAATACCTCCTCTACCGAAAGAGTAACCCTTCTAGGTTACCAATACAAAAGCCTCTTTGGCATTTATTCTGGTAATTAATGGGAGAAGTATTTTACCTAACTAACTAAGCAAGCACATTTGCCTTTATCATGTAAGACTAATTGTGATCATTGGTAAAAACCCATGAGCACTTTGTCTGGATTTGGCAAGGTCATTCTAGCTTAGACAATAGTGCAGAGCTACATTACCAATACTTGTCATTTACTGTGCGCCAGTGCAGAAGTGCATGCAGTCTCTATCCCTCAGGATACCTTATTCTGTTAAAGAGACTTTTATTATTTAAAATTCTAATATGGATGGTAACAATTTTTGTCTTAGAATAAAGCTTTGCTGGAATCTGGAGAATATTATGCTAAGTGAAATAAGCCAGTCAGAGAATGATAAATACCATATAATTTCACTCATATGGGGAAACTAATGGACAAACTGAACTAGGAAAATAGGGACAGACTCACAGATGGAGAGCAGGATGGCAGCTGAGGGAATAAGTAAGGAGTTCGAAGGACTGAGCAAAAAGGAAAAAGGACTCACGGACACTGACAGCAGTGTGGTAACTGCTGGAGGGAGGGGGTATAAGGAAACTAAATGGTAATAGAAAAAATACAATAAAGATTCAATTTAAAAAATGAACAAATATATAACTAGGTTAGAGAACCCAATTTCATTAATTTGTCAGTTTTTATTCCTGTTAGGAACATGAATGATAGCATTAACAAAAGCATATCTACAATATAATTAACTTTTGGTACTAAATCATATCTCAAAGTAATATAACAAAGCATTATGCCTGGGATTCAACATCCCTAAGTTTTTCCGTAGATATGTCGATAACTGGCTGTGTGATGGCAGAAAGTTACTGGGTCCCATTCCATATAAACTAAGGAACATAATTATTGCCTCAAAATGTATTAGGAATTCAAAAGTTAATGATGAAATATTATAAATTATCATTTCAATACTTATCAGCATCTATAACCTACCTAATTATAGTGCATTTTCTATGGCATTCCCCCAAATTAATTCTATTTCCTAGAGAGGTTATGATTTGGGGGGGGGGGGGGTTCAGTGGTATAATGTCTAGCACACCGTTACTGCAAACTATCTGAATAGGACAGATCTGCATCTTCCTTCTCTGTGATATGGGAGATACTCTGACGTCTTCCAAGAAAACCCAAAAGATGCTTGATGTTATTTCCTCTGAGTTTAATTATTAAAAAATTGACATTCAGATAAACATTTTCTATGAAATTGGTCTTTTTTTGACTCAACGGAAATGACTTAATCACATTTTGGCTGGGAAATTGTAAAAAATATATATGAGTTGTAAGTGTTAGTAGTAGTAAAGCTGTTAGTCTTTTCTAATCATTCCTGAAAGACACTTTCCCCCTCTTTGAAAAAAAAAGAATTTTATATCTTATCTAAAACATCTATAATATTTAGTATTTAGTGACAGAGAAGATATTTTATATATGAGTATATATATTAGTTTATATATATGCGTATATACATAGAGAGAGACAGAGACAGTAGATGCCTATTTCTGCTTAATGCATAAAATTAAAATTGAACAGCACTTTAGATATATGAAAAATATAAAGGAAATATAGCACATGGAAAAACAAAAGCTCTATGAAAGCACAAAACTGACATGTTTACAGTATTCAGACACATCAAGCTTTTCTGTTATTCTCTAAAGTATGTGGAAGATGGGTGAAATTTTGAATGGAAAAAAATACATTTATTAAATCAAATAAATCCTCAAGATTATTTTGTGCATAACTAAAAAGATGGTCTTCATTAAATTATTTATAAATAATAGATGAAAGTTTAGTTCATCACTAAATTGATGGAGAAAAGAGGCTGAGTTTGCACAAAATATACAGTAGTAGCATAAATATAAGAACATTTTTGTGTCTGTATGGGAAAAATGACAGATTTTAAAAGAAGAAAGGGAACTTTGATTGCTATGATCATTAATAAGTAATTTTAATTTCAAGAGAATATTAAATTAATCTTACAAGTTGACATGTAATGTCTATTTTATTATTTAATTCAGGGTATTAGCAATGATGGCTTAATAGTAATTACTAATGATTCAGGACATCACATTTACAGTGAAACACTTGCTTTCACAAAATTAAAAGCGGACCTTATAATTTCCATCTTATGTGGGAACCATTTATTTGTAATTAACTATCCTCATTTTTTTAAAAAATTATTATGAGTAGAAAAAAGTAATAGAAACAGAAATGTGCTTGGTAGCAAGATAGTTACTAAGTGAAACTGTAGTAAAATTAGCATTAGTACTATGCTATAATTAATTTCACTATAGAAGATTTTACATACAAATTAAGTGCATTTTATATCCTTTGATGTAAGAAATTAGATATGAGGTTTGATGAATCATTTACCTGTAATGTCTGTGATTCTATTATCAAACTTTAAGAGTATTTTGTTATTTCAAGAATTTATTTTCATTTCAAATGATTTTCATAAGCTCTGCTTATTTTTAAAATTTTCTTCCAAAACTATTTTTCAATATAAAGTCAACTTGCTGTATTTTTCCAAAGTATATGAACATCTATATCAGGTAATAAATACAGATTGACACACAAACTAGTCTTTCCTTTTGATTGAAATGACACCATAAAAATTAGGAGGGGGTATAGACATAGCTTCAAAATTTGATTTTGCTAGAGTTAATTTGATGAAAAAGTATGAACTTTATTTACAATTTGGGAGCCATATTTTGATATATTATGAAGCTAGCATACTAGTTTTGTCAAGGCACAAGTAATTTTGTTGAGTTTTTAAAAATAACTTTCTCTTTCATGTGGTGATATATGTGTGTGTGTGTGTGTGTGTGTATTTGAAAATGGAGGTTAATTTAGTTTCAGAAGAGATATGTGTTAGAAAAAGAAAGAGAGAGAAATTTCTGAAACATGCATTTTATTTCCTTCTACCAAACTCACCGATATTTTGGTTGAAGAAAAGTTGACATTACGTGCATTTATCCGTATCTATTGCATGTATGAGTAGAGTATGTAGAATATATATGCAGCATGTGTATGTATTTGGAATATAGGAAGGAACTTGAATCAATTAAAAGATATATTGCAACATATAACAGAACAAGCCTAATGAGCACGGGCCTGTGAATCAAAGCGCCTCTGGTTTGATTCCCACTCAGGGCACATGCCTAGGTCCCAGTTTGGGGTGTGCAAGAAGAAACTGCACATTGATGTTTTTCTCCTTCCCCTTCTCCACCCCTTTCCCTCGCTCTAAAAATAAATAAGTAAAGTCTTTAAAAAAAACAAGCCTAAATAAAAAATAATGCAAATTTAGTCACCCCCTGAATGTTCACTGGTTTCATACTTACACTTGAAACTCCAGGGTTTTCTTACTTTTTGTCTTCTTACACAGTTCTAAGATGTATTAAGTTGTTGTCCAGACTATGTTAATTCACACACAAGAAACTTGCAAATCTGAGGTAATTAATGCATTAGTTTGTATAAAATTGCAATTTCTGTAATCTATATGAATCAAGAAACTGTTATTCTTGAATGAAAGATATTATGTCTTAATCTAACTACTTGTTAAACTTTTCATACAGTTAAATATATTTGAAACATTTCACCTCCCTTTGCATGTTAGAAAACTAAACTTAATGGTGGAAAAGGGCGAAGCTGTTACAGGAACCACGGTAAAGGACATATGGACGATAACAAGGCAGGGAGGAAAGAGGGGAGGCAGGCGGGGAGGGCTGGGGTGGCAGGGAGGGGTGTGGGGAAAAGACAGAAAACTGCACTTGAACAACAATATTTTTTTAAAGAAAGACAAACTTGGAAGAATACTTCAGTGATTATAGGTATAATTACCATCTATATATGTGTCCCTCTACCTCTTGTCAACATTCACTATCACTGCTTTCTCTTTTTTCCTCCTTTCCACTAATTCCTTCTCTCTCCATAAACATATGTGTGCGTGAGTATATGTGTGTGTCTCTGTGGCAACACCTTACTCCTCCTGAAGTAGCAGAACAGAACGAGGCAGTTAGCGGGGAAGTGTGTACTATCAATAAACATTTGGTCACATATATCAATATAATGAACACAATCAGCAAGCTGAACATGGAGGAAACCCATCTATTTAATATAACCCAAATTCTAAGTTCCCCAAGTATCTCAATAATATCCTATAGCTGTTAATTTTCATGACCCAGGAACTAAGTGAGGATCTTCTATTATTGTTACTCATTAGGAATTTAGTTTTTCTTTCATCTCAGTCTCCCCAAGGATTTTTTGCCTTTCATGACATGTGAGCCTTACACAAAGTGCACAATTGATTTTTCAACATCTGCTTTTCCCACAGAAGCATTTTGCTCATTTGTTTGTTTCATATAAGTAGGCATGTGCATGAAAATATAGTATATAAATTAGAGTAATAAAAGATACTGCTTTCTAATTTGTGTCCAATTCATTGGGATAATTACATTAAAAGTAATAGCAGTGGGTTTTTCCCTCTAAGAAATCTCATTTGTATTTTATAATGAAACTTACTTAAATGTAAAAGGTAGTATGTGCAGTGATATTTAAAGAGAAAATATAAACTCTTATCACATATTCTCTCTACCATTAACCTTTCCACAAAAACTAAGCCATTTTCTTTAGAGAAATAATAAAGGGTTTGTTTTGAAGCAATTTGGCTAATATATAGGAATACCGAAAACTGATTAGTGTGATATATTATACGCTTTCTTGAAATGCAATAAAATGTAATTATTGGATTTCTGCACTGTGCTTTAGTATGTAAAAATTGGCATGCTCTCATCTACTCTGTAATTTCATGGTGTTACAATGTTATTACTCAATAATGACTTAGCAATTACTCTATAATTACCCTATCACTAAATAGTAATTATTACATAATTAGAAGATCAATTTTCAAAGATTGGAAAAAATACAGCAATATGGGCCATGTAAACAGTGCCTGTAAATGTAAATGTATTTAGAAGATTATTGCTTGAATATAAAATAAAACCAATAAATACAATTTAGAGTCCTATAACTAGATTGCAAGACAAATTGAAGATTAAGTTTATGAGAAATAAATAGTAGTGCTTAGATTAATGAAGCAATTATTTACTTCTCATTAAAATCTTATTAGTAAAACATTGATTTTTACATCGAGTAGTGTACATGTTTAAAAAACAGTTGGCATTAGTAATTAATGTGACATTTTAATCTGTGGTCAGATAATATAACATAGCAGAGGAAGATTCCATCCATATGTCATTATATAAAAATATTATTCAGAAGTATTAAATATGGAAACAATTTTTAAAAAATCTAAGTAACTACATATTAAATGAAATAATTTGGATTTCATTGTTTTTGTTGTTTTGATTGTTCCATGTGCTGCTGCTGCTAATATTTATTTGGTGATATGATTTCTTTTTAAATCAAAGTTCTAAAATAAGTAACTTTTACATTTAGTCAAAATACTACATGTTCTTATTATTGATTATTAATTTTTCTGGAATATTAACTTCTGTTTTTGCTTTTCGCACTGGAAATAGCCTCCTCCTGGAAAAAGGAATGAGTCTTTTGTACCTGCATCAGATAAAGAAACACTGGCCCTATTTATACTAGGACTTAAATATTTCCTTCTTTTCATCTTGAAATTCACTGGTAGTGTGAAATTGAAAGTGCATTAACAGAGCCGTAGTGCAGGCAACTGGTGGGAATGAAGAACCAAAAAAGAACTTCCACTTCCTCGCTTCGGCAGACTGGTTTACCTGAGTGTCAGCTGTGTGTAGACCACAAACAAGATAGAGTCCGTACAAGACTTTCGCCATTGTTATTCCCTCTCTGGATCATCCCACTCCTCCCTACATTAAAGACATTTTCTTAAAAGTCAGATCTATTCCATGACTTTTGTCCGTTACTTTATATTCAATTAAAGTAATATTATTTTGAAAATGCTCCCTCAATTAAACCATTTAACACTTATTCCAACTACTTTTGAATGGCAGGCTTGCAGTAGCAAGCCCTATAGAGAGAAATGGCCCTGTTGAAAAATTGCTTTCTGTTCACCCACTGACTTTCAATTCATGAATGTTTCATTGTAAATTCTTAGAAATACACTACAGATATTATTAAGTAAATGTACATGGTACATAGGCATACCACCTCTAAATTAGATTAAAAGACATTAGTAGAGGAATAACACCCAGTAAGAATGGTATAAATAGATTGAATATTGATGGGACCCTAAGAATGATAAGATGATGTTGCTGGGAATGACAAGTCTTATTTGGGGCCTTGAAGACCAGAGGTGCTGGACCCTCCACCGGCATTGCTGCTGTTGCTATATCTGAGAAAGATGTCACTTTTAGTCTGCATAATGAGTCCGATTCATAAGGTCTACATTGTTGGAAAATGGTCAGGGATAAACTGGGGGTGGGGAGGGGCAGCATTGAGGGGTGACATCCCCTCAGAATATCTCTTCCCTAGCTGGGGCCTCATACAGTTCCTGTCAGAGCCTCTCACCTGTCCAATGTGGACGACAGAACAGGATGACTCATTCCATCCTATAGTTTAGACGAGGTCAATTTTGTGATACCAATTTTCTCTAAATTGAACTACAGACTCAAAACAAGAAAAAGTGTTAGGCCCCAAAACTACACACCCACATAATAAGATCTTGTATCTTATGTCCTTATCTATTGATGTCATTCACTCAATCACATTATAATTGTATTGTTACTGTGGGCATTTAATATATGTATCCTTGTATCATTATGATGCTTTTAAATAGAAGTTTCATATCTCTTAAAAAATAGGAGACACCGTTATGGATATTTACATCTCTTTTTCTTTATACTTTTTTAAACTAAATTTATTGGGGTTAAATCAGTAAATTTAATTTTATATGTTTAAAGTGTTCAGGGTGTTTACATCATTTTACTCCCAGTGTCTGGCAAAATGATCTGTATGATAATTTGGTACTCAATAATTGTTAATAGTGATGATGGCCAAGGTGAAAACATAATCAAAAGAAATGGTGTGTCAAAGCAATTATGGAAAAATAAGGACCAGGCTTATACCCTCTCTGTGAAGAACTGGAAAACTGAGAAAAATATTTTTTAAAATGGTTTCAGACTTTAGAAAACAGACAGAATAGACATGAGAACACAAAGACAAACAAAGAGAACAACCCAGTAAACCCTACAATCACTTTGGTTTCTGGATGAAGGGGACTTCAATACATGGCCACAAGATAGGGGACCTAATCAGATAGTCTGGTAGCTTTTGTCAGTTAAGAAGATTAAGATCAGAATTAATGTTTTCAGCTTTATTGAGGTATAATTGACAATTAAATTAACAATACATCTAAAGTATACAATGTGATGACTTGATATATGTATACATTGTAAAATTATTTCTACAATTAAGTTAATTAAAATATCCATCAACTCATTTAGTTACCTTTGGAAAGGGGCAAGAATGCTTTAACCTACTATCTTAGCAAACTTCAAGTATAAAATACATTATTATTAACTATAGTTATCATGCTGTACATCAACTCCTCAGAACTTATTTATATTATAACTGAATTTTGCATACCTTTTGACCATTATCTCCCAATTTATCCTGTCTCTCAGCAGCCATTCTACTGGGTTTCTGTAAGTTCAACTCTTTTTAGAGTCCTCAAATAAGAGATACCATGTAGTATCTCCATCTGACATAGTTCACTTGGCAAAATTCACCTGAAGTTCATCCAAGTTGTCACAAATGGAAAGAGTTCCTGTTTTATATAACTGAATAACATTTAATGTGTTCCTGTCCATATCTGTATCTAGATTTAATTAAAATATATATCATATTTTCTTTACTCATTGATCTTCAATGGATATTTAGTGGATTTTCTATCTTCACTATTATGAATAACATTGCAATGAACATATACATTCAAATATCTTTTTTGAATATTGATTTTGTTTCTTTCAGAAACAAATGGTTTAATTCCTGCATCTTATGGTCAGTCTTTTGCAATGATTTTTTTTGGATACAATGCCAAAGCACAGGCAATAAAAACTAAAATAAATAAATGGGACTTCATCAAAGTAAACAGCCTGCACACAGCAAAGGAAACAATAAATAAAATGAAAAGGCCACTTATGAAATAGGAAAAAATATTTGCAAGCAATATATCTGAAAAAGAGTTAATATCCAAACTATATAAAGAACTCATAAAACTTGATAGCAATTCCATTCCATTATGATTCCATTTTAAAAATGAACAAAGGAACTGAATACAGTTTTTTTCAAAGAAAATGTACAAATGTCTAATGAAATGAATAAAAAAACGTACAATGTCACTAATCCTTATGGAAATGCAAATCAAAACAACGAGATAATTTAACATGTCAGGAACATGTTAAATTAGCTATCATCAAAAAGATAAGAGATAGCAAGTGCTGATGAGTTTGTGGAGAAAAGGAATTTGTAAGCATTGTTGCTGGGAATATAAATTGCTGCAACTACTGAAAAACAGTATAGTAGTTCATCAAAAAAATCAAAAATAGAATTACCACACAACATGTCAATCACACTTCTGACATAAATCTAAAAGAAATAAAATCACTATCACAGAGAAATCTGTAATTCCATGTTCATTGCATTATTGTTCATAATATGGAAGATGTGGAAACAACATCAGAATTAAATTTAGAAAGTCCACGTGTAATATTTTCAAGTAGTAATACTTATTACAATAAATTAGAAAACCTATACAGTACACCTGTGATGAAAAAGATCAACGAGAAAAATTAAAGAGAACACTCAAAGGAGAGATACATTGTATTTGTAGATTGAAAGAAACAGCATTGTTATGATGGTAGTTTTCTGCAAGTTAATCTACAGATTTAATGCAAGACAAATTATTTTAACTAAAAACTCTTTAATAGAAGATGACAATCTGATTTTAAATTGTATGTAATAGAGAATAGAGCCTATGATATATAAAGCAATTTTGGAAAATAAGAGCAGACTTCAAGAATTACTACAAAGAAGCAGTAATCAAGAAAGTGTGAAATAGGTATTAGGAAGAGTAAATAGTTAAATGGAACATGGAAAAGAGCTCTGAAATTGACCCAAATTAGAGCAATTATTTGATTTTTAATAGAATGCCCAAACTATCCAATGTGAAGGAAGGAAAAATTTAGGTAAATGATCTTGGGAGAACTGGCTATGAGAACGAAAAACTGAACCTCTACTCCTAACTCATATCTTAAACAAAAATTTATTTACAGCCTGGCTGGTGTAGCTCAGTGGATTGAGCACTGGCCTGCGAAACAGAGTATCATGGTTCGATTCCCAGTCAGAGCACGTGCCTACATTGCAGGCCAGTTACCAGTTTCTGGCAGGGGACGCATGAGAGGCAACCATACCCTGAGATTTCTCTCCCTCTCTCCTTCCCTTTCCCTCTAAAGATAAATAAATAAAATCTTTAAAAAATTATTTAAAGTAGATCATGGGCCAAAATGTAACATTAAAACCATTAGGATATTAGCGGAAAATGTAGGATGATTATCTTGTAATTTGGAAGTAAGCAATTTTTTAAACAGGACACTGTAAAAATATGCAAAAAATACTTTAATCTCCACCAAAGTTAGAAAACTCTCATCAAAAGGCATCATTCAATAAAATTAATTTATTTGGGATATATATAAAAAATTCTTATAATCCAGTAATAAAATACTCCCCCACAAAAAAATCTAGTGAAAAAAAAAGTCAAAGGATTTGAATAGTTAATTGAGAAAAAAATAATATAGTACAGACAATAAGCACCTGAAAATGTGTTCAATATTATTATTCGTGACAGAAATTTAAACAGAACTACAATGATTATACTACACACCTCCCAGAATGTCAGATGAACAAAATGTAGAACTCTTACAATAACAAAAATTGCAGAGTAACTGAAACTTACACATTGTTGGTGGAAATATTTAAAAGGTTTAACTGCTTTGGGAAAAGTTCTATCTGTTTCTTACAGAATTAAAGCTATATCTATCCGTGACCAGAAACTTAAAATATAGTTACTCACCCAAGAGAAATAAAAATACAAATGTTCACAAAAGAAGAGGTTTACAAAGCGATCATAACTGCCAAAATTTTGACTAACGAAGGATCAGCAAACTGGTATGTTCCCAGCGTAAAACGATTGTCATCATCAGGAAGGTACAGGCTACTGATCACGTGCAACCATCTGAACACATCTGAAAATCATTTATCAATCTAAGTAGAAAAACCTTGCACAAATTATACATAGTCTCTTTTTTTCCTCAATTTTTCTAAAGCTCTAGAACAGACAAATTAAATCTATAGTTTAAAAAAAGGAGTGAACACAATTTCATCTGGGCACAAGATGGTGGGAAATGACTGCAGGTAGCATCTAGGAATTTTCTGGATGATGTTAATACCCAGAAAATATGTCTTGGTAAGTGCTTTGATGACACAGGTGTATGTATCCATTTGTCAAAACTAAGTAGTCGTACTATTAAGATTTGTGCTTTTCAATGTATGTAAATTTTATATTCATCTGGTAAATAAATGCTGAGCATTAGGTAATAATATACATGCTGAAGTATTTAGGGAAGAAACACAGAAGCCTGCAATTTATCTGGAAATCCAACAAGCATTGACTCTGACCTCATAATATACACACAAAATGAGAGAATGTATAGAATGGAAGAAAATATTTGCAATATATATATATATATATATATATATATATATGATAATGGATTAATGTCTAGAATATATAGAGAATTCCTAAAAGTCAACCACATTTTTTAACAGGCCAAGGACTTGATTACACATTTCTTTTTAAAAAACAAATTATTTTATTTTATTTTATTAGATAGTGGGGAAAGGGGGGAAAGAGAGGGAGAGAAACATTGATATGAGAGAGAATTGTTAATTGGTTGCCTCTTGTATGCACCTCATACAAGGGACCAAACCCACAACCCAGGAATGTGCCCTACTGGAATAGAACCTGTGACTTTTTCTTTGTGGGATGACACTTGACCAATTGAGCCACACCAGTCATAGCATTGAATACACACTTCAAAGAAGACATAGAAATAGGCAATAATCTCAAGAAAAGATGCTCAAGATCACTCATCATTAAGGAAATGCAAATTAAACTCACACTATTTCACACTCACTAGAGGGGCTTTTTTAAAAAAGAAAATATTAGAAATTGGTGAGAATGTGGAGATACTAAAATACAAAATCATCACTGGTGGTAAGGCTACTGTGCAAAATAATTTGGCAATTCCTCAAAAAGTTAGACGTAGAATTACCAGATGTTTCATCAATTCCACTTTTACTTATATTCCCCAAATAATTAAAATCAGGTACTCAGACACATACTTGTATAACAAGTTCATCAGAAACAATCTTTATAACAAATGTTCAGTATTCACAGTACCCCCCAAAGTGTAAACAACCCAAATGTCTGTCAATGGATGAATTAATAAGCAAAATGTGATATGTATAAACAATGGCTATATTATTCCACCTTAAAATGGCATTTTAACACAGGCTATAACATGAATGACTAAAAACATTATGCGAAGTGAAATAAGCCACGTGCAAAAGTAAAAATATAAATAATTTAACTTAGTTGAGTTAACTGAGATAGGAAAATTCATTAACATGTAAAATATCCAATAGAAGTCACTAGGGGACTAGGGGAGGAGGGAATAAGGAACTATTATTTAAAAGTAGAAAGCTTTTGGCCCTGGCTGGTGTAGCTCAGTGGATTGAGCGTGGGCCTGTGAACCAGATGATCGCGGTTCAATTCCCACTCAGGGCACATGCCTGGGTTGCAGGCCAGTTCCCCACAGGGGCCAATTCCCAGCAGGGGATGTACAAGAAGCAACCATACATTGATGTTTCTCTTTCTCTCTCCTCCCCTTCCCCTCTAAAGATAAATAAATAAAATATTTTTTAAAAAAGTAGAAAGCTTTTGTATACTATAAATAAATGAATAATGATAATAATTATGCAACACTGTGGTATACTTAATGTCATAGAAATATATACACGAAAATGGTTAAAATGCTAAATTTTATGTTATGTATCTTACATAGTAAAAAAAATCATCTCAAAATGGATCACAAACCAAACTGTAAAACTTGAAACTACAGTTTCTATATACAACCATGGAATAAAAACATACATACATATATACATGCACACACACATACACAAATAAATTATATATTTGTCCCAAATTCCTCCAAAATTATATGAATATGACTATGAAATATGGGTTTGGAGAAATTACTTTGTTTCAGACAATCGCCCAGGCATGTGAAATATATTTATATGCAAAGAGATAGTCTTCAATCCTCAAAACCTAAACTTTAATAAAAAATGGAGCCCAGTAACTGGATAAAGAATATTGGTGTATCATTTAATAAAAGGCTACTTACGGGAGGATAGTATCAAAAAGCAATATTGGAGGAACTACATAAATTAACTTAACAAATTAGTCAGGAAAATGCCTGAGAAAAAAGGGTCTGAGGCAGGGGAAAGCATGAGGGCCCTGAAATCTTAATGCAAATGGGAGGTTTCAGGTTCCCCCGAAAGGTAAGTATAGTATCAAGAGAAGTCATAAGAAATGAGATAAAAAGTCAGTCAAAGAGTGTTCTTGAGTTTATCTTACACCACAACATGAATAAACTCAAAATGAATAAAAGGCTTAAATGTAAGCTGTGAAACCATAAAAATCCTAGAAGAAAACACAGGTAGTAAAATGTCAGATACCTCTTTTAGCAATGGTTTTGCCTATATGTCTCCTAGGAGAAGGAAAATAAAGAAAAAAAAGTGAACAAATAGGACTACATCAAACTAAAATCTTTTGTGCTGCAAAAGAAACCATCAACAAAATGAAAAGGGAACTGACCGTCTGAGAGAACATATTCACCAATAATACATCTGTTAAGGAGTTAATTTCCAAAATATATAAAGAACTTACACAACTCAACACCAGGAAGACGAACAATCCAATTAAAAAATGGGCAAAGGACTCGAATAGACACTTCTCCAAAGAGGACATACAGATGGTCAATAGACATGTGAAAAAATGCTCAACATCCCTAATACTTAGAAAGATGCAAATTAAAACCATAATGAGATATCACCTCACACCTGCCAGAATGGTTATCATCAATAAATCAACAAACAAAAAGTCCTGGAGAGGAGGGAACCTCAGGGCACTGTTGCTGGGAGTTCAGACAGGTGCAGCCACTGTGGAAAATAGTATGGAGTCTCCTCAAAAGGTAAAAATGTACCTGACTCATGATCCAGCGATCCCACTCTGGGAATATATAAGGTCTGTCTGGAAAAAGTGTGACCATTGTTAATATAAAAAGAGCAGTTTGCACAATTTCTTTGTACCTTGGCAGCCAAGGAGAGTGGACTGGAATGCACATCAACAATGGCGACTTCACTGTACTATCAGAGGGGGCGGTAGACACTGTTCAGTGAGCATGGGTACTGTGTGGCCATCTCATTCAAAACGACTGAGCAAATAGAGCAATGAATCTGCATCAGATTTTTTGTTAAGCTTATACATTCCTCCCCAGAAACTATGCAGATGATTCAGAAGTCCGCAGCTATGGGCAACTGGTGACTGGCGGCTTCAGCATGACAAGCTTCCTGCTTAGGCATCACATCTCCTGCAATGATTTTTGCAGAAGCGTCAATTCAACCAGGTACCTAGCACCCCTACAACCCAGATGTGGTGCCCTGAAACTTCTGGCTTTCCCCAAAACTAAAATCATCTTTGAAAGGGAAGAGATCTCAGATGGTTAATGAGATTCGGGAAAATACAAAGAGGAAGCTGATGGCAATTGGGAGAACTGTGTGAAGTCCTAAGGTGCCTACTTTGAAGGGGACTGAGGAGTCACTGTCCTGTGTACAAGGTTTCTTGTATTTTGTAACTTTGCTAACAAATGTCTCTGTTTCATTGGACATGGCTGGCTACTTTCTGGACAGACCTCATACATCTGTCTCTTAACTTTAAAATTTACATTTAATGCTCTGCCCCTACTCAACTGCTCTTATTCCTAGAACAAACCATCTCCCTACTACTTACTAATCCTCTCTTTAAACACTTTTTCCGGGAACTTTTTTTCTTATAAATCTTGTATTCTCTTAAAAATGAGACCTCTATGTCTCTAGTTTGGAACACTCTTGACTCCCAGACTTAAGTCAGGTGACCTTATTAAGTATTCCTGAAGCAGTCTTAACTCTTCCTAGCATTGCCTTTTAATTTCTTGTTTAAATGTCTGGTATTCATAATATTGAGCTTCCAAGGAGTGAGTATATGTCAGCCTTGATTAATTTCTGCTGCTAGAATTAGCACATTGGTTGGAACAGAGTAAACATTCACCAAATGTTTGTTAATAGATGAATAAATAGGTTGAATAAATTAATCAACAAACTCAATCTATATGAATATCTCAGTTCCCCCTTATCAGCGTGTCATCTCTACAATCCAAACAACAGCTACAATTTCTTAATAAACACCATTCAAATACTCAGTGATCTTTGTCATCAACATGACTATACATTATTGAAATATAGCTTTTAATTGATGGGATTTATTAAAAAATCATTTCTCCACTGTGAATAATTTTTTGCTTCTGGTAAATTTTGGAGATATCTGGGGACATTTTTTATTGCCTCCATCAAGAGCTGATGCTGCAACTTGGAGAGACAGAGGCCAGCCATTCTGTTAAACATCCTATTAGAGAAAACACAGCCCTCTTTCTCTCCAATCCAAAATGTTAATAGTGGTGGGGATTGAGATAACTTGTATAAAATGCAGTAGTTGGCCACTGGCCAGCTACTACATGATAAGCTCTAAGAATGTGAAGTTTTGAAGTTACACTTTTGTAGAATGAAAGAAACAGAAAAAGTAGCATAGTTTTTAAAACTCCCACTTGAATTAGCACTTAAGCCTCAAAGGTGACACCAAGGAACTTGCTTTCTGCATCAAGTGACCCTTTATAATATAGTCAGACACCATATATCTTGCTGATGTCACAAGATGATGGCTCAATAGCTGAGACACACAAGTAAGAAGCTGGGGAGTGCCTAAACACAACCTGTATTTTAAAGAGAGCCACAGAGAATTGCGGTCATTGCTTTTTCAGGATTCTCTAAAAATGATTGAACTGGTTCTGGCATACTTAGATGTTAACCTAGTTCCTTCTACAATTTCATCCTGGCTTCTTTGGAAGCCTGTATACACAGAAGATAGGGGAACAGGGAAGAGTAGAGAATTCTAGGATGTATATATTATTAAATTAGGTACTTAATAGAAGGTTGTGGGTATTTTTTCTTCATTTCCATGGGAGATGTTCCATTCTAAAGCCATGTAAGTAGGCTTCAAGAACCATGACTATTTACAAAATGTTGTAAATATTTTGGGATTGGGAATATTTACAAAAGGGGCAAGGAGTATCTTTTTTTATTTTTATTTTTTATTGAATTTATTGTGGTGAAAAATGTTTGTAAAATCATATCAGTATCAGGCAAACAATTCTATGAGATATCATCTGTGTATTGCACGATGTGTTCACCACCCCAAGCCAAGTCTCCCCACATCACCATTTATCCCCTGTTGATCCTCTTCTACCTCCCCAGTCACCTTTCCCCGTGTTTATCACCACAATGTTGTCTGTGGTTATGACATTTTTGTTTTTTTTCTAATTTGAAGATATGCTTATGCAGGAGACTTGCTGATTGGTTTCCTATGCTCATTTAGCAGAGAAGAATAGATTCAGACAGCTGTGGCAGGGTATAAAGAGTGAATGGCAGTTTAACATCCTGCACATGTATTTCTGTTTAATGTGATGTGACAGGAATTAAGTTTTTCATGGGTCTAGTGAAGGTGCAGAATGTAGCCAGAATTAATATGTCTTGCTGTTGCCTCAACCCAGCTGACCCATTTAATGAGTTTCTAGAATAAAAAGATATGAAATAAGTGATGAGAGTCGAAGTAGGAGACTGGTGAAAAAGTTTATATTAAGTTAGATCTCTCGAGTCAGAAAAGCATGCAGTGGGTTCAGTGGGTATTTACTCATGCCCTGAGAGACTACTTTCTGAATGTCTACGATACAAAGAATATTGAATGGCTCTTTGCCAAAAATTCTTTTTTTTTACTCTAGTATATGAGAACCTAGACTGAGAAGGATGCAAGAAGTGAACAAGATCATTACCTTTCCAAACAATGGAATCGGGGAAGAAGCATAATTAAATTATATTTGAAAGGAGCATTAATTGAGTTAATTAAAATCCCTTAATTATTAAAATTACACAGGAAGTCATTAAATCTTAAAAAAGTGATATGGAATCCTGATGGTACAAAGAATTCGCTATTAGAATTTGTGGCATGGGTCAATGAAATACAGAACAGTTTGAGATCTGTGTCACAATAAGTTTTAATACTACTCAATAAAGCAATCTCTTAGACACATTGTTGTTTTCAAATATTTATTTATTTATTTATTTTTAAAATTAGTTTAAAAAATATTATTTATTTATTTATTTATCTTTAGAGGGGAAGGGAAGGAGGGAAGGAGAGAAATATCAATGTATGGTTGCCTCTCATGAGTTCCCTGCTGGGAACTGGCCTGCAACCCAGGCATGTGCCCTGACTGGGAATCGAACCTTGATCGTGTCATTCACAGGCCTGTGCTCAATCCACTGAGCTACACCAGCCAGGGCTTAAAATTACTTTATGATTGTTCAATTACAGTTGTCTGCATTTACCCATCCCCCTCCCCTCACCTCCCAGCCCCAGCCAAACTCACTTCCCTCCCTTGCTTCCAATCCCCCCTTGGTTTTGTGCATATGTCCTCTGTAGTTGTTCCTGAAAACCCTTCCCCTCCCTGTCCCCACCCACCTCCCTTCTGGTTACTGTCAGGTTGTTCTTAATTTCAATTAGATACATTGTTTTTATATCACATCATCTTTCTGCAGAGTTTCGTGCATTTTCTCATTTGTCAAGCAATCTTTATTCATTTAGAGAGTGAGGCTGAAAAAGTTGGTTTTCCCCAAAAGAGTAATCTGTGACTGGGAGAAGTTAATTGACCAAATTAAAATTACAGGCTTAGTCATAAACTGTTCCAAATATTTTACTCATTTAAATCCATATGTGTAATCTTAGATTGTAAATAAGTCAGTTTCTGTGTAGATGTTGTCAAAGTTTCATTCTTGCATAGGAATTCTCAGATACTTGTAGTAGAAATAATCTTATTATTTTCATGTTGTTGTTCTTTTCATTAGGTACTCTAACACATATTTTAGAAATTAGTTCCGTGCTTGAAAGTGTTGGGAAAGATTGTATGATTCCAATGCTAACAACATAAGCAACTATTTGTAGGTGTCTGAGGACTATACATGCAACCAAAAATCAAGAAGTTAGGCAGGAGGGAAACACAGAAAGATGAACATGACACTTAAATCCTCCTTTTCTTCAGCTATATCTGCTAAATCAAAATGACAGCTAAGGGACTGGAAAGATGAGCAGAGTCTCTAGTGGTTGTGCCAGACTTACACCGAACATCACAACTGCTGCAGTAGAGAGGCTTCATAAACAACCCAGGCCAAGACTCGAAGAGCTTGAGGTTTATTCCTCCTTGAGAAAGATAACACAATCTACGCTCTAGAGCTTTTGATGATCTTTAGAAAGTTTGATTAAATATTTCTTGTACTTAATAAAAAGTAGCCTAGTCGTTTGAAGTTATTAAAAGGGAACATTAAAATAATTGTGACTTAATGTTTAACAGAATAGATAATGGGATAAAAATTTCAGTGGAGAACAAGAATCTATGAAGAAAAAAAATAAAATTATGTAACTGGAAAACCAATGTCTAAAGCCAACCATAAAGTAAATGGATGTAATAACAGAGTGGGTATAGCTGAAAGTAAGGGAGGACAGGTTATAAGAAAACAAGCATCTGAAACACCAATCCAAAATAACCTATACACCCCAATGTCCATAAGCAGCACAATTTATAATAGCCAAGTGCTGGGAGAAACCTAGGTGCCCATCAGTAAGTGGATGGATCAGAAAACTACGGTACATTTACATAATGGAATTCAATGCAGCAGAAAGAAAGAAGGAGCTCCTACCCTCTGCAACAGCATGGATGGAACTGGAAAACATGCTGAATAAAATAAGCCAGGCAGTGAAAGACAAATACCATATGATTTTACCTTTAACAGGAACCTAAACAGCAAAACAAACAAACAAGCAAAATAGAAACAAAGACATGAAAATATAGAATAGGCTGACAGTGACCAGAGAGGAGAGGGGAGGGAATTTCAGGGGAAAAGGGAAAGGGTCTACAGGAGCAAGTATAAAGGACCCATAGACAAGAACTGGTCGGGGCGGGGGGTGGGGGGCATGTGGAAACAGGAGGGAGGTGGAGAGGGCTGGGGGGAGTGGGCTGAGATGGGAGTAAAGACTATACTCGAACAATTAAATTAAACTAAACTAAACTAAAATTAAAAAAGAAAACATCCAAACTACAATAAGGGTTGTTTTGTTTTATTCATCACTATAAATATAGCAGTTTGTACAATAATTGAATATAATAAGTATATTACTACTTCTACTAATAGTCTTTATTACTATTTTTATTATTACTCTTACCATTATTCCTACCCTCAAAAATATAAGTTAACAATTACTAAACACTCACTGTATGTTGAGCATGATTATAAAAGCTTTAGTGTAATAATCTATTTGATTCAAATTAAAATCTTATTAAGAGAAAACTAATATTGACTTCATTTTATAGATGAGAAACTGAACCACAGAAAATTAAGTTGCCTGAGATCATACATTTAGTGAAGAGTTAATATCAACTCAATCATTTTACTAATCTCACTACTGATTCTCAAAATGATTGTGTTGATAGCTGATGAAAATACAAATAAAAGTGACTGGAGGGAGAAAAGGTAGGAAAGAGAGAGAGAGAAAGATGCAGACCATTCCTCACAGCCTAATTACCTTCTAACTTATCTTTTTCAAGTTTTCCATTTATATGTCTTTCTCTAGAAGGCAGCATTCCGATGTAAGCTAATACTTGACTGTTTTGACTGTGTATTAATTTAGGATGGGGAAAAGGAAAATACAGTATTTGATCCATTTCCTAACTTTGCCATCCGTAATATTTATTATTTAACATAACCCCCAATGACAACCTAGTGTTAGATATTGACTGTGGATTTCTACACTGGGAATAAACTCACTTCTATTTGACATTTTAGAGATGCTAGAAATGTAATGAGCTAATGTTGAAAAAAGCATATTAAATTCAAAGTAGACATTCGATAGGCACTACAGATTTTATTAAAAACAAGCAGAGAGAATTATGCTGAAAACATGTGGAGTATATGCTGAGATTGAGTAGTGACCATATCTTTGAAGTTCTTAGCATCTCCAACTTTGAGGATTTATAGTTCTGAAAATTAAAAACTCATTGGCAAAATAAATGACTGCACCTTCATTTTATGCTTTGACAATGCAAGTGTTTGAAATATTTAACCACAGTGTTTTAAGAGTGTAAACTCATTGAAGAAGGGAGAGAGCTAAAGGTATCGATAGGATAACCTCTGTGAGTAACATTACATTCCAGGTTTAGGGGGATATAAAGCTTTTGAACTTCCAGATCTCACTTAAAGAGTTATATTTTATTATCTCTTGAAGTTTTAGTACATGCCTCCTATTTTCTTTGACTTTTCTAAAACTATCTGCCACTTTCCATTTTTTAACAAACAGTTCAATATGGACCATTAACAAAATAAAGAATAGAGGTGCTCTAAAAAAAGTATCTGAGAAAGATTTCTTTGACTTAAAAAGCAGCACTTAGTTAACAAGAGTAGCTGCTGTTCGGCATCTGGTGATTTCAGTTACACAGAGTCAGCTGCTGCCTGATAATACGAAGTCAAACATGTTAGAAATGAACAATCTACAAAGTTTAAATTGCACCCCATTCTAAGTAAGCAGTGTGATGAAGTCATGTGCCGTCCCAGGCTGCCACTTCTTTCTGCTCGGGATGCGAATCCTCCCTTTGCCCTGCATCTCCACACTGTGTGGGCCACCTGCCCCTTTGCTCACTTAGAAGTCGCCTTGGTTGTGAGATCTGCTTGTGGTGGCATCGCAGTGCTGGTGTTCAAGTAACTCTTATTTAACTTCATAAAGGCCCTACAGCACAAGATCACTGGTACCGGCAATTTACACATACCACACAGAAGCCATAAGATGTTTCGTTTAAGCAAAAATGTGAGTGTAGAATGAAGATAGTTGGAGAAAGAGGGAGACTGCATTCATGTAACGTTTTTACAGTATGTTGTTAGAATTGTTCTATTTTTATTATTAGTTATTGCTAATCTCTTACTTTGCATGATTTTTAAGCTGTACTCATTATAGTTATGATACATATAGGGAAAAATATATATATACAAGGCTCAGTATCATTTTCAGTTTCAAGAATCCCCTAGGGATCATGGAATGTGTTCCTCACAGATAAGTGGGAACTGCTGTATATTCACTGTATAGATAGTCTAGAATACATTTTCTGAAACAGTTAAAATAGAAAACATATATTCAAAGTAATAAAGGTTACTAGATTATACACTCAAATAAAACTAAACATATAGCCCTGACTGGCGTAGCTCAGTGGATTGAGCGCGGGCCTGCGAACTGGATGATTGCGGTTTGATTCCCAGTCAGGGCACATGCCTGGGTCGCAAACCGGTTCCTTGCAGGCTAACTACCAGCAGGGGATGCACAAAAGGCAACCATACATTGATATTTCTCTCCCTCTCTCCTTCCCCTCTAAAAAAAATAAATAAATAAACAAATAAAAATCTTAAAAAAAAAAACACTTCTTAAAAAAAAAACTAAACATATAAACAGGAAATGTGACATTTAATTATACAAACAGAAATTAGGAAAATATGAAAGAGTAGGAACATTTCACTCCAAATGTTCATTTGAAACTTGAAAAATGATTTCATATTTTTTAGACCTATTCACAACACTCCAATAGCATTTTTTCATTTCATTTGTTAATGATAATCATCATTATCATTTTTATGCTTCTGCACATTCTAAGATCAAAAGAAGTGATGTAAGACAGTTCCAGTTGTACTTTGTCTGTGATTATTTTAAATTTTTGATTAATACTACTTAGTATCAGTAAACTACACGAAGCTCACAAAATATCCCCTTTTCTAATTAATAAAAAACCTTGTTCCTTTATTTAGAAAATATTTTCAAAATCCACTATACACCAGTAAATTTTTAGACCCTGGAAATATAGTAGTAATATAGGTAAAGCTTTGCTCGTGAAGAGTTTCTTTTGCTAAAGGGGAAATGGACATAAAAAATAAGTATTATGAAGAATTTAACAAGGTTAATGCGAGAGAGTTTGATCTGAATTAGGAGCTAACTTAAATGAAATGGAAGGTAAGCTTTACAGAACTGGTGACCTTTGAGCAAAGCCCAGACTGGCAAGAAGAACTCAGGCCAGTGAGTATGGGTGGCTGAGCACCCCAACAGTGGAACAGCAGGCGCTGCACCCAAAGGAGACTGACATGTGTAAGTACTAGAAACAAAGTCTGCATGGCAGGAGCACAGAGAGACAGCTCTTTAGGGAATGTGTCTGAGAAGAACAAGAAAGGCAGCTCTCAGAAGATGCAGAAATCTGCTGGCATAATCCAGGTGAGAGATGCTGACAGGTGGACTGGCGGTGGAAGCTGAGATGGAGCCGAGTACTTGGCATTCAGAGCACATGAATTTATTGACTTTTAAGTCTTTAATTAAAATGAACCTATGCATGTATTTGCTGTTGATATTACATTTTAAATTCTAGTGTATCCCTTCAATTAGTTTAATTAATGTAATTTATTTGTTTTTCACTTAATCACTGACAGCATTTATCAGATTGGAAAGAAAACTCTATCTGGAACTTAATAAATCAGCAAATCTATGACTTGATACTTTAACTTCTCAGTGTGATGATAAAAAAAGGAGGAATGTGATTTTTTAGATATAATTTTCTTTTGTATAAATAAATATGATGAGTTTGGCAGCTCTTCAATTATCAAGCACCAATGTGCTGAATAAGTTGTTTAGACAAACTGATGGAAATTTGAAATGCAACCAAGAAAGTTATGTGTGAATTTTTAGTTAACTTTATGTCAGTATTACTCTACATATTCTACATTTCTTTGATGTACCCCAAAGGCCCCTTTGTATAACTTTCAATATGAGAAGATACAATTTCATATTATATATGAAGGAGAATGATCTATATGTATAGAATATAGAGATTATGTATTTGGAGATCCAAAACCAGCTTCAAGTCTTTCTGTACCCCACCTCCAATTTTTGAAACAGAAATTTCTGCAAGCCACCCTAAAGAGTTTATTGCTTTAGCCCAAGCCTTGTAATACTTATAAGAAGAGCCATGCACAAAATTTTAGAGTACTAATTCTATTTAACTGGCCTCGATTCATTAAAACAAGTAATTCAATGTTTAATTTAATATAAGGAGAATGTTTGGACAAACATTACATTTTTACAACTACGTTGTCACTATGAAACTACTTTCTCTCTATCATCCACATCCTCTTACCTCTAACTTAAAGTTCATATTGATAGTTTCAATAAAATTTCAGCCAGATCTGTATTCTTAATTCATTTCAAACTAATTTATCTTGTCTTTGTTGTTCTGTTCACTCAAACTTCTCTGGAAAAAAAAAGAATATTCCAATCTCTGAATTGTTATACACATCAAAGGGATTGAATGTATTGCCCAAAGATAAACAGAGAAAGGAAGTAAGATTAGGGAATTAGCCAGGTTCTAAGTGCCCCTTGCTTTTTGTTCATGTTACTCATAAGCCATTCTTCCCACTTTATGTATGTGTTAATGAGCCTTTCTCTTCCTTACAGCAAAAGCTATATATTCAACTTTTCATCAGCTCAATGCCCAGCGTATAGCAATGATTTAATAAACAAGCGTTATTTTTTTGACTATGTCAGGTGGAATGTTTCCCTCATTCTCTCAGTTATCCCTTTTACTCACTGTTTATTTTCATTGTTGAATCTGTTTTCACTTCAAAATGTATTTCCATTGACTTTACGATTAGAGGGAGTAAACACGACTCCACTCAAAGAAGACGAGCAACCCAATTAAAAAATGGGCAAACGACTTGAACAGACACTTCGCCAAGGAGGACACACAGAGGATCCAGAGACACATGAAAAGATGCTCAATATCCCTAGCTATCAGAGAGATGCAAATTAAAACCACAATGAGATACCATTTAACACCAGTCAGAATGGTTACCATGAACAAAGAAACAAACAAGTGTTGGAGAGGCTGTGGGGAAAAGGGGACTATAGTTCACTGTTGGTGGGATTGCAGACTGGTACAACCACTATGGAAAACAGTATGCAATTTTCTAAGAAAACTAAAAATGGACATGCCTTTTGACACAGCAATTCCATTGTTAGGAGTATATCCTAAGAACCCTGAAACACCAATCCAAAAGAACCTATGCACCCCGATGTTCATAGCAGCACAGTTTACAATAGCCAAGAGTTGGAAGCAACCTAGATGCCCATCGGTAAATGAATGGATCAAAAAACTATGGTACATTTACACAGTGGAATTCTATGCTGCAGAAAGAAAGAAGGAGCTCCTACTATTTGCAACATCATGGATGGAACTGGAAAGCATTATGCTGAGTGAAATAAGCTAGGTGGTGAAAGACAAATACCATATGATCTCACCTTTAACAGGAATCTAAACAACAAAACAAACAAGCAAGCAAAATATGACCAAAGACACTGAAATACAGAACAGGCTGACAGGGTCCAGAGGGGAGAGGGGAGAGAATCACAGGGGAAAAGGGGAAGGACTCACATGAACATGCATAAAGGACACATGGGCAATAACTAAGATGGGGGGCAGAAATGGGAGGGAGGTGGGGAGCACTGGTGGGGCAGGGCTGGGAATACAAGAAAGACAACTGTACTTGAACAAGAGTTAAATAAAAAAAAAGATTAGAGGGAGTAAAAAAAAAGAATTGTTGATTTATGAGGGGCTTTTCATCATCTTGGTGCATCTACTGGAGACAGTCTAGTGCAAAAGTGCTTGCCAAAACGGCTGTGTACTCCTGTCAGTTCCTGCTTGCTGAAAACATAATTCCTTCACACCAGCCAGCAGTAGAACGATTGGGAGCCAAAAGGCAGTGAGTCTACTTTCCTTTCCAACTCGTATTGTGTTGTGCATTTGGAACCAGCAGCTAAGATATTTTATTCATCTTTTGTCACCAAAGAAGCCTAATTGTTTTGTGATGCCTTTCAATGCAGGTAATTGGTGAAGCTCCAAGAACTGTTACATATGATTTGACCATGAGGTCTTGAAGTGCTTCATTAAGTTCCCAAAGATGTACAGTTGTTTTTTTAAAGGGATGTTTCACTTTGCAACTCCTGAAAGACTGATTTAATAAAACTAACTAATCAAGAAAAAACTAACTAGACAGTATGGGTATGTAAATCTGAAACTAGACCATAGTCACTATGTCTCAAGGATCTAATCCTTGTGACTATGTCCATTAGGTAACAATAGGTGTGGATCTATGACAAGTGTGAGGTGAGTACCATTTTGTGCCTCTGAGAATGGGAGCTAAGCTAATACTGCAAATGCATTTGAGGCACATTTAGTTTTAACAAGTATAAAACATCTGCTAGAACCCATTACAATAATCATATGTAACTCACAATTACACTGTATACTTCCTATGCAAACAATGTCACCCCCCTGCAGTCTGGCAATGCATTATCCCTAATACACAGAAGACATTATTCAAAAAGCTTATCCTACATATTTCAGTATAAATAAATAAATATATACACAAGTGTACTATGGATAGATAGACCCAGGTATAGGTATAGATATGGATAAATAGGTCTATATCTACATTGATAGTTATAACTACATCTTATCTATGTATCTATCTATCTATAATCTCAAGGTTCCAAGCATCCTCTTTATATTTCAGGCCAGGAGACAGTGCCTAAGTAGTTTTTATATATTCTCTTTCAAATGTTTTATTTAAGCTTTTCGTTTATATTAAGTTGCTTCCATATTTTACTCAATATTATTTTACATTGTTATTTTTGTAAAGGTTCAAGCAATAGTAAATGCAAAATAATTTAGCCAGAATTTTAATACTAGTTATTAATTATTGTATTTCTTTTAATATTTCTATTAGTAAATTCACCCTAATATTTTATACCTAATATTTTATGATTTATTATCCTTTACACCATTAGATTTCTTCACATTTGGCTTTTCGACTTACATTTTGAGATAAATAAAAGGACAGACAATGATGAGTAAGGAGATGAATCATTGAAAATTGGGATAATTAAAATAAAAACAAATAAATACATTAAGTTTACATGTAAAGTGAGGGACATAATTATTATACATATTAAAACTGCTGAGACTACATGTTAACTTTATTTCTCTTGGAGTTCTTAAAAACTATTGTATAAGAGTAGGTATTAAATTACTATGTTTTGTCTGTTGAGTCCAAAAAAGATGGTGATTTGTAGTGTTTGCTTATTGCCGTGGTATGAATACTTCGTCATAGTCAGTTTGCCACCATGGCAAAGCAAACACAGGGGTCTGGCATAAGGAGCACCCCTTTTTATTACAAAATCTTTTATAGCAAAGTCATAAGCATCTAATTCTATAACACGACAGTATCACACTCAAGCACACTATATGACATTTTAGGTGAAATGTTCAAATAAAGATTATAAATTATTCACCCCTATGATTACCCTAATAGACACATTCAAGCAGGTGTTACTTCTGCTGGACCCTGTATAACATCAGTAAATGCCAAGAAGTGTTTTAAACCAGTGCTTACCGAGGATTCAGATTTTAAAATCACTAAGTTGAACTACACGGAAGTGGATAAGAGCACAGGCTTAGATATTAGGTAGTCTTGGGTTTGGACAAAGCCTCTTCCACTTACGAGATTAGTACTTCACTCTTAGGCAAGTTCTATTACTTGTGTGCTTACTAATTTTCTTCTCATAAGAAGGGTCCGTGATACGTCCCCTAGAGCAAGGGACATAAAGGAAAGAATAAACAAATTGGATCTCATCAAAATTAAAAGCTTCTGCATGGCTAAGGAAAACAGTATTAAGATAAAAAGAGAAGCAACTGCTTGGGAAAACATATTTGCCAATGACACCTCAGACAAAGGTTTAATCTCCAAAATATACAAAGAACTCACACAACTCCACTCAAAGAAGATGAGCAACCCAATTAAAAAATGGGCAAAGGACTTGAACAGACACTTCTCCAAGGAGGACATACAGAGGATCCAGAGACACATGAAAAGATGCTCAATATCCCTAGCTATCAGAGAGATGCAAATTAAAACTACAATGAGATACCACTTAACACCAATCAGAATGGCTATCATAAATAAAGAAAAAAACATCAAATGTTGGAGAGGTTGTGGGGAAAAGGGACCCTAGTTCACTGTTGGTGGGATTGCAGACTGGTACAACCACTATGGAAAACAGTATGCAATTTTCTAAGAAAACTAAAAATGGACATGCCTTTGACACAGCAATTCCATTGTTAGGAGTATATCCTAAGAACCCTGAAACACCAATCCAAAAGAACCTATGCACCCCGATGTTCATAGCAGCACAATTTACAATAGCCAAGAGTTGGAAGCAACCTAGATGCCCATCGGTCGATGAATGGATCAAAAAACTATGGTACATTTACACAATGGAATTCTATGCAGCAAAAAGAAGGAAGGAGCTACTACCCTTTGCAACAGCATGGATGGAACTGGAAGGCATTATGCTGAGTGAAACAAGCCAGGTGGTGAAAGACAAATACCATATACTATCACCTTTAACAAGAATCTAAACAACAAAACAAACAAGCAAGCAAAATATGACCAAAGACACTGAAATACAGAACAGGCTGCCAGGGACCAGAGGGGAGAGTGGAGAGAATTACAGGGGAAAAGGGGAAGGATTCACTGGAACAAGTATAAAGGACACATGGACAATAACTAAGGTGGGGGGTGGAAATGGGAAGGAGGGGGGGACACAGGGGGGGTTGGGTAGGGCTGGAAATATAAGACAGAAAACTGTACTTGAACAATAATTAAATAGAATTCAACTGAAAACAAAAAAAAAGGGTCCATGAAAAGGTTGGCCTAATGATGTGATAATCAGACGAGTTAATTTGACTAGAGTAGAGTTGCATCTCACACTGGGGTTAATTTCTGAAGTCAATATTTAGGACACAATTTTCTATAGACCAAAATTACCTTACCAAATTCCTTAAGCAAATCTGTATGTCCAAAACTGCCTCCTTTTCCTCCTTTCTAAGAAGAGGTCTATGCTTCCTCAAGAAGTATCAGATAAAACCCTTTGCTTGTACATAAAGACTGTATTATACAAAATTTTCTTATTTTTAACGCCAGACTGCAGTGTGATGCTCATTCCCTGGGAAGCTTATGAACTGAAAGCAGTGAGGATGCAATCAAATCACACCTTACACTCTTGGTTCCCTCCTGAACGTATTGGAATTGAAATGATTTTCCTTTTTTATTACAATCATTGCTGTTGTCAGTGTTATATTGATATTTTTCTTTGTTTCTTCTACTTTAAGAGACTGCAGAACACAAATTTTGAAATTCACTTTGTAATTTAAATCCATATATCAGGCTTCTTTATATTGACTATTTTAATACAGTTTAATTAATGTTGTTTTATTGCAATTTGAGTAACACAGTGGGATATGAATATATTGATTATTTTTGGTCATGGAGGCATTTGGCTTGAAATCTAGAATGAACAGAGTCTCAGCAATTTTTCAAAGACCCCCTCTTTTTTCCACCCCCCTAAACTATTGTAAGAAAATTAAGAATAGTAGCAGAAACACCATAAAACATCTAGTTTCTGTCACTTCTTGAGTTCAACACATTTCTTAGAACTAGGTCAGCACATTTTATTTTTACTACTTTTTTTCAAAGATTACATATTATCTTATAGTTCAAATTTCACCAAAATATCCTTTTTTTTTTCTATATTTTATCTCAGTACTTCCAGCTGCCTTGCACCAAAATAAATAGTTCCTCTTTTACTCTGACATTTGCTCTAGGCAAATATTTCACAAATGAACCCATTCCCCCTTCAGCTTAGCTGTAAATATGTATTTTCTTTAATCTTTCCTGAAAAGACCGCCATCTCATCAATTTTGGTGTTCTCGTTTCAGTCCGTAATTCAATCCATTCTAAAATTTAACTGTTATGAGAGAGCTGTCCAGGCTGAATGGAATGTTTTTAAATCTGAATTAGAAGCTTTGGAGGCACGTTTTGAAAGCCACTCACTACTATAAATGGATAGGGGAGATTCACCTGAAAGATATTGATTTTTATCTTGATGTATATTCCAAAGCTCACTGGTGTTTGAACATTTTCAGTTCCTGCGTGCCTAAAAGCAAGAATACATTTTTCCCAGACTCTTAAGAATTAACGAGGCTTCTGATATCCATCATATTTAAGCAAAATTGATAAGCCTCAGGTTTTTAAGGCTTCTGTAATACCATTAAAAAATATTGGCTATTTGGATATTTCTTGCTTCATCCCTGAATTTGATGACTAATGATACTCAAGAAGCTGAGAGACAAACAGAATAAAGCTTATATAGTAAATAGTAGAGCTTTATAATGAGATTTGTATTTATCAAATTTTACAGGAAGATGATTAAAATGTCTGTTGATAAGCTAATATTCTAGATCATCAAAAACAAATAAAAAATCCTAATAATGTCCAATAATAAAGACTTCTTGATTATCATACCTTTTGAATAAGAATTCAAAATTCTTCTATTTTTTGTGTATTTTGTTATAATAACAGAGAGCACCTTTCCTTTAAAAATATATTTCACTAGCCATCAAGAGGTTTATATAACTCTAATTCCTGTATAACTTATGCGTGATTGTGGGTAAATAACTCCCCCAAAATATATGTCCTGCTTGAAAGTATCGGTCAAAAAAAACCCCCAAAGATTGCAGCTGTGGTCATCACCAGATGAAAAGCTCTCATTTTAATGAAATGACTGTATTTGAGGATGCTCCATTTATACTAGCAAGTGAGAATTAGTGTGGTTACAATGGAGAAAACATGTTTTAGAGCTAGGCTGACCTGCATTTGAATCCTTCCTTGGTTCCTGCAGTTGTGTGATCTGGGACAAACAATTTAAATGATCTGAGTTTAAGCTTATTCTTTAAAAAAATGTGGATAATGTCATTTACTTCATGCAATTGTTAAAGTGATAAATGAATGAAGACTCTAGAATACTAGCTGATCCCTGATATATATTTAAGAAACATGAACTGCTAATTTACCTCTGTCGTGTTGGCTTTTTTGGTAAACACGAAGTTTGTTGAAAAGCTCTATCAATTCTCTGAATGCGAAATAAAAACAAAAGTCTTCTGAGTTGACACTTAAGGAAGACAAGAGGGGTGGGCAAAAGTAGGTTTACAGTCGGGGGTATGTTAAACAGTTTATCCTTGTATTATTATTTATTAAATGCTGTATTATTTTCCCCACAAACAACTGCATACGTACATTTGCCTCAGCCTGTGGGAGGAATGCTAAGTGTTCGCTTCAGTTTTGCCCTTGAGATGTCTCCTAAAGGACGTCTGTGGAAATCTAGCCTTGAAGGAGGCAGTCACTGCATGCATAATCTAAAGTGCTTCTCACAGCCTTCAGTGGCCGATGTGCTCTTCTCTTTGACAGACTTCTTTTCTCTTTATTTTTGTTGTTGACACTATTACAGATGTCTCCATTTTCCTTTCCTGCGCCTGCCTCCAGCCATCTCCTGACCCCTTCCCCTTTGGCCATCACCATCCTGTTGTCTGTGTCTATAGGTTATGCATAGATGTTCTTTGGCTAATCCCTTCTCTCATTCAGACCCCCACCACCCCCAACTCCCCTCTGACAGCTGTCAGTCTGTTTCGTTTGACCACATCTCTGTTTCTATTCTGTTTGCCAGTTTATTTTGTTCATTGGACTCCACACTTGTAAATGGAAGGTAGATTATTTCAAAAGCTTGAAAACCTTATTATGCCATGGTTAGTTTTCTGAACTAGAAATCACAGTAAAGGTAGTATACAATGTAAGGTTTATTACTAAACACCATGAAATGAGAAGGAGGCCGAAGGTAGGTGGTACAGGGACTGGTTAAATTGTTGGGCTACATTGAGGACCTAGGCTTTTGCTGACTTTCTGCACTGACCGTTATTCTTAAAGTATCAGCTATATCTTTCCATGTGGTAGAGGTGCCTGCAAAAATACCAAGCATCTCATTGTCACGTGAAAGTGTCCAAAATTGAAACAAAATGAGATTTTCTCTTATTCATCAATATCCATGGTCAAACATTATTGTAGAAACTAAGAATGTATTAATGAGAAAGTGACAAAAACCCTGTGTTCATGGAGTATATCTTTAAGGTAGAGAGAGAGATTTAAAAAAAAAACTACAAGAGAGTAAATGAAATGTATTGTCTGCTAGTTAGTGAAAATATCAACAAGAAAAATACAAAATAATTAAAAGTTTATGGGTGTGTCTCAATTTTGCGGATGGGGTTAGTTGTAATTATACACAGTATGATAAGAGGTTTTAATAATAGGTGGTATTATACTTAAAATGTAAAGGAGGTTAGAGAAACTACTATGAAGGTACCAAGGGGCAGAACAGTCCAGTAGGTAGTATAACATTCTGCCAAGTTGAATAAAAGATAAAGAGAATGCTGATAATGAAAGCCCCATTAGCAAAGAGGAGAAAAGTGGGGGGCAGGGGCCCGTGGAGCGACAGTGTTAAAACAGGGCAAGAATGGCAGTGTAGAGATTATGAAGACATTTGTAGGCTACTCCATGAATGGCTTCTTCCACTTAGAGTTATACAGGAAGAAGAACAAGGGTTGTAGATACAGGAATGTCATGACTTGACCTGCCTTCAAGGGCTTCCTTTTGAAATGGTTGCCAGATTCTAAACACGCCGAAGAAGAGCAAGGACAGAGCCAGTAGGCACAGTCCCGGCGAATACAATGGTCCTTCCTCATTTCTCTGGCTTTGTCGCAGAGGAAAACGTTTGTGAGAAGCTCTCTATGACACGATATCCCGGGTTCGGTCGGGCAGCGTCAAGTTATTTGCTTCCTCTCCAGCTGCAGGCCTAGCCGGGGAAGGGGGGCACTGGCATGGTCAGGGGTGCAGTGGGAGACAGGCTCTGCTGGCGAGAACAATGGGAGAAACAGCTGTGGGTTCCACAATCAATAACGCTTTTCAGGGTGGTCTAAGAGCGTTGAAATGCCTTGAAGCTTTTGAGTAGATTGCATCGATAAAGTTTTAGTTTATAATAACTTTTCTAAATACCTAGAAAGAATGGACCAAGGAGAGCACGATGAGAAGCAGAAAATTCAGTTAATCCAGGCAAGACGGGATAGTATGTGATAGTGGCCTGAGCCTCATTAGCAAAGCCCCTTGTTGGGATAGCAAAGCCCCCAACAAGGGATAGTATGTGATAGTGGGCCGAGTGACCCATCGTGAGAAGTGGGGCTGATGGAGGCATAGCATCAATGCTGTTGGTCAGAAGGGAGTTTTGGAATGAACCACTGAATGATCATGCTATAATTATTTAACACTTGTGCTGTTAAGGAAACATTTTTACGAAGAAAATAAGTTTATTTCTGATGATGCTGAATTTTTGATATGTTTGAAAAAATCTAATGTTTTACAATAGGCAGGGTCTGAAGGACAGAAAAATATTAAAGTTTAGAGTATAGATTTTAAGGTTATCTACCTACATGTCATTACGTTTTAAATGTATTCTGGAAGGAATGGGATTGGGTCAAGATGATGCTCTAAAACAATTACTTTTTGTCTCTCTCCTGTTCTTCATGCAATGAGGTGAGAGAAAGAGAAATGCAAATAGCAGATAAAAGAGGTTAAACAAAATTATATGAGGGAAAGCTACTAGCAATGGTTTACAAATATTGATTCTCGGAACATGAAAAGTATAGGCACTGTAATCTTCAGAAATACATAGAAGGAATGACAATGCCCACACATGGGAGAAAATATTGCTGCCTCATCAGATGTAATTCCAGGAGTCAATTCAAGAATTTCTCCCTGAGAAGAAAAAGCGTAGATTTATTTCCAGTAGAACGGATAGTCTCCGACACTGGAAAAGAGAACTGGTAATGAAAACACGCGTATTGACAAGCTCCTGTGATCATGCATGCCTCATTTGTAACCATACATTTAAAGGGGTGCACATCAGCAGCTTTTCTTGTTTCTGCAAATTAGGTGGTATTTTGGGTGTGATCATATTTGTGGTTTTTGCCAAGTGAGCAACACAGAGGGAGAGTGGCTCATGTGTTTTGTTTGTATGAAGGGATCAATGAAAGGATATAAATTGTGTACTAGAGTAAATTGCAGACCTGGGGATGGTGGCAGATGCTGACAAAATGGTAATGTCACTGGGCTATGGGATTGAGAAAAATAGAGGAGTTTGTGAAATATATGAAAAGTGAATTGAGATGTTCGAGTTTGTAATAAGAGAGTCTTCTTTAAATCACAATCTTGGGTGTCATATATTTATTGTTAGTAAAAAAAAAAAGTCTAGGAAATGACTGTGAGATGGGGTAAATAAATGTCCTGGAGAAAAAATTTATTTCAAATGAGAATGCCAGGGATCTGAAACTTTCAGTGGCATGGACATTTAACCTACCAGACGTTGAACACCAAGAATAAGCAACAAGTATAAGAAAAGAATGACCCAGGTGCTAGATTTTGGAATGTCATGGAGGGGAGTTGGATAACTTGAGTTTCCAAAAGGTTAGGATTTAAGGGAGTGTTATGAACTGAATGTTTTCATCACCCCCCTGCCTCAAATTTTTTTGTTTGTTTGTTTAAATCTAACTCCCCATGTGATGGTATTTGGAGGTGGGGCCTTTGGGAGTTAATTAGGATAAGGAGAAATCATGTGGGTCGTGGCCCTCAAGATGGGCTTCGTGCACTTATAAAAGAGAGAGACACTAGAATTTGGTCTCTCCACACATAAAGAAGAAATCACATGAGCACACAGTGAGATAGCAGCCATCTGAGAGCAAAGAGCTCATACTGAGAACTGAATGTGCTGGCACCTTGATCTTGGACTTCCCAGCCTCCAGAACTGTGAGAAATATGTGCCTGTTGTTTAAGCCACTTACATAATGATGTTATATTATAGCAGCCCAGACTTATTAAGACAGGGAGTAATGAGGAAATATCATCTGGGTGTGAGAGAAATAGGTAGCCACACTTAATAGGGCAATAAAGGCCACTTTGAAACGTTATGAGAAAGAATGTTTGCAGAGGAGAATTACGGTGTAGAACCCCTGGCTGGTGAAAGACCATCCATTTCAGAGGGTGTAGTGCAGGGTGTTAGGAGCTGGGGAGGGGACTGAGATTAGCAGATGTAGATGCCTTAAGTAAAGAAGGCAAGTAAATAAGCATGTAAGGCAGAGATACCTTAATTGTCTTTTAATTAAACATGAATAATGGATTCTAATTATAGCCTTCTGCAGAAAAGTTATAATGGCAAAGCTTCTGGTGTTAGAGGTGGCTCAAAGGATGCTCTGACTGTCCAGGACCCAAAGCTCTGTTGGCCTCCCTGAGTGAGGGGCACCGCTGGGAGATGGGTGCTTATGCCACAGCACCCCGAGCTCAGTGGGCTCATGTGACTCAGAACATCTTGAACTTTGCAGGCTGCTTTTAAATATATGTTTGGGCCACTATTTCTTTTGCCACACTGGTATTTTTAATATTTAGCTGCTAATGATTGTCCTAAATATATATGTATATATAAAGGTTTTTCACCCCTGATGTGCCTGTTAGTAAAGTTGTATTTGCTTAATTTTTTTTCACAGTGACTTTTTGAAACAGAGAAAACTTACATACTTACAGAATGGCATGTAGCTTGGCTTAGCCGGAGAGCTGGTGTCTATGAAAAGGAGAGTAATGTTCAATAGGAATGAAATGATAAATTGGGGTGACATGGGTTTTATGCTACTTTTAAGAGTCTACATTTAATATAGAGTGGAAATGTGAAGATATTTGATCAGAGAAATGTTGTTTAGATAATATCCGTATTAGGCGAAGATTAATCTGGAAGAGGCTAATGATTTAAATCAACACAAGAAGTACTTAGTTGTAAAATCGTTATAGTTATTTGCTTCTATAATAAACAAATGAAAAAAGTACAAAGAATTTTTTCACACTTTGCTATCACTTAAACACTAATTTTGGTTTCTTTGATTTTATAACGATATGCCATTAGTTGAAAACTACTAATCTAATACTTCACATCTTTAAAACTTCTTAAAGAAATTAAAGACAAAAATTAAACCTGAACTAACATTACATTCTAATGTGCTAAACAAATACTCTGAGAATGTATTCCTCAGTTCAATTTTTTCCCTCATGTCTCCTTCTCTCTCTCTATTTTCATGAGGTTATCGTACGTGATAAATATCACTTTGCTGGTATTCGGAAAGGGGCAGCCAATACAATAATAATGAGTAACTCAATAGACCCATTTTTTCTTCACTTCATCTTTATACTTGCTTGAATAATTGATACAAAGCAAGCATGATATGACTCAAGAGTTTATTCTACAATGGCAACAAAAGACCTTTCCAGCCCAAACTGGTCATGTAAGGACAGCTTTAGATTCACCCGCATCCACCCACCATCATCAAAACTTTGGGGGAAAACTTTCACTTGTATCAAATGTTTAACATATAAGAAAGGAGATCTTCCCACATTGTTGGAAAATCACAAATAGATCAAACGTGTATGAGATGTAAAGATTCATGACATCAATCATTTTATATAATTGGTTCTGTTATGTTTTAGGTTACTCAAAATCTTTTGAGAACAAACCGACCTAAAAAATACCTAATCACTTCCAAATGCTTTCAAAACTAAAAATTAATAACAGCTTGAAAAGCAAATGCTAGTAAATTCACTCTTCCTGAAAAAAAGATAAAACTGACTACAGGTCAGCAGTACTGAATATGTCTTTCTCTCATTAGCGAGAAAGCTTTTATCTTTGGTCCATTTACTATCCACAGACTTTTTCAGATCATTCCTGCAGTTCAAGCTATTTTTGTAATGGAAATTAGTCACAGGAACCTTTGCTGTACCTTTAAAATAAGCCTGACAAACAAAAATTAATTTGCTTTGTAATATTCCATTATTAGATAAGCACAGAGCATAATAGATGGACTTGAAAAGCTTCTAGAAAAACCAAATAAAATGGCAGAACTTGGCTTGATAACTGAACTATGCAGACTCGCCTACACTTTCAGGTTTATTGCTTTTCCTACTTGGGTTGAGAGTAATGTGACATTCATTGTGCCTTATCGTCTTTGTGGTTAAACATGTAATTTGAAAGTAAGAACTCATTGTGAATATGGTTAAACCCTCCTTCGTTATGCAGAGGGGTAATTAGACATATGCTGCAGACAATTCTGGAAGTCCCACAGAGGGGTTTTCTTCCCAGTAATGTAAACTTGTCAAATATATTTTTAAATAAAATGTTTCTCTGCTTTCTTTGTTTTGGAATTCGGAAAGCTGTTTGCATATGTTTAGCACAAATATCTACATGTGTTAATGATGTTTGCAGTATCTGAAAATATTTGTGCTTAAAGAAGCAGTGTATAAGTTTAAAATATATCAGGTATTCATTTTCTCATATTTTCTAGATATGAAAACCAAATTAGCCTCTTCTTTAAGCAACATCCTCCGCGTGGGACATGGGATTTCTATATGAATAGTGGGACTCTTTCGGCCTAAAGTAACTGAATAGTTTTAGTAATAAAGCATAGGATTTCTGCCTACTTTTTCAACTATTTTATATTCATTTATAAGAGCAATCACAGAATTTTTCACTGTACCAGGATATGTGATGCTGTCAATCTTTGGGAATGCATTACAGACTCCACTTACCTAAAGATATGATTTTCCACGAAATCAGTAAGCCAAGTAAGACCCAAATTCCATAGAGACTCACCAGCTCTCTCTCTCTCTCTCACACACACGCACACATATAAATGTGTATCAAACCTGTGTGCCTTATTCTAGAAAAGACTCTGGAGTCTCACTCCAAAGGTAATGATTATTTTGCACTAATATTAATACCCTTGTTTGGAAATCTTCTCTTCCAGAGCAGATTATAGAAAAGAAAGTAGGAGGGTTGAGAAGAACTACATTTAGTACAATAGATCCTCTGCATGAGAGGAAATGGATGAAAATTTGATCAAAGCGGCCAAAAAGTGAAGACTACGCAGAGAGGATGTTTAGTGGCCTGGGAGAAGCTTACTGAATTCCATCACTTTTGACAGGATCACATATGATATTCAGTTCAGTCACTCATATTTCTCATAATCACGAATCATCAAGAGAAAGCTAAATCGAGTTCCATATATTATATTTAAAAAGACATGGCAGTGTGTCAAATATTATATTAGTATCTCTCAAGAAGAAATTGGGCTATTCGTTATTTGGAGTTTTATGGCTGACATAGACCTTTAGGGAACTTATATGTAGGTAACAATTAATGTCCCAGAGATGGGGAAGGAACATGGGGTTTTTTAATTGAATATGCTATTCATTGAAAACTGAAATTGTAATGATATATGAATAGTCATACCAAGTTCATGTTTATATTGGGCAAACTGTCTTTGTATACATTATCTTATTTGACGGTCATGGCTCTGCAAAGTACGTGTTCTGATTTTATACAGGAGGAACCTGAAGATCCTAAAGATAAAGGGAACCACCCAAGTTGCAGAGCTGATAAATGGCAGAATACGATCATAAATACCAATGTCATAAAACTAAATCTGATACATTTTCCTTCAAAACCTGCCACTTCCCATTTTTTTCCAGATACTAGGCATATCAATATTAATAGCTGTCCCACTACAGGCTAGATAAAACTCTGGAAGTTCAATGAAAGTCACAGCTTATTGCAAATCATGTGATTGCTTTGAATTCTTAGGTGAAATTGGAAATACTCCCTCAGAGGGAAACCAATCTGCATTATCCTGAGGTCCCAACTCCAGTTAGAGAAGCCTAGCCACACCTGGAAAGTGATAGTGCTCCAGCTGAGGTGGTACGTGTGAGGCTTTTGCCAGTTTCTAGGAATACATTGCTAAAAAGTGTTGTCACGCTCTTTTTCCCCAAATGGCTTCCGTGCCATTGCATGTTCTTACAAGGAGCACACAGACAGGCCATACAAGTGCCTAGTGGTGTTCTAGAATCAGGCCGTCTAGGTGCCAATCCAGCCCGTCCATGTCCCTAGGTTCGCTGCCTTCAGCAAATCTCTGCCTCACTCAGTTGTGTCTTCTTTCTTCCGCACACGGAGATGATACTTACCTCATAGCTCGTCGTGAAGAATAATTGAATATGAGCTCATTTGCATAAGGTTAAGTGTTCTGTATAAAATATATTTTGCAGGACTCACAACAACCCTAAGATAGAGGTGTTTTTAATCCTAATTTCAGAGATGAGATCATGGAGGCTGAGAAAGTTAATTAACTTGTCCAATGTCAAATGTGTGTGGCAGAGCACGAAATGAAACATGAGTCTGATTATAAAGCCTCTTGTTCTAAACAGTATGATACATTTTAACCTGGAATGAACTCATGTGTAAAATGTAATATCCCCTAAGGTAATACATTATTTAATCAGTTCAAAAATGTGAAATATATAAAATGAGTTTATTTTTTTAAAACTAGACATGCTACTGGTTTCTTTAAAACTTTTTTAAAAGTTTTTTTTAAGACTTTATTTGTTTATTTATCTTTGTAGGGGAAGGGAAGGAGTGAGGGAGAGAAATATCAATGTGCGGTTGCCTCTCATGCATCACCTGTTGGGTACTGGCCTGCAACCCAGGCAGGTGCTTTGACTGGGAATCAAACCGAAATCCTTTGGTTCACAGGCCTGCGCTCAATCCACTGAGGTACACCAGCCAGGACTAAAGTTTTTTTTTTTTTTTTTGAGGACACCATAAAGTTCAAGGCTAAGAGATTTACCAAAGTTAACATGATACAGACAATGGTCGCCCTCACCCAATAACATTAGTTACCGTTTTTGAGCACCTGTTTTATTGCAGTACCTTTCATGCATTGTATCAAGACCTTAAGACAAAAAAATGTAACATGAATACCTGTGTTTGTATATAGGCTTTTACATGTTAAGAAACGTATTTGCAGTTATGCAGATATAATGTTGCAGACCTGTGAAACGAAGCCCAATCAGCATAGTTCCCAAGTCTATACCTTTTCAACTATACAGAAGTGCCCCTTCTAATAGCTTCTTCCAGCAGGCAAAATAGAATCCTTGCTATGTTCATGCCGTTCCAATGGTGATGTTAATATTCCCATGAGATAATGTGCCTACCATGCCGCCTGTCTCTTCTTCATTTGTTTAAACTCAAGAGTATTTTAATTTTTTTCGTGAATTATTCATACATTCATCCAGCCTCCATTTATTTATTTATCCATCCATTTTCCATTTATTCATCCATCCATCCACTTATCCACCCTCATCTTTTACTTCACTGATCCACTCAACAAGCAGTTATTGAGCATCTTCTCTGTGCTTGTGCTCTGCCTAGTGTTTAGAAAACAGAGATTAATTTGATATTATGTGTGTGTTGTGTGTGTGTTTATCTGATGAACCAGTTCTTCTAAAATCTGAATGCTATTGAATATATTTTGCAAAAATGATTATTTTCTCTTCTGAGTTATCTTTTCAGATTCTTTTACATATGGAACATAATTAGAAACATACATTTTGCTGTATAATCTATTTGAACAAAAAGAAAAAAAGAACTCATGGGCATGGACCACAGTGTGGTGATTGCTGCGGGGAGAGAGGATATAAAGGGACTAAATTGCAATAGAAAAATACAATAAACATTAATTTTTTTTAAAAGGAGATGTTTGTAATGCTTCTATGATGTATCAGACATTCATTAGACCTCTGGATACAGAAGAAAGCAAATCATACAAAATACCTTGCCTTGGAGGGAGGTGGGGAAAGCTAGGGTAGTGAGGAGGGGTGGAGGGAAAAAGCAGAAACCTGTACTTGAACAACTGTAACATTCAAAAGTATTTGAAAAAAACAAAAACAAAAACAAAAAGGAAACAAAACAAAATAAAAAAAGAAATGCTAGTAGCATTTTGTTGCTCTAGGCTCTACAAGCAATATATTGATTCCTTATCCTAAGCATGTGACTATATCCAAACTCATCAAACAAACAATGTTCTTTCTTTTTTATAAGTTTTGTCACTTGTGGATAGGTAGCTTTGTTGACTGGAGACCACAATGGAAAAATAAATAAAAATTAAAAAAAAGAATTTTAAAATGAAAAAAAATACCTTGCCTTCATATAACTTATATTACACATAGAAAAGACAGAGGATACACCTTGAATACATGTTTACTGTGTTAGGTGGGACTATAGAGACAATTAAGGGCAGGTAACATGATCAGAAAAGACAGAAGTCTGTCCTAAGGTAGCATTTAATCTAGCACCTAAAAGGCGCCATATAGGTATGTCCCAAGACCTTGAAAGCAGATGAAGGGAAAGTGCAAAGGTCCTGAGTCAGGAACTTGCTCAGCACACTCGAGAACAGGATCCCCTCGACTGAAACGAGGAGTGGGGGTGTAACGTGGTAGACGGTGGTGCTGGAGAAAAGGAGGCTGTACTGACAATGTGAGGGCAGTCATTCAGGGCGGTGTAAGCCAGTTTCAGCCCACTGCTTTTCAGTCCCAGTCAGGAAGATTTAAGCAAAAGAGTGACTTGATCAGATTTATATGTTTAAAATATCGTTTCAGAGGGTGTATTGAGAATGAACTACACAGAAAGCACAAATAGATAACACATGAGGTGCCTTGAGCCAGGAACACTGTTCTAGATCAGAAATAAACCAAGAGAAAGTGGAACAAGCAGGGGTTCTGTGTGCTTGGAAAGGATCCCTGTGACCAAAAAGGAGTCACCAGTGAAGTCCAGGTTTGCCCTGAGTAGCTGGAAAGATGCAGTTGCCATTTAAAAGATGAACAAGATGGAGGAGGTTCTAATGGGGAAAATCAGAAAAACTACAAGGTGATGCCAATATTCTGTGCCAACACTTTTTAGACGTGACCCCATTTAGTCCACATATGAGAACATAAAACTTGGTTATCATCTACTTTTTATCACAGCGCACACACACACACACACACACACACAATTAGAATTGCCAAATAGCAATGCTAGAAAGGAACACAGAAATGACCATGCTTATGATAGAAACAATAAAACAGGAACCAGAATATTTATATTATTTTTTCAAGACCACAAAACGAAAGAATATTACTTTGGTTTGTTCACTTATTTGCAAAGAGGCCTATTTGAGTTGCTCTATACACCCAGTACTTAACTAAAGTTGATAGAATGAGGCAAAGTTTAAAGAATTATAATCTGTGAGCATGGATGGCTCATTAATACTTGTGTATATCAGAAACTTTCCCGCAAGCTTTGCATTTCCTAAGATTAAAAATTCGGGGAAATTTGCTGAAAGGTTTGTCTAAGCAAATAGTGTTTTTATTTGAATTGGCATGGCTGATTTGCTTAAGAAGTTGGTGTCAATGTGGACCTGAAGTGAAAATGTCAAGTGTGTCTTGAGATGGTGCAGGCCATTATAATCTCTCAGTGAGTCATAAATTATTTGCTGATTCTACATCAGTTGGTAGCTTTATTAACCCTTTCAGCCCACTAGAGTTCTGTTAGGGCAGTTCGCACTTGTATCTAGAAATGTGTGTGTGTGTGTGTGCTAGTAAGATTCAACGTTATGCAGTAATAAAATGCTTATCAAAGACAAGCTCTTTCATATGACATTAGTAACTTTAATTAAAACCAGAACTTCCTTTAAATGAATGAAAATTTGAAAGTGTTTCACCACTTTTTGGGGCAAGAATCCATGTCTAGAACAGAGGAGGAGGATTGTCTGAAAATTTAGTGATGTAAGGTCCTAACAAAACACATTATGCAAATTTAAAAAACCCCGTAGGTTTCACATAATGATTTTTGTGTATCTAGATTCAAGTTGTCTAAAACAGGTGCTTGAATATATTTGAGCCTCTCTGTTTTATTTTACTTTGTCCTTACAGTTTTCAAATCACCATCTGCAGGTTCTGTAGGCCTTGTCACAAGCTATGTGGCAACATTTCACTCTCAGAATAGAAGTGATATAAATAAAGTCAAGTTTAATTAACAAATGCATATCTCTCTCTTGAGCAAATAAGTCATTCATTGTAAATTATTCACAAAGGGTATTTGGAAAGTCATGAAAATTAATCAGCATGGTTGTACTTGCATATGTGTGTTTCTAAATCATTATTTAACTTACTAAAACTCTGAAATACTGTTGAAATACTGTTGTATGTATGTGTGTTTCTAAATCATTATTTAACTTACTGAAACTCTGAAATACTGTTGAAATACTGTTACTGGGTATTTTTGTTGTAATTTATTAAAAATATTAGGGATATTAGAATATATTAAACATAAACATTATAGTTTTTTTCTGTTAAGTTTTAACTTAATGAAGCCAGACCACAGGTTTGAATCTTGACTTCCACAGTTGCTAGCTGAGCAATTTCCTTATGCATGCATTTGCTTCATCTTCTTGAATTGTTAAAGGAAAGCCACAATAGTACTATGTCATAGGGTGATTGTCATAATTTAGAAAGCTAAACTAATACATGACAAACTCTTAGAACATTGTTTATAATGCAACACATACAAATAATGTTAATAACTTTCATTATTCTATTTTATCTTTCCTGGTATTTGGCATTATTTTCATGGACTTTGCTACAAGTAAATAATTTAATCCTATTGTATTATTTCTTATGTTAGATTGTGACTCTTCTATTTAATGTCTATAAGTTTTTATGTTTTTTTAAAATACATATTTTTGTGCAAATTTTAGAAATAAATTTATCAATAAGCAAGGAAAACACATAATCTCATCAACCAGAAATTATTATTAAACATCCTTGATAATTTTGTGGGTTTCTTTTCAGTCATGTATTTCATAAATGTTTTACATAGTTTAAGTCATTGTATATATGAACTTTTGTGTTATAATCATCTACTTAAGATTAAAGAACAATTTGGTGTATCATCACAATATTTTTTTTAAATTTATTTTAATGATTGCATCATATTTTGTCTGGTGATGCTCGACATCACTAGCTATCAGAGAGATGCATATTAAAACCACAATGAGATATCACTTTATACCAGTCAGAATGGCTATCATAAACAAAGAAACAAACATCAAATGTTGGAGAGGTTGTGGGGAAAAGGGGACCCTAGTTCACTGTTGGTGGGATTGCAGACTGGTACAACCACTATGGAAAACAGTATGCAATTTTCTAAGAAAACTAAAAATGAACATGCCTTTTGACACAGCAATTCCACTGTTGGGATTATATCCTAAGAACCCTGAAACACCAATCCAAAAGATCCTATGCACCCCGATGTTCATAGTAGCACAATTTACAATAGCCAAGAGTTGGAAGCAACCTAGATGCCCATCAGTAAATGACTGGATCAAAAAGCTATGGTACATTTACACAATGGAATTCTATGCTGCAGAAAGGAAGAAGGAGCTCCTACCTTTTGCAACAGCATGGATGGAACTGGAAGGCATTATGTGTTGAGGGCAAGGGGAACTAGTCAGAACATAGCTGTAAGGAAGCAAAAGGTATTTTACTAACTAACGCAAGAGGCTCCGGGACACGCCCGAAGAGCAGGGTGTGTTCCAGGATGTGGCTTAAGAGCAAAGGTTAGTCAGGCAGATAGCCATCTGGACAGTCACTAGGGAGGGAAATTTTGCCCCTGTGCACAAGCTCGACTGACCAATCAGGTAAAGGAGCACGAGCCAGTGCACGAGTAAACTCACCAATAATCAGTAACCCTATTGTGCCCCTGAGCCAACCGCTAACCGCCACATCTGCTTCTGTATCCAGCTTGCTTGCGAGCCTCCTTAAAACCCTAAGCCTGTAAGCGTTTGGCGCGACTCTCATTTGCAGCCCTTGCGGGCACCGGGTCTCCGGACACTTTGGAGAGTTCGCCCCTGCGCAGGTTAAACTTGGCCAATAAAGTAACATCTTTGGAACCCCGAAAGTCTCCGACATTTGTTCTCGCGGTTGGTGAATGCAACATTATGCTGAGTGAAATAAGCTAGGTGGTAAAAGACAAATACCATATGATCTCACCTTTAACAGGAATCTAAACAACAAAACAAACAAGCAAGCAAAATATGACCAATGACACTCAAATACGGAACAGGCTGACAGGGACCAGAGGGAATCATAGGGGAAAAGGGGATGGACTCACATGAACAAGTATAAAGGACACATGGACAATAACTATGGTGGGGGGCGGAAATGGGAGGGAGTGGGGAGCACTAGGGGGAGGGCAGGGCTGGGAATATAAGACAGAAAACTGTACTTGAACAAGAATTAAATAAAAATAAAAATTAAAAATATATATTTTGTCTGGTGAATAGCCATGATTTAATTAATCACATTCCTATTGTTGGTCATTTAGTTAGTTTCCAATTTTATAATTTTGAGTAATCCTATGTTATGATTTTATTAAGCTAATATTTTCTTTATTCATTTATCTATCAGTAGACATTTAAGTTTTTTCCTCATTTTGTCTATTGTAAATAATATTGCAACAAACATAGGAGTACAAATATCTCTTTTAGATTTTGAGTTCAATTCTTTTGGATAAATGACCACAAGTGGGAATGCTATATCATCTTTTAGTTCTAATTTCAATTCATGAGGAACCTTCATACTGTTTATTATTCTTACTTATCTAATTCTACTCCACATTCTGGTGTTGTTGCTGATAAGGGATGAGTAGAACCTGGCTGTTTATAGGTACCATTCCTGTCAAAACGACACTTAGATAGACTACTTACAATGACAAAAGGACAATCTGCCTTTTGAGCCAAGCAACAATCATGTCAGGAGTTATCAGAGAAAGATACTGTACTACATTGTTAAACAAACTCTGGGATATCTGTTATAATTTAGAATAACTTTCAACTGATTGTTCAACTTCATGGTCTTTGTGTTTAGCCCATTAATAAAACTAAAGTCAAACTCACCGAAGTTCAGAAAGGACTAAAGAAACATTGTCAAAGAGACATGTTTTTAACGAGTGAGGAAAAGCACTTCATTTGGCAATCCTGCATCTGTTAAACCCATTATTACTCTTCGGCATACAACAATCCAGGCACTTCCATCTAAATGTGCATAAATGTAAGATCCGGATAGATCATGCTAATTCCAGGACAGCAAAGCATCTCAAGTAGAAGCACATGTTATTAACTAAATTAATCATTAAGCCCTGGCTGGTGTAGCTCAGTGGATTGAGCACGGGCCTGCGAATCACACAATTGCAGTTCAATTCCCAGTCAGGGCATATGCCTGGGTTGCAGGCCAGTTCCCAGCAAGGGACACATGGGAGGCAGCCATACATTGATATTTCTCTCCCTCTCTCCTTCCCTTCCCCTCTAAAGATAAATAAATAAAATTATTTAAAAAATAAATTAATCATTAATTGTTCTGATGTTCATCAAAATAGTATTAACATTTATGATTTAAATTGCTATTAATGCACATAAAATATGGATTTACGAAGAAAAATCATAATTACTGGTTTTACTTCTGTTGTCTGTATTTAAAGTCATTTTATATATTTATTTATTTTTTTAATTTTATTTTAATTGTTCAAGTAGAGTTTTCTGTCTTCTATTTCAATTCCAGTCCACCCACCCATTCCTCCCCACCTCCCTCCCATTTCCACCCCCCCTAGTTTTTGTCCATGTGTCCTTTATATTTGTTCCTGTAAACCATACCCTTTGCCCCTGAAATTCCCCTGAAGTTCTCCTGAAATTCCGTCCCTTTTCCCCTCTGGCCACTGTCAGCCTGTTCTCAATTTCAGTGTCTTTGGTTATCTTTTACTTGTTTGTTTGTTTTGTTGTTTAGGTTCCTGTTAAAGGTGAGATCATATGGTATTTGTTTTTCACTGCCTGGTTTATTTTACTTAGCATAATGCTTTCCAATTCCATCCATGCCGTTGCAGAGGGTAAACGCTGCTTCTTTCTGCTGCATAGAATTCAACTGTGTAAATGTAGCATATTTTTCTGATCCATTTATTTACTGATGGCACCTAGGTTGCTTCTAGCACTTAGTTATTGTAAATTGTGCTGCTATGAACATTGGGGTGCATAGGAATAAACCTAACCCAAAGAGGTAAAATTATGTGTTTTTTAAGATATTTAAAGTTATTTTAAAGGAAAGAATGTAACATATTTTCCAGATCTTCACAACAGGCACACTTCAAATCAAAGTATAAACATTGTTTATTTTAATTTCTGACTCCTTACTCTGCAGCACCATTTTTCTCTAAAAGAGCATGGCTTTGGCATCTTTGTCTCACAAGGCCTTCACTTCATTTTTTATTCCAAACAGCATTCCTTTTGATTTGCAAATGAGGCAAATGCCATGATATTCCATGACAGGAAGGTGTACCACTTTTCTCATAGAAAAGATCTTTTAAAAGATCTTTTAATTCTTATATTTTCTTTTTTCAGGTAATGCATTACCTTTTTAAATTGAAGCATCACATAAAGTTCACAGCTATAAGTCCATAGATCTATGAGTTATTATAAACTGAAACACTCATGTAAATGCCACCAAAGTCAGGAAATAAACTATTACCAACAGCCAAGAAGATAGACAGGCCTCCTGCCAAACTCTATCCTCCTTTCCCAACCCAGAGAAAACACTCTCCTGATTTCTAACACAATATATAAGCTTTTCTTACACTGAACTTTATGTAAATGGAATAATAAATTATGTGTTTTTTAAGGGTGCATATTTGATCATTTCCATTGTAGTTTATTATTACATTGTATGAATATAACATGATAAGCATCTCCATGTTACTCTTAATATATATTTATTCAGTCTTGCGTAAGGGTTATTAAATCTCCATAATCAATTCTAGTCTTGTCTTTTGGTCATGTCTTTTGGTCACGGAGGCACTCATATCTACTGGGCATATCAATGATTATGTTCAAATTTGATAGATTATACTAATAGTTTTTCAAAAGAATCGCACTAATAAATCTACCACAACAGTGAATGAGAATTTTTGTTACTCCATGTTTCATAATCACATTTTCCATCTTTTAAAATTTACACATTCTGATTGTTATATATTGATATCTCATTGTGATTTTTCTTATTTTTGTTTACTTGACAACTAATGAAACAGATACAATTATTATATATTTGATGACTTGATATGCTTGTTTGTGAAATGCAATTTATGTCTCCTGAGCAGATTTCTTTAGTTAATTGTCCCTAATATTACATTAGGGACCATAGATTTAGATAAACATTATTTGTTAATCACTTGCTTTGCAGAAGCTCTCTTTACATTCTGAATACAAACCCATTGCCAGTTTTTCATAGAAAAAGGGTAGTATTTTTAATAAATTATTCTAGGTCAATTAAGTATGCTTAGGAAAGAAATAAAAGCTCATAAGTCATGCCCTACACAAGTAATCTCAGGAAGATAAAAAAGCAAGATATAAATAAAGGTAAAAAATAAAATAATATGGATTTTTAAAATAATAAACAACTGTGGATTTGGAGTGGTGAGATACTTATTAAACAAAGCATGTAAGAAACCAAATTTGAACAATTAGAAAGTCTACATTTATATTAATTAAAAGTCACAAAACAGCCATATTTTCTTTCTTTCTGGAAGCTGAGAGGGCACAGAAACAACTACTTTCCTGCAGCACTGACTACATCTGGGCACTACAAACTGCCCAGATCTTGGTGCTAACACCATTCTCCAATAGAAAGAAACACAGTTCCTTGGGGAAATAGCTGATGCTCAGAGTGGAATAGAGAAAATACAAGGGGTATCTTTTAGTGCCAGGAAGAAAGAACTAGGAAAAAAAAGCAACACAAATAAAACAAACAAGACACACTACCAAGAGAGTGTCTGAAGAACTCAGAAGCCAAATGAAAGAACTCCTAATGACCAAAGAGGGGACAATATGAGCAATAAAATAAATAGTATTGTATTGGATGGTCACACAAAGTTTAAAGTTAATATCCATTATCTGGACACTTATAAAGAGCAAATATTTATTTCTCGCCATCTTGTGGGCTGGGAAGTCCAAGATCATAGCACTGGCAGATACGGTGTTTGGTAAAGCCTTCCTAGCAGGGTAAATTCCTCACTGTGACTGCCCATGGAGGAAGGGGCTAGACAGCTTCATGGGGTGTTTTTTTAAGAACATTAACCCATTCATAACAATTCTACACTCATGACCTAACCAAGCATTTCCCAAAGCCCACCTCCTAATAACATCACACTGAGCATTAACATTTCAACATATGAATTTCGGGTGACACAAACATTCAGGCAATAGCATGAAGGCAGAAAAGATATCTTCTGTAGAGAAGAATTTCTCAACATTTATGCAGCTACTCTGCTCTCAAAGAGGTTAAGCAGACTTGCCCACTTCTTAATGTGGGCTGCGTAGAGTAACATTTTTCCAAAGAGCCATATGGAAAGAGGGTGTGGATAACTTCACAGGGAAGGAACCTAACAAACACCTCCTCAGCCAGGTGATGTGTCAACATTAACACGATAAGCCATATTGAGAGCATACAGTCTTGACATGGTGTGCTGAAAAGGAGACTTGACCTCTGCAGTTTTCCTCCAATAAAACCCAACACGTAATCTCAGACTAACTGTGAGAAAAGCACCAGACAAATCTCAAGTTTTACAAAGTACCTGACCAATATTCCTCAAAACTGTTAATGTCACCAAAATCAAGATCTGAGAAGCATAGTAGTCGATAGAAGTCTACACAAATATGACAGGTAAGTGTACTATGGTATCCTGGATGGGGTTCTGGTACAGGAAAAGGACATCAAAATAAATATATATATACACACACACACATAGATATATATGTGTGTATATATATTAGTATAAAACTGTATATGTACTAATATATACTTACATATACACTACTATGTATGCTAATATATTAGTATAAACTATATAATATATATAATATATAATATACATAGCACATAACATGCATGATATATTATATATTAGTTTTAATATATATTTAATACACACATATACTTAAACTACTATATATTCATATATTACATATATGAATAAAATATGGAGCAGAGTTAGTGATAATGTATCAACATCACTTCATTAGTTGTGACATATGTACCATCTTAAGGTAAGATATTAACAAGAGGAAAAACAGGATGTGGGTATATAGGAACTCACTTTTCAACTTTTCAAAAAATATAAAACTATTCTGAAATAAAAAGCTTATTGTAAATATTACAAGAAGAGGAAAGTCCAGCCACTGAACATGAGGATATGGTAAAATGCATACAAATAATTAATATCTTGTATCTGGAATATATAATATAAATAATTGTTTAACGTAAGATTTTTTTTTAATGTATAAAGTTTACTCATTTGAGGGTACAAGTTAATGTGTTTTGGCAAAGGTACGTAGTCATTTATTATGCACTGACACCATCATCAAGATTAGAAATAGTGTCATAATTTCATGTCCCTCTGTAGTTAGTATGTTTCTTGATCCCAACCCCAAATAACTGTTTATGCGATTTCTATCATTACTGATTTTATATTTGATGAATTTCATGTAAACACTATCTTCTGTGACTGGCTTCTTTAATGAAGCATAATGTATTGAAAAGATACATTTATTCACATGTCAGTAATTCACTACATTCTTTAGTAGTTATTCCACTATGTGATAAACATTTGTCCATGTAAGTGTGATTCCGTTTATAGACTCTTTCATTTTATTAATAAGTATAATGATCTTTAAAACCATACTATAATGCTTTGATTGTTAGGACTGCGGCAAGCCTTGAAATCAGGTAGTATAATACCCTCCAGCATTTTTTTCTCTCTTTTAAAATTGTTTTGGCTTTTCTAGGGGTTGTAAATTTCTAAACAAATAAAATCAACCTATCAATTTCTACTTTCTCCACATACTTTTATGGCCCAGGATATTGTCTTTTGTGCTGAATGCTCCACGTGCTCTAAAGAAGGAGTGAGTTCTGTGATGGTCAGCTAAGGTGCTCTGTAAACTTCCATTATATCAAATCGCTTCCTAGTTTTGTTTGTTCAAATGTACTACGTGGTTTATGATTTTAATTTACTTGTTCTTTCAATCACTGAGAACGAAGTGATAAAATCCCATACTATAACTGGGAACTTTATTCCTTAAAGTTATATCAGTTTCTGTTGCAGGCATTTTGAAGCTCTCTCACTAAGGTTATATGCACCTAGGGCTGCTGTGCCCTGTTGAATAACTGGACCTTTTATCAACATTAAGCATTCCTTTATGCTCTAGTAATATTCATCGCTCCAAAGTCTAATTTGTGGGTAGTGGTATAATCTCTCAAGATTTCTCTTGATTTTGTTTATGTTGTATATTTTCACTATCACATTTAACATACTTTTACATTTTGCTTTAAGGGCAGGTTTTTTCGCGGGAAGCATAAAATGTGATGAATTTTTAATAATAATATAAAAGGCTTGCATCTCCATTAAAGTCCAGATATATAAAGAGTCAAGTAAAATGTTTAAAAATAATGTCATTGTGGATGAAAATAGTACTGTATCTTAACTTTTCTTTCAGGTTTTATGTGTATCTGCTCCTTAAATTTATTCTTCTACCAGGTTTTTCTAACTCCTATCTTGCACCCTGACTAGTGTGGCTCAGTTGGTTGGGCATCATCCCACAACAGAAAATGTTGGTCAGATGTCATTTCACAAAGGAAAAGGTTGCCACTGCCATTCTGGGGTCAGAGTACGTGCCTAGGTTGCAAGTTGGGTCCCCAGTTGGGGTGCCTGTGAGAGACAACAGATGGATGTTTCTTTCTCGCTTTGATATTTCCCTCCCTCTTTTTCTCCTTCCCCTCCTCTCTCTTTCTCTCAAAAAAAAATAAAATAAAATAAAAAACAAACAAACAAATACCTCCTAAATCACTTCCATTTTATTGCATTGATTTTTATTCTGTTTCTCAAACAAGAATCTTAGAAATCATCTTTGAAACTTCTGATGCCTTCCCCTTGCCATAGGGTTCTTATTTCAATGTTCAAAGTAACTAAATTTTGGTTGTTCTTTAGCATATCCATTTTTAATTCGAACTATCATTATCTATTTTCTGAACCATTACAATACCTTCTTAACTGGTTTTGGCAGTTTTACTTCCTATCTCAGGGCAGAGAGAATTATATGGAACAATGGAAATTGAATCTTGAGAGGCAGTAGAAGACAACAAAAACAAATATTGTTAAAACCCTACATATTATTTAATATATTTGGCTTATTTTTAACCCTTAAAATAAATAAGGTGCATAATAGTTTTTGTGTGTGAAATCAACCTTGACCTTGAGTCAGAAATATGAATACATATTTATAGAATATCAAATATTATACTGAGTTCTGTTACATATTACCAGCTGTATAAATTAAATGTTACTTGTCTTATCCTTTTGATTCTTTCAAAGTTCTAAAAGAAATAAGTTATTGGTTTCATTTTTATATCCGGCAGCTAAGGTTTGGAAGGGTTAAATAAGTGAGTGATAAAGTTAAAATCAGAACTGTATTTTAAAAGTCATGCATGGTCTCACTTACACCATCTTGCCTGCTGGTAGCAGGAAATACTTGCAATAACTCAAGTGGAAAATAACAAGAAGGCTAACTTTTGGCTATGGAATGGGAAACTTCTGTAATTAAAGAATCAAGCAGAATGAAGAATCTATAAAACTCAATAAAAGGATGCAACAGATAATGGTTGTAGAGAAGTCAAGACTGGTGGTGGAGTGGGAGGGCTGACCCTGGGAGACTCATGCCTGTTTTATTTTGGAGGCACCTGGGATTGTACATCATTATTCCATTTAACTTTAGTTGCGCTATCGACTTGAGGAGACTGCAATTTCTTTCCTAGTTGTAACTCATAGGCTGGTGGTAATTTTATGCTGAAAATACTGCACACCCTAATTTAATGAAAATGAGAAATACATTGAAATATTTACCAGACTTTTGTTGCTGTTGCTTTGTTGTTATTTTTATTTTTCTAGTCAGACTCCAGCTGTCCCTAGGTCCATTTGTTTTTATTGCATTTACCATATACTGTTCAGCATGAAGCTTAGTGGGAGCATATTCATGTAAATCTGCAGGTGCAAGTTTGACACTTTTGGCACCTGTAAGCACTTGGAAATATCACCAAGAGGTATCTTCAGACATTAGTGGATGAAAATAAAAATAACTAGTGCACAACATAAACCTTTAATATTGTTATTCTTATTATTTTTCAAAACCAAATCTCTTCCAGTATGTCTCCTAGTGGACTGAATCTAAGCCAAGTTTGAATTAAAAATAAAATAATAACTTGTTCTGGGCTCTCTAAACACATTAAAGTGCTAGAAATTCTCTTAGCTGCCTGTAAAAGAAAACCATTTTTCTTAATGGTCAAATAATTAAAATTGGCAAAATGCATTTTTGCAGAAGTCTTTGTCAGTAAAAATTACCTGTGGAGAAATAATATGAGATTTTCCATTGAAATGTTTTTCACATATAAACTTCTTTCTCATTTTTAATACTTTCATCAACCAGCATTAATAAGCATTTGTCTCAAGCACTTATTAAAATATGAGAACCCTCTGAGCAGGAAAAAAAAGTAAAAATTCAAATTTATTATTCCTTTTACTTTCAATTAACCATGATTCATTTTCATGGGTGTATTCATTCTTTCACACACAGTATCATGGCTGACCTTCAAAAGTGTACATAAATTAACCAATGCAAAGCTACAACTCAGCAATCAAGAAATTTGATGTTTTTTCATTTCTTTTGTTTATTAACAGAATATGGGTTCAGTATCCATAGATATTTATAGGGAACCTATCCACGTGGAATGGCAAATGTAGCCCAGCCCTATTGGGAAACAGATAGGTGCAAGTCAGCACACAGGAAGCCAAACCTGTGGATTGGTTTTCCTGTGGGAAACCAGGCCTGCATGATACCTAGGCTGCTTTGAGGTTTGCCCTTCTTAAAACTCCCTCACCCTGAGTTGAAGAAGCAAGTGCTACTGCATATCCTTAAAGCAACTTCCTAAAGTCTGTGCTAATTCTCCCAAGGATGGAGTATAACCAGACCATTCACTCTTATCTTTCCCTTGCATTTGCAACTTTTTTCTTTGTTAATCTGTAAGAAATAATCAGTAACACCCTTTCCTTTGTTATCCATAAAAAGTAACTAAAGTAATCACCTAAAGCAAACCTGAGCATAATGAATGAGAACCTTCTTTGATGTATGCTATTAGAAAGCGATAAAAACCTGTCCAGGCGAGAGTCCAGGCACTCTCTCTCTCTCAGAGAGTAGCTGTGCTGTCCCTTTTCCTCCACAGGACTTCTGTTGTCCATGTGAATTTGTTCGTCACAGCCACAACACCTCAGACACTGCTGGATGAAGTCCGCATCAAATATTGAATCAAAAAAGTAGATTAGAATACCAGGCATTAATTATGATTGATCTGACAGTCCAGGAAATCCTGTGGAATAATTACTTGGCCCCTGAAGCTAAACTAAAATGATGTCAAGAGAATAAGAAAAGTCTACCAAGAAATGCTGTCTTATAATTTGAGTTGCCTTTATAATGGAGAACAATATAGACAAACTCCCTTTGTATCAACATTTTTATATCAATGTGATTTTCAATAATCAGCCACAAAAACATAATTCGAAAACCCTTAGAGTTTATTGTAATGGAAATGAAGGGTAAAATGAAGAGGTACTTCACACATTGCAAACACTATGTACCAGGTAGTTTGCCTGTAATATTTTATTAAATCCTACAAGAGACTCCAAAAGTTGAAAACTTTAAATGTATTTAAAAAAAATAGAGGATCATAATATCATGTACTTAGCATATATTCCTTATTCTAAGTGACTTACCTATATTATTTATTTAATATGCTTTATTATTCTAGAGAATATACATAATTATAATCTCCGTTTTTAAAATGAGGGCATACCTGGATGGTATAGCTCAGTGGACTGAGCGCAGGTCTGCGAACCAGAGGATCGTGGTTCAATTCCCAGTCAGGGCACATGCCTGGGTTGCAGGCCGGTTCCCTGCAGGCCAACTACCAGCAGGGGATGCACAAAAGGCAACCATACATTGATGTTTCTCTCCCTCTCTCCTTCCCCTCTAAAGATAAATAAATAAATAAAATCTTTTAAAAAATAAAATAAAATGAGGGCATAGAAGCACAGAGGAATTGTACAACTTATCCAGAGTAACACACATAGTAAGTGGGGCGGATGGGATTTGAAACATGGAAATGTTTTCTTTATTCCTTTAGTTAGCCACAAACTGATGTCACTTTGGTCATTCATGCATTAGTAGATAAAAGTTAAATAAAAGGCAAAGGTGAAATACAAAAAGCCAAGATAATACTTCTTAGTGGTTCTATTTAAACAATAGAGAACCACAGTTTGTTTTACCAAATGGCAGGAGACTGTAGCAGAACCTAATCCTGGAGGAGCTACAACACTGAAATACTTTAGAATAACCTTCCAAATTCTTTGACACATTGTAGTCACCTCTTATCTGTGGGGAATATGTTCAAAGACCCACAGTGGATGCCTGAAACAGTGGGTATCATCGAATCATTTATATTTATATTTATATTTATATTTATATTTATATTATTTTTTTCTACATGTACGTACACTTTATGTCTTCTCGTCGGCACAAATTGCCAGCATCACTACGCTTGCACTTTGGGGCCATTACTCAATAAATACAAGCTTGAATACAAGCTCCGTAGTGCCAGAACAGTGGATCTAATAACAGACCGTTCCTAAGTGATCAACTAGTGAGTGTCAGTACAATGGGCAAAGGGAGGACTCACAGCTGGGTGAGATGGGGCAGGATGGTGCAAAATGTTATCTTGCTACCCAGAATAAGTAGCAAGAAGTTGCTTATTTTGGGGATTTTTCTATTTGGTAGTTTCAGAAAAGAGTTGAGTATAGATAAAAGAAACCACAAAAAAGTAAAACTGAGAATCAAAGGGAGAATACTATCTCCCTTTAATAGAGAACACTGTCAGGTAAATCTAGCAGGTGATCAAATGTAATCCAAACACAACCTAACAGACAGGGCCCAAACAGAATTTGAGAACTTGTGACACATGGACATAAACTAAAGGGGGTGGGAGTGGGGGAGGGTCTTGCAGGGTGGAGGGGAATGAAAGGGGGGGCAGGGCAACTGTAGTGGCATAATCAATAAGCTATATTTTTTAAAAAACAGAATTTGAGCCCTGGCTGGTGGAGCTCAGTAGATTGAGTGCGGGCCTGCGAACCACAGGATCGCGGTTCGATTCCCAGTCAGGGCACATGCCTGGGTTGCAGGCCAGTTCCCAGCAGGGGACTCACAAGAAGCAACCATACATTGATATTTCTCTCCTTCTCTCCTTCCCTTCCCCTCTATAGATAAATAAATAAAATCTTAAAAAAAAACAGAATTTGAGTATAGGACCCTTTAGTGAGTATCAGAGACCAATTACTCAATTGTAAAAATATTCAATTGTATTCACACCCCCCAAAAGTCTAGGGGCAGTTTTGATAAGGAGTGAAGTCATCCAAAGGAAATAAAAGGATTAATTTATAAAAGAGAAATAGCTGGTCATGATAAATGGGAACTTTATTTTTCTCCTTTTATTTTTAATGAGGTGGAAGCCTTATTTTTAATTTACTTTACTTTACTTTGTGTTTAAATATCAAAGATAAAAAGATATTCAGTAGTATTAGTCATTAGAGAAATGAAAATTAATACTAAAATCAGATATCACTATACTTCCACTAACATGAATAAAATTAAAAAGACAGACCACACTGTCAAAGATATGGAAAAATTGGAACTCTTTTGTACTCCAAGTAGGAACTTAAAATAATATCAGCGCTTCAGTAAACAGTCTGGCAGTTTCTTAAAAAGTCAAACACACACCTGTAATAACAACCCAGACATTATTCTTCTAGATATTACGGGAGAAAATGAAAGCATGCATGCACTATATTAGTTTGCTAGGGCTGCCATACAAAGAACTGTAGACTGTGTGGCTGCAGTGATTTATTTTCTCACAGTTCTGGAGGTCTCAGATGTCCCAACATCTCAGATCAAGATTTTGGCTGGTTCAGTTTCTGCAGAGCCCCCTTTTCTCAGCTTGTAGGAGGCTGTCTTCCTTGTGTATCATCACAGAAGACTATGCCTAATTTCCTCTTTTTCTAAGGACATGAGTCACATTTGATAAAGGTCTACCAAGTCACTTCCTTTTAACTCAATCACTTCTCTAAAGACCTTATTTTCAAATACAGTATGAGATAGTAGCAGTTAAGACTTGAATGTACGAATACGGAGAAGGATGCATTTAAGCCCGTAACACTCATACAAACATGTTTATAGAACTATCCATAGTAATTCTATCTGTAATAGTCAAAAATTAGAACAATGTCCATCAATGTGTAAATATATACCAGGTCCAGAAAAAGTCTAGCCATTGTTAATATAATGGGAAAGTTTGCTAGACTTCTAGGTAACCTGACAGCCAAGGTGAGTGCACTGGAATGAGCATGCATGAACAATGAAACCTTCACTGTACTAGTCAGCGGGGGCCGTAAATGCTGTTGAGTGAGCATGTGTACTGTGTGCCTGTCATTCATAATAACTGAGCAAGTAGAGCAATGAATCTGCATCAAATTTCACATTAAGCTTGAACATTCCTTGCAGGAAACTATTGGGATGATTCAGAATGCCAAAGCTATGGACAACTGACTGGTGATTGACAGCTTCATAATGGCAATGTGCTCACTCATCCATCATATCTTGTGCAGAGTTTTTTGCTGAAACATCAAATCACTCAGGGGTGCCCCTACAGCCCAGATTTTACACCCTATAACTTTCTCCCTAAAACTAAAATCACCTTTGAAAGGGAAGAAATTTGATCATCAATCAGATTCAGGAAAATACAACAGGGCAGCTGATGGCAATTGGGAGAACTGTGTGAGGTCCCAAGGTGCCTACTTTGAAGTGGACTGAGGCATCCATCATTGCCTGTGTACAATGTTTCTTGTATCTTTTTTACTAAATTGCTCTGTTTTTCGTATTACAATGGCTGGATACAAACCTCATAAACAAATTGGGTTATGTCCATACAGTGGACTACTGTTCAGCAATAAAATCAATAAACTATTCATATTCAGAACATTGTAAATAAACTGCAAAATATTTATGGTGAGAGAAAGAAATGAAACCAAAAAAGTATATGCTATATTGCTTCTTTGATATAAAATTCTAGATAATGCAAACAAACCTATAGCAATAGATGCCACAGTAGACCTGTGGCATCCTGAGATTGGAGCAGGGAAGTGAGTGACCTACATACTATATAACAAGCTAATGTGCTGCAAAGAGGCATGAGGAAACATTTAGGAGTAATGGAAATGTAAAGTCTCTTGATTGTGGTGATGCTTTTACAATGTCTGCTTATTTAAAAAACATCAAATTCTACACTTAATATGTGTAATTTTTATATGTCAATTATACCTCAGTAAAACTGCCAATAAATATTTTTCTAATCAGATTCAATGGTAACTGTCATCACCATAGAAAACTTTAGACACGTATATAGGGCAAAGCTCATAGGGCTACGGTTTTCAAGACAAAGGTGCCCTGATGATATTCAGTCTCATGAATTTGATAACTGACGATTTATGTTACTCCTCTGTGTAACTCCCGAAACCATTGTTCACCTCTGAGATTAAACTTCTCTCTTTTTTAGTGAGGTGGGCCTATATTTCTCATCTCATACAACTTACTTTTTTTTCTGCTTATAAAACACATATTTATCTTTCAAATGTCAATTTAAATATTTCCTCCTTTGTGAAGCCCTTCCTGATCTATTCTCCAAAGCATTAGTCTGCTAAGACTGTTGTTACAACAAATTACCAAAATCTTGGTCGCTTAAAACAACAGAAATTTATTTTCTCCCAGTTCTGGAAGCTTTACTGAGGGCGGCACTAGGAGCCCCAGAAGGCCCACTTTTCACTTTTTCTAGCTTCTGGTGATCCGAGGCCTTCCATAGCTTGAGGCAGTGTAACTTCAATGTCTGCCTGTCTTTCTTTACCGGCCTGCTTTGTCCCTGTGTGTCTTTGTGTTTCTGTTTCCAAATTTTCTCTTCTTATAAAGATATCAGTCATATTGAATTTAGGGTCTCCTTTATAACAGTTCAACCTCCTTTAACTTTACTAATTAAATCCACACAAACCCTATTACCAAATAAGGTCACATTCTGGGTTTCTGGGTGGACATAAATTTTGAGGGGTGTCTACTAAACCTACCATCTGGCCACCAAATATTGATGCCCATTTCATATGCAAAATACATTCACTTTATTCCAAAACCCAAAAGGCTTAATCCATTTGAGCATTAACTCTAAGTCTGACATCTCATATAAATAACTTTAAAAAGTTCTATACTTGAAAATCTAAATTATCTAAATCATTTATGGGTGAGATTCTCGGTATGATACATAACTGGGGCAAAATTCCTCATCATTTATCTACCTATGAAACTAGAAAACAGATTATCCAATTCCAAAGTAGAATGATGGGACAGGCAAAAGATAGACTTTCATATTCTGGGAGGGAGAAAATGAAAACAATAAAGGAGTTACTGGTCTAAAGCATCCCACAGGGTAAATCCCATTATGTTTCAAAGTCTGAAGATAATGCTCTGTGGTTCTATCCACTCCTGGGTGCATGGAGATATTATTAGCTCACTCTCTGAGTCCATAGAAGTCAAATTATTCTGGGCCTGTCTACTTGGCCTCCACCTGCTTCTTTCAAAATCACTTTTCCTTTTTCTAGAAGGGTAGCATGTGTTTTCACCAAAGTAGTTCTACCAACCTGTTTCCTGTCCACATCAACCCAGGAGGTCAACAGTCTTCCATTTGGTTCTGTCTTTCTCCCTTCACTCCAAGCTGGCAGGGTCTTTGCACGTAAAACATTCTTAAAAACCTTGTCAGTTTTCCATGTATGTAAAGGGAATCCTTATCACTATACAAGAAAATTCTGTACACATTCTTGCTGTAAATCTCATCTCTATTTCTAGTTTCTCCTGAGATTGGATTCATGTGTTCCACATATAACATCTTCAGCAAAGTTTGTTAAATCACACCTTTGGACATGTTTTTTGAGCACTCAATTGGATAGACTTCACATTATTGAAATCACCAAGTCTAATTTATTTTTGCTTAAAAGTTTCTTTCTGAATTTGTCTTTCTTGCATTTTGCTTTAAACTCAAGGAGAAACCAGGCCACACCTTTGAGAGTTTGGTGGAAATTTCCTTAGCTAAATATCCAACTCATAGCTTACAAGCTATGTACATTTCACACAACACCTAAAACTTAATTCTCCAGAGCTTTCTGCCACTTTATAATAAAGATCACTTGTCATCCAATGTCCAATAACAAACTGCTTCTTTTGTTCCGAAACCTCCCTAGAAGAACATTTAATGTTCATACTTCTACCAACATTCTGTTGGTAATTAATATGTAATTTTATAGCACAGTTGCTTTCTCTAATTTACTTTTTACTTCCATCTGAACTCTTACCAGAATTGTTTTAAACTTTTTATTTCAATTAACTGTGTTCTCAAGGCAACCTATGCAGCTAAACACACCTCCAACCTTTCCACACCTTATCCAATTCCAAGGTCACATCTACATTTTTAGGTTTTGTTTTTCGACCATCCCTCTTCTGGTGTCAGAATCTATATTGGTTTCTGAGGGTCACCATAAAATGACCACACACAAGGAAACATAATAGAACCACAACTGATTCTCTCATAGTTTGAGAAGCTACATGAGTGGAATCGAGGTATAAGCAAGAACTTGCTCCCTCCAAGGCTCCAGGGAAGAATTCTCCCTTGCCTCTCAGTTTCCAGGGCCCCAGGCATTCCCTGGCTTGGGAGAACATGACTCCAATCTCTGACTCCTTCTTCAAAGGCCATTCTTTCCCTCTGTGTCTCTGCCCAGATTTTATTCTTCATAATAAGACCAAGAGTTATGTTGGATTTAGATCTCTTCCTAACCCGGTATGACCTAATTTTAACTGAACTGATTACATTGGCAAAGACTCTATTTCCAAACAAGGCCACATTTTGAGGTTTCAGATGGACATGAATTCTGAGCAGGCACTAGAAAATTTAGTACAAACACCAAACCAACTCAGCTCCCTTCATTTTAAATGTTCTCATAATGCCCTATATCAACTTCTACTATAGAATGCATCCTATTTTATAATTGCCTGCTTAAATATCCCTCCCCGAGACAATAAGGACCCTACATAACAGATCTTATTTTTAGTATCTTACTTATCCTTGCATTCTCATTGTCTAGCACAAGGTCTAAGACATGATCAATACATGATTATTTAAAGAAGGAATGTTACATAAACCCTGGAGCTAAAGTTTAATTGAACAAAATGCTTTACAGTCACTAATGATGTTATATTGAACACATTTTTGTAAGGTTTTCACAAAAAAGGCTTAAAAGATTTTCATACAAAAAGTAAACACTAATATTGCATCCAAAGTAAATGAAATTACAATTAAAAACACACAGGCCTAATCAAATGTCTTGTTGCAGTCAAAATTATTTCACTTATGTCATGTGCTTTTTTTAGCAACACATAAAAGCCCCAAAAATCAAAATAAGAGGAGCAGAGTTACAATATTAACAACTTCTCAAACTACGTATGTTGTTTGAAAAACAGATCTCCAATTCATGAATTGCAGAGATTTGATTTTTTACTATACATTCTCTCTTTAAGGGTATTTTGCAGAAAACGTTTGTCATATACTCATAGGTCTGTGAACTGCACACTTGCTTCACGTCCTCCTACAAATGTCAAGAGCAGAACTGCTGGAAAGAATTCTGTTGGGTGCACAAAGAAATCTTGCCCTGAACCCCTCCCTACATTTGAACTGCAGAGCCCTGGTACTGAAATGTTAGACGCTGAAGGAGGGCTTTCTTAGTGTTCCCCTTTTCTAGGGCTTGAAATTGAAACCTATACCAGGGCGACATTTCTTGCAATTTAGGTGGCACTATGTTGCTCTTATTTCACTTCTAATTTGAAACTACTCTTTTCTCTGATTAATTTTTGATGTGCTATTTACCTGAAAATTAAGTACAGCATAATGTAGTGCCAATAAGTAGGCCAAGGGAATGAATGAATAGTAGATTTTCTGTTAACTATTCTGCATGATATATGGCTTAGAAAAGTAATCAATTTTCATTGGAGATACTGTCTCCGGGGAAGCTGGTAAAAATGAGCTTTCTTTGCTTCTTATAGCAATATTTCTGAAGCTACTGAAATTGGGGTCATAAAGGGTTGATAGTTATTTTTTGCGGGCTTCCTCCTTATTACATCTGTAACTCTACATATCTTTAAAAAATATTTATTTGCTACATTGCTTCAGAGGATTTACATGTCTTAAAAGTAATTTGAGAGCTTTTGCTTTTTGCTTCCCCCCCCTGAAATATCAGAGTCAGGAATGTATCTAAATTGAAGTATTTACCAAGCATAATTCATGACTAATAAGAGTTTTTACTATTGAAGACAAAAATATATTATAAACATAGCATTCATGATATTTAACTTCTTTTTAAAGTAAGAAAAATGAGTTTAATGTTATTTCTATTCCAGATATGTCTTACTATTGATTTAAAAAAATTTTTAAAGATTTTATTTACTTATTTTTGGAGAAAGAGAGAGGGAGAGGGAAAGAGAGGGAAAGAAACATCAACGGGTGGTTGACTCTCATGCATCCATCTCTGGGGACCTGACCTGCACCCCAGACACGTGCCCAGGCTGGGAATCAAACTGGGACCCTTTGGTTTACAGGCTGGCACTTAATCCACGGACCCACACCAGCCAGGGCCTGTGTAATGATTCTCTATTAGGCTGGTGCCTCCACATTTCATCTTGTGCTTCAGTGTGTACTTGCTCATCACCAACTTCATTGCGTATTACAAGGAGTCTTTCTCTCTCTTTTCTTCTTGTATTTGTACCATAGCATTTATTCTAGATTTTTTTTTTTGTTTTTAAATTTAATGAGACCTTAGATACAAAGCTCTATCTGAAATATTTAAAAGACTTAGCCTTAATCTACATTTAGAGCAGTCTGAGATTAGTCTTTCCAAAATACATATTACAAGTTTATTTCCCTTTTTAAAAAAATGTCTATCCATTCATACTTATTTTAACAATTTGTTAAACAAATATTTTCAAAAACCCAATTTGTAATGAAATATAAAAGCTATTGAGAATAAATAAATAAATATGATATGACAAGAATGATGCCCTTGGGAAATCTCAACCCTATTTAAGGAGCAAATAAAAAGAGTAATAAAACAATACTAAAAAATATGAGAAATGCCTCCACAAGAGAGGTTCTGCCATAATATTACAGGAGTTTAGATGATGACTGGTTAAGAAAAGAAGTGCTTTCAAGGTTGGGTGCCTGGAAAGATGAGAAGTCAAGGGACGAATTGACTGAGATGGAGAATAGAGGTAAGACTGTCTAGAAAAAAGGGACTAGTTAAAAGCAGTGATGCACGTATTTTGCACTTGTAACACACTAAAGAATACTAGATACTTTTAGTACCACACTTACTCTGATTCGAAATCTCATAAAAATGTTACATGACCAAATAATAAACATAATGCAAGCATCTTGGCACTGTAACAGCACCCCAAATTGTCTACAAAGGTATTCATGGTTATTGTACAGTTGAGTTGGTGCTCCTTTCAATATTGTGTTGCTCTTTGAATTGAATTGTTTATTTCCCTGACCAAGCTTTCTTATATACTCATAAGGCAGTTATTATTGATCCCAGGAAACAATGGTTTGTCTTCAGTAGTGGTTTGGCAAACATTTTTTCCTTCCACCTTATAGTGAGTCACATTCTACTCTCCCCCATATTGAGAGGCCTCCTCCACTAAATAGTTTCTCTGGCCAGCCCCATCGTAACATCAAATATTCTGCTTTATACAGTTTTTCAAAATGGATCAAAATTTGGCCATATATCTGTAAGCATTTGCTGCTCACTGATTAAGAAACACCGTACTATATATAATACATGCTGAAAAGTTCATTTTATCTGAAGGCTATAAGAAACTGACTGGTCAAAGTTCATCTATAGTAGATAGAAATTTGATGAGTAAGAACTTTGAATGGAAATAAAAGGGATCTGATTGTGGAGTTTTTGAAAGTCCCACTAAGAAAATTAAATTTTCTTTGTTGCTGGCATTGCGGTTCTTGGGTTCCCTAAGATAGAAATCTAAAGGAAACCCCAAAGAAATCTACAGACAGATTTTATTAAGCTTATCCTTGAGCACAAGGGAGGCAACACAGAGGGAAGGAAAGAAGAAAGGTCCTATGAACTGGCCCAGGGGGTTCTCTGCTTGTTTGCTTTCACAAGCTCAGGGCAAAGTGGACTTGCATGAAAAGGCGGGCTTTTGAAAAGCAATGGGAATATAAGCCAGAAAGCTGTACTTGAACAAGAATTAAATAAAAAATTATTTTAAAAATCTAAAAAAAATAAAATAAAATAAAACAGGACTTATTGCAGAGGGAAAAAAAAGAAAAGCAATGGGTTTGGGAAATTCTCCTTTCGGGGTATGAGGAGCAAGCAGTTAAAAGGGAGATTTTTCACAGGGAGAGGAGGGGTGCTTGCATTCTTGTGGGCTCATCAGGTGTTTCTCCTGGCCCACTGGTATCCTTGGGATGTCAGTTAGAGGGAGCAGGGTGGAGTGGGATCTACAGTTTTTCTTATCCAGTGCTTTGGTGATCTCAAGCCCAGGTCCCTGTGCTTCTCATCTTTACTGAACAATGAGAAATACGGTCAAGCAAGGAATCAAGCTCCCCTAACTATGCTTAAGGCAGATCAATTTATGAATGGAAATCCACTATATAGGCCAGGATGAAATAGAGAGATCAGAGACAGGGGGTCCCATTAGAATGTGGTCTTCAGAGCAAGTACTATTATTCTTAAATAAAAGATGCCCTGACTGGTGTGGCTCAGTGGATTGAGTGACAGCCTGCAAATGGAAAGGTTGCTGGTTGGATTCCCAGTCAGGGCACATGCCTGGGTTTCAGGCCAGGTCCCCAGAATGGGGCATATTAGAGGCAACCACACATTGATGTTTCCGCTCCCTCTCCTTCTCCCTCCCTTCCTCTTGCTCTAAAACAAACAAACAAACAAACAAACAAGTAAAAATCTTAAAAAAAAAGATGGCTGAGGAAATAATGTGAGAATGTCTATTACAATTGTAAAAAGCAATCCAATACCACCTGGGATGTTAAAAACATACAATACTTGTACATTTGGTACCTTTTGCTATGGTAATGATGTCTGAGATGATACCAGTTTCATCGTTATCACACCAACACTTTAATTCTGTCTAAAGTCTGTCTAGATTATAACCCAATTGGAGGATATCAATAAGTTATGACCAAGAATATTTGTGCTCCATCATTACATTCTTCAGAGCAAGTTATTAGGTGATCTGTGGTCTGGGTGCTCCTAATTTAAGACTGCCCTTGCACAAGCCAAAGTGGAATCCAACAAACTAAAAGTTAATAGCACTGTTTCCTGGGCCTGATGTGATTTAATGGTAATCAATGTCACTTACCAACTCATTAAAAAGCCTTCTTCACAGCTCATCAAAAACTGAAACCTGGGGGAGTTGAACCTTTCCAGTCAATTAAAAGACAAAAGCACCAACATTTTTTCAAATACAATTTAAAACGAGCCCGTAAGATAATAGCTAAGTGAAAATATTTGGAACCTCTGCCTTAATTGGAATGAATTTTTGTAAAGAAGCTTAGTCTAAAAAAGAAGAAAAAGTGTGTACATTTCTTTTTTGTTGTTCCAAAATAGTTCAAACTTCAAAAATTAACTATTGACAAATTAACCATTCAAAAACCAACCAGAGAACTTCGAGAGTCATGCAGAGTATGCCATCTAAGCTGCAAAACATCCTGTTCTCATTATCGAGGCCCTTTTTTAAAATATCTTTTCTTGGTTATGCTATTAGAGTTCTCCTATTTAATTTTCTCACCTTTATTCTCCTCCACCTGGTACCCCTCCTCCCACACCACCCACCCCCCGACTTAGTTCATGTCTATGGGTCGTACATACAAGTTCTTTGGCTTCTCCATCTCCTGTATTATTCTTAACCACCCCTTGTCTATTTTGTTTCTACCATTTATGCGTCTTATTCTCTGTACTTTTCCCCCCATTTCTGATCTTCTTCAAACTGGGTAGACAGAACTAAAAGACTACGATTATATAATGAAAAATGTACAATTACCTAATATTGATTAAAACAAGTATAACCCCCCCAAAACCCTATACTATGAATTAAATTTCTCAATTAATTAAGTCCAGTTTGCTCTTTTATGATTTTGAGTTTTGTTTTTATAATCTAAATTATTATACAACCCACTATATTTTCTTGAAAATGTGGACTTAACTAGAGGAAGCATTTGCAAGCTTCGTGAGAAAAGAATACTTTTCCAAGTAAAATTTACTTTTCCCTTCCACTGAGTGTTTATGAACTTTTTCCAAAGGGAAATAATTTTTGAAGGACTGAAATAAAGGGATCTGAGAGCTATATAACTCTCCAAGTACACCTGAAGATGCCCTATTACTTCCAAGTGCAGAGAATTGCAGGAGATGAAACAGAAAGAGGATTTATTTCCTGTATTGAAAGAGCATGTAGTTCTACAGCCAATTTCACTGGAGAAACTCTTTCTGCTTTATATTAGGGAAAATTTAATTTCTAGATGCATAGGAAACTTTTTATGTCTCTCCAGAAAAACAAAAACAACAAAACAGTCTTTCCAAAATGGCATTGATTCAGCGTAATGGAAAAAATTCTACTTGTTAAGCTTTTCTTCTCAGTCTAGCCAACAAAATTTAAAGCAGATACATGGAAGAAACTGTTATAGTAATCCCATATTAGAAACTTGTATTAAAATGCTAGCTTATGTTAAAGAGAAAACTACAGGCCCAAAGTGGCATCACTTGAGTTAACACCATGATACCAAACCTAGACTAATGCCTAACCTGACTACAGTTTCGCACCAGAAGTGTAATTTTAATCAAGGAATCTGGAATGTGTAGGTCGACGTCCATAAGGTACTCTGTCACATGAGCCTTCTTCATACCCCAGAGGAATCAGAGAAAATCTCTATGGTAGAACCCAAGCCCCATACCTTCCTCTCCAAAATAAGAACTTCTGGCCTAAAATTAATCTTTCCTTTTCTTTGGCTAATAGCCAAAAGAAATAGCTCCCTTGTCCCACCTTTCTTCCTGTGAAGAAGTTCGATCTTGTACAACTCTTTAGAGCCTGGTTCATCAGTGGATGCTGTCCGATTCGTGATTCATGAGTCGCTTAACAAGGCCAGTTAGATCTTCAAATTTACTTGGGTGAATTCCTTTCTTTTTTTCCTTCTTTAAAACACTTATGATAATTATCTGCTTGGCAAATTTAAAGAGACTTTTCTTAAAGATTGTGAGTGGTAACTCACCTGTCTTATGGTGGATCTCAAGAAAGAACTAAGCTTTTAGTCAAAACTGTTTTTTAGAGAACCGGAAAACACCCGAATGTTTTAAAGTTATCGCATTTTTATTTATGTTACAATTTTGGTTGTATAAAAATCTTGACAGTTTGAAATTAAATATGGCCTGCTGGAATAACTATTTCAAATTTCTTTTTATGTCTTGTCTAGTAATTAAGGAAAAAAACAAATGGTTCCCATAAGAGAAAATGCACATATTTTCAATTACACATATGAGATCTGACCAGAAAGTATCCAGTCACATACTATGAAAAATAGAAACATTTATTGAGGAAGACACAAGATATAAGAGACATTGTACACAGGACATTGACACCTCAGGCACCTTGGGTGCCTGAGTCACCAAGGAGAACACAGTTCTCCTAAGTCACCATTAGCCGCTCTATCATATTTTCCTGAATCTCATCAATGGTATGAAATCTCTTCCTTTTTAAATGTGATTTTAGTTTTGGGAAAAAGCAGAAGTCACAGGGTACAAAATCTAGGCTGTAGGGGGGCTGAGTCACTGGAGTGATTTGATGTTTCACCAAAAAACTCTGCACGAGACATGATGCATGAGTGAGCACGTGGTTGTGATGAAGGTGCAAATCACCAGTTGCTCATAGCTGCAGCCTTCTAAATCATGCCAATCATCCTCAGTTTCACAGAGGAATGTTCAAGCTTAATGCAAAGTTCAATGTAGATTCAATGTTCTACTCACTCAGTCATTTTAACTGCAATGGCCACACAGTACACATGTTCACCCAACAGTGTCTACTAGTCCCCACTGACTAGTATAGTGAAGTTGTCACTGTTCATGCATGCTCATTCCAGTCCATTCTCCTTGTTTGTCAGGTTGCATGATGTCATGTAAACTGTTCTTGTTATACTAATGATGGGTAGACTTTTTCCAGAAAGACCTCATGTGTGTGTGTGCATGTATGTGTATAATATATGCACATGTATGCTACCTACATACTATATGACAAGATAATAAAATTTTAAATAAGTTCTTTTCTTCAAGTAATTTTATCTTTCATTTTAAACTTGAAAATTTTTACAAATATATCTTCAAATTAACTTGAAAATCCATAATTATCATTGGAATTCTCAAATATTCTGAAGGTAACTCAAGGATTGCTAGCAGTTAGACCCTTATTAAACTGCCCACTTCTCTTTGTCTTCTTGAACCACATTCAACACTTCAAGGGGCTTCAGGTACCTGCACGGATACCACGACCCACTCATTCAAGCTCACATACTCCCAAATAGTTGCTCCTTGGCCATGTCTGGATCCAGGTGGCACAGCTGATGTAGTACTTTCTGAGAAGAGGCCCTGGAGAAGTGGGTTGTAGATTCCCGAGGCAGCGGATTCTGGTGTTCTCTAAATGCCTACAGCAGAAGTCCTTTGACAAGATGGCCATGGCTCTTTGACACCGGGGACTATTCTCTTCACAGGGTAGCTATGGCAGTAGGAAGTCCAGGAAGGCATTCTCCATATTAGGGCTCAGGGAAGATATTTTCTTGCTAGTGGCACTATCTTTTGACCACGAATGTTTCTCCGAGGGATTAATATGCTACCTCTATGACATGGAATCACAGGGGACACAATGTGACGTCTCCCATGCTCTGTATTACCACTGACTTCAAGGTCTGGTCTATGGTAGTGTCTGGGTACATATAAAATGGGTTGAAGGGTGTTGGCAAGATAGTCTAGCTCAAATGTGTCTATAGTTATTCTGCTCATTGACCTTTCTCCATGATCTTGTTTTAAAATGCACAATTCTTTGACGATGACTGTACATCACCATGCTACTCTTTCTTATTAAGTTCATCAACCTACATTTTCCATTTTCATCTTTTTATTTCCAAGACAAGTCATGGAAAACAGTGCATTGCACAGAAGGAGCACTACATTTGGAGTCCAACAAACCTACTTTCAAAGTTACCTAAATACTTTTCTAAGTTGCTTTCCCTCGGAAAATTGAGTAACTTCTATCAGCATCAGTTTCCTTACCTGTGAATATGACTAGCAAACACATCAGCTAGCTTGGTGTGTGAATTTGGAGAGATAACCCCTGAAATATCCATGTACAGTGTGCTGTACACAAAAACTGCTTAGCAAATTGCTGTTCTCTTGCATATCTTGGATATTGCATTTCATGCAATTTCTGTATCACAGGAATCAAAGGTTCTTAGGATTAAATGCTGTATTTTAATATTTTTTGCATTTTCAGTATTAGCACAGTATCTAAAACATACTAGATAATTAAAATAAAGAAAAAGGCATAGGCAGCAGAATACCACAGGATAAACTCTTCCCCTCCCATCTGTTTTCCTGAAGCTGGGTACTATCTCTAAGAGTCTTTTATAACAGCTTTTGTACCTGCATGTTTAGCCTGCAGGTAAAGAGGGTCTGGCATGTATTCATTAGCATGATTATCACCTTTGGTCAGTCAATTCATTTAAGCCAAATCTATTGAGTTCCTACCCTGGGCTGCCTATGAAAATAAACAAGATTCGTTTTCACAGTCTAATGGAGACATTGAAACAAAGAATTGAAGTTCCAAAATTTTAAATTCCTTCAAAGAGGAAAATATCCCCTCATTTCCTGTATTATAACAAAATGAGTCAAGTTCAATGTGGTAATTATTCTTTAAGACTTGGGCCTCTTTCCCAACTTACCTAGATTTACCATTCCCATTCCCATTTTTTTCACATATAATAAATATTTGGGGGGGGGAATTATTCTCCATTTCATTCATCTCTGGCTAGGTATATTCTACTTACCAATGCTCAGGGCCAATGTGCTTATTTATTTATTTACTTACTACATTTTTAAGTCTCAAAATAGATTTTCAAAACCATTATCTCATTTTAACAACCTCCAAATATGATGAAGTTGGTGTCTATATATGTGTGTGTGTGTATACACATACACACACAAGTTGGTGTCTGTATATATAATTTCATATACATATATAGTTGGTGTCTATACATATATAGATATAGATATAGATAGATAGATATGAAAGATGACAAAATTAGAGACTTGAATAGTTCATGTGAACTGCTCAAAATCACACAACTAGTGACATAGAGAATTTGCTCTTAAGTTTAGATTTTTGTGAATGGAAGATTCCCTTTATTGTTCTTTTTAACTCTAATAACATTGACTGTTTGTTAACATAGGCTATTTGTTTCACCATATTTTTCTTTTCTTTTTTTATCCTCACCTAAGAACATTCTTTTCATTGTTTTTAGAGAAAGATGGTGGGGGAGACAGAGGAAGAGAGAGAGAGAGACATTAATGTGAGCAGCATCAATCGTTTCCCTTCTCACGTGCACCCCAAATGGGGACGAAACCTACAACCTGAGAGTATCTGCCCTGATGAAGAATCCAGCCCATGACCTTTCAGTCTACAGGACAATGCTCCAACCAACTGAACCACATGGGCCGGAGGTATTTTTATTTTCTTAATATTGACTATAGACTCTAGTATATATTCTAAATGATACACTGCAAATTCTGAGGCAGTCTAATACATAACAGCACACTTCCCTGCCTAAATTCTGAATAAGCTGAAAATTAACAATGATCATTAAGAATGTAACTTTTAGCCCTGGCTGTTGTATTTCAATGAATTGAGCACTGACCTGTGAACCAAAAGGACTCCAGTTGGATTCCCAGTCAGAGCACATGCTTGGGTTGCAGGCCAGGTCCCCAGTAGGGGGTGCTCAAGAAGCAACAACACACTGAGGTTTCTCTCTTTCCCCTCTCTTCCCTTCTCTAAATATAAATAAATAAAATCTTAAAAACAAAAGAATGTAACTTATAATCTAAAGCCAAATGGACTTACTAATACTGAAGCAAGTAACAATGAGACAACCCATCATTTGTGGCTGAAGAGCTCCTGCCATGAACAGCTCTCTCTAGTAAATTTCACCATGTTGAGGGACAGAGCCCATCCCAACTCCTGTAGGAAGGCCTGTTCCTGGCAGGAAGGGTAAAAAATGAGCATGGGCTCAGAGGCGGAGTTTCTCTTACAAACTCATTCATCAGTTAAGTTATTCATTTTTAGAGGTGTAATAGTTAGACAACTAGTTTATAAAGGGCCAGATGTGTTCTATAAATAGAAATCTCTTCACATAGCAGGAAATATCAGGAGTTGTGAAGCAGTAATCCGTGTGATCATTCTGAAGTTTTCATTGCATTAGTTCAGTGTCGAACTATTTGGTTATCACCTTAGGGCACCTATTGACTAGGCCAACTGTCATCTACTGGAGGGAAGAGGTGAGTGCCCTGTCCTGAATGTGACAGTCCTGTTGATCTCTGCATAAGTTTACTCCTTGATATTAACTATGCTTTAAACTATTTCTCTTGAATTAGTGTTGATTGATATAAATTTTAATTCAGGAAACTCCAAAATGTATCAGAAAAGGATAACAGTGATGTCAGTTTCAAGGCCAGAGCTGAAACGTTTACTCTGATTTTTATTTCACAAAAGAAAGGACATATTTTCAAAAATGTACATGAGCTTTTTCCACAACACATCACATGTAAATCTTTAAAATCTGCCTCCAAAAATTTAAAAGTATTAAAATCATAAAAATTCTTTTACCTTTCCACATGAAATTAATGTGGAAGAAAAAACTCAGTAAATTTATAAATATGTGGAAGTTAAACTATACTTAATACTTAGTAAAGATTGGATTGCTGTAACTTCTTAATAACGAATGGGTAAAAAAAGAAGAAATAATAAGAAAATTGGAAATTACTTTGGGATGAATGAAAATAATAATATAAAATAACTTACTTATATGTTGCTTTAAATGCCTCTATTAGAAGAATAATATTTTAAATCCATACCCCAGCCTTCCATCTTAAGAAACTAGAAGAAGAAGAGCATGCTAAATTCAGAGTAAGCAGAACTAAGAAAATAATGCGCTAAAGTAGAAATAATGAAATGGGAAATATAAAACAAAATAAAAAGTAATAAATCCCCAAACTGGTTATTTGGGACAATTAATAAAATTACCAAACCTATACCTAGACAGATCAAGAAAAATCTGATGACTCATATTACTAAAATCAAGAACGGGAGAGCAAACATCAATATGGACAATAAAGAATTAAAAAGTATTATAAAGACATTTCATGCCTCGAATTTGATACCTCAGATAACATGGACAAATTCTCAGTAAGAATCAAACTACTTAAACTGACTCAAGAAGAAATAGAATATCTGAATACACCTACAAGGAGTTAGGATTATTAAAATAGTCAAATAATTCCCAACAATGGCTTCATTGGTGAATTTTACCAAATGCTTAAAAAAAGAATTATACAAAATTTTTCAAAAACTCTTAATAAAACTAGAGCACATCCAATTTATTATAAAATATGAGTAAAAGCTTGAAATTAAAACCAGAAAATAACATTACGAGAAAAGTAAATTTCAAGCTAATATTTTATGAATATAGATGAAAAAATCTTTAATATACCAGCTAGTCAACTTCAGCAAACTCTAATTGTACACGACTCAGACAAGTTACCTTATTTCCTGTATTACATAACATAATTTAGCCCTGAACACAAAGTTGTTTTAAATCATAAAATTCAATCAGTATATGACATCATTGTATTCATCAACAAAAACCACATGATCTTCTCAATAGAGGCAGCAAAAGCATTAGATAAAGTCCAAATCTTTTTAATAAAACAAAATAGCAGTAATAACAAAAAAGAAATAAGCACTAAACAAACCATAAAAAATCAAGAGCCTCCATCGTATGTATTTAATGGTCAAAGGCTGAATGCATTTCTCCTACAGTTGCCGCATGTAGCCTGATACCTTAATTCTGTTGTCCTTGCACCAGTATTGGACTATGCATGGACTTCATCTAGACACGAGCATTCACAGTCTTTCTTAAAAAGGTGTCTTCTGTCCTACGCTACAAGGGAGTGTTGCTATTGGTTCTTGGTATGAAATTCTTTAGGCTGAGAAACCTGTATCTTTAGGATGATTTTTCCCTCTTATCAGTCAAAAATTCCAGAACTATTTCAAAATCGGGGGCTACAAAGCTGCCTTTTTCACATGAGTGTAAAATAATCTCTAGCAAATCCCCAGTATGATCCTACAGGCAGAATTAAATTTGGGTCAACTGAGCTAGTCCTACCTATTTTGGACAGTCATAAAATTAAAACTTAAACTTTGCTAAACCTTGGTATATTTCTGTTGAGCACTCAAAATTTAGCTGTTTTGCATGCTAACAGCGGAAAATTGCTTTAGTATCGATTGTCTTAAATTCCTGTTTCTGCAAAGATAATATCCATGATGACCAACATTCTTTTCTTTTATCTTATCTGCTTAGCAAAATGTTATTTTCTACAGTCCAAAGTCAGGCAGATTCAACTTGTAAGTTCATTAAAACAAAAACATGCCTTTTCTCTAAATGTGGTGTGCAGTTTAGATAGTTACCCCCTCTTGCAGCTAGCGTATGTTAAGGCCAGAAACAAGGCCTAACTTTAGTTAAAGCCCCTACAGTGTGTACTTTTGCTGGTCTCCATTGTAGATGAGAGCCTCAGCCCTTAATTTTGCCTTTGCCAAATTCTGCAGTTTTGCTGAGAACTGCATGATTTATATAAGACTCAGCACTGACTTTCACAACTTGGTTCTATAGAAATAACTCCTTGACATTTGACAAAGCTACTCTACACTACAATGACTGACCAAGGTAAAAATCCCTTCGGCTAGCATTACATACAAAAGCCACTCAGCCAGGTTGCAACAGTCACAGGCAGGGTGTGACCAGCTGATTTTACTAATGTGCTCTTCTGCGTTATGATCTTGCCATGAGAGAATCAAGGAAAAAAGTCTGACTCTTTCCCCATGTGTCTGAGTATTGTTTGTGACTTGCTATACCAATTAAACATGGAAGCGGTAGGGGTTGGGAACTTCTGAGGCTACATTATGAAAAGTCTGGTTGCTTTCACATGGTTCTCTTGGAAGAGAGAGATACCCTTTTGGAAGTCATCCACTATTGAAAAAGTACAGCTACCCTGAGACCGTCATGCTGTGAGCAGCCCAAGCCACACTGAGAAAGTCTGGAAGACAAACTACCACGTGGACAGGGAGGAAGACCAAGGAACACACTGGTACCAAGCATGTCTGTGGAAAAGATGCCATCTGGGAAACAGTTGTTCCAGACCCAACTGCCCTGGGTGATACCCCCAAACTGCCCTGGGTGATGCCACAAAACATGCTGTCTCAAGTTTTGGGATAGTTTGTTATGCAGTAGTAGGAAAGCAGAGGACCACCTGCACAACTATAAAAACCACCCCCCAATATATATGTTTCATGATGTTATCCCATAGCAGCAGTCTAAATGCCTTGACCTATCAGTATCCTAGTACATGAATAAATTCTCTCCCCAAATAAATTGCTCATTGGGTTTATAAGTATTTGGATCAATACATGGAATGTTGTTGCTGCTGAGCTCAACTTCCTCCTTCCTTTGAGTCCTGCTTCCTCCCCCAAAGAAAGATAAGACCTGAAAATCTGAAACTTAGAGCACATGAAACACACACATTTTCTGCAAATAATATATCCCAAGAAAAAGGAGGAGCAGCATATTTGGCGACCTATGCTAGGTTTCATTTCCCAGACTTATCAATAGGTCATTCTTTATCTTGGATGAAATGAGACTAGGGGTACCGAGAGGTCAGAAATGTTAAGTGTTGCCCTGGCTGGTGTAGCTCAGTGGATTGAGCGCGGGCCTGCAAACCACACGGTCGCGGTTCGATTCCCAGTCAGGGCACATGCCTGGGTTGCAGGTCAGTTCCCAGCAGGGGACTCATGAGAAGCAACCATACATTGATATTTCTCTCCTTCTCTCCTTCCCTTCCCCTCTAAGGATAAATAAATAAAATCTTTAAAAAATAAAAAAATATATATGAGCATGAAGAGCGAGGATTATTATAAAAAAAAAAAAGAAATGTTAAGTGTTATGGAAAGAGATGGTCCACGAGCAACAGGAGAGGGACCTGATCCTTCTCCCTCTCCCTCATTCCTCTCTCACAATTGGAATAGTAAAGAAAATGACTTTTCTTCTCAGTTTAATGGAGAAAGATAGGAGAAAATTTGTGACAGATGATATATAAAGTTCCATCCTCTCATAGCTAAACATATATGCTATAATCCATCATGAATCAGTGTATTAGCGAAGACTACTTTGGTTGTAACGTAGTGGAGCTAGCTCAGCAATTAGTTCTGAGGCCCCACATTTCTTACAATGACAGGAAATGCATGCACCAGGATTCTTGACACATACAACCATCGATCTGGAACAATTAACAAAAGTTTAGGTGCTTCTCTAGTTTCTTAGGACTACCATAACAAAGGACCACAAACAGAGTGACTTTAACAAGAAAGATTTATTCTCTCAAAGTTCTGCAGACTAAAGGTTTAATATTAAAGTGTTGACTGGGCGATGCTTCTTTTGAAGGTTTTAGGAGAGCATCCTTCCTTGTTTCTTTCAGCTTTTGGGAATCCCAAGAGTTCCTTGGCTTGTGGCAGTCAGTTTCAATCTCCTCTCCATCTTCACATAGCCATCGTCCTTCTGTGTCTGTGCCTCCTCATGGTCTTCACTTCTCTCTGTCTTTGTTTTCTCTTCTTACAAGATTGTCTGTCGTTTTGGATTAGGGTCCACCATAGTGAATATTGACCTTATCTTAACTTGATTGCATCAGTAAAGACCCCATATACAAATAAGGTCTTATTCATAGATACTGGAGGTTAGAACTTAACATATTATTTTGGGAGATTGTTTTGGAGATTTGGCAGGGGAGCACAGCTGCCTGTATACCCTTGACCAAAGAATGGTCCTCCTCTCTATTGGGGAAGGTTGTCCTCTTCAAATGAACACACAGCTATGGGAGGGGTGCACATGAAGCAGTTAGGGGATGAAGGAGTCACCTACTTAGCTAGCCAGATCAGCCAAATTAACCCTAATGATCAATAGAGTGACCAATGTCACAGATTATCTTTGCAACTTCATCATACCTTTTTGGGGGACATAATTCAACCCATATCAGATATTTCCTTTATATGCTAAATTCCCAGGTGAGACACTTTTAAATTCTTAAATCCATGATGTTCAGAAAGTCCAGAGTTTGATTGGTTGCTTTGATACCTTTAGATATATAGTCAGATTTTGCATTCTTTTCAAAGGAACCAGTCTAAAAAAAGTCTTTCTTTGCTTCCGTAAAAAATGGATATTTTAATTTCAATGTTTTTCAACTGAAGAATTAATACTGTTTATGGAAGTACCAATAAAAGATAAGACCAATTGAATAATGATGCCCACTGTAATGAACACCAGAGCAAGTATGACTGCCTTGGCATACTCAAAATTTATTGATTCAAAAGCGTACTGCATTAAAAAAGATTTAATGGGCTGTGAAAACATAAAAGTAATGTATTGTTTTATAATCCATTTGAGCATTCTTAAAAGAAAAGCTCTTTGTGCTTGGTGAGTAGTTTATGGTTCTTGGAGGCTCCTGTAAATGTCTGTGTGGATTTCTGTACTTTTGGAGTCAGCTGCGTTCATTAGAAAAGTAGTTTGGTTTTTAGGTAACAGATGCTATGGCATAAAATCAGTTTTTCCTCTCATTTTAAAATTTACTTCTACATAATACAGCCAAAAGAAAATTTTTAGAAATATATAAAAATGTCTGCAATAGTGCACATATTCATTCATTCATTGTTTATTGACTGCTTAAATGTGCCAAACTTCTGCTAAAAAGTTAAGAGTGGCAATATATTTAAACATGTTACAGTGACATGAATACTTACCTATCATGAAAATATTACTTCAGATGCATTTTTTTTTTTTTTTGAGAGAGAGAGGCAGAGAGGAGAGGGGAAGGAGAAAAAGAGGGAGAGAAACATCAGTGTGTGGTGGCCTCTCACGTGCCCTGCACTGGGGGCCGGGCCGCAGCCTACGGATGTGCTCTGACTGAGAAATGCAACTGGAGACCCTTTGGTTCACAGCCTGTGCTCGGTCCACTGAGCCACACCAGCCAGTGCTCAAGTGTACTATTGTTATTGGGAACTTAAGACTTGGAATAACAGGGACAGGAATATGTGCCCCAGCTCTGCCACTTGCTGGTTTTCCGAAATTAGTTTAATTACTTGAAGTCTCAATTTAGTGCTTGAGAAGGGAAAATAATAGTTTCCTCCTTAGTTGACAATATTATCTTTAAATAACATTTACATGTAAAAGCATTTAGCAAAAAAAACTAGTGCATTTGATGTTTATTGAAAATTAATTGTCATTGCTCATTGGTATCATTAACAATTTTTAAATTGATTTTCAAAAAATCTCAGAAGGTTAAACTATATACATATAGATAGTCTAATTGGTTTCCTAGGTGTGCCATAACAATTATCACAACTTTGGGAAGCTTAAAACAACAGAAAATGTATTCTCCCACTTCTGGAGACGAGAAGTCCCAAATCAAGTTTTCAGCGGGACTGTATTTCCCCCGAAGGCTCCAGGGAAGCACACTTCCTCATCTCTTCCAGCTTCTGGTGGTGGCCAGTGATTAGTGGCCTTTCTAGGCTTGTAGATGCATCATTCCAGTCCAATCTCTGCCTTTGTCTTTACACGGCCTTCTCTCTTGAGTGTCTAGGTTTCTATGACCAAATTTCCTTCTTACAAGAACATCAGTTACATGGGAGTTTGGGTTTATCTTAATCCAGTATAATGTCATTTTATTATATCTATACCTGTATAAACTTACTTCTAAATAAGATAATATTTACAGGTTCTGGGTGGACATACATTTTAAGGGGATGCTACTCTACTCTCTCTCTCTCTAAATATATATGCTTTGTTTAAAAAGCTTCAAATATTTCATAAACTCTAACTTCTAAATTATCAGAGCATTCTGTGAACTAGAAGCATCTGAGAAACTCTGTTTAACTTAAGATTTATAGAGAATAATTTATGCACCTTTGACCAAATTGTAATACTTTCCTCTTCTAATGTGCTAGGTTGACCTCTGTGGTCCCTGAGATGTGGAGAATGATCTTAAAGAGCAAGACGTCCAGTGATTTCTCTCTAGGTAAATACCTTATCTGATGCATTGGAGAAAAACTGTGGGGTCAAAATAAAAGGAAATTAGAGGCAGAATAAACAGAAAAAATTTAAATGTATGTACCACATCTATCCTTCACCCAGCAATGCTGCTACCCTATCTGTTATTACATTCTTAAAAGTTCTAGATGAAGGCTGTGTCAGTCAACTTTTACATACAATGAGGAATAGTAGGATAATGGCTTTAGGCAGTGGTTTCCAAAGTTGATATTTCAGAAACAATATTTTAAAAGTCTGTGAGATATTTATATTTCTATAAATATTTTTATGATTTCATGCTTTGTATTAGATAGTAGTACATAAATATGAATTAAAAAGATAAAATTATCATATGCATATGTATATACAAATATTGCATGTATGGTATGGGGTAATTTTTTATTGATAGAGGTGTATATTAAATTGTTGGAAACTGTTGACTTTTCCAAATGTTTGCAAACTGTTGACTAAATACAAATATGACTTTGTATTTATACATGTCATTATGTATTTGTATGTGATGTATTTATATATTCATTCAATTATTAAAGTGGTCAGCTATTTTTTGAAAGCATCAATGTGACAGGATAGTCTAATTATAGGGATTCAGTTTGAACAGAATAATCTACCCTCTAAAAGAATTTACATTTTAATGAGGGTAAAAACCAAGAATTGCATGAGATAACAAATTAAAAATTAAAGGGAATCAGGAAACACTGAAAAGGATAGTTTATTCAATTTTAAAACAATCTATAGCTTGGATTTTATCACAGTCAAAAACTTCTGTTCTGTGAAAGTTACTGTTAAAAGAGTAAAAACCAACAAAATAAGAAACCTACTGGGATGAAGTATTTTCAAAAAAAGTGATAAAATGTTATATGGAAGTGCTCCTAAAATGCAATAATACGAACAAAGGCTAATTAAAAAGTGGGTAAAAGATCCGACAAGACCCCTCAACAAAGAAGGTATATATATGACAAATAATAGTGTGAACGATGTTCTACTTCACTTGTCATTAGAGAATTGCTAATTGAAACAAAACAAGATAACATTACACACTTATTAGAACATCTTGGTTTGTTTAAAAATTTACAATGACACTAAAATTGCCATTAAAGTTTATAACTGTATTGAGGTTACCAGGAATATGAGGACAACAGTCTAGACGACTATTCCTTTTCATCATACTTATGTCATTGTATTACCATAAAAGAATATTAATTATGTAAATGAAACAGACTGGGATTCTTAAATAATATGTTACCTATCTAACAGCACAAGATAGAAGAATGAGTCCCCCACAAAGGTCTTCACCTTCCAAACCCGATAATCTGTATCTAACTCTATTAACTTATACAACAAAGGGATTTTGTATATGAAGTTAAATTAAGGATTTTGAGATGGGAAGTGTATCCTGAATTATCTAGGTGGGTCTAATATAATTAGTAGGGTCCTGAGAAGGGAAAAGAGAGACTGGGGAGTCAGCGTCAGTGAAGGAGGACAGAAGGAGGGCCTGCCATCCAAGCACTAACCAGGCCCGCCTGCTTAGTCCCCAAAATCAGATGAGATTAGGCATATTCGGGGCATCCAGAAATAAACCCACATGTACATGGGCAAAGAATTTTTGACAAAGGAGCCAAAAACATATAATGAATAAAGGAAGCCTCTTCAATAAATCGTGCTGGGAAAATTGGAGAGCTACATGCAGAAGAATGAAACTAGACTTCTGTAGGTCCCCATATACAAAAATTAACTCAAAGTGGATGAAAGACCTAACTACAAGACCTGAAACAATAAATTATACAGAAGAAAAAACAGGTACTAAACATATAGAACTTGATATTAAGAAAATTTTATGACTTTGGCCCAAAGGCAAGGGAAGTAAAGGCAAAAATAAACTAATGAGGTCATATCAAACTAAAAATCTGCTGCACAGTGAAAGAAACCACCAACAAAACAAAAAGACAATCAACCAAATAGTAGAAGATGTTTTCAAACAACAGCTCTGACAAGAGGTTTATGTCCAATATATATAAAGATTTTATATGACTCAACATCAAACAAACAAACAAACAACCTGATTAAAACACAGGCAGAAGATCTGAATGGACACTCTTCCCAAGAAGACATATAAATGGCCAACAAGTATATGAAAAGATGCTTAATGTCACTAGTTATTAGAGAATTGCAAATCTAAACTACAATGAGATACTCCCTTACACCTGTTAGAATGGCTATTATCAATAAGACAAGTAATAAAAACAAGTGTTGGAGAGGTTTTGGATAAAAAAGAATTATCATTCACTGCTGGTGGGAATGTAAACTGGTACAGTCACTGTGGAAAACAGTATGGAGGTTCCTCAAAAAATTAAGAATATAGTTACCATATGACTCAGCAACCTTCTTCTGGGTATTTTTGCAAATAATTTGACAACACTTACTTGTAAAAATATCTGTAACCCTATGTTCACTGCTGCACTATTCATGGTGGCCAAGGCATGGAAAAACTTAAATGCCCTTTGACAGAGAATTGGACAAAGAAGATGTGGTACAGAAACACAAGGAGATACTACACAGCCATAAAAAAGATGGAAATGTCACATGTAGATAGATCTTGAGAATATTGTGCTAAGTGACATAAGTCAGAAAAAGTAAAAAAATGTATGATTTTACTCATATATGAGATATAAAACTGAAAGCAAAAAATGAATAAATAAGACAAACACAACTCATAGACACAGGAAATAAAATGGTGGTTACTAGAAAGACGGGGAGTGTTGTGGTAGTAAAAGTTAAAGAAAGTCAAATATATGTTGATGGAAGGAGATTTGACTTTGAATGATGAACACAAAATGCAATGTGCAGATGATAATTACAGAATTCTACAGTTGAAACATCTATTTTATTAACCAATGCTCTCCAATAATTTTTTTCTTGGAAGAAAATATTTATTTTATTTATTTTATTTTTAAGCATTTTTTAATTTAATTATTGTTCAAGTACAGTTTTCTGTCTTTTACTCCCATCTCAGCCCACGCCCCCAGTGCTCCCCACCTCCCTCCCATTTCCACCCCCCTTAGTTTTTGTCTATGTGTCCTTTATACCTGGTCCTGTGAATCCTTCCCCTTTTCCCCTGAAATTCCCCCCCTCTCCCTTCTGGTCACTGTCAGCCTGTTCTCTATTTCAGTGTCTTTGGTTATATTTTGCTTGCTTGTTTGTTTTGTTGTTTAGCTTCCTGTTAAAGGTGAGATCATATGGTATTTGTCTTTCACCACCTGGCTTATTTCACTCAGCATAATGCTTTCCAGTTCCATCCATGCTGTTGCAAAGGGTAGGAGCTCCTTCTTTCTTTCTGCTGCATAGAATTCCATTGTGTAAATGTACTATAGCTTTTTGGATCCATTCATTTACCGATGGGTACCTAGGTTGCTTCCAACTCTTGGCTATTGTAAATTGTGCTGCTATGAACATTGGTGTGCATAGGTTCTTTTGGATTGGCATTTCAGGGTTCTTAGGATATACTCCTAATAGTGGAATTGCTGGGTCAAGAGGCACGTTCATTTTTAGTTTTCTTAGAAAATTCCATGCTGTTTTCCATAATGGTTGTACCAGTCTGCAATCCCACCAACAGTGAACTAGGGACCCTTTTGCCCCCTCAACCTCTCCAACATTTGTTGTTTGTTGTTTTGTTTATGATGGCCATTCTGACTGGTGTAAAGTGGTATCTCACTGTGGTTTTAATTTGCATCTCTCTGATAGCTAGCGAGATTGAGCATCTTTTCACATGTCTCTGGATCCTCTGTATGTCCTCCTTGGAGAAGTGTCTGTTCAAGTCCTTTGCCCATTTTTTAATTGGGTTGCTTGTTTTCTTAGAGTGGAGTCTTGTGAGTTCTTTGTATATTTTGGAGATTAAACCTTTGCCTGAGGTATCATTGGCAAATATGTTTTCCCATGCAGTTGGTTCTCTTTTTATTTTAAGATTCCTTAGCTCTCATCAAATCTCAATTTCCTATTCAGCATTGTATTGCCATTGCAACATCTTCACCATCCAATCTATTCTTGAACGTATATTACTCCAACACAGATAGGCTGACATGTTGCAGAGCATATGTCTCTCTATGACTGGCATGTACTGATTTTTGTATGTATTGATGGCAGTGTGATGTTCTTATAGATACTAACAGCGTAATCTGTTACTATCTATAAAATATTAAGTTCATGCCACTTAACCAGGAGAAATACTAACACAAGTAAAATTTTAAATAGTGTATGAGGATATTCACTGGTGAATTATAATTGTGGTTTCTCTGGTACCAGAAGTTTTCAAGCAAAACTGGAATAATCATTGTGGTCACTGTGCAGGTACTGTAGAGGGGACTTATGCATCAAATGGGAGATTTGATGACTTCAGACCTCAAAATTCTTATTATAAGGTCTTGTTTAGCTATAGGAATAAAAGGGAGCAGACTTCCCTGGTCTCACTATCTTTACTTCACTCGCTTTTCTTCCTCCTGGGCAAATTCCTTTCATGTCTATGGAAGAGATCAAGATCAAGTTAGCAACAGGAGTCTTCTATGAACCCTGAAGTATTTTGGGCCACCTAGCGAGGTTAGGCTGGAGAACAATGCATTTGACATGAATTCATAAGGGAGAGAAGGGTAAATGGTTATGCCCTGGGCCTCAGAAATTCTAATGGAAGGCAGAAAAGGGGAATATAAAGAAGAAAGTCCAGAGAGCATTATTAGGTAAAAGGAAAAATAAAAACAGCAATCTGTTACCCTATTCCAGGGTGATGGAGGTGGAATGAGAAAGAAAGAGAAGAGTCACAGTTAAAATAATTAGACATATTTAGTTTAGGCTCCATCAATCAAATTCAAAGACGCTCTGATACCGGTCTTCTGTCTAATATCAATGTTGCTATTCAGCACATCGATTTTGTTTGGAAATGGTCTCCGATTTTCCCCTTGTGTGTAGAAGTGATGCTGATGCTGTTCGGGCTCTCAGACAAGAGTAGAGCTGGCTATTCCATAAGTTCCCATATTCCTCCTATGATATTTTTGGCCACCTTTTAGATAAGCTAGCCAACAAACATGTTGAATTGGGATTAAATCTCTTCAGTATCTTTATTCTACTCTATAGCTTGGTCTTTTGGTAATATTCTCTATCCTAAGCTTTTTGTTTGTTTGTTTTCTTTTGTCTTTTGATTAATGAATTCAGTAGTATTGTATGAAGATGATGCAGCTCTATAACTTGATTTATTGTATCTGTTTCTAGGAATCTAGATTGGAGTAGGAAAACATTTGCATAGTATCTAGTGTGTTAAATTCAACATGGCTCCTGTATCTGGAACTCATTTGTGTATCTCTTATGATTTTTTTCTAAGCTTCAGAGATATAAGCATTGCTTGCTGTCTAGTGGTTTTGTGCCATAACCTATACTCATTATCCTTTTGATAGGATAAAGGAGGATGTTGTCTAGGATTTTCAGTGAAGGTATTTATGACACTCTTGTCAGAATAATTAATTTGATGGGTAAAGAAACCAGATGTGAAGAGTAAGGGTGGAGAGTTTTGTAAGTGACCATAGCTAGAAGTATAGACTATGGGAATAATGAACTGAAAAGATAAGGCCTTAAACAAAGTCCAGTTGCTATTGTTCAGTTTAGGTACTAGTAGTTGCAAAAAAAAAAAAAAACACCAAGTATTATTATTCTAGAAGAAACACTGAAATATATGTAATTGTGATTGGCCTAGTTTACAAGTGGGTTTTGGTAAAAGGAAGGAAACAGAATGGTCTTAAATAGTACCTTTGGGGAAATAACTTTTAGTGTGCTTTTATATATTATTCTGAATTTGGGAATTTAGACTTTTGAAGACATGGGAACATTATTTACATTCATCAATAGAAATATTATAAAAATTCAGTTCAGAGTTTGGAGAACTTGAACAAGTACTCAATTCTCTGTGAGATATTACTCATCCCAAATGACTGTTAACAGCATTTCATTCCAGTGTGAGGATGCTATCATCAACACTGAAATTAATCAAACTTCCTTGATTAATCAAAATTATATATTACCATCCTGATTGCAATCACCTATCAAGAAATCATTTCCACAGTAATCCGTAGAAAACATAATCAGTGCCAATGAACCAAAAGCTGGAGGTCTGTGCAACTAAAATAGTTGATAATTTCCCATTATCCTCAAACCAGCCCTTCCCCTAAAAAATGCAACCCATATGATGGGCAGGAATAACCTAGTTCAGGATTTCTAACTATGCTTCACCCGATGATGGATTCTATATAAACACTTGATCAAACCAAAGAAATGGTAATTGCCCTAAACAACATACACTTATTCAAATTATCATCTGACAATACTGTTGCTTTGAACTTTTACATTTGCAAGAACAAAGCTGTTTTTATTATAAGTTTTGAGAACTTATAATAATTTTAACTAATTTTATAATGTTCATATCTTATCAGAAACGGGTTGAACAAAAATGAATAATCTTACGTCTTTGAAATGATTTAATTAAGAGGTCCCTTTCAACCTGAAGATTCCATGATAGTCCAAGACAGCTTAAAGTGTACTGATCTTGTTCACACAGGATCTTTTGCCAAAGACTACCTACCATACAGCTTCATTTTGCTCTGTTCACTTTACCTGCTTTTCTGAATTAGACTTAATTCTTCTAAAAATCCATTATGTTTTAATGAAAGCAATGCGATGCAGTGCAAAGTGCTCTTGGTCAGCCAGAAGGAACTCAAATCAAGCTAGAGCCCTGCCATCAATAATTTCAGTGACGTTTTTCAAGTAATATTATCCCTTTGGTTCTCAGCTTAGTTACAGACAAAGTTAAATGCTCTACTCCATAATCCCTAAAGAATATTTTAGTGCACAATATAAAAATACAAAATAATAACCTGTCAATACAAAAATTATTTAAAATTTAAATACATTATTATTTTTTTAGGTTCTTCCACTTATACATCATCTCTGTTAACATTTTGGTTTGTTTTTTTCAAGGTCGACCACCTAGCATAGGCTGTTGTCTCTGCTCATTAAATGCATCCTTCAAAAATTAGAAAAATAAAGCAGAATTATAGATTCCAGGACTTAATAGATTGAACAGATTGAAGTCTATTTTGAACCTGATGTGTGTGTTGGGTGGCCAGGGCAAGTAGGTGGTCCCTGCCACTGGGAGGAGGGAAAAGAGATGCATTAAAGGAAAAGTATTCTGTTCTTTTCTTGCCTCTGTTAGTTTAGGTCAATAACTGCATGCTTCCTCACCAGGGAAATCACCAGCAACAGCCCAGTTGTTTTACTGGCAATGACAAAATGTTATAAGGGCAAAATAAAAGGCTTGCTGGGAGAGTAACTGATGAATACTCTTGTGAGTTGATGGGTCTCCCCAGGAAACATACTTCTTCATCTTCTCACCTTCTAAGACCTCAGAAGGATAGAGTTAACCTGGGGATACTGGATCTTCTAAATGATGCTTTTCCTCCTAAGCGTGCATGTGGGGATAGGGTGGGTGTAGAATAAACCATGTTGAGAGATTTACTTGGTTTTGGTTTTATTTCTCTTCACATAGAATGGCTGGTTTATCTTAAACTGTCACATGTGTTGTAAAAACTATAAGGAATAATACACTTTCTTATTTCTGAGATGATGACTTATACAGACACAAAAGCTAATGCTACTATTTTAAGAAATGTTTATTCATTTATGTTTATTAGGTATCTGGATAAGAAACAACATAGTACATATAGGATTTGGTACTATTTGAGGTTTCAGTTGTCTACTGGGGGTCTTGCAGCTATTACCCATGGATAGAGGGGCACTACTATAATAATCTCTAAGAGGCACAAAACATATGCTATACTTTTCTTACTCTCTTCTTTTCCAGATTTGGGACACATGGCAGGTGTGGGTGAATAACAATTCCACTATGTTGACCAACCTTGACTGTTATTTTTTGCATTCCTTTTTTTTTGTCAAGGTGCCCAGTGTTCAGTCAGAGACCATTTCTCTTAAAGACATTCTAAATATATTCAGTTAATCTAAAGATATTCAGCCAATCAGAGAACTGTGACAGACCAAATTATATTTTGTGTTTCAATTTTCAGGTTGTTGTTATTGTTTTGATATCTTTATTTCACAGCTTGAAAATGGTAAATTGAATACATTCAGTTATGTTGCAAGATTATATAAAAAATCAAATAAATATTATTTTGAAGATTCTAGGAATGTATCAGAAATAAAAAAAATAGGATTTCTGCTGATTATATAATAACCGTTTTGTTTAAAGGTTAATTGGAAAGTGATATAAGCTATGTAATGGAAGTTAGAAATATCTCATTACAGAGGAATTCACAAAACTCTGGTTTATTTTCCACTTTCATTTATATTATTTCTGTATGCATCTTGAAAAGTATTAAATGTGTTCAAAAAGTAACCCCAAAACAAATAATTTGATTTAAGTCAATAAAATCTAAATGATGTTTTTAAAATTCTATGAGAATTTTTACTTTAGTTTTACTATCTCATGATTTGTGATATTTTTGACAGTTATTGATAATATTATATTTAAAAAATTTTGTTGTTAGCTCTAATCATTTTTCTTACCTCCTAAATATATTATTTAATGGCATTCTTTGACCCCTAACTACCCCAGTTTGGTGAGCTGCTTTGAAATAAACATTCCCATAATGATAGATAGCCACAATTACAAAAATATATCACATATTTTATTATTAATATATGAACCCCCAAGAAACATTTCCAACCAATAGAAAATATATGGTGGGGAATTTCGTGTATAAAATAAACGAATATCTTTCCCCAATTAAACAAAGGAAATCAATTCAGAGCTTTTCCCTCATCCCTTCCATGTGGAAAGTCTAGGTTAAACCCATTATAGAATGTTTAAGGATATTTTCAAAGTTTGTTTTTATAGAGACTTCCTTGTGAGTTTGACTGATACGTACTGTACAGAGTTAGGAGCAAAACCATAAGGTGGAAAGAGCAAGAAAGCGAGAAGGAACGGTGTGATGAAAGGATATGAAAGCTAAAGAAGAATAAACATAAATCTTTTATACTAGAGGTGGTAAAGGATAGAGCAGTGGGAGAATAGGGCAGAGTAACTAGAAAATTTCTTCCTTTCATTTGGAAATGCCAATTCATTCTTCCTATACCATATACTGATAGTCTAGTTTGTGCTAAGCTTTGGTGTTAGATAATGAAATCCCATGTTCAGTTTCCTCACCTCTTACATCTAATCAAGCTTCTCTTTGGCATATACCACTTTCTATACTGGGGACTAGTATTAGGTAAAGTAATGGTTACTTGAACATAAGCACTGAGACCCTAGGACACGTTGATCACTGAGATGGTAAACGGGTGTCTAAAGGGTTGGTAGCCTATACAATGTGAATCTAATGGACCAAAGAATGACTTCTGCCTGGAGTGGGACAAGGCAAAATGGCCAGAGATTGCATCTTGCTACCCAGAAAGTTGTGCAATTTAAAAGTCATGAATCTTCCACTTAATATTTTCAGACTACAATTGAAAATACAAAAAGTAAAACCAATGATAAAGGAGAGCAAAAACATTTATTTTCCTAATTTTCAAGATCATATTTTAAAACCTGATAAAATTCTTATAGCCCAACTCATGTTTAGAGGTAGACAAGAAGTTGCTTGCTTATTTCAAACCCCCTGATTTCAATGGTCATCTCCCGTCGTGTTTCCTGTAGTCTCTGAGGGGAATTATGTCTGCATCCCTCTCTTCATTCTTTCCCCCACTGAGAGAAGCTACAATGCTTAAAAAAAAAAGAAACCTGTAAATAATTTAATATGTCATACTTCCCAGGAACAGTTTGTGTTTACACATAGGAATTAACAAATTAATATAATTCTCTCATTGTTTTCCCCAAGTCAGGAAGGATTATTTTTGTAAAAGCCTCTTGGGTTGTGTCATAGTTTTCTGCCTTCCCACTCAATATACCCATTAATAATAAGTACGTTCTGCCAGGCTCACAGGTGAACTAAGACCATAGTTACTGCATTTTCTGTCCTTAAGGCAATGATTTCCATAATTACAGAGATGTCTGAATTGTGTGTTATCTTGAGAAGACAAGACTATGGGGAATTGAAACCAAATCAATATTTAAAGTCAAAATCAATAGAAGTTACAAAACTCTAAATTTTCATTTTTCCAGATCAGTTCTCCTCAAACTTTGCAGTAAGGTATCATTTAATAGACAAAAAAAAAAACCACACACACAAAAACAACCCTCCTACACATGAGCACTACATACGCCTCACCAGGTAAATTTGACCACAGTTGAATCATTCTTTACTTTGTTCTGCAGTAAGAGTATTTTGATAATACACTGGGAAGTTACTGCAGTGAAAAATTGTTTAAAAGTTTCTCTTTAAAACTCTATTTCTATTTATCTGACATGGCTGAGCAACATTGCCTTCACAAAGAGGCGCCATGTTAAGGACCATACACTGAGTAGCAGCATTGAAGAGAAGCTCTTAGAAATATTCCTGGAAGCAGCGAAAAGCAGTCTTATTTCTACTGGGATGAGTTAATGCATAAGTGGTCGGCCAATAAAGAAGAAAGTCCCATTGGTATAATAAAGAGATAAATGCTGCAGCCATTTTCTGTCTTGCCACCACATAAACAAAAAGAGTGAGGTTTTCCAGATAACTGAAACAGACGTCAACTGTCTTTATGGCCTAATATGCAAAACTAAGAGCAATCTCAGCAAAAGGTTCATGGCAAGGAGTCCCAGAGGAAAAAACTGACAAAGGGTTATGGACTATCCTGTGTTACTCAATAATAGTATATAGTCTTTGACCATCACTAAACTCACTAAACTTCACATTTGCAAAACAAGTGGATTCAGATTATATGTTTAGTTCATTTTATGTCTAAAGTTATAGATTTGTTGCCCTTTAAAATATTAAACCCCAAGCTGAAATTATGGTAAGAAACTTCTCATGCCAAAATAAAGTCAATCACAATTTTTACGTTTCTAACTGGCATTTTCCCAGAATGATCCACCACTGATAGAAAGATTACTGAAGACAATAGTAAAAAGTAGAAAATATTGTACATTATTATAACCATACGCATTCAATAAAATGTTTGTTTCTTGATTAGGATTGTAAATTGCATTTGAGTCACTTAAATAGATGGGATACAGCACTCTTCTAAAGCTAGAATTTTGTTTTTAATATATTTAAATCTACATTTGATTTCATGTTTCACTAGAGAATTGCATTATAATAAGTGGAGCTATGGAGATATAAAGTTATTTTACTCTAATGTCTCACATTAGGAAGTCTCAGTTCTACAACTTGCCTTTATAAAGGCTAAATGAGACAGAGGAAAAAAATCCAGTTGAAAATAACTCTGAGAAAGTTTTGAAGAATGAAGTTGCTACTGTAATATAAATTGCTGTCAAAACTGGGAGAAAAAGATTCCTGTGAACACTAAAGCCATTAGGGACTCCAAGGTATTTTATGTTGAGCCAAGACCAAGTGAAGGAGAAAATACTCTGGAAGAGCTGTTGGGAATTGTCCAAAAAGAATTGGAATGGAATTTTGTGCTGGTCCATAAAAAGTGATGGAGTTGAAAAATTCAACTCCAGATGGAAAAATTTCTTAAGCATTTTGTTGGCATAAAATAATATGTTCAACCAAGTCAAAATGATGCGAAGAATACACTTCAAGCTGAGTTTCAACCTGAGTGGATTAGGTCCATGTTTTCTAGAAGTAGATAATTTTACAACATTCTAAGGAGAAGAGATAAAAATATTTTCTGAATAGCAGATCATCAGCAAGCCTATCTGCTCTCATTGTGTGTTTACAATGGGTCTGATCAACAGTTTAACTCTGTAGACAATTCCAGTAAAGCAGCCTATTAATGAGCGAATGAGGCTGTACAGTGTCAACAACTTGGACCAACAGTCTCTCTCAGAGACCTCTGTGAAAATCATGGCTTAGTTTGCTTATTGGAGAACTGTTACATATATTATTGGTTATGTGAATCACCTAGTTAATTATTAGAATTTCTGAGCGAAAAAATACTGTTAAAGATTTCCCTGAACATGCCATTTAAATGTCATAATTGAATTTTCAACAAAACACCTAATTGTACGCTACCACAAAATGATATGTACCCATTAAAATGACAGGCATAAACACGATTCTCACAAATTTATACACATGACTCACTCCCCGATGTAAGCACTAGGAAGCTGGTGATATCTCTTCCCTTTTTCAGTTATTGATATGTTAGCCTTTCATTTTTCTCTTGCCCTTTTCTTGATTAAATTCATTGTGCTCAAAACTACTACGAAAACCTTCCTTGGACTACATTTTCACATTGGCATTTACTTATTCACGATGTAAGGTAGATTGCAACTTAAAGTTATATTAAATCCAAGTTTCAATATAATTTAATATACACACATATCTAAATATGTTCTACATGCTTAGACTTACTCCTCTATGATCCTTTGTTATTTTGCAAACTGCTCCACACCCCGAAATTTCAATTTTGTCAGCCCTGACAGGCCACACCAATCCAACTTGCTTCTTTCTTAGAATTTAGTCATGGTTAACTTCATCTTATTCCATATTGTTTAGTCTTCACACTGTTTTCTGTATAGAAATAAGCCTGAAATAAGTTAAATGGTAAATCTCTCAGGGGTTATTGCGTATTTTTAAGATGATTGAACATAACAGACAAATTACTGAAAACCTCACGTGTAGAGAAGGAACACAAGGTAAGCTGCTGTTCCGAACACCTTGTTAACAAGAGGGGCAATTTATTACTTTTTGAGGGTTTTCTATGTACAAAGTTATACTTGGAACATTAATATTATTTTCTGCTGTAATCTTTTAAAACCCTATAAGACTGATATTAGTGTTCATTATTTAAAACAAATGACAAAGCTGGAACTTAAATCATTATATGCTTTGAAATTAAAAAAATACTGCTTTTCCCAAAACATCATACCAACCCCTCAAATGTGTGTGTTGGGAATAGTCCAAAATATCCTGTGCACATGTTAACTGATAATATCAGTTATCATGTTAATATCCTTACACTTGGATTTTGCAAAAGCGTCTTAATTTTATTGAACATAAGAACATATTTGAAAGCTGAAGTCATTACTTTTGCATAGATCCATAGGATCCAGTGGACACTAATTCTTAGCGGATATGCTCGCAGCTTGCACAAAAATTGTTATAATAGTGAAGGAAGCCTGCTTCACCTCTCTTGCCTCCCATCACCTCAACATTCCCCACGTATTGGGCAACTGCCCCTCTGTATGCCCTGCATGGTTTACCCACCCACCACATTCCTACGCTAAGGGGATCTATACAAAGAAATGATGGAGGGAATTCTTCCCAGAGAGAGAGACAGAGAGGATATTTGACTCTGCTACATCCTCTGTCCTTTTAGTGAGGACTGAGATATTGCATTCCTTATCTGAATACTGGTTTTGACACCAACGAAGGAGGTGTGAGCAGCCGCAAGCCCTTGTCTTTCCTTTTGACTTAACCACCTCTTTCTCATTGGGAGGTCATTGGAAAAACAATTACCTCACATCCTCACATAGACAAATACGTAAAAAAAACATTCTGACAGGCCTTCCAAATCTGTAGAAATTCTAAAACTGATTTACACAAGCAGATTTGTAGAATCTGTTCATGATACGGCCTAGATTGGCATTTTGGGGGACCCCTGGTGGTGGTTCGTGGTGACTCCTGCTACCTGGCATTCATGTACATTCACAATGTCCTTCCCTTGGCTAGAATGGTTTGCTCGTGTCTGACAAATAGACTAGGGAAGGAATGATGCTATGGTTGCTATATTCAGTTATAAAGAGGTAACGGCTTTCTTTCTGAACACACAGTCTCTCTCTGATGACTTGCAGTGGTGAAGCTAGCTGTCATGTCCTGAGGCAGCCCTGAGTAGAGGTCCTCACAAGAGAGCTTAGAAGGAGATTGGAAGGTTGCCAATAACTTAATGCAAGAGTTGGAGGCAGGTCCTTTAGCCCCAGATGCCTCTGGAAGTGACTCTACTTCAGCCCCCACAGCTTGACTGCAACCAGAGCCAGAGGCTTGGGTCACACACTCCCAGAAACCTGCTCTCAAATTCTAACGACAGAAATGGTGGGACAATAAACAGTTGCTATTTTAAGCCACTAAATGGGTGAGTAATTTGCTGCCCAGAAATGATAGCAACTACAGAGTTTAGGTATTTGTTTGTAACAAATACCTAAAAATATGGGTGTAACTTTGGCACCAGAGAGTTTCATGTCCTGCAGTATGGTAACACGGGGGTGCATGGCTACTGCCACTGCCTGTCACCCTGAGGTCGATGCCCCTGACTCTGACTGAACGGCAATTCTAAGTCCGACGGCTGCTACCGCTGTGCCATGCACACTAGCCATCTCATCCACTGCAGCCTATAACACAGGACACCAGGTCCCCTTCCCCCACGGCACACTTGTATGGACGCTTTTATGTAGCCCTACTTCCCTTCCTGAGATTCAGTCTCCTCAACCTCCCTACCCCCTTCTCACTCTCCTGCAGCTCTGACTCCTCATGTCCCCAACTCTGGCATGCACATCACTCCATTTGAGTTTGGGTTGCGTTCATCTGAATCCACATCAGAGTTTGACCTACAATCAACCTGAAATATCTTTTTCGAGCCCTCCATGTGCTCACCTGTGTAAAGCAGATATTCTTGAAATTTTACCTCTGGTTAGTTCTTGAGTCTAGTTTCGGAACATTCAGAACTTCATCATTAGGAAAAAATAGAATAATTCTAAACAGGAAAAAAAAGCTAAACAAAAGAGATTTCTTTTAATATTATTTTGAAATTATTTTTAAAAATATGTCATCATGTCTCCGTTTACGTGTGGTCCCCAGGCATTTATTATGCCCATGAATCCTAATTAATATAAACTGCTTACTACAATGTTTTTCTAGCAGGCAGCCTCAAAATGTCCCATTACTGTGATTAAATATTTATTGAACTTGAAGTGTGTCCTCAACTCTGTGAAAAAAAGGTACAGCAAGGGTTTCTACTTTAAAGACATTTTTGTGCTCAAATGTACATCATGGCAAGATCATATACTAGGGAATTAATTTTTCTCAAATTCTATTATAGTCTATCTTGCATTTTTAAATAAATGATCTTATATTTATTTATTATTAAATAGACAAATACATATTTAAAATAGTATCTAATTTATTTATACATTTCCTTGTTAAATGAAAAATGAAAGCTTAAACCGTGTATTTTGGAAAAACATTTCTTGACGAAAATTTGACAATGGCCACTAATTGCATAGAATCTGCCCATATATTTTGATCCCCTTTACAGAAATCTACTTTATTACTTTAAAGAAGTTCAATCACTATATGTACAATGTCTACATAAAGGGTTTGCCACATTAGTACAGTTATTGTTTGAGCTGGATTATTGCTTTTGGTGGGGGGGGGGGGGTCCCAAACTATGTGGGATGTTCGGCAGCAGCCTTGGCTTCTCCCCACTAGATAAATTCTAATATAGTCGCCCATCGATCCTCCCAGTTATATAAGCAACGGTACCTCCAGACATCGTCAGATGTTCCCTCTCAAGGCAAAATGCCCTGACTCACACTGAGCAGGACTGGTTTATAGTCACAAAATGTACAACATCAGAGAATGGTTTAAGTCATTATAGCACATTATAAATTATACTCATGGAAGATATTCCGTGTTATAGAAACCTGTGAATTACGGGAATCAGAAATACAAAGAACTCCGTGGGACACCCAGACAAGGTAGGCAAGTGGAAAGCACCAGGGAAGATTGTGATAAACGAAGGAGCTCATGGCATGTGCTCCAACTATTGGCAGAAAAGGGCTTCTGCCCCTACAGTGTCATTGTCAAGTATTATAGGACTCAAATTCAGATCCAATGTTGTTAATGACTTTTTTTAAGAAAAATACATATATCTGAAACATCTCTCTAGTGCTTAAAATATTGGAAACTGATTTATTTAAGATACACTACCAGCAAAAATATATTTTTAAATTTTGCATTCTTATTTATACCATCTGTTATACTACTAAATGATAAATACAAAATTATATATAAGTTTATAAAATTTACTGGAGTTATACAATACATATCTACATCTAAATATATAAAGATATACATAACTATACATTTATCTAGAGTTCTATAGCCCTATATCTATATCTGTATCTATATATCTATGTATCATATAGATATATCTGTATCATCATCTATATCTACATAGATATAGATGGATAAATAAAATAGATAGATAGATGGCTATCTCTCTATATAGATATATATCTATATAAATATACATGTATATATATATAGAAAGAGAGACATAGATATATAAGTAGACTTATAGACATATGTTAAACATACTAGAGGAATATAAAAATGTTTAGGATGTTTTCCCATGGGTGGTATTATTTTCATAACAAGAATAATGGTTGCAAATGCATTTCTTTTGTTCATGGTGGAGCTTTCCCGATGATTTTTGTGGAGAAAACACACCCGTTTCAGTGCAGAGGGTGCAAAGAACTGGAAGTTTGGGAAGCAGAGAGAGACCAGGAAGAGAAACCCCTCAGGTTCCACAAGAACATAAACTCTGTTGGCACTGTGCCTCCGCCATCATTTGGGAGTGAAAAGCCAGGAAACTGAAATTGTCACCTCCCTAAAGGAAACTGAACAAGGATGTAGGAGCTGCCTACCGCTTATTTCTCTATCATAGCCAGATATTAACAGGGATGCATCCTAGTCTGGGCATCCCAGATTCTGAGAGACGGGTGGAACAAGAAATGGAAAACCAGCCCACAAGATGTGTCTCAAGTAAAACCCTTAGTTAATGTCACACAGGTCAGTGTCCAATCGACAATTATAATATATTCTGCTTGTGCTAAAATTTTAATTCTTTAAGAAATGGAGCCAAGGTGAGGATGGAAAATAATCACCCAGAGGTGTCAATATTTCAGAAGGTGGAGGTAAAAATAAAATAAAATAAAGTAAAATGCATCTAGAATTCAAGCTAAAAGAAAAGACCCCAAAACCTAGGAAAAATACCAACCACAGAGAAATGTGCCACTTTATGTGGGAGTTTTTACCATCCTAAAGGAGTTTGTGTGATTCAGAGAACAAGTCCTTCCTTCATGAAAGACCCACTTCATGACGTGATTTTAGGCAACAGATACTGGAATAAAAAGAAAATATCCTTGCTGAACATACAAAGCAGGGAATATTGTAATTTCTGCATAGCCCATCTATTCTAAAATGGAAATTTAACTCTTTCATGTTTTCCATTGAAATAATAATATTTACAGGTTAAGCCTTTCTTTTCTGTGGGAAGAAAATAACCCATGATGTTCCGTAAATTTGATGGAGTTTAATGGGCCACTGAGGTCTGTAGTATAAGAATAAAAATGTAGCAGATTTTCTGAGCAGGCCAAGAAGAGAAGGGGCCTGCAGCAGAAAGAAGATAGATTTCCAAGCTGGAAGAGGACCTTGGACATCTGAAATATTAGAAGTGGTGGAGAAGAGACAGCAGGCTTAGAAGCAAGACTGGTTATCTAGCTTCATTTAGTGATGGCTAGGCCTCCCCAGAAGAATGGCTGGCGCTGATCTTCATAAGGCAGGACAGGAAGCAACCATATAAAAGCTTGCCTTGTCCAGTGATTGCAGAAAACTGACAACCAACCAACCCTTCTGCTGGACAATGGATGCCTCAGCAGTAACTTGCATGAATAGATTGCAACATGCCTGCATCACTCCCCACCTCATCTTATGAACAATCCCTCAAACTGTGGTGTAAGTCTAGACAAAATGTTAAGTTTTCAGTCAGAGCTAGACATTGCTTTACAATTTACAAAGAAGTGGAATTTTTCTTGCATTAGTTTCTTTGTTGATAATACTCATTTCATCTACTTTCTGATTTGCTATACCTGTCCTGTACATTTTCTAGCATGTACATGTATTACTTCTCTGTACCTAAAAGGCTACTTTTATGAGAAAAATCCAAATGTACCAATTACATGCAATACCCTGATTTTATTTCTTTTAATTAGCATACTTGATTAGCAATGGGACTTTTAGAATAACGACATGTAGTCGAAATTGAGGTTACAGAAGCCATTACCTATTTCCTCATTGATCCGTGGCAGTTTGTAGACACCACAGAAAATAAAACAGTAGCTAATAAATCCTGCTTTGAAATAGAGAAGGATTAAACTAATGAAAAGATCTGTTTCTCATTTTATAATACACAGGCTATCTTACTTCATTGTATTCTACTCTACTGTTTTGACATGGGCATTACTTTTCCCTCGGTGTTAGTATTAGTGATTATTCTGCAAGAAATTCCTTTTGAGAGACTATCTAGCACTATATTTTTGACAGACTAACATTTGGGAAAAAAGTAGAAATCAGAGACATTTTAATGAAAAATAAGAAATACATGTACAACCTTATTTACACAGAGAATAAATGCTTTGATAGCAAATATTTCAGAGTTTGTGTTTTGTGTCTGATCTTTAGAATGCATTCAGCTGCCCAGGTTCTTTTTCCCAGTGAGGGCACCTTAAATCTGCCCAACTTTCACCTAAAAATAAGACAGAGAGACTCTGACCCCCATTTTTTCCATATTTCAATACCTACATTGCACTAAATACATTTGAAATAGTTCCCTGTTCCTGAATTCTCCACCTCCTCTACCTGAGTTCTAATCACAGATTAATTAAAACAGGCTAATTATACACTAGATTAAATGCAGTACATCCTTCAGGTTTAGCAATAAAAATTTCATCTTATTACAAATACACAAAAACCTATGTTTATTTATGTGTAGTCATGTATAAATAATTGTGTGTATATAATGCATTTGCTTGTATGTCACATACCAAAGGTCAGCACTTCTTATTTTAGGCTTACATATAATTTTCTGTATCACTCTTTTTTAAAATTTGTATGCAATCTTTATTGTATTTCCCATTACCATTTAACCCCCTTATATTCCTTCTGCCCAGCAATCACTACACTGTTGTCCATGTCCATGAGTCCTTTTTCCTTTTTGCTCAATCCCTCCATTCTTTAACCTCCTCCCCCGCCAACTAGCTATCATCTCTTCTCCATCTATAAGTTTGTCTCTGTTTTGTGTTTTAGTTCAGTGTGTTTGTTGAATTCCACATATGAGTGAACTTACACGGTATTTATTTTCTCTGCCTGGCTTATTTCACTTAGCACACAGGTGGCAAACACAAGGGTCAAATCCGGCCCTCCACCTGTTTTAACTGGCACCTTGTTTCTACCCAGAAGCAGAGCTGAGCTCTCACTTAACTGGTAAGGAGTAGTTACATTTACATAGTCCTAAAATTACATTTGGCCTTTTGAAGGTAACTGCAAGGCTGATGTGGTCCCTGGTAAAAATGAGTTTGATGCCCCTGACAGCATAATGTTCTCCAGATTCATTCATACTGTCACAAAGGGTAACATTTTCTTCATTTTTATGGCCAAGTAGAATTGCATTGTTTAAATGCCCCATAGTTGTTTTATCCACTCATCTATTGATGGACACTAGGGTCGTTTCTATATCCTGGCAATTGTAAATAACACTGCAATAAACATAGGAGTGCTTGTGTTCTTCCAAATTGGTATTTTGGGTTCCTTCGGATATATTCCCAGAAATGGGATCACTGGGTCAAAAACCAGATCTGTTTTTAATTTTTTGATGTATGTCCATACTTCTTTCTATAGTGGCTACACCTTCTGCATTCCCACCAACAGTGTGTAGGTAAATATGTCTTTCTATAAGTGTTACACTAGACAAACTTGATAGAGAAAAAAGCCAGATTTGTATTTGCCTAAATTGTCTTCATTCAGTTCTTAGTAGGATAAAATGGACTCCTAAAGAATTGGAAGTCAAACTAAAACTAAGTACCATTTATTCAAGTATGACCTTCAAAAGTCACATAATTTTCTCGTATTAATAGACAATGTCCATCCAGATTCCAGGCAATAATGCTTTGTGAATAGTGTTCAGCAATGCTGGCTCCATATTCTACATTTAATAGTTGCAAGTAAGTTAGTTGGTGTCAAAGACAAACAACTAAAATTTTAAAAATCTAGCAAAGATGGCACATAAGAAATATATAAAATAATGTGATATATTTTGCTTGTATACAGAAATATGTGATGGTCAGCTTCAAATATGAAAAGTGTGTACACGTTTAGTAAGGGCCAACTTCATGTCAATAGCCATTGCTCTGAAAGCATTACCATAATGAACACTCATCAGCTAATAACATCACAACATAAATTAGGCTTATTAATTTAACAAATATGTGTTTTTAGATTGCTATCCTGGGTCCTGAAACAAACACAACCAATACTGTGTTTGCATGGAAATATGCACCATCACATGAGGGAAGAATCAGTTGTACAAATCAGTAATTATAATAAAAATTATAAGATATTTATTTACACACAGAGCTACAGAGAGTAAATTACATAAGAGAGACAAAAGGGAATTTCTATTACACTTTCTCTCTTCCTCCCTACTAGCATGCAATGGTACTTTCTACAGAAAAAAAAAAATCTCCTCTAAGATGATGTGGGTCCTACGTAGATTAAAGGGGCTAAGTGAATTGACAGGAGCCCAGCATCCAATATTTCCAAAATTATTAAGTCTAAAAATGATCTATACTTTCCTCAAATGGAATAGAGAGCATGAGAAAATAAATTACAAGTGGATTGAGCATGGGCCTGCGAAAGACACGATCGCGGTTTGATTCCCAGTCAGGGCACATGCCTGGGTTGCAGGCCAGGTCCCAGCAGGGGACTCACGAGAGGCAACCATACATTGATATTTCTCTCCTTCTCTCCTTCCTTTAGGGGGCAGGCCTGGGAATATAGGACATAAAACTGTACTTGAACAAGAATTAAATAAAAAAAGAAAATAAATTACATACTAGTCTTCTTTGTGTATGAGTTCTATTGCTGGCATATTCTACATAGTACTCAGTTTATAGCTCCTCAATGTAGACTTATTTATTTACGCTCCAAGTTGAGCCATGGAAAGCACAACTGACAGTAACCAAACACACTTCCAGCTGTCAATTGTCCTCTACCCTTTTGCACAGGTGAACCAATGAGGACATTGAGAGAGTGACAGCGTGCCTGCCTTGGCTCGTGAGTACAACTTCACGGTCAATGGTGAATTCTTCTGTGACTCCAATTGTATTAAGTTCTGGAGGAAAACACATACTTTGTAATTACTTGCTATAATTATTTTTTGTCTTTAGCCAGTGGTTTTCTAACAGATTTAAAAAAAAACAAGAATTTGTTACAGGCATCTATTTTTTCTTTACCACATTGTTTTTTATTATTTTTCAAAACATGTATTACTTGCACTTTGGAGATGTTGTGGTGAATACTAGCTAAGTATTAAGAATATTAAATGAAATGAGATGGCATGTAGTATTAGTTTTCACTAATATTATTTTTGCTAAATTACTATTGAACAAAGCCTGCCTTGATCCACTTAGTTGCCTCAATTCAGCCATAATGATGCACATTTATTTATTACATATAAATAAATAAATAAATAAATAAATAAATAAATATATAAGAGTACATGTCAGAACTTTCATCCCCAAAATGAATAATACTATTAAAATAAATTGGAAAACTCATGGCTTGGCCCATAGCATCAAACACTCTGCGTTATTATAATAATAGCTGAATTATTGGGGTTTTTTGCTGGGATCTTTATAGCTATTACTTTTTGTGCTTACACAAACTTGGTATCTTTTTACAAATCCATATTTCAGTTCATAGTTTTGTATGTCAGAAGTATCGCAGTCTTGACTTTGTTCAATGTGTTCCCCTGGGTCTCAGGATCAAAAGAAAGTGTCAAACAGCCTGACTTCTAAGTTGGAGGTTCTGGGTGGAAAAATCTGCTTCTAAGCTCATTTTAAATGAAAGAGTCTATGCCGAATGGGATCATATAGTTCCCTTCTGTTATAGAATTGAGTTAACAATTACTGGCTAGGGTTTGCTCTCAACTCCTAGAGGCCATCCACATTCCTTTTCCCATGACCCACTATGTCTCTGGCCAGAAAGAGAATATGAAATCCTTCTCATGCAGTTAAGTGTATACTTCACCTTCTGCATCTATCTGCCACTAAAAAACTCTATACTTTTTAAAAGGATTTGTGATTATGTTAGGCCCACCTGGATACCCTTCTCTTTAAGTCAACTGTGTCATGTAATGTAATCTAACCATAGAAGTGATATCCATGATATTCACCTTCCTATGGATTTGTGTGGCCTGGTCTGGGGTGAGGGAATGCCTCTTTTAGAATTCTTTCTACCAGGGGAGCTAATACAGGCCATAGACTCAACAAAGCAGAGGCATCAAAACAAACGTTTTGTACATAATTTGATATTTCAAAAACATTCTACTTTACCTTCATAGGAAATATCAGGATTTATTGGACTTTGAAAGGTTCTTATTTTATAATGGGTGTGCATGTGTGTGTCGGGTTTCCTTTGCTTTTGTTTCAATTTATTTTGCTTTTATTTAGTTTTTTTTTTTTTAATTTACATATGGCCCTGACTGGTGTGACTCAGTCGATTGGATGTCATTCCACAAAGCAAAAGGTTGCCGATTTGATTCACAATTGGGGCACACACTTGGTTGCAGGCCTGGTCCCTGGTTGGGGTGCCTGTGGGAGGCAACTGATCCATGTTTCTCTCACACATTGGCATTCCTCTCCCTCTCCCTCTTTTTAAACATAAATAAATAACATCTTTTAAAAATTACAAATGGAGGGCAGATGTATATCATAATTCTGACACTGTTGCAGAGATAGTAGATAAACTATTTACTCATTGCATTAAAAATATATTTTACATGATTTCCTTCCTTTTTTAAATTATGCACCAATGGATAAGCTTGTTCATACATTCTGCTTTGGAAGAAAAACTTGGTGAGGGCAAAATCTTGGACATACTATAAAATTGATAAGATATAGAGTTTATAGATGTTGAAAAGCATTCGAAGTAATTTCAACTCCTTATGGAAGTCTAATTTTTATTCCTTGGAATGTCCTATACTACAAGGGATTTAGAAACACTTGACAAATGTATTGAGCAATAATAATTCACGAGCCATAACTTTAGAGTAGTCTGATATGATTATTTTTATGTAAGATAAAAGCAAATACTGATAGGGAAATTGCTTAAATTAAAATACCTATAAATCATGTTACAGGTTATGCAACATGATTTAATTTAGCCTATTTTTGTAATACTAATCTGATACCAGGAACAGAAAGCACTGATGAAAATGCCCATAAATTATCATTTATGTATAGAAATGAAAGAACCAGACTAAACATGAGATCCTAAAGTTTATGTTTATTCATAAACAGTCACAAAATAGATGCAGGAGGTTGCACCTGTTTAAGGCACATACTCTCCCAGATATGCAATTAACTGAGTTTCATCATCTCCTCCAGATGAGATTTCTGCAGTGAGATAGAATTAATTAAGTGCATTCTATTCTATGAAAATAATTAGTGTTTATGGAATATGTAAATGAAGGCATTGTAGTAGGTGTACATGAAGATATTATATGGGGATTATTGCATAGTCCTTCAGATTTAAGACATTGCTAAGTGTAACAAGAATAAAACATTCACCAGCATGCATAAAAAAATCTCCTAATGTAGGTGCAGTATTATCAAGTTATCCAAGTTGATTGAGGCTTAATTGTAAAGTAAAGGTGCATACTCAAGTGACTTTGTGTTTCTACAAGTAAAATTAAAAATAAAATAGCTTTTTGCCAAGTTACCTAAAATGTCAAGAAAAAGTTTTCAAATTAAATTAAATAGAAAATTGCCTCGGTTTTTCAGTAGGAACAATCTTACTGTTTTCCCTGAGTGATGAGACTTAAAAAGATCTTATTATTATCTTTTGCTTTATGGGACTGCAACCAATAGGAAACTGGATTCCTTTTTTAAAAGATTAAATGGTTGTAACTGGCCAAAGAGAAATTTCTAAATGAAATAATATATAACATTTCTGGTAAACATATAATAGTCCCTTGAAGCTGTCAACTAACTTATTTTGAATATACTTCAACAGTTTATGCCAATTTTGTTTTAAATTACATACAACATTTTTGTTACTGTAATTTCAGCAAAGAGTAGAAAATCATAGAAATAAACTAGTGGAGATGGCTTCAACATGGAATCTCTTTAGTAGTCCCCACTATTCATTGTAGTGCGGCTACATTTGAAGTATCAGTCTTGTTTGCAAATTTAACCCCATAGTAAAAAAGCCTTTTCTCTCTTCTGAGTGATAGAGCTTCAACTATTTGAAGCTGACCATCACATATTTCTGTATACAAGCAAAATATATCACATTATTTTATGTATTTCTTGTGTGCCATCTTTGCTAGATTTTTAAAATTTTAGTTGTTTGTCTTTGACCCCAACTAACTTACTTGCAACTATTAAATGCACAATATGGAGCCAGCATTGCTGAACACTATTCACAAAGCATTATTGCCTGGAATCTGGATGGGCATTGTCTATTAATACGAGAAAGTTATGTGACTTTTGAAGGTCATACTTGAATAAATGGTACTTGGTTTTAGTTTGACTTCCAGTTCTTTAGGAGTCCATTTTATCCTACTAAGAACTTCATGTCAGAATATAAAGTCTCTATTTTCCTAACTACATAATGAACATTCAACAAGGCGTCTAATCAAAGAATCCCTTTCTCATTAGTACAGTGCTGACAGATTCATCATCAAGTGACAAGTGTTCCAGCAAATTGTGTTGGGATCCTATCAGACGTGTCGGGAACTTGAGCTTCCTTTCCGTTAAGTCAATTAGGGACAGAAACCAATTTCCATGATAAAAATGTGACTGAAAACAAGGGAAACTTTCTAACAAAATTTTCTGATAGAAAATGAATTATACACTGTTTCCTATATGTTTAATGAGTTGTTATTTTAAAATATTATTTGAATAATTTAGTATTGAACTAATGTGAAAATCAAAGAAAAAAAATCCTTAAAATCACTCATTTAATTATTGTCAAGCTTTGAACTATTGCAGAGAGAAACAAATTACATTTTGGAATTTTCCCATGAGTACAAGTGACATGATTATTTTGGTAGTTACGGCTTTTGGAGGATAGATTTTATTTACTTCCACCATTTATTACTTCATATATCACATAATTTAAAATTTCTTTTTTATCATGAGAGTGCAAAACTACTTAGTAATCTAATCCTGACCATGAACCATGATATTGTGCTTTTAGTTATTTTTATATTTGTATACAAATATATGTAAGTTAATTACATTCATATTTAAATATCATCATGGGGGATTTAATAATGATATTCTCTTTGATTCATTGTCATTTTAGAATTCTGCATCTTCATTGCTGATTACTTTTCAATATTCTGCCTGATCTTTAATCTTATTTCTTACCCTTGTACTATAAAAACCCACCTAATTACATAGAAATATGTCTCTCTCAAGAGCATAAACAGTAACTTTGTAAAAAAAGTAAAAAACTCTCATTTGTGTTTATATTTCTGCGCACTAAAATAGTTTACAGCAGGAATGGTCCTGCTCCAGGAGGCATCTGGGAACCAACAGACCCAGTTTGAAGCTGATGAGAATGCGAATGAGGTAGCCCAAGTTAAGGGAAACTTAACCGTGACTGTGTTCATGTTTTATAAAGTTCATAAAGCTATGTCTTCTGATACTTTGGTATAGAACTGAAAATAAAAATGGAGACAAGATCATTGAGTATTTAAGGGTCTGGGGAGCTCTTGACCTTAAAAGAGTTCAGTGACAATGTCAGGACCCAGAGAAAACCACCTCACGATATCCCACAATGCCATATTGATTATTTCAAATTCAAGTTTACTGAAGAGATTGTTGGTGTCAGAACACTCTGACCTCTCTGTCCCCCTAAGAGCAAGAGTTAAATCTCCCACGTGGAATGAATGTGTCCTCCAAGCACTGGGAAGACTCTCCTCCCTCATCATGGGCGTTAAAGAATTCAGAGGTGACAAGCCTCTAACAGTAAAGTTTGTTGCTTCTGTATTAATTTACTACCCAAGCCCAAACTTTGTGTAGACTTTTCATGAACGAAGACACAAGCCTTGCTTAGATTCCTTTTCACAGAGCACTTTTTTGTCCTGTCAGTTCTTCACAAAGTTGTTGTTTCTCTGTCTACCAGAATAAAAATGTGTTTAGTTTGATATATATACATATATATTGAGACTCATGGTATGACCAAAGCATCATATTGTGATTCCCCATTGTACAATACTAAATTGGATTTTCACCTATTCGTTTAGTCTTCTGTTAATTTTATTATTGTATTATTAGTCCAGCCATAAGAAGTAAAATATAGAGGAGGGAAATTCTTTCTTTGCTCAATGGCAATCACATGGATTAGCTCTCCACGGTACAATATACAAGGGGGCATTATGGACAGTTCAGATACCATTCACTTGTGTAAATTTATGACCTGACCTTAAAATTTCCAGAATGAATGTTGTAAACTGTTTGAGTGTAAATTTGGTATATGCTATATCAGTTACTGAATACAGAGTCTTTTTTTTCAACTCTCTTATTTCAACTCTTAAGCAATGGCTTTAAATTTTTTCAAACTTTTATGCAATTTTTGAAACCTTTGTGAATTCTTTTCAAAAATATAGAAAAATAAAAGAATAATAGAATAATATACCTAAATGTTCACCATCTAGACTAATAGCCAAACAAAATAATAGGTGGGTCAATAAGTTTTTCAAAATATCCAATTAATTTTAATAAAAACAAATACAATTTAACTTTTATTTTCTATTTAGCATTAAAAGTTGGGTTTTAATGACAGCATTAGTTTCAATGTCAATAATACAGAATTGTAATTTCCCTGTGATTCTTTTTGCCTTAATAAATATGTTAATATATTTATTTATCATTAAAGATAATAAGACAATTACTTGTGAAATATACTTGAATTGACTTTAAATGATAATGTTGTACAATTAATTTTAAATTTTTTTCTCTAACTACATGACTAGATTTACATCAGATTTCCATAACTGATCAATGTGATGGTTGCTTCATCATATTACTTTTTCTACTCTGCTTTGTGTTATTTAGTCTTAGTTCCTTTTTTGTTATATTTACAAAAAGTAAGTCCTGTAATAATATATACTCTAGCAAAACAACCCCTCTATTCTCTGTCTGATAATATATTTATCTGTTTGGATGCATTCGCTTTTTCATAACATCACCCATAGGTACTGTGTCTAGGTTAGTGATTTACATATTATTTTTGATGTGTGAAAAGCAGATGATAACACAGTTAATGTGAATATTTTTCCAGTTATGGAAAATTCAAAATTGGCTAACAACAAGGTAATTTCCACATGATGAATATATAGGCATAAACTCAAAATTGTAGTGAGGACACCTGAATATATTACCCACATAGAACATAAAGGAGCCATCTCTTTTCCTAGAAGCAGAGGGTCTGTGAACAAAAGCATTATGGACAATATAATTTTTATGTGTTCCTATATTTTTCTGTCTTTTTATTCTAAATAGTATTTTGTAGAAAATCCAGATTATAAAGTAAGCACTGTTACTCAGAATAGTAATCACCCAGTAAATTTGGGACGCCAAAAAAAAATTGACAAAGTTCAATCAAATGATAACCTTCCTACCTTAAAAGGAGGGAAAAAATAACATGACATATGGGACTAGGAGTCCTATGCCATTCTCCCAGCTTCAAAAAATTTTAATAGTATTAACCTTACTCTGTATCAAACATAAAAACTTAATTAATCTATGTGATATACACTGATTTAGCTTATATTTTTCATTTGTTTATTTTGAAAATAATATTTATTTACATATTTCTCATTATTTTAAAATGTGACTTATACCATCTTGTAATGGATAAGAATTTAGTGGGGGAGGGGAAGCTGATGAACCACTATGCTGTCTGCTCCTTTATGCTCAGTGTACTCCCTGTCAATTCCCATGATTCTTTCAGTTTCCTGCTTCAGGAAAGCACATTTGATGGTGTTCTTAATGCAGCGCTCAGTCTCTGCTACTTACCACTGACCTTGTTTAGGAAAACACAAGTTTAATACGCTAGGAAATAAAGTTGAGAGAAATCAGGATTTCTCATTTAAATGTCTTACTATTGAAGACTGAATAGACAACATTGGTGTATACTTTTAAAGGGTGATTCAATCATCTTATTATAAAGCTATTGTTTTTTATGTTTATCAATTGAGATACCAATTTCAATTTTGCCTCCTAAAAAGAGAAACCTTTTTGTACTCAGATTCATGAAAATGTAGATGTTCTCACAAAAAAGACAAAAGATGTATGTGTTATGATAATTTAGACACATCCAAAAATCTTTGTAGATTAAATACAATACTTTATCTCCCCTTTAAACAACTGCCAGATATTTCTGTATATCAGATGTGTCCCAAATCACTCAAGAATTCAGACACTTCCCACAATGCAAATCTGTTATTTTCAAAAGGTAATGGGCAGGTGTTAGTTTCTGCCATAGGTGGAAATTTGAATAAATTCATAGATGTTAATCTGCCTAAATTAAAGGGTCTCCCCATGATCACCACCACACTGGAAATACTCATTTCTCAAAATATGCTTACATTCATGCCCTATCCGAATTTTATATTTAGCTTTTCCATTTATATTCTACTAGTGAAATTTCACAGGAATAATTAAATGTATTAATTATGTCATTATTAATTAATAAAGACATATTGGTAGTCTTCTTATGTGCCAGCGATTGCACATAAATTATTTATGTCACTTCATGAAATCTTCACAATAAGCCTAAAAAGTAACTGCTGATATTTCTTTCTGCAAATGGTAAAACTAAGACTAAAGCTATTGGGCAGATAGCCCAAGGTCAGAGTACATTTGCTGGCTGATGAAGATCTGGAAGTCAGGTTGTGGTGGGGGAAAGAAGAATAGGAGATGGACAGAAAAGGTAGTGAGCATGAACCGTATTTTGAGATATTTATGTTTGACAAGATATAGAGACAACGACATAGGCATAATATAGGCAAGGTGAAGAATGATTTTTAATATAAGAAAGGTCGTGTAATGATTAGCAGAATGCAAAAGACCCATGGAAAGGACGGATTTAAAGGAACATGACAAACAAAAAGAGAACAAAGGTTGACCATGTTTTACAAGACTGGGAGGAGATTAGAATCCCTGCACGGAGGGAGAATCCAACCTGCAGTGTGATCTTTCCCTTCCTCACTTCCTTGCCTCTCACATCCCCTCATTCCCTTGATTCTTCAGGGATATGGACTTACCAGTAGTTTCTCTGGACGACTGTTAAGTAGTCAAATTGCTAATGTATTTCATGCCACTCCAACTCTCTTCAATACAAAAAATCGCTGGTCATTTACCTAATTTCTCATCACTACAATCAGTATTTAATCTCTCTGTACTTCCACTGCTTTTAAATATATGTAACTTTTAAAAAATCTTGCTTCGACAATACCTACTCCCACCAAAGATAAAGGAATGAGTGGAGGGGAAGAAAGAAAAAAGAAATCTTTGGTCTTAGCCATTACTGTGTCAGTGCTGATGGTCTAGTGAGCTTACACTCTGATTAGTTTATTTGACTATATGTCAATTAAAACTTAGAAGGAAGTCTAGAGTACCTGTATGATAGTAATAATGTAACATATGATGCGCCAATCACCTGTGAGTCAGCATTTTGTGACTAAAACACTAAAAATTAAATTTTCAAAGAAATCAGAGTATGGCATATTGGGAAAAGGGGAGACCATTACCAACAGAGGATTTGGATAAATGAAGCTAGTCTGGCTTGACCTGAAACAGATTTGATGGACCAATGATCTGAATAGATTTTTCTTCAAACAAGACATACCCTGAATATGAAAAGCTACTTAACACCAGTATCATCAGAAAACACAGATGAGACCTGCAATAAAACTTCACTTCACACCTGTTAGGATTGCTATTACCCAACAACAACAATAACAAATGCATAAATATTGGCATGGATATGAAAAAAGGGAAACCCTATAATCTGCTGATGATAACACAATGGTGTCGCCACTATGGAACACAGCATGACGGGTCTGCAGAAAGTTAAAGCTAGAACTACCATCTGATTTAGCAATATTGCTTCTGGATATATATCCAACTGAATTGAAGCCAAAAAATACTGGCCCCTTCATGTGCATTGCACCAATATTTATAATAGGCAAAGTATAGAAAAAACATCACTGCCAATTGAGAATTCAATAGATAAAGAAAGTGTGGTATACACATAATCTGGAATATTATTCAACCTTGAGAAAGAAAAACTTGCCATTTGTGACAATATGGATGAATTTAGAGAAGACTACTATATGCTAAGTTAAATAAGCTAGTTACAGAAGGACAAATGCCTGATGGCATTTGTATGAAAATCTAAAATACTCCAACACGTAGAAGCAGAGGATGTAATAGTAGTGCCATGGACAGTGGAGAGGGAAAAATGAGAAATTGTTGTTCAGTTAATGTAGATGTTACTCATGCATGATGAATAAGTTCTAGAGATACTGTGTACCACACAGTGCCTATGGTTAATAATATAGCATTGTACCCCTTAAAATATGTTTAGAGCCTTGTGCAGTGTTGGTGAGAACACAAATTAGTATAGCCACTATGGAAAACAGTATGGAGTTTCTGCAACAAAGTTAGAAATAGAAATACTATATGATTGGGCATTCTCACTCCTAGGGGTGAGGATTTCCTCACTTCAGAGGGAATTAAATCAGTATCTCAGAGACTTGTCTGCAATCCCATGTTTATTGCCACATTATTTACATAAGAAAAATTTGAAGGTGATGGATATGTTTAGACCCTTGATTGTGGTGATGGTATTGTGGATGCTGGCATATGTCTAACTCATCAAGGTGCATATATTAAATACGTGCAATTTTTGTGTATCAGTTCTATCACAATAGAGCTTAAAAATACTGATTGAAGTCTCTTTGGAGATCACTTGATCATGCAAAGTAAAGTTTTGTTCTGCGTGGTCTCTTCCCTTTTTTATTTTCACACGATTTTCTAAAATATGATTCCTTTGGACAATTGAGCCTGTTAACTTTGCATCACTGAACAGTTCCAGGGCCATGAGAACCCGATGCTAGTAGTAGGAACAACGGGGGGTTAGAACTCGTGGACTCTACTTACTCACACTGCAACCCTAATAGGAGCGTCCCACAACCCTGTCAGCACGCGCCAGGATTCCCAAAGTGCTGCCACTCACTCAGATGCTCTCAGCTGCAATGCATGGCGACAGTTTACACAGCCGACTGCCTGCTGGAGAGCATCTGCTTTCTCCATGTTGTGCATAATTAGGCTCTCTGCCACTTTTTCTAGGTATGACATTTATTAACAATTTTCAGATCTAATACACGGATGTTTTCTGTATTGTGTGATGATTTTCTTCACCACATAACGAAAAATGAAATCGAAGATTCCAGGCAGTCGTGATACCCTAGGGTCTGTTACCTTGATGTTTTTTACAGATATTCATCTGGGGGAGGTATAACTTGACCTTTTTTTTTTTCAGAATGTTTAAGAATCATAGTTTTTTCACGTGGCATCTATACTTTCTACTGAAAGAGTAAGTTAAATTGTAACTGTTACAAAAAAAATAATGGATTTCATCCCTGGGCAGTGTGGCTCATTTGGTTGGATCATTGTCTTATAAACTGAAAGGTTGTGGGTTTGATTCCCAGTCAGGGCACACTCCTAGGCTGCTGGTTTGATCCCCGGTCTAGGTGTGTATGGGAGGCAACCAATTCCTGCTTCTCTTTTACATCAATGTTTCTTTCTCTCTCTTCCTTTCTCCCTTGCTCTCTCTTTAGAAAGCAATGACTTAATTCATTGAAGATGTTTTTGATGTTCCTCTGCTATATGACATTATCCTAAGCGTCCACATAAAGTGGTTACACAGGCAAGCAGGGTTTCTAGCAGAGGAGATGTGGACAATGAACCGGGAGAAGGCTGATTTCAGACCGTCACATGTACTACATAGGAGACAAAACAAGGTGATAACGTAGAAACGTCACTGCACTGCGAGTGTTGGGAGGGAACGTCGGGTGAAATAACCAGAAATAACACAACACTGGAGAAGGGAGAGGGAAATGGAATATCTAGGAGAAAAGCATTCTATTTCGGGGGAATAGGAAAGACAAAAATGACAATGAGCTGTCTATGTTCAGGAAACAGAAAGAACACTGGTGTCACTGGCCTGACTGTTGCCGAGAGGTTGACAAAATGAGGGCAAGTGGGTGGGCAAGACCCATGTCTGATTAAGTCCTTTGTTGGTTTGATAAGGAGTTTTTAATTATATCATAAATGCATTAAGAAGTCATTAGATGACTGGAGACTGAGGCATTCAGTGACTTGACTATTTATATGTGAAGTTAATGGTTACATCTGGGCAATGCTCTGTTGATCAGAGCAGTCAAGAGTCTGTTATAATAGGGTGAGGATAATAGTAGCCTGACTTAAGTTGTAGCAATAAACATGGAAAAGAACTATGAAATACAGTATTTTTCAGGAAGTAGAACCAACAACTTACTATGGTTTCAATATTGTATGGGAGGGAAAGAGAAAAATTAAATAAAACCCTGATTTTGGCTTGAGCATGTGGGTTGAAATACTTTATTTTTGCTGTGACAGAGAAAACAAGGAGAGAGAGATTTAAGAGAATACAGGTCTAAGAGGAACCATTGATGTTTTATATAACTTAACAAAATCAATTCAATATACAGTCCTCCAAACTTCCATCTGAGGGTAACTGAATTTAAAGCATTCAAACTGCCACAGGTTAATGAACTTAATTATGGTTTGGGTCCAAATATAATTAGAAAATTAGTTAATACATTTGGCATAGTTTCACAGTAAAGATAACCTCTCTCAGGTGACATATCACCTTGTTAGGAGCTATTGATTTGCTCTGCTTAACATTCATAGAGACCTATATAGGAACTTACATTATTTCTAAAATTAAATATTTAAAATCTGGCATTTCAAAGAGCACAATTTTCTACTTAGGGATAATAATAAAGTGTTCCCAACTATTTCAATACATTTAAACTGAAGAGAAGTAATTATCACTGATGGATAAAAATGAATCTGTTTTCTTTCATGTAATGAACTCAAATATACTTTGAAACATCTTAAAAAACTCATGAACATTTTATCTTCTCCAATTTCACCTACACCTTTTCTTATAATCATAGAATGAAAATTATGTAGAACCAGAGTACAAGCTAAGTGGTGTAATAACAGTGTGAGCAGCACAGACACGAGCTTACCATAATATAATTTTTTGAGAAGCAGAAGAACAAATAAAAAGACTGAAGAAACAGTTGGCACACAGAACCACCAATAGTGCTGAATGATTTAATATGTAGTAGATAATTTTAAAGGACTCTTTATGCATGATTGTGTTTTTTAGAAATTTGCAACCTAAACCAGATAAATTATTCAGTTATTAATACACACTAAACACACTTTTGCAAACATGGTGAGAAAGTGGGTGTGTATTTTTTACTGTGCTTATGAAAAAGCAAAATGCATTTTAGTGTGGTCAATGTTCCAAATAATCAGAGCTAGCTGCAGGTAGGAGGCATAATTTGGTGAACTGTTGACAGCTTGGAAGTCATCTAAACTTTTAAGCTTTAAGAGGAAAAATAGAAGAATAAATGATTAATATAAAAGCAGGTGTTTGATTAAAAGAGAAGGGCAGTCTTGAATATGAGAGGAACGAAGAGTTAAGGTAATAGAAATTATATTCTGTGTGTGTGAGTTAGCAAATATCTACATTTGTGAGTAGACTGGGTACTAAGGGTTGAAATTCAGCACAGGATAGAGCAAATTAAAAAAGATAGTTGTTTTATGCAATTGATCATCAACTCGGAGGAACTATTATTATTGAAGTAGGAGTTATCAGGTAAATTAGGTATTGAAAGGGCAGTTCAGTCAAGTTCCTTGCAATGGTATAGAGGGAGGGATGCATAAGCACAATTACTAAAAGGGAAAAAAAGAAGCATGTCCATAAGGCTGAATCATAATACAGTGTGTACGAAAATAAGAGTAATCTAGAATATTCCAGGCAGAAAAATCTGTAATGACAAAGTCAGAGGAGCATGAAATAGAATGAAATAGAATGTGATTGCAGAGACCTATAAACTTTACAAAAATCTTCTTGAATATTTAAAACAAGAGATGAATGGACAAGAGAAAAGCTTAGAAAAATAGGTGAGGAACAATCTGTAGATGTGTTTTTAAGTAACAATGAAGTATTTTATGTAAGTTATTTTTTCAAATTTAGTTAACATTTTAAACCTAATACCTTGTTAATTTAACAACAGCCCAGTGATTACAGATGTTTGATGTAGTGTGTGTGTGTGTGTGTGTGTGTGTGTGTGTGTGTGTGTGAGAGAGAGAGAGAGAAAGTAAGGCTCTTTGTTAGCTACGTTATTGAAATATACATCTTGGCTGGGTTTCTTGTCCTTCTTAGCTGTATTTATTGTTGTCAGTTATTGAAAGTAGTATGAAAAAATCTCTCATAGGACATACTTTGCCAGTTTTTAAGTATATTTTGGGGTTAATTTTATTTCAAATAGAGGTTATATCATCAGATTCGTATGAATTTTTAAATTGTAAGACCTTACTGGTAAACTTAGACTCATAAAGTGATCCCCTTTATGTATGATAATGTGCTAATCTGTGAATATTATTTTATCTGACATTAATAAAACAATGTCAGCATTGCTTTATTATTTCCTCAGTTAATTTCTAACTTCATTTCCCATTAAAATATTACGTGTTTCCTTTGTCTCCTAAAAATGCATATAGTTGAATTTTGCTTTGTGATAATCTTTGTACTTTAACCAGAAGATTTAATCTGCTTACTGATAATATAATTTCTCATAAATTTTGATAAGTGCCATCATACATTGTGCAATTTATGTGCCTTACATGCTCTATATTTATTTTCCTCTCCTTTTGCCTTTTTTGAATGGATCGACCATTTTAACATTTATTTTCTTCCTGCCCATAATACAGAATATATTTATTCCATTTCTAATTGTTATCTGAGAAATTACAACATGCATGTTTCCTTGTCAAAATGTAGTCAGTCATTTTACCATCTTCCTCTACTAAAAAAAAACCTCAGAACATCATCCTAAACTCCGTTGCTGACACAGAACTGTTGTCATATGTGTTAATTCTTATTTTTCTTTTGACCAACGAGAAATTATTGTTCTGACTTTATATAGATAATAATCATTTACATTCTCTCTCATGGCTACTGTGTTTTTCTGGCCAGGTTTTCTGACAATTAGTTTACACTGCTTTTTGTTTTACTATTCTCCCTAACTCTGAGATTAGTCTTTACTTCCAGTTTTAAAGGAAGAAACACTTTTTCATTGAAAATATGTGTTCTTCTACATTCCTGTCTCTATCTGAGTCAGTATTGAATGATTGCTGATCGAATGCCCAGTATGCTAGTCATTCTGGAACACTATAACAAAAATACAGAGAAACTCTACATGTGAGGTGTTAATTAATTAGCTCATCATTTGAAGAGTCAATTGTATTAATATAATAATGCTGGGTTCCATTACATTATAGCACTGTATAACTCAGGAATGTTACTCAATAAGGAAGAAGGAGCCCTGGCTGGTGTGACTCAGTGAGTTGTGTATGATTCTACAGAATGAAGGGTTGCTCGGTGATATCCTGCCAGGTCTTGGGTCGGGGGCCAGTGGGGGGCAACCTGTGGATGTTTCTTGCACAGATCTATGTTTCTTTCCCTCTCTTTCTGCCTCCCTTCCCCCCACTCTAAAAATAAATAAATAAAATCTTTGACAAAAATAAATTAAAAAGTAAAAACTTTTTTCGTGAGAATGGTGAAAAGCTAATTTTTTATGTATTTTGGAAGATAATTATGCTAAATATGTGAGAACTCAAAGAAATAGTACAGTATGCTCTGGAATCTTTGAGAATAAAAAAAATTTAAAAGCACAGGCCACATAAGTGTTGAGTCCCATTCAAAAACTAATTAGTCATGCTGTTTCTACTCTCCTTTGCCAAACACTGCATTAATGAAAATTATGACTGTAATTCATTACACTTATAGAGTTCTTTCATATACCTCATCTCACTCAAGCCACAACACAGCCTGTTGAGGAAGGCATCATAGCTCCATAAATAAGAAGCTGTTAGTTGTAAACAATTCTGCAGCCAAAATGGTACTTAAACGCAGGATTTTGTCTCCACTAGCAATGTTTTTCCATGGTTAGCCACCTGAAAACCAGGTTATTAAGATACTCAAAAAAGAAGAACATTCTGGAGGTGCTAAAGTTTATTATTTTGGAGTTATCTAGAAGAATGTCAGTGGTTAAAAATAATCTCTTGTTCTATATAACTTACATATGCTCAGCCAAATACTGAGAATTTTAAGACCCTGAGGGAAATTTTGTGGAATGAAAAAGATATGTCAAAAGCGCTAAAAGGTACTTTCTTAACTTCCATTTTTATAAGCAAATCTAGCCTATATTCTTAATATAATAAAATTCAGTGAAAACAAAATATTTTTCGTGATTTTTAGCTATTGAGTTATTGTCAAATTGACTGGATTTGTCGTTGCCTGAACATTCTGCTTAGAATTCTATATACAGGAATGAATAAGGTGCATGTAGAACTGTGTGTATGTGTGTGTAATAGATGAGGGAGAACATGGATTTGTTTTGTGCAGCTAAGTGGTAAATTTGTTTGGAACTAGAAAACTCTTTTTGAAAGAGTAATCAATAAGCACTTAGGATGCATTATATAAATTACATCATAGTTTTCTGAGCAGTCAAACCAAGTGAAATGAAAAAAATGCAAGCACTGTAACTCATAGGAATCCAAACATAATGATCCTTGCATAGTTTACTCACACATGGCATCTGATTGAACATTTTCTGTCCCCAACAAATCTAAAAGATTAGTAAGGGGATCCGCTAACTCTCCATTTTATAGAAGAGAATTTAAGCACAGAAGTTTGGTATTTTAAAACAAATTCCCATAAATATTAAAGGTAAAAATGTATTTGTATATCTCAGGTAGTTTATTAAAAAGAATATGAAGTCAAACATATTTAAAGCAAACTCAGAAGGGAAACTGATAGCTTGTGACTGACAATTTCAATGGAAAAATCATATAGTGATCTAATATTCACTTAGTAATTAAATTTTCTCCCTGTGACAAGTTTTATTTTTTTTAATTTTGGGTTTTCTTCATTTGTTATTTTTCTGTTTTTATATTCTAGGGAGGTATTCAAATTCATGTTAAGCACAAAGTGATTTGCAAATATTTGTTTTTCTTTTAATGGGAAAATGGTTATATCTATTTTCATCTTTCCCAATAATAAAATGTTTATAATCATGACTTATGGAAATCTTCACTCATACATTTTTCTGTATATAATAGACTTTAAATCTGAAATGAGTCAAACAAAAGTACAATCCTTGATTCACCTCTTATAGTAGGAGATTATCTTGCACAATTCACTTTACCTCTTTATGATTCTCCTTTCTTGTCTGACATTGGTATAGTGCTAGTGTCTGACATGCAGTGTTTTTGAGGAGTAAGTGACAGCATACATGTAAGTCACTAGCATTGTACATGGTACTTTAAATCCCAATTTTGTTATTATTGTTATAACTATTTTCAACCCATCAGTAGAGTTGAAATAATCTTTGAACAGTTCTTCATTGAAATATTTATTGATTTTTAGAGGATGATGTCAGTTATGACTCTGTTGATGACAACATTAAGTAGTTGAACTTCTAATAGTCTTCAACAAAAATAACATTTAGACAACAATGTCCATGTTTTTGCAAAACTCATTTTAGCAAATTCTATTACAAATGATTTCCCGAAAGGGGCAGGCTTTTTATTTATTCTTTTAAATTAAGCTTTATTGAATTGAAAACTAAACACCTAATCTAGAACAATAAACTAAGAATGACTAGTCTACATAATCAAGGCATGCTGTCTGATGAAACTTTGTTCAATGACAAACTGTTTTATATGTGTTCAACATTATTGCCATTAGAATATGAAATATAGCCCTGGGTGGTGCAGCTCAGTGGATTGAGTGCAGGGCTGCAAACCAGAGTTGCTAATTTGATTCCCAGTCTAGGGCATATGCCTGGCCAGCAGGCCAGGTCCCAGAACGGGGTACCTGAGAGGCAAGCACACATTGATGTTTCTCTCCCTCTCTTTCTTCCTCCTTACCTTTCTCTTTAAAAATAAATAAATAAAATATTAAAAAAACATGGAATATGAAGATGGAGAAAATTTTCAATTTTACTTAACTTTAATTAATAAACTTAAACATTAACGTGTGACTAGCGGTTACCATATTGAATGGCATGTGGTGAATATCTATCCCTGAATCAAGTCATGAATGAAGCAATACTCGCCACCGTTTCCTCTTGTCACCTAAAGGCTGAACTTGAATTACTTGTGATTTTACTTAATTCCAAAGACCTATCTTGAGCAAAACATTAAAAAATCAGCCTTTACTTCAGACTCTACTTCTAACGATGCTCAGTGATTTACCCATTGTCCTCCCTGAGACCGCTCCCAAGCCGCGTTTCCCCCTGACATGTTACCAGGAATAAGAGTGCTTTTCCTAAGCAACTGGCTTGATTTAACTTATGAATATAATGGTGATTTAAAGTTTTTTCTTTTCTTGCCAGAGCCAGACACTAGTCTCAAAAATTAAAAGTCTGATATTGATAAAAATCAGAAAATAAATAATACAATTCTCACAGTAAGTGATTCCCGACAGTATTGATATCTTCAGATATAGTTATTAAGAATTAAAAAATGTTTTACATTAACATACAATATGAGGACAATGACACCAGAGAATTTTAAGCAAAGAAGAATCTAGATAATATAATTAAACTAAGGAAACTTTGAGAAGTCTTATAAAAATTTCTACCTCCTGGCTTGGCTTATTTCACTTAGTACAAATACCATATGATCTCACCTTTAAGTGGAACCTAATCAACAAAACAAACAAGCAAGCAAAATATAACCAGAGACCAAATATAAAAATATAACCGAAATAAAAATAATCTGACAGTAACCAGAGGGAAGGTGGGAGGGAATAATGGAGGGAAAGGGGGGAGGGGATTTCAGGAACAACTAACTATAAAGGACACAGGGGCAAAACGAAGGGGTGGGGTGGAATTAAGGGAGGGAAGGAAGATGGCTGGGGTGGGGGGAAGTGGTGAGGGGTAAATGCAGACAACTGTACTTGAACAACAATAAAACAACTAAAATATATATAAATGCTTAAAAAATTGTCCACCTCCCAATAAACCTTAGCCAAATGTAACACTTTATAAAAGATGTAACATCATACCTGTAGAACATTGCTATGTGAATTTAAGACTAATAATCTTATGCGCTTCTTAACTAGACAAACTGAATTTTAAAAGTAATGTGAGGATAAAGTACAGAAGTCCTGCCTTTTCCACGGGGGTACATTCTAAGACCCCCAGTGAATGACTCACACTGTGAATAATACTGAACTCCACATGGACTATGTTTTCTCCTATATACAGATACCTGTGATAAAGTTTAATGTATGTATTAGTTGCAGTAAGAGAGCAAAAACAATAACAAATAGCAAAATAGGACAATTATGGCAAGATAGAGCAGGTCCTCACATAACATCATTTTGTTCAGCATCGTTGTTTTGTCAAGCTGATTAGAAAAAAATAATCGACTCCTGGCAAGGTGAATGTCTAAGCGGAATTTATATGTTACCCTTATGTCTGAGTGGATTTTCTCTGTGTCCTCTGATTTTCTCCCACATCTGAAAGACGTGTGTGTGAGGTTGAGTGAGACGCACCTGTCCCCGTCTGAATGAGTGTGGTGTGTGCAAGGGTGTGTATTCATGCACCCTGCAAAGGAAGGGCATCCTGTACATGGTGGTTTTGTCGTATGCCTTTTAAAGTCTGTTTCCCAGAATCTATTGATGACATTCAGTGGGGACTTACTGAATGGGCTGTAATAGTGGGCTGTAATAAATGGTATACAAATGTGCTCTTTCTTTCCTTCTCTCTCTCAAAATATCTTTCCATACTGTACTTAGCCTTCTTTTTTTTTAGTGCTGGTGTGAGATGATGAAATGGCAAACCTGTTCCTGAATCTGTGTAACGCTCTCCTGAACTAAGCAGTTCAGTGTCACTTGTTTCAGGGGACCCCTGGTGGAAATCCTCTTACAGTCTCAATGCTTTTCCAGGCAACACCTTGCTGTCAACCAAAACACGTTTACTGTGCATGTCTTCCACCCACCAATCTAATAACTTTTCCATCTTAACTAAGGCACTTGTCATATAGTCTGGGCATAACTTCTGCAGTTTGAGGTGCAACAGTTAAACTAGCATGAATTTCCCTTTCCTTACTCATAATTTAAAGAATAGAAGATTTGTTCTTACCATAGATGTTAGCAATCTCAGCACATTTTTTTTTCTTTCCTTAGTAAGTCCTTAAAAGGTAAAATAAGTTTTTTTTCTTTTCCTTAAAAGGTAAAAGAAGTTTTTTCCTTTTCACTTAATAGAAGCACTTTGTGCCTTCTCTTTGGCATGTCTGAATTGCCAGCATCACAACTTTTGTTCTTTATAGCCATTGTTAAATAAAATAAGAGTTAAACACAAGCACTGTGCTACTGTGACAGCCAATCTAACGCTGAGATGACTACTGAGTAACAAACAGGTGGGGAGCGTTCAGACATGTACTGTGTGGAGACAATGGGCAAAATGAGGTTGTTTCCATCTCAGGCAGGAGTTAGACAGTGCGAGACTTCATCATGCTACTCATAATGTTACCCAGTTTGAGACTTATCACTTATTTAATCCTGAAACTTACCATTGAATATTTTCAGACTGGCAACTAAAACCTCAGAAAGTGAAAGCACAGGTGGGCGGGGTACTGTTGTAAAATTAATTTGAAAGGTTATACTTGATGTATTAAAGTAAAATCTAGGGCAAAATGGGAGGGACTGTAAAGGCCAGTGTACACACTTTCTGAAATGGAACATGGCACAGAGAAAAGCTAAACTATTATTATTGGATTGACTAAAATGTTCATTTTTTTAGTAACATAAAAGAAATTTTTTATTTTTACCAGTACCTTTATTGATTTGGACATTTTAGTATGTTGACTATCTCCCACATGGTATACAGCGTTAATTGTCCTCAATTAATGTCTCAATCTGATCGCTGTCAACTTCAACTGGTCTACCTGACCGTGTGGAGCACCATCCAGTGAGAAATCTCCAGCACAGATCTTTGCAAACCACTTTTGACCCATTTGATTAGTCATAGCACTTCATCTATACACTGTACAAATATTTTGTGTATTTCAACTGTGCTTTTACCTTTCTTGAAATGATAAAGCATAGTATGCTGAAAATGTTGCCTATTTTCTTCCATCTTCAAAATTAAAATGGTTACATAAAAATTCACAAATTTTGATAATTTTTGAAAATGGACACTGATATCACAGCTTTCACAATACAGTCTACTAAAATTGTTTCCATCGAAATTAAAGACAACTAAGCACTACTGAAGCCATCTTATGGGGGAAAAAAACAAAAATGTTTTTGGCCAATCCAAAAGCCTTGTCAATATGAGAACAAGACTTTAGGATTTTAAGAAAATCATAAGAGAGAAAAAAATAATGTGATGTGTTGGAACTAACTTATTATAGTGTAGTGAAAAGAGTCAAATAGTGTATCATCAGAAAGAGTAGTTAAAGATCAATTCCCATTTTGTGTTATTTGCATGACCCTACACAGTTCAATGTAATCCAGGACTTTCAGCCTACGGGGCCTTAGGAAATCTAACCACTGATTTGTAATCTCAGAGTTCTCTACGAAAAACCCAAAAAAGTTAGAAAAGAAGGAAATTACTGTATAATTTGTTATATTCTATATTAGACATGGTACTATATTTTATATATCCTTGTTTACTTTCACAAAAAATAATGGGGGGTAGTTATCATTGTCACAATCCTTTTAAAATGATTTTATTTATTAATTTTTAGACAGGGGGGAAGGAAGGAGAAAGAGAGGGAAAAACCAATATGCAATCACTTCTTGTGCACCCCCTACTGGGGACCTGGCCCACAACCAAGGCATGTGCCCTGACTGGGAATTGAACCAGCAACCCTTGGTTCACTGAGTCACACCAGCCAGGACAATCACTGCATTTTTTTAAGTGAAAGCTTTATAGAGACATAATTCATTTACCCTGAAATTCAGAAGAGTGTAATTCAATGTTTTTGCTATACTCACAGAGTTGTGCAACTATCATCATCATTAATTTAAGACTATTTTTNTTTAACACTATTTTTCCCCCCCCCCCCCCCCCCCCGCTTCAGGACTCTCTACCCATTAAAAGTCACTCTATTTTTCTCCTGTCACACATATCCCCAGCCCTAGATGATGACTAATCTACCCTGTTTCTCTACAGATCAGCCTTTTTTAACATGTCATATAAATAGACATTTCATAATATATGCAGTCTTCTCTGACTTGCTTATTTCGCTTGGTAAGTTTTCAAGGTTCATACAAGGTTATAGCATGTATCAGTACTTGCATTATTTTTATGGCTTAATAATATCCCATTATATGAGTATACTTCATTTTATTTCTCCATTCATCAGCTGATGTGAATTTGGGTTGTTTCCACTTTAAGACTTTTATGAATAATACTTCCTTGAACATTTGTGTTCAAGTTTTTACATGGACATGTTTTTATTTCTCTCAGGTATATATACCTGGGAATAAAATTACTGAATTGTACAGTAACCCTGTATTTATACTTTTGAGGAAAATCTATACTATTTTCCAAAGTGGTTGCATCCGCATTGCCACCAACAGTATATAAAGGTTATAATTCATCCACATTCTCACTAAAAGTTATTATTGTTATTGATTAAAGCCATCTTAGTGGGTGTTAAATGGTATCTCATTATGAATTTTGTTTGCATCTCACCGATAGCTAATGTTATCAAGCAGATTGTTCTGTGCTTATTGAGCGTTTGTATTTCTTGTTCTTATTCAGGAAATGATTTAGTCAGATATTTTGTCTATTATCAGAGAAGAAAATAAGAACCAGAAACATTAGGTCACTGGCCCAAGTTCACGCAGCAATAAATTAAGTATGATTCATCTGAAACTCACTCTGTCTTTAGAGTCCGTTCTTAAGGGCTACATTCATTCTATTAATTGAACACTTCCAATTAGTATAATTGAAAAGACATTTCTATTTCCTGAAATGTTTACTACACTTAAGAACAATTTCTCTGTATTTAATGGCAACAAATGCAGCAATATTTTTCAGTACCAACAGAAAGGTTCAGCAAATCTAATTTTCCCAATAATAAGCTGAAAAATTAATACAACATACTTGTCAGACTTCCAATATCACAGAAAAAGGATAGGACAATGACCTGTTTGTATCAGTACAAAGGGTAAATTGCGAAGAAGTGTGTATAGTTACGCATTTTGCACTTCTTTTTTTCCTTTTCAATTCCCATTTCCTATAGACAATGAGAATACACCTCATGTGAACATAAATACTAAAAAGGAGAAGTAGAAAATCTCCCCTTTCCATTCTGAACTACCTTATATTATAAGGTTTTCCAATCTTTGGGAACTTCAACCTTCTGTAATCATTCTGGAAATCAACTCGTCGAGTTGAAAGTTTTAGCAACAGGAGCGAATGTCCTCCCAGCAAGTGCTATAATAGCCTGAGTGGGAGGGAGAGAGGAGAGTGCAAAGCAGATGTGTAGATAATAAGGACAGGTCCTGAAAGCCACATTCGGGGAGGGCAGTGTGCGGCCTCTGCGGCAAACAATCGCCCTCTAGTCCGGAGCTGGGCTGTTAATGTCCTGCCGCAGAACACGGAATCTGGTGTTTCTCATTCCACTCACTGGCAGAGAATCTTACTCCATGTCATTTTGGATGGTGATAAAAATGCGATCCTCCCCATGATAAATCTAAGCATGTCAATCATATTTTATTAAACTTTGCAGCAGCAATATCTCCTGGCATTCTATCAGTCCATCTCTATTTAGGATTATTATTTTTTAACCCTGGGTTTTGGGTGATCAGAAAGCATTAGAGCTCTGCATTTGTGTGTCACTTCTGGAACCTCATATTTCCAAAATGTAATATGCTGCATCGTGTGAAGCAAAGTTAAATAGGGAATGAATTTATTCATGAGGGAAAAGAGGTGGGGGTAAATTGCATAGCTTATGCAATCTGGAATTAAATAAAGACAGAAAGGATGCAAAGCCATGGTAAAAATGTTTATTGATGTTTTTGTGATCAGGTTAGGAAGAATATTAGTTTTGCTTTTCAGCATTAAAGAGATTTGTGTGAGTTACGGTAAACTCCTCTCGAATTTTTAACCCTTACCTTCCAGATCTTGTGTATAGTACATGTACAATATTTTCTAATGTACACTTGCCCTCCTTTCCTTAGCTTTGTTTCAATTGTAGCGAATTATAATAGTATTGCAAGTAGTAATCCTGCTAAATATCACACAGTGCAATGTGCCAGGCATTCTGCTAATCTGTCTTAATGTTCATTGTGACTTAGAATCAGCCACAGATCAATGAGTACTCAGTAGTACTCAATACTATTACCCATTTTATAAATGGGATGATACAAGGCTAAAGCACTTACCAATTCACCCAGGATAGTAAATAAGACCACTTCCAGATTACCTCTATTCTAACCACGTCCTGCGCAACCCTGACTGTGGATATGAAGGGTCCTTTAGGGGTTCTCACTTCACCAGTGAAGGGATTCAATACCAATAGTACTGTTGTAATAAGAAGTGGTACGTAGCACATGCTATGTGACTATATTCCTCCAATAGGTATCTCAAGGTGGACCTGTTGTTCAGTATCATAACCTAAAACAGCACAGCAATGATGCTCACTAGATATTCACTGACAAAACTAGTTCAATATAAGCACTGATAAAGGACATGGGTCAACTCATTCCAAGTCCGTCACAACCAGCCTTCCCCCAGCATGGTTTTCCTGTCCATCTAATTAGACTGATAAAAGCTTGTTTTTCTTGTGGTTCTGTATTACTTTCAAAAGCCCTAGAAACTTGGATAGAAAACTGAAATTCTGTGGGGCAGGTTTAAGAGCATAAACTATTTAATCCCAAGCACTGGTTGAGATCCTGCTCCAAAGAGACTCACTTGCGATCACAGAGAGCCCTTTAAAGTCCTAGTATAACTTCTGTCTCAAGTTTTCTGGCATCATTTCTCTTGTACCAGTTGCTTAATCTAGATATATACCTAGATTTGGCCAGAAGTTTTATTTCTGGCCAAAACAATTTGGTGGTTAATTTTATTTCAGTTTAATTCCTTAGCTCTGATCTCATCCAACTTCATTTCTACTTCCACCAAGTTCAAAAATGTGGTTTCAGTACTTATACAGAAGAGCAGAGTGCTAAAATTGTCCAGTGCATTTAATCTCTGCTGAATATGGATCAATACAAAATGAAAAGATCTGTCCAAAGATAAGAGTACCTTAGAAAGAAAGTGAATTATTTAAATTTGATATTGAATTTAAAAAGTGATAAGTTCAAAACCATTAAACATAATTTTAGAAAAATTTTAATGGGTAAATTTCTAAGTTGAAGAAATACAGCACAATACTTTGGTGCTAAACTCACCTTTTTTGACTTAATTGACTGAACTTCATTTTCAATTCTTGAATTTAATTTTATATTGATTTTGTACAGGTCTGGTATGCTGATATGATGAATAATATCATGAAGTTATTTACAGTTAATAAATCTATGTATGTACTTATGATTTATTCAGGGTAGTTAGGAAGAATCAATCAGAAAGAAAATTTTAAAACTAATTTTTGGATAAGTTAATGTATAGGTGTGTGTATGTCAGGGAGAGACAGAGAGAGATTCTTGTTGTGTATTAATTGTGCAATTAAGGCTAATATGACATTTTAGAAACATTTGGCTGCCTATTATTTTAAGCTTCTGTTTATGGGGAAATTTGCAGCTCATTTTACATAAAGGAATAAGGCATAAAGTAACTTAGAATCTGCATATTGTATTTTATTAATCGTTTCAGAATTTAATATTTGAAGCAGTGACACTATATTTTATTATACTAATAATCATAGGAACTAACTTAACTACTGTGATATGGGAACTTCTTAGAAAATTAAGAATCAAAGGGTAGGTAAAATATGCAGTTTTGCTCGCCAGGTTCTGTGTCTTTTACTGTTCAGCTTAACTATAAGCTATTAAATCAAAGAAAATAGATGATAGAATTTCCCCTCTTAATATTATATAAACTAGAATTGGGACTCCATAATATTGGTAAAGATTAATAAGCCTTATGTTGCAGCATCAACATATAAATTCTAATATATGGTAATATAATAATTACTACTATTAAGTCACACAACTCCTATTTATTAAAAAACTTGAAATGGATTAATATAAAATAATAAAATATATATATTTCTAAAAAGATTAAAAATAAGATCCAAGCAATAAATAAATAGGTTATGGCAGAAGAAAATGATTAAATTCTGGAATCTATTCTAAATTAAATTGCTGTTATTGAGTATGTACCATAGCTTGAGCTTCCCAGTCACCACACAATAATATAAAATATTTATTATTTAATCTTTATTGTTTCATATAATATATCATGCTAATTGATTAGGAAGGCATGGTACCATTTTGGCTTCTAACATATATGTTATGTGATTCATTGTTTAAATTGCTATTGCTTTATTAAAAATATCTCCAAACCCAGTGGCTTGTTGTTTTAAACAGTATGCATTCATTTATCACTTGTATGAGGGTTTCCTAAGGGTAGTTTGATGTAAGCTGGGCTCAGCTGGGCAGATCTAATGAGTTTAGTCTTGTTTGCTGGCTAGCCTGGGGAATGTTCTCATGTGTTGTCAAAGGTGCTTACGTGACTGTTCAGGAACTTGTCAAGGCTCTGTTTGTACTATGTTTACTGAAAGCCTATTGGCCAAAACAAATTACACAGTTAAGACTTAGTTAAGGAGTGGGAAGCCCCCTCACCTCCCAGCTAGGTGGAAGAACACTACAAAGTTACATAGGAAAAAAATGGATGTTTAATGCTGTTACTAGAGAGACTGGAAAACTGTAACAGTAATCCTGTCTGGCACAGACATGCTCAATCATTTGCTTGACAGGTAATTACTGAACAACTAATATGTGGCAGGAACCATTGTAGGTGGAGGGGATACATCTGGAAATAAAATGTAAAAGACTTTGGCCACACTGAGGTAATATTTTAGGGAATGAAGGCAGAAAATAAAATATATAAGTAAAATACATAAACTTATTAGATCATGAAAAATACTGTAGTGAACAATATAAAGCATAGAAGGGCAATGGAAAGTATTAGTAAATAATACTTTAAATGGGATAATAAAAGAAAGACACAGTAAAGAGGGGGTGCATTTAACTAAAGAGAATGGAGGAAAGGACCCTATCTATACAAATAAATTAGTATTTCAGCTAATGTTCCAAATCAAGAAACCAATAAATGCAAAGACCTCCAAACAAATAAGTCAAGTTATGCAAAGAAGATGAGTAGCTGGGAGGTGAGATCAGAGTGAGATACATATGTACACTTTATAAACCACTGTCAACGCTTGGACTTTGAGTGAGAGTAAAGACAATTGAAGTTCTTGTGACATGATCAGATGCAAATTTTAATAGGCTCATTATGCCTGTTTTATTGAGTACAGAGTGTAGGCAGGCAATAGAAGAAATAGAGAGACTATTGTAATAATTTAGAGGGAGAATGGCAGCTTGAAGCCTTGGAACAGGGCCAAGGTGTCATGGTGACATGTCATGGTGGTCGGGTTGGTGGTGAGAGAGTAAACAAATTTGCATTTATTTTGAAGGAGAATTGACAAGGTTGTCTGAGAGACTGGATGAGAGATGAAGAAGAGAGGAAGACCACCTTTGAAATCTTTAAATGAGCAACTAAAATGTATACGTGGCCATTACCAGAAATGAAAAGAACTGTGGAAATAGTGATAAACAGGACCTGGGCTGTAGATGTTTATCATAGTGAGGATATCAAATAGATATGCATGTACTGATACATAAGCCTGAAGTTTTAAGGGGAGGCATGTGCTGAGGATGTAAATACAGTAAATGAGTCATTTGCATGAATGATGCTCAAAGCTTCAGTCATGCAGGTCACAGTTCTCAAATACAATTGTACCAGCATACTAATTGATCTCTTAAATTTAAATAAATGTGTGTAGTTCACCCACTCTTTGTAAGACTCTTCTAGGCTCAGAGTACCTATAACACCTAGCACACTGCCTTGTAATTCCTAGACATCTCATAAGGTACTTACAGTTTTGTCTAAGCCTCAATCAAATGGCTTGGGATTAAAGAAAGATTTCTGTTAAAACAGGGGAAATGGAGGTTACGTGCTATAAAACTACAGAAAATAGTAAAAGGAGAAAAGATAATGATAGGCCGATGAAAAAATCTTGCTGAGCAGAGAGATGCTATAGACTCACCCCAATTCAAATGATTCCAGGCGTATGTTTGATGGTCCAGCCCCCACAACCCTAAGTGGTCTGGAGAGAGTCGATGGTGATTCCAGAGACCGTGTGCAACAGGATCTAAGCTCTGCAGGACTTTCAGTGTGCAAGTCTGACCATAAGGACAAGCAAAGCATAGCAGGAACAGGGACCCCTTTGGCCCAGGACTCCAGAAGGCGCCATTAGAGTCACTTAAACGACATTTTAAAGTCAATCTCAAAAAAACAAACAAACAAAAAAAGCAAGCAAGCAAATAACAACCAAAAAACCTACTCCATTCTGGTGTGAGTTAAAATTCAGCCTCTGAGACACAAGGGATTGCCCTCTGATTTGACTTTCTTTAATTCCATCAAGTTATGTTCTTTCACTTTTTTAAAAGGCTGTAATGTACTACCAAGCAAAACAGACAGACTCATAGGTAAACAGATGAGAGCTAGTTGAGCGGGGGAAGTCAGCGGGTGGGGGGAATTGAGCAAAAAGGAAACAGGACTCACAGACATGGACAATAGTGTGGTGATTGCTGGGGAAGAGGTTAAAGGGGATTAAATGGTAATGGGAAAATATAAGAACGATCATACATATTTCTTAAAAATTTTTTTATTGTTGTTCAGTTATAACTGTCTACATTTTCCCCCCCACCACTCCCCATCACTCCAGCCAAACCCACCTCCCTCCCTTGCTTCCACCCTCACTCTTGATTTTGTCCATGTGTTCTTCATAGTAGCTCCTGAAAATCTCTCCCCTCCCCTCTGGCTATTGTTAGATTGTGGTTAATTTCAGTGTCTCTGGTTATATATTTTTTGCTTTTCTCTTTGGTTGATTATGTTTCAGTTAAAGGTGAGATCATATGGTATATTTTTTAAAGCTATAATATAATACTTTCATGCTTCCACTTCAACATACAAGTCAGGGTAGCAGGGGCCATTAACTTGATGTGCATTTTACAGATAAATAAGGACATAGAAATAATTTGTACACCGATAGTTGGTCAGGCTTGGAGGTTTAATTCAAGTTGGTATTCATTTATAATTATTTTGTTTTGCTTACTTTCTTATATCATTAGCAGACTTATTTTAAAAAGGGCAATCAATTAATGCAAGGGTACTCTGGTCTCAGTCACCTCATTATTCTTAATGCTAATTAATCACAAATACTAATGGATTGCTTAGGTATGGGAGGCTTTACTCCCTTAGACACATGCAAAAGCTCTGTAAGTGGCAATGTATGTGCCTTTAAAAAAACTTGTTTATACTGAATGAATTGTTTAAAGGAGAAAACATCATTCTGAGCTACTATAGTGGGTTCTTTATAAATTAAATTATTTAACACATGAATGAATGGGCTTTTCAAGTTTCAAATGAACAACAATGTCGATTGGATCAGGAGCCAAAAAGTGTAGTATATCATACACAGACCCAAGCTCCACATACTAAACTAATTGCTTACACAGTAGTGAAGAGAATATTTCACTTCTCTGGACTCAGTTTCCTCATCCTTAAGTAGGTTAGTGTTATTAGCAATGACCACAAACAATTATGGTAATAAGGAAATACAATAGGCATATAAAACCCCTAGGACATATGAGACCCTGAAAAAATGTTACATTTTTTCTCATCTTCCTGTCCTTTTCATTCAGGAATTGAGGATATAATCTTCCATGTCATAGCTGATTATAAATTCTCTTTAAAGTGTATCTTCTTAAAATAATAACATTGTTCCCGTCAGATTCATGATTTCTAGTCAATTTGTGTGTGTTGCGCTATATAATTAGATCAGTATTATCGGTGTGTAAAAGACGTGGCCAACTTGCTTATCCTTGCATAGAAGAAAACATGTCACTACTTGTATGTAATGAGGAAAGCTGATCATAATTCTTCAGACTCCTTCTGCCTAAGTTACATGTTTAGAATGAATTATTTTTAAAAAGTGTGCTAGAGCTTCTTGTAAAATTATCTGCGTGGTAATTTATCAAGCCAAATTCTCCATTCTCATGTCAATTTGATAAGTTTATCAGTAATTTTAATTTATTTTTTAAAATATTAACAAAAATTTTCCTAACACATATTAAAAATGTTTCTTTCTGGGTTATATTCTTTATTAATTTCTGTTTTCCTTTTTATTTTTTACTTACTAGTCTCACTAAATATTTGTGTTCATTATTAATCTTTCCAAAGAACCAGATTCTTTTTTTTACTTTTCTGTCTCTACTTCTTGCTTTCTTCATTTTATGTTTTGTGTAATGTTTTTTACTTTGAATTGATTTGCTTTTCTCATAACTTCTTTTAAAATATTTTATGTATAATTAAAAACAGATCAATAAATGTATAGCTTAATTAATCATTATAAAGTAAATGCCTTTGGAACAAGCAACCCAGTCTAGGACTTGAACTTGGCTGGCCACTCCACAAGAGCTTCAGTGGTCCCTCTGCCAACCACAGGTCTCAACTTCCCTTGAAAATTACTCACTATCATAACTTTTATGGTTACTGGGACCTTATCTCTCAGTGTTGAGTAAGTATATTTTCTTCACTCAAGTGAATATATAGCTTTGTCTTGATCATTAAAAAATTATAAGGATAAATTTCAATGTACAGTTTCCTGCAGCATTACTTTCCTTTTTACTACTTATGTGGAAAGAGCCTGGAGTATTTGTCACATCCAGAAGTATGGTTTGACCAAAGTACAAAGCCTTAGTCAAAAGGCTCATTCCCATGAGGCTTTGGACACTGTATAGCACTGTTTCATTTGAAGGGGACACATATCTCTAATTCTGCGTGCTTCTCTGCATTCACTATTGCCTCACTCCCTTCCCCCAGCAACTACTTCAATCATTCCCTTCCCTGAACTTGAGCTTTATGTTACTACTTTCTGAACTGGGGGTGTTTTATTCTTTTACTACCATTTGCATTTGTATTATTGATAGGTGTTAAAATGTAAGTTATACTCGAAATACCCATTAAATTCTATCTTTTCTTAAAATGTCAAGTTATAAATTTATAGTTGATTAACTACTCCAACCTTGAAAAAGTCTATTTTTGAATACCATTATAATTATATTTAATCTCATTATCAATTAGTATATGAAATATCTATTGTTTATGTTTTATTAATTCAAACACATGTTCTGTCTTCTGATTGGTTTATAGCACTATTAAGGAATGAATTGTACCCCTGGCTGGTGTAGCTCAGTGGATTGAGCGTGGGAATGTGAACCACACGATCATGGTTCGATTCCCAGTCAGGGCACATGCCTGGGTTGCAGGCCAGTTCCTGGTTCCCGGCAGGGGACGCATGAGAGGCAACCATACATTCATATTTCTCTCTCCCTCTCCTTCTCTCTCTCTCTCTCTCCTTCCCTTCCCCTCTAAGATAAATAAAATCTTTAAAAACTTTTTTTAAAAAAGGAATGAATTGTGTTTCAGATTATTCCGCTTCCATGGAGTTTATATAAAGTGACATCCAATAAGCAATCTTTTAATTTTTAAGTTTTACACATATTACAATGACCATTTGAAAGTCCAAATATTTATCAGCCAATTGGCAATAGAAAATTCATTATTAGATAAAGTATAGAACAGCCCATTTTGGGTAGAAACAATTTATTTAGAATTAATCTCCATATATGAATGTATATAACTTAATCTCTATGTACTCATAATATTATAAAAACTATGGGTTAGATCTAAATGCAGTAACAGTAGGTATTAATGGTTTTGAAAATAGAATATGTATCTTTTAAAAATAAGTAAATTGTGGTTCTAAAAACTGCTGAGAAATTTCCTAGAAGAAGATGATATAAGATTATTTTTATGCTTTAAAGGAGAAAGCGATACTTTTTATAAGTTCAAGATAAAATAAAAACAAACTGATGTTCCCTTCCTTTCTATTACAGAATTAAAGAGTGAAGAACTGCACAACATTCAAAGTGGATTTTCTTTATCAAGTCATTTCCAACAAGAACTAGTGTTCATTACAAATTATACTTTTATTTCTTTGTATATTTCTATAAGATCCATCATCACCAGGTAAGGTCCTTTTGATGCTTTGTATTTCCTTTCATTGATATGGTATTGAACTTGATCACTTGCATTTTTTAAAGATTTATTTATCTATTTACCTATTTATTTATTTAGAGAGAGAGGGCAAGGGAAGAAGAGAGGCTGAGAAACATCAATGTGTGGTTGCCTCTCAAGTGCCCCCTACTGGGGATGTGGCCCACAACCCAGTCATGTGCCCTGACTGGGAATCAAACTAGCAACCCTTTGGTTAGCAGGCACTCAGTCCACTGTGCCACACCAGCCAGGGCCATTTGTATTTCCTTGTTCAGATGACACCCCCAAATTTTAGGCCCCTGCCCTCATCTCTATTAAACAGAGCGATGGGAGACACAGTTGCTTTCTGCAGTGCTCATCCGCAGCCACAGTCTTTTCTGTCTGCGTGGCTCACAACAGATGCAATCCCAGGCAGCTTGTGCCCCACAGCACCAAGAAATTAAAAGATGACATGAATGATCTCACACTAGAAAAATCATTATAGTGATAAAAAGTAAGAGACGATTTCGCCTAAGTCTTTGAAACATCTAAAATAATATTCAACACACGGAAAGGTGCCACTTGCCAGTAGGAAAGTCACAGAAACCGTTCTGAGATATAAAACCCAACAGGGACAGAAAAGGGACAATGCAGAGAGGTTGTCTGAGTGTGGCAGCGACCTTTGGCACCCAGCGAGGTTGGGGAACTAACTTCCTCCGAGTTTCATTAATGCCCATTAATGTCATTTGTCTTTGAGGTTAAAAATAAGTGCACTATGCTGTATTCTTTTCTCTTGAATGTAAATTCACTCTTTTTGTGTGTTTCAAATGCAGAGTTCAGACAGCATGTGATTTTAAAAAACATTTTGAAGTAGCTGAGAGAATATGCTATCAATGTCAGTGGAAAATAATTAACTTTTTGTATAAAAATACAATTCGCAATTCTATGATTTTGTTATCTCATAGGCCTGTATTTATTAATTTTATTTGATGTTTGACAATTCACCTTGATAGAGGCAAGTGATTAAATTTGAAGTATTTTTTATTTTATGAATTCCTACAAAATATAATACATGTAATTATTATAAAGTGAACTATTGTAACCTACATCATAAACTTTCTAAATTGTAGGTTTGAATATATACAAAAGAAAATAAGTGTGGCCAATTCAAGCTACTACAGTGAATATATAAAGAAAAATAATTTTAATTAACTTACAGTGTATCATTTTTGAATTGACAGGCTTGTAGATCATGTGTTTTCAAGAGGTTACATATTTCTTCAGAAAACTTCATAAAAATCAATTTACTTACCAAACTGTTCTGATAAATAGCCACTAGCTAAATAGGCTCTGGACGCATATTTTCTGGCATCTGTACTTTCAAACTGGGTCCTTCATACTTGCCACCAGCTTAACTTGACAAGTCCGTATTTAAGTGTGCACATCACGCGTTGTCTGAGGTACACCCAGCACTGCCTCTGTGGCCAAAAGAGCTGCAGTCACACAGCAGCCCTCGTTCACAAGGGCTCAGTGTTTGGTTTAATGCCCTGTTGCCACCGTCTTGCAATTCTTATTATCTTTGACTTTGCGTTTTGTAAGTGAATTCCAATAACACAGTAGAACATGGTTGGGTGGGGGGAGGTTCATATATGGCCCTGCCTCTCAGCCATGCAGTGCAGACTTTTAGCTGACCTTTAATCTCTGGGCCTCTGAACCTAGCTCACTATCACTGCTGCCCTCCAGCCAAGGCCACGCCCCTCTCTTCTGAGAGTCTGGGTGGAGAGATTTGGGGAAGTTCACATTCAACCTGCATCCTTCACCCCTCTGTGTGGGAGCCTGGGTCTGAGTGCAACTCAGGGAACTTGGGTCAGAGTCCAGTGTCCAGCACATGGGCTCCGAGGTATCACAGGGTGGGGCTGGTGGTGATCATTGCTGCCCACCGTTAATGGCTCTGAGGTACATACAGTAGGCAGCCAGAGCCACCTGTTGCAGGTGGATGGGGTTAGCTGGTGCTGTGGGAAGAGATGCCTGGCTTACGTTCCCCAGAACCCTTGCCAGCTAGGGTTGTTGAGCACCAGTCTGGTGACTTCTAGAAGGGGGAAGCTGGTACTATTACTTTCTAGCTGAAGACCTCCCTTTTTCCTCCCTCTATCCTCCCCAAGTTACGTGGGCTTCTTAGCCATAGCTGACCAGGGAGAGTTAAAGCAAAAGAGCTATAAGATACAAACTGTCATTTTGGTGTTTCCACAAATGAGTTAAATGTATTTTATGTATATATTTAAAACTAATGTTGCTCACTATGAAGAATAATGGAAAAATTACTAATAAATTTTAAAAATATTTACATAGAACAATATTAAATAGCAAATACAAACACTATGATAAGTCAAGAGAGAGCCCACTTCTAGGGAAAAAAGGAAACACTTTATATTTTATGGCGTTTTACAACACTCCGCCCTGCCATCTTTTCGAACAAGGGGCCCTGCCTCTTCATTCTGCACTGGGCCCCACATTTTCCATGGTCAGCCCTGCTTATGTGTAACTGTGTTGGATTCTGTCTCAATGTCAGGTAGTATCCATTGTTTTGTGTCTTTCTTTTCTTTTTTAATAGAATTTGTGTGTAGATGTGCCTTTCAGACATAAATAGCTTGTGTGCTTCCCTGGGCAGGGCCCTCCTGGTATCTCCACAGCAGGCTTGTCAGCCTCCACACACCCAGAAGATTCTCGCTGGACTGCCTTTTTGGTCCTGTATCCCCCGGTAGGGCCTTTCTGGCTGGAAGACTGTCCAGGTGTATGTGGTTGGCAGACACTGCTACCACTGGGGTATGGATAGAGCTGCAGAAGAAGTTTCGGGGAAGTTTACTGAAAAATATGAAATACATTACTTCCGATTGTGATGCTTCCAGCATTGGTGGTGAAGATAAAAATTTTGTGGGAGAAGCAAAATAGTTCATTAGCAGCAGGCTTAGAGAATCTATAATGTGCTTTTCAACTCTAAAATGTATGGTTTCTGAAAAGAAGGGCTAATGTTGGCCTAAGAAAAATAAATTATCTCTAGTGTGCTTTTCATGATTTTGAAATATTGCTGAAAATTGCCTGCAAAATCTAGGCAAATTATTGTAGTTCTATAATCCAAGTTGAGGAAACTTAATTGAGATCTTGAGGCATATCTTTCTGGCACAATTTGCTGAAAGTTTCTCAGGGAATTGAGTATCATACAGTGGTAACAGATGAGCGAAATAAAGAAATTAAAATGAAATGCTTGATTTGACCCAATCACTCATCTTACAAGTATTTTTTAGAGTCAGTTCTTTGTGTCCATATTGAGAATAGCCTGTGACTTTGGCAATTCATTTAATAATTCTTAGCCTGTTTTATTACCTTTAATATGGCAATAATAATGCTTCATTTTATGATTAGATGCAATAACGGTAGAAAGTCCCCAGCTCCACATACCAAATAAAATTTAATTCTATTTCTGTCTGGAATATCTTAGTAATTACAGTTCCATAATACACTCTGCTCATGACAGAAGCAGTGAACCTCGCTGAACGTCTTCATAAAGATGGGGTGCTTATAGTTCTAATTTCAGAGAGTGATGCATATGAAAGTGTAAGGCACTAATTAATTGCTTTATTCTCCTTTGAATTTTCTTTGATGTCTAGAATGAGATAAAACATAAATAAGAACTGCATTTCAAATTACCCACCAAAAAAAGTCTTGGGCAAATTATTTTAATTATTTACTATGGTAGATGGTGCTAACATGATATTACTTGATATTCGAACTTAAATTGCAATAATAGTCTAGGTGGGCACTCACATTGTTCTAATTATCTTTTCCTATAAGGGAAACAAAATAACAAAGAAACAAACAAAACCTTGACTTGCATTTTTAATTAGGCCCTATGTGAATGATTCAGAATCTATAGATTCAGGTCAAAATCGGTTAAGGCTTGTGGGTATCTTCATAAATTGCAAACTTATGTTATTTAATTCAGTACATTTGTTTCTTTCACATTCTGTCATGACTGTTTAAATGAATGCTCATTGCTTCAGTTTCTTAATGTGTTTCATAACTTTTAATTTATTTCTACCTTCACAGCTACTTAGTACAATAGCCTCTAACCTGATCTTACTATAGCTAGTTTATTTTGACTTCAAAATATTCTACTCTTTTGTTAAGGTCAACTTCCTAAGATAATGAATTCAAGTCACTGGAGATTTGATAAGAAACAGAAAGCAACTCTCTAGGATTTGGAACAAACTGGAATTTAAGACATAGGAGAGAGACTAATAAAAAGACAAAAGCCAACTGTAGTGTGCACACTATTTTTCAAAGAATATAGATTTAAATATACAGTCAACGATTTATATTTATACCCTCCACCCAAGTCTATACTCTGGAATAGCCCACTTAATAGAAAGTTTGAAATTATAGAGCAAACACAATTGCTGTAGCTGCTGATTCTTCAGGCAAAGTGTGTGTGAGTGTGTGTGTGCGCGTGTGTGTGTGTGCACATGAATTGGCAGGGGGAGTATGGTGAATTTCCAGAGTTAATAGACTAGCTGTAACAATCTGCCCACTATAGTAAAAAATTACTGATGAAAAATTATGTATCATCCTGGCTGGTGTGACTCAGTGGATTGAGTGCCTGCCTGCCTGTGAACCAAAGGGTCACCAGTTTGATTCTCAGTCAGGGCACCTGCTTGGGTTGCAGGCCAGGTCCCCGGTAGGGGGAGTGCAAGAGGCAACCACACATTGATTTCTCTCTCCCTCTTTTTCTCCCTCCCTTCCCCCTCTCTAAAAATAAATAAATAAAACCTTTAATAAAGAAAATCTCTTCATTGAAAAAAGTTATATCTCTACCAAGCAATGTGTATAGCCTACCTTAATTTTTTCCATGATTGCCTAGATAATAATTTCTAACTCTGTAGCCCTTTCTTCAGAGTATGGTTCCAAGTGGACCTACCTTATCCACTTCTCTTAACCTCATTTCCTATACCTCAGCCAAAATTATATTGTACCACACAGGACTTCCACTAGCATATTGACACATTAGGTCTTCCCACATCATTGTCTTATGCTACAAAATCCTTCTCTTTGGATTCTTTGGCTTGTCGAAATTGCACTCTCCCTTTAAATGTTAGATGAGATACTGACTCATGCAAAGTCGGTTCTCTGGTTTTCTAGTTGCAGTTATTTTTGTATGTCTGTTGAGTCCTGGACTCAAGCAGTGAGTGCAGTACTTCAGTCACTGACCTTCTAGAGTGGAAAGATCACTGTGTTGGTCAGGGTTTGCATCTTACCTCTACAGTTATCAGCTGTAAAACCCTAAATTAGTTACTTTTTTATGGTATTATTTTTCAAACCTTGAAATGTTTATAATAATGCCTAATACATAGGATAGTCATAAAAGCAGGCAAGAAAAGGTAGATTGAGTTCACCTTGGAATAGTAGAGCTCAATATTTTTGTTCCATTTTATCCCTATCTCATTCCTCAACATTTTGGGCATATACTACATATATTAAATATATGGACTATATTATATATTTATTTACATTGAAGAATTTCTAAAATTATAATGATTGTGAATATAACAGACAGTACTATATATGGGATATATGAAATGCACTTGTCATAGTATCTGTCCCATTTTTTGCAGTCAAAATTCTGAGTCATCTACCAATTAAGTGGCAGAAAATATATAAGTTTTCAAATAGCCCTTTTAAAAATAAGACAGGAAATCCTAGTACATTGACTCTGGTGTAAGGAAAAAGGAGTTCTTCAACAGGGAGGACCAGAAGGGATTATTTAGTTGGTGAAAAATACTGGTTTAAGTTTTTTAAACAAATACTGATATTCCAAGCACCAATAAAAAAAAGTCTCACTGCTTTAAAGACACTGTGACTCTCAAAAAAATGATGAGGAATACCATGATTTTCATGATAAATAATATTTGCATTTTGCTTTAAAATGACCAAAATGTCTGACAAAGAAGTATTGAAGTTAGACAAAACCATGAGTACAACAAAATAAAAACAGCCTATATTTTGTGGTATTAAAATATAATTTGTTGATTTTAAAAAACCCTTAATATTGCAATGTTGACAGACTGTGATAGAATATGATACACAGTGAATATTTATGATCTACTTTGGAAAGGACCTCTGGCCAAAATGGGGTTCTCTCTGGCAGTCAATCCTGAAAAACACTCTAAAATTTATAACTGGTCTTATAGTCTGACAGGTTTAGAAACAAGATTTTGCCCACACACGTAGTTTTATATTGCTTACACCTAAGAAACTGAGACTGGTGGAAACTACCCAGATGCTAAAAAAAGCATAACTTTGTATATGTCGTGGTGGTTCTTTTCAAGTTTTTTTTTTTTTTTTTTTGAGAGGGCGTTTATCTTTTTATTGCTCTAGGAGACCTGTAAACAGGACTAACATGTTATAAACACTTATAAAAGCTGAAAGGCTAGGCTTGTCCGGGTAGTTCATTTGGTTAGAGCATCATCCTGATACACCAAGATTGTAGGTTCCATCCCCAGTCAGGGCACAGACAAAAATCAACCAAAGAATGCATAAATAGGTAGAGTAACGCATCAATGTTTCTCTCTTTGTGTGTCTCTCTTTTGTCTTTATCTCTAAAATCAATCAATAAAAAAATTAAAAACTGAAAAGTTTTTCAGTTGATTATGATCAAATTCCAGTCCTGCATACATATATGCCCAGTTAATTTTTCACAAGAATATTTATCATTTTTGTAACTAGATTTTTAATTAAAAGCTTGATAACTCTAATAAGCCATACGGGTTTGTGAACATTACTCATTAAACCCAACTTATCTCAGGGGCTTAGGCTTTAGTGACACAAAACCAGAGACTGAGGTCTCTATCCCCCTTAGCCCATTCTGGTTTCTATCACAGAATGCCACGGGTTAGATGGCTCGTTAGCCACGGAGATTGATTTTGCACAGCCTGGAGTCGAGGAAGGACAAACTCAAGGCTCCAGCAGATTTGGTATCTAGTGAGAACCTACCTTCTCATTCATAGAGGGCCATCTTCACACAGCACCTTCACAGGGAGGAAGGGATGGCAAAGATCCCTGCAGTCTGTTTTATGTGGACATGAATCCCATTTGTAGCCTAATGACCAAAGAAAAGCCCTGTCTCCTAATACTATCACACTGGGCTTAGGGTTTCAACAGATCCCTGCAGTCTGTTTTATGTGGACATGAATCCCATTTGTAACCTAATGACCAAAGAAAAGCCCTGTCTCCTAATACTATCACACTGGGCTTAGGGTTTCAACATAAGGACTTCCAGGATACAAGCACTCAGTTTATAGCACTGTCCTTCGTGTGACAGCTGCAACAGAGATCTACAAATTTGCCTCCTGAATTATGCTGAGGTTTGTGTGACATTTCCGCATGATAGGGTAAAATGTCAGCTCCTGAACTTTCTAGTTACGGGGAAGGATTATTTGATGACAACTTGACGTTAAATAGCTAGCTAATAGTCAAATGACTGTTATGTATACATTCCTAATATATAGTTCTAATAAATGTATGCTTCTAATCATTTTAGTTCTCTCTACTCTCTCGTATAAATATTCTTTTTTTGTTTACCATCTAGAGGCTATTTCTTGCAACACTGAACACTTGCCCATGAAAATGGGTATTAGAGAACGAAATTGTTATTATTTCATATGCCTGTAAGATGGCTACAAAATTAAAGTACTTTGCTGATAAGAGAGTTACGCTTAAATAAATTCTCAATGTCAGCTTTTAAGGAGTACTCAGTTGAAAAGAGACATTCAGGGCTTTTAGAATCACTTCTCCCCCTGAGGATAACTGTAGTATGATAACCAGAAACCATGAATCAGAATTGATGGTTCCACCATCAGTATTTCTTAATGCGCCATGGCAGCCACCACCTCCCTCTCCGTGGCTTTTCTTCCATTCCACATTCCGCCCCAGGTTGCCCATGACTTTCCCTCATTAACATCATGCCGCTTCAAACCATATTTTTGGCTATAATACAGCAACTCCCTCCTATAAAGGGAGTTAGAAAGAGGTAGGGGGAGGTGCCATAAAGTTGAAGAATGGAGATTAAACCTTTGATTAGTTTCATGTAACCTCTTTCCAGAGGTGAGCTTGGCATACAAACTTGAATAGATTTCAATGCCCTGCTCATGACTCATTCTACACAGGCCACTGTTTATGACTCTGGGGCACATCGCCCCGTGTATGGCCCCCAGGTGTGCTCCTGGTCCATACCAGGAAACAGTAGATTTTTACCAGGCACCCTCACAAGACCACATTTATTGTAAGTTCTTTTCTTGGGGACTGTACTTTTGAGGTCAGGAAAATAAAATCTTATTCTATTTATAATATAAACTCAGTATAAAATGTGAATGAAATTATAGGATAGTGATTAAGAACATAGATTTCCCTATTTTAAATCCTGCCTCAGTTGCTTACTATGTTTTAAATTTTAGCAAAAGTTGAGCATATTGTAGAATGAGATCATTTTATGTCCATGTCCTAAGCAATGTGAAAGTTGAGAACATACATAACACTCTTAGGAAAATGCCAGGTAAATACTACAAGTTCTCAATATATTTAGCTTATTACTAGGAATTATAACTCATAGCAAACACAATGCATTTTTAACTAACTCTGAATTTACTCAATACGTATTTTCTTAGATTGACTACTAATATCTAATAGTATACAAAGAAAATCACCATAGGGTTTAAGGAGTACTTGTCAGCAATTTTGATGAGTTTATACTTTTATTTTCAAAGCACAATCATTTGTGTTAGTTTCTTAAACTCTCCTTGATTCAAATGTCCAAAACTAGACCTAATTTTGTCAATGAATTGAGTCAATGTTTTCTTTATAATTATATCAATTATTTGAACAAAGTGTACAAAGTTACACAGAAAAACAATAAATTAAAATTCTTCTTATTTATTGAGTTAAACTTAAATGCTTAGCTGTACTGAGGCCAGACTTTCAAATAACCACGTACCATATTTTGCTGTGAATACTGAGCTCCCATGTGTAATGTGTACCCACATTTTTTGCCCAAACTTTCAGGAAAATAAAAACCTTTCATCTTAATTTTTAACTTACTTTTTTATGTATACATAAAACTTACTATCATATTCCAGGGTATTGTTTTGCATAAATATATCATTGCTTCTCAGTGTTGTATTTTTAATGCACAAGCATAAATAAAATAATTAAAACCATTTATATAGATATGGAATTAGTACTACCCATGTATAATGTGCTTCCTTATTTTTCCCTCAAAATTTTGAGCAAAAAGTGCACATTATACACAGTAAAATATGGTACCTAAGGATTCTAAATCTAATGATTTTATTTATTAAGTTTAAAATTATTTTTATTTTGTTATTTTGTTACAGTTATCCCAATTTTCCCCCTTTGCCCTCTTTTGCCCACAGACAGTGAAAGAAAAATACCATATGATTTCACCTATAAGAAGAATCTGATGAACAAAATAAACTAACAGACAAATTAGAACCATAGGCAAGGAAACATGGAATAGATTGAAAGTAGCCAGAGGGGAGGAGGGAAGGGAGTAAGTTGAATTATTTTTATTCATCTTAAAACCTAATTATACCAAAATTTTTAAGGCTATTTACCTTAAATATTGATCTGCTTTGGCTTATTTCTTTTCCAAAAATACTCTCCAAATATCTTATATGCATTAGAAATATTTATATCTTAAAAATAAAACCACAGCATAATTTTTATAATAGCTGACTTTTTTGTTCTAGACTAAAACTTTTGTAATTTGACCATACAACTTTTATTGACTTTCTTGCAAACAGGTATTTGATGCCAAAAATAAAGCGGAATTTGGGGAATGTAGGTCCAACTAAACAGACACAGATATGCTTTTAAAAATAATTAGATATGCATACAACTACTACCAAACATTTTCAATAGGAGTGAGAAAAATTAAAAAGATAAAATCAAAAAATGTAAAGCTTATACAAATGACATTGAAATTTATATATAAATACTCCGCTTCTATTGGTTTTCTTTTTATTATATATTGTAACTAACATTTTTAAAGGCCAAATATATGCAAAATTATCTACAATCTTAGTATATGACATTACATGTTCTTTGATGGTAATATTTATACTTTATTAACTTTATGTCCATGTTTTAAGCAAAACAAAAAACTTCATTTGCTAAGATATAGCACAATCATTCTAAGTGGCAAAAATAAAAGAAATAGTCTTTGTATATATGCATATGCATGTGTATGCCACTGTGATTCAGAGAAAAAAATTCTTCTTTCTGACAGCTGGTTTATTTACACAATTCTACGTGGCCATTTTTTATGCATCTCTATTTTATATGGTGCTCTCTGCCTGTGTGTTTGCCTCTGTGTCTCTTCTCGTATAAGGAACTAGTCATATTGGAATAAAGGCCCACTTCCTCCAGTTTGGGGTCACCTTAACTCAATGACATCTGCAAGGACTCTGTTTCCAAATAAGGTTACATGCATAGGTATCAAGGGTTAGGACTTCAACATACCTTTTAGAGGGACACAATTCAACCTACAACAAGGAGCAAGGGAAATAATTAATTTCCATCATCAGTACATAAAGTCTGATGACAGTATGAAAGAAACATCTACTAAAGGATCACGAATAGTAGATGCCACACTCAAACACAGACGGTAGACCATACACTGATTATGAGACTCTCACACCCCTTCATAAAGGCTCTTTGCCAGAAATGTCTTTGGTCTTTGGAGCATTATTAGAGTACCTAGATGGATGTAGAGTACCTACCTGGATGTAGTGTCCATCCTTCCTGATAACCTCCAGCTTTGTGAAGGTGATTTTCAAGCACATTACTCAAGAACCTATAAAGCATATTCAGTAGATATCTTAACACTTGAGAAATCAAAATACAAGTGATTGCCTGACTAGTTACTTCACTGGTGGAGCAAAGGAAATGGCACTGCTTCATTAAGCAACCTCTTAGAAAAAAGGATGCTGAGGTGTTTTTCGTGGAGCAAAGGTGTGCCTCTGAGAGCTACGCTCACTAGAAAGCTGCCTTAAATTTTCTCAAGAAGGACTCTGGATTAGGGAATGAAACTAAGCCAGCATCAGGGAATCCTTGGGGTTAGGGAAGAGGTTGCGATGAGTTGGGATAAAGATTCATTTACCCTAGTAGTTTCGGGTGTTAGAGAGTCCAAACCACCAGGCAGTTTCCAAAAAAACCATCCAAGAATTCACAAGAGAAAAGTCAGCTTTAAATATCCAGAGAAGAGTGTGGCAAAACTAGTGTTCCACACAGAACAATGGTATCGATAAATCCCCCCCAACCACCCCATCTTAGTCTGTTTGAGCAGCTATAACAAAATAAGACAAAATGGGGTAGCTTTAAACAACAGAAATTTATCTCTTGCAGTGCTAGAAGCTGTGGAACCCAAGCTCAAGGGGGCAGTGGGGCCTCCTCATGAGTGTCCTCTTTCGAGTTCCTAGCTGGAGCCTTCTCAATATCTTCAGATAGCAGGAGGGGCTAGTGGAGTTCTGGGCTGCCCCTGTTATTAATCCCATGTTGAGGATTCCTCCTCATGTCCTAATCACCTCCAAAGGGCCCTCTTCTAGTATCATGATGTTGGACATTAGGGTTTCAACAGAGGAATTTTGGGAGACGCAAATATTCAGACCATAGCACCCCTCATCCCCATTTCCAAATCTAGAATGAGTCACAAACTACAGTCAGCAAGGCAGCTTGCCATCTATATTAGGCCTGAGTTAGGGGAGAGTGAAATGAAAAGTTCAAAAATTTGATTACTACGTGGAGCTAGAATTGGAAATTAGTGGTTGGAGATATTGTTACATAAATATGTTCAAAAAGTTGAGTGGAGCTTTCTGATTTCACATCTAGCCTCAAGGGAAGAGCCAGCCCCATTAAATGATTTTAAAGAATGATGGGTAATCAATTATAAAAATACTAAGAAACACTGCTAGAAGAGTTACCCATTTAATAGAATGCTTTTAATAGCATATATTAATTATATTGTGTAGAACCAAAATAGAAAAGATTCCTTGCTCTGTTTTTGTGAAGAATAATTGGGGAGGATTA